>NW_027411866.1:161384630-162047358 GCF_047663935.1 Musca autumnalis | reverse complement strand
ATGTGCCACGTGTTCACCCATAAGAACGTTGAAAACTTGGGTTTGGGCGTCGGGTAGTAACCCTCCCCTAGAAAAAACAGCCTACTATGAAAAAACGAAAGAAAAACAAACCCCTCTAAAGTTGACGAACCCCGCAAACGTTTTAAGGGCTATGATCTGCGAATCTGCACCTGGAATGTTCGCACTCTTTATAGAGAAGGTGCAGACGTACTTGAAAAATACAAGGCCGATATTACTGCCATACAGGAAATACGATGGATTGGGAAAGGCGTCACAACAAACCTAAAGGTGACCCACTGCATTCTAGCTGTCATGACGTAAAGCATGAGTTTGGTTGCAGATTTGTAGTTAGTCGGAGACTAAAACATCTGGTATCCAGCTTCACCCCAGTGAATGAAAGACTTGCTGCAATAGAATAAAAGCTAAATTCTTCAACATCAGCTTTATTTGCGCCCATGCTCCCACTGAAGAAAAGGACGAACATACCAAAGATATATTTTACGAGCACTTAGAAGAAACATATGACCGTTGCCCTGCCCATAACATTAAAATTATTCTAGGCGATTTTAATGCCAAAATTTAAAAGGAGAATATCTTTGGCCCAACAGTCGGGTGTTTTAGTCTCCACAGACAATGGTATGAGGCTGATAGACTTTGCAGCTGCAAAAAACATGGTAGTTAGCAGTACCAGATTTATTCATGTCTCCAGAACAAAGAACAAGTAATCAAATTGATCATGCTGTGATAGATGGAAGACATTCATCGAGCTTGTTGGATGTACGATCGTTCAGAGGCGCAAACATTGATTCGGACCACTACCTTGTTGCAGCAAAGGTACGTACCCGTCTAAACGTTGCAAATAAAGCACGAACAACGCGGAAGTTGGACATCGATAGGCTGCAAATACAACAGATAGCCACAGCATATTCCACTCAACTAGCCCAATTGCTTAATGCTTGCTTAACAACACAATGGCAAAATATTGCCCACTCCATGCAAACAGCCGCAAAATCCATATTTGGATACCAGAGACCTCCACAAAGGAATTCATGGTATGACCAGAAGTGAAAAATCCGGCATATAGGGCTACGTTACAATTCGTAGCAACAAGAAGCGCACAAGAAATGTATCGGGAGAAAAGGAGAGAGGAGAAACGTGATTTCCGCAGGAAAAAGAGAGAGATGGAAAAGCGGGAGTTTGAAAAAATCGAGATGTACAGGAGTGAAACATCAAACAGATGGCTTTGGTACAGGCATATCCTCTTGTAGAGACCAGCAATGTAATCTCGTAACAGATACAGGTAGCGTGCTCATGATATGGAAGGAACATTTCTCCAATCTGCTGCGAAGACGATGATACCACAGATCCAATTCCAGAAGATGGTATAGAATGTATACCGCCCGGCCAAGATGAGGTAAAAACAGCAATCAACCGGCTGAAGAATAATAAAGCAGCAGGAGCCGATGGCTTACCAGCCGAGTTGTTTAAAACAGGAGGCGACGCGCTGATAAGATGTAAGCATCAGCTAGTTAGCACCATCTGGCAGGAAGAACGCGTACCCGACGATTGGAACCTGAGCTTCCTGTGTCCAGTCCCTAAGAAAGGAGATAAGACTGTATGCTCCAACTACAGGGACATAAGTCTTCTCCCTATTGCCTATAAGATAGTGTCAGGGATATTGTGCGAACGACTAAAGCCAATGGTCAACGAGATAATTGGACCATACCAATGTGGCTTTAGACCTGGAAAGTCCACCATTGACCAGATATTTACCCTGCGGCAAATCCTGGAGAAGACCCAAGAGATGCAGATCGACACATATCACCTTTTTGTCGATTATAAAGCAGCATTCGACAGTCCCCCTCCGATCAAAGGTATTCCATGCAATGTCTGAATTTGGTATCCCCGCAAAGCTCATCCGGCTTTGTAAGATGACTTTAAGTGATACTAGGTCTTCAGTAAAAATTGCAAAGAACCTCTCCCAACAGTTTAGTACCAAAAGAGGTTTCAGACAAGGAGACAGCCTTTCGAGTGACCTATTCAACATTTTGCTGGAAAAGGTAATACGAGATGCAAATACCAAAAGAAATGGCACAATTTACACCAATAGCCACATGTTACTTGCTTATGTTGATGACATAGACATCATGGGAGATCAGCAAAAGAAGTAACTGATACCTTTAGGAAGGTCGAAGCAGAATCTGCGAAAGTGGGTCTGGCGGTAAACGGAGAAAAGACCAAATTGATGGTGTCGACGCGCAAAGCGTCCATAGAGCTCGGACCAACTGTGGAACTTGGTACCTATAATTTTGAGGTAGTTAAAGACTTCGTCTACCTCTACTGCCGTAAACAGGTGCTACTTTGGCTTAAGTAAGTAATTTAAAAACAAAGCCACAACTCGTTCAACAAAAATAACGCTTTACAAAAAAAAAAAAAAAAAACACTGATACTACCCGTGCTGATGTATGGTTCCGAAGCCTAGGTACTTGCGCAAGCAAATAAGGCAGTGCTTGGCGTGTTTGAGAGAAAAATTCTTCGAAAGATCTTCAGACCGATCTGCGTTGACGGTGAATATCGGCGTCGTGTTAACCACGAGCTGTATCTGCTATACAACGACATCAATATAGTTAAACGTATCGAGATGCAGCGATTGAGTTGGCTAGGCCATATAATAAAAATGAGCGATGATGAACCCGCTAAAAAGGCGTATGAATACATGCCACATGGCGGTGCACGCAGAATCGGTAGGCCCAAGCTGCGATGGAGCATACAAGTGGATGAAGAAATGACAAGTAAAAAAGCATTAAGTTCGGCCGGGCCGAACTTTTCATACCCTCCACCATAAAATATTCATTCCTGTCCCCAACTTTAAGTGAGTACGCTAAAATGTCAGATAATGTACATAAAATGCTTCATTCGGGAGGTCCCTTTTTATGGTGCCTATATCTAACTGTTGACAATTTTTGGTGGGCTAGAAATTGGGAGGTACTGTTATATAGGGGTTATAATAAAACATGGGCCTATGTTGACAGTTTTTGATGGGAGCCTTTAATGTCAAATAGCTCCTAATTCGGTTAAAAAATTTAGCTAGAATCCTCAAAATATCGAAAATCGGTACATAACGTGGGAACTTCAAATGTCATTAACAGCTAGTTCGGAGGTATCTGGGCTATACGAAAATATGAACTTAAATGAACAAATTACAGAAATTCGTCCAAAAAATAAAGCTAAGGTACGGAAAATCGGGAGGTTTGTTTTGTGGCTATACAAAAACATGGACGTACGTTCTGTTAAACATTTTAAGAAAAATCCTCAAAGTACCGAAAATCGGGAAGTATCGTTATATTGGGGCTATGTTGAAAATTGTTGATGCAGATGTGTGGTGACCACTACAACCTTCAAATGTCAAATTACAGTTAGTTCTGTTAAAAATTGTAGCTAAAATTGCCAAATTACTGAAAATTGGGAGGTACCGTTAGATGGAAGCTATATCCGAACATGGACCTATGTTGGCAATTTTTGATGGAGAGGTGTTCTGACCACTAAGAACTTCAAATGTAAAATGTTCAAATTACAGATAATTCGGTTAAAACTTGTAGGTAAAATTCTTAAAATACCTGAAATCGGGCGGTAACGTTATATGGGGGCTATTCCAAAACATGGACCTATGTCCACTAGTTATAAACGTTTATTGACATTTAAGAACCCTAAATGTCAATTGATAGCTAAAAACGTCAAAATACCGTAAATCGGGTGGTACCGTTATATGGGGGCTATACCAAAACGCGGACCTATGTCCACAAGTTTTGTCACATAAGTTTGTTGACATTTAAGAACTTTAAATGTCAAATTATAGTTTCATGTCCACAACTTTTGTTATATAAGTTTATTGACATTTAAGAACCCTAAATGTCAAATTATAGCTACATCGGTCTGAAAATGCAGCTAAAAACGTCAAAATACCGTAAATCGGGGGCTACCGTTATATGGGGGCTATACCAAAACGCGGACCTATGTCCACAAATTTTGTTATATAAGTTTACTGACACTTAAGAACCCTAAATGTCAAATTATAGCTAAATCGGTCTGAAAATGTAGCTACAAGCGTCAAAATACCGCAAATCGGGGGGTACCGTTATATGGGGGCTATACCAAAACGGGGTCCTATGTCCTCATGCTTTGTTAAATAAGTTTAATGACACTTAAGAACCCTAAATGTCAAAATATAGGTAAGTCGGTCTGAAAATGTAGCTAAAACCGTCAAAATACCGTAAATCGGGGGTACCGTTATATGGGGGCTATACCAAAACGTGGACCTATGTCCACAACTTTTGTTATATAAGTTTATTGGCATTTAAGAACACTAAATGTCAAATTATAGCTGCATCGGTCTGAAAATGTAGCTAAAAACGTCAAAATACCGCAAATCGGGGGGTACCGTTATATGGGGGCTATACCAAAACGTGGACCTATGTCCACAACTTCTAATATATAAGTTTACTAACACTTTAAGAACCCTAAATGCCAATTTATAGCTACATCGGTCTGATAATGTAGCTAAAAACGTCAAAATACCGTATATCGAGGGGTACCGTTATATGGGGGCTATACCAAAACGTGGACCTATGTCCACAACTTTTGTTATATAAGTTTATTGATACTTAAGAACCCTTAATGTCAAATCGGGGGGTACCGTTATATGGGGGCTATACCAAAACGTGGACCTATGTCCACAAGTTTTGTTATATATGTTTATTGACACTTAAGAACCCTAAATGTCAAATTATAGCCAAATCGGTCTGAAAATGTAGCTAAAAACGTCAAAATACCGCAAATCGGGGGGTACCGTTATATGGGGGCTATACCAAAACGTGGACCTATGTCCACAAGTTTTGTTATATATGTTTATTGACACTTAAGAACCCTAAATGTCAAATTATAGCCAAATCGGTCTGAAAATGTAGCTAAAAACGTCAAAATACCGTAAATCGGGGGGTACCGTTATATGGGGGCTCTACCAAAACGTGGACCGATATAGCCCATCATCGAACTTGACCTGCCTGCAAACAAAAGACGCATTTTCCCAAAATTTCAGCGTCCTATCTTCATTTTTGTGGATGCTAGAGTGATTACCACAGACGGACGGACGGACGGACGGACGTGCTCAGATCGACTTAGAATTTTACCCTGATCAAGAATATATATACTTTATAGGGTCGCAAATGAGTATTTCAATGCGTTACAAACGGAAAAACAAACTTAATATACCCTCCATACTATGGTGGAGGGTATAAAAAGGCGCGGTATTCCAGAAAGTGAAGCGAAAACAGAGAGAGTTGGAGATCTTTTCTTAGTTCGGTCTATGGAACAAATGTTTTGTAATGGGCCAGCTAAGTAAGTAATTATTTATTATTATTAATTATGTATTTATTTATTATTTATAACATATTATTTAATATTTAATATTTATTATTTATTAATACAATATCGCAGTAGTGGCATTAGGTATTCAATGGTCGGTAATACCGACCAAAAAATCTTCAGTACCTCTAAGTTTACAACAAAAATCCTGAGAAGAAAAATCTACTTTGTACGTGCAACTGGAATCCACATCATTTGGATGATATGCCTTTGGAAAAAAACAACAACAAAAATATCAACTACAATATATTTAGTATGTACTTCTAGAATTATGTGCTTTCTTACATCTTCATCGCTATCCATGCAACATCATCATTCTGCTTTCCAGTTTATTATTTCGTAAGGAAATCAGTAATGCAGCTGTGCTTTTAGCTTTGCCGGTTCTACTAGTTTTGTGTTTTTGTGTAAAACAACCTGTTTAATGACAAAAGATAATTATATGCTATATGTTTTTTAATGTATGTGTGTATGTATGTTCGTTGATAACTAACTGAAAGAAGTTAATTACATTTGTACAAGGAAACATGGTTATAACGAAATAAAGAGTCCTTGATTATAAATCCAGCTTGTTCTGACCATGTTTTACTGTACAACCTGTACTAACCTTAATCTATGTAATAGCATTGATATGAACTATTTTATGTACTTAATTTTAAATCTCTAATAGCCAGTTATTTAATTTGAAATTTTTCTATTTTATTTTTTCTACTCGCCATATGATTTTGAAATCAATAGCAAATCCAACATTATATGCCCATTATGTATTCAACACACTCGATCAGGACCATACGGGAATTGTGAGCTTTGAGGTGAGTATTAAAATGAATTTTGTAATTCAAATTAAACTTTTTCCACATGACAGCCATCTATTATCATTTGAACAAAATTTTAATGTGAAAACTTTAATCCCCAATAACCCAAACTATGGCCATTTTCATTTATTTAAGTTGAGGGTTTTTTATGCACATCAAACAAACAATTTTTTCATTCATTCATTCAACATAAATTTCTGTTGAACTCTTCTTCTCATTAAAACAATAAAAATCTCATCACAATTAAATCTCCCATTTCAATTAAAATTCTTTGTGGGAGTTTAAACTTTTGGAAAATGAATTTCCATTTCATTCATTTATTTCACATTCAAGCTTTGGCCTGATGCTCATTCATTCAGTCATTCATTTATTCATTGTGGGTTTATGGCCTGCGAGAGTACATTGTTTTGAAATCAGCAGCAGCACAATTTATCGATTCAATTATTTTATTCAAATTGTGATCAAATGAGTGTGAACTAATTGCACTGTTTCAAACTTCGTGAATCAAAAACAATGCGGAATAACAAATCCGTTCGTTAAGACAACAATGAATGAATTAATGAATGAACGAAAGAATGTAGCTGTAGTTCCTTTGTTCCAAAGCACTTTGTTAAGCCCAAACTCCAATATCAGTAAATTAATGTATACATTTGGTTATTGCAAGCAAAACAGTGAGAAGGAATTCCAATGAAGGCTATTAGAAATTGTTAATTATATAAATTATTTAAATTATCTCCTCGAATTATTTTTAATGTTGTGTGAATGGTATTGCAAAGGAATAAAATTGTTCTCTCTGACACCAAAACAAAAAATAACCGATTTCTAAAATATATGTTGGGATTTGATAGCACTTTGCAACACTGAAAATGCAAACAACTTCTAGTATGCTTTTTTTGAAAGTGCATATTTAGACTACAAAAACCCTTTTGTCCTGTCAGATCCAGTTCGGATTTTATGGCCTTATCTAAACCGGGCTAAATCTACACTTTTTTGCATTTATCAGGCCTTTATCTCAGGAACGAATAGGAATTTGGCCTTGCTGTCTTTAGCAATATTGTAGCTCTAAACAAGTAGAACTAATCTTTTGAAAAACACATAAGAAAAACTCCACCTAGGGCATCAAAATCTATAAAATATAGAAAAGTTTACATAATTGCTGACATTCTGGTCAGTATCGGCTAAACTATTGGGAGTTGAACCAAGTAACCTTTTGCAAACATTTTCCAAATAAAGTTCTAAACAATTCTTTAGAACATTCTGAAACTCTAAAATGCTTACTTCGTGTTGTTTCAGTGGTATTTTGCATCATATCTTTTACAGCCCGTATTTCAAACACAGTTCACACCAACAGTCTATTCACGCATTTCGGATTTCACTACATCATTGACATTTTTATTAAATCGTCGTTGAAAAATGTACTGAAAACAACGGCATAACAATGACATGTTCTAAAGAGTTGTGTATTATATTCCAAGAAATATTTTTCCAAAAGAAAATTTTCAGAAAAAATTAACGGTTTTAGAGATACGGTGAGAAATGTATAAAAATTGTGGAATTTTTGCATATATTTTGAAATTTGAGGCAATACATGTAATATTTCGAGTTCATTCTTTCTCCAAATATTTTATTCTTGTGCTTATCTACAAATTTGCTTCAGAGGTCAGAAGAAGTTTGGCATTGGTTTCAGAGATATAGCCCCGAATTTCTTTAAAAATTCAATATTTAACCATGTTTAGATAGGGCCATAAAATCCGAGCTGGATCTGACAAAAAAAACCCAACTTGGGTTTCTTGTCGTTTGGGTATGTACTTTCAAATAAAAATAGGTAAAAAAACTTTTTAAGTTAAACGGTTTTATGTTAAACATACATTGCAATGTTTAAGATAAATGTACTAAAAACCAAAAAATAATAAAATAGATACAGTCGTGGGAATTATAAACATATGCATAGACTAGACTAAAATAAAACCGTGGGGCACGTCAATTGTCTATAAATTATCGACTTAATGTGCGATAGATGAATCGTTTAATTCGTCGTTAGGCAGTTAGCCCGCAGACTGTGAGGAAATTACTTACTATTTTCTTGCTCATGGAAATTCCAATAGTTATACACTCCATGTAAATAAAAGAGATGTTTCAACTAGTTTATCACCACTATGAAACCCAAAAACTCGCTTATAATCGAGCTTGCTAGCTTGTTTCCACACTCTAGCGCTACTTACCACACGTCCATCGTTGTCGGTTGAACAACTGCCTAATTATAGTGTAACATTACAAAACAAACATTTTAAACAATGACTGTAGACAATTGACGTGCCCCACGGTTTTATTTTAGTCTAGTCTATGCATATGTTTATAATTCCCACGACTGTATCTATTTTATTATTTTTTGGTTTTTAGTACATTTATCTTAAACATTGCAATGTATGTTTAACATAAAACCGTTTAACTTAAAAAGTTTTTTTACCTATTTTTATTTTCTAGTTTTTATTTCGCATTCTGTTTAATTCGTTTAGTGCTTCATTATTGCAAGGTTTCTTGCCCGTTAGTTTATTGCAGTCTAACTCCTCTATACGTAGTCCCTGCAAAGATCTTACTCTACTAAGAGCCACGTAGGCTTGACCTTCTTCAAACAGTTTCGCACCTAAGTATACGACTGCGTGATCCACAGTGCTGCCCTGCATTTTATGTATAGTAGAAGCCCATGATAGTATTAAAGGCAACATTCTTCTTTCAGCCGCCCCGTAATTGTACTTAGCTGGAAACTGTATGGCTTTCGGGTGTGTAAGATGTACTGTATAGTGCACTGTATTCTTCTTGTCAAGCCCTTTTATTTGATACCCATATTGGTGGGATTGATAAAAAATTTTTATCAGCCATTTGGTAGCGGCGGCCATCTTAGATTTCAATTTTGCATAGTAAATTGTATTCTACTTGTTGAGACCTTTCATTTGATACCCATTTTGAGGGGATTGATAAAACCTATGTTATCCGCCATTTTGTAGAGGCCGCCATCTTAGATTTTAATTTTATATAGTACATTGTATTCTACTGGTTGAGCACTTTCATTTGACACCCATATTGATGGGATTGATAAAAACTACGTTATCCGCCATTTTGTAGCGGCCACCATCTTGGATTTCAATTTTTTATAGTATGTTGTATTCTGCTTGTTGAGCCCTTTCATTTGATACCCATATTGATGGGATTGATAAAACCTACGTTATCCGCCATTTTGTAGCGACCGCCATCTTGGATTTAAATTTTTATAGTATATTGTATTCTGCTTGTTGAGCCCTTTCATTTGATACCCATATCGATGGGATTGATAAAACCTACGTTGTCCGCCATTTTGTAGCGGCCGCCATCTTGAATTTATAATGATAATGAATAAATATAATTGTATTGTCACCAAAATCCAAAGTGTATACAAAATTTCAGATTAATCGGTTGACAGGAAGAGGGCGAAATTTGAATTACTAAATTTGACCCAAGAATAAAACAAACGGGGTGAGCTAAATAAAACCATTTAAAAATCCTCAGTTCGAATTGTTTGCACAAGATCACCTTAAAAAAGTCGCTTAGTGTAGTAAACATATTAAAACTTACTTATTTGCCCATCTGCATTTGTCTTTCCTCCAATTTTAAGTACCGCGCTTTTCAATCTTGTCTTCCATTTGTTTACTCCATCATACCTTGGCCTTCCAGTTCTGTGTTTACCACCATGCGGCCCGTAGTTATACGCCTTTTTAGCGGTTCATCATCGTTTATTCTTAATCGGCCTACACACGATCAGGTTTGACTGTCAGTTTTGCTCAATTCACGGTTGCAGGCAACCGGTGGCCGTTCATTTTTGCCACAAAATGTTCTGTGATTGCTGGACAGTTTGACATTAATCGATACTTCCAAAAAACCGACAATCATCGATATTCACTGTCATCGCATATTGGCCCGTATATCTGTAGAAGAATTTCTCTCTCAAAAACACCAATCATTGCTTTATCTGCTTGCGCAATTACCCGGGCTTCGGAACCATTCATTAGCATTGGTAGTATCAGTGTTTTATAAAGTATTATTTCTTCTGTTTGACGATATGTGACTTTGTTTTTAAACTGCCTGCTTAAGCCAAAGTAACATCCATTATTCTTCTAATTTCACAACTGATGTTGTTTTTTGTGTTTATGGCGGTACCGAGCTAGACAAAGTCATTAACTAGCTCAAAATTATATGAACCAACTTCCACCGTTGATCCGAGTTCTACGGACGCACTACGCGTCGTTATCAACAACTTTGTCTTTTTGCCGTTTACCGCCAGACTCACTTAAGCATATTCTCCTTCGACCTTCTTAAAGACACATCCTTTACTGATCGACCCATGATGTTAATATCGTAAATTGTGCCACTTATTTTTACATCTGCATCTCGTATTAGAAGGTTGAATAATATCGTAAATTGTGCCACTTATTTTTACATCTGCATCTCGTATTAGAAGGTTGAATAGCTCACATGAAAGGCTGTCTCCTTGTCTGAAACCTCTTTTGGTACTCACCTCTTCGTAGAGGTTCATTCCTTTTTTATCTGAGAACCTAGTATCAGTTAATGTCATCTTACAAAGCCAAATGAGCTTTGCGGATATACCAAATTCAGACATGGCGTGGAATACCTCTGAACGTAGGGGGCTGTCGAAGGCCGTTTTATAATATGGTAGGTGTCGATGTACATCTCTAGGGTCTTCTTTAGGATTTATTGCAGTGTAAATATCAGGTCAATGATAAATTTGCTAGGTCTAAAGCCCCATTGGTATGACCCAATTATTTCGTTGATGCTGACACTATCTTGTAGGCAATAGGAATCACACTTATGCCCCTGTAGCACACAGCCTTATCTCACATATTCTACACGGGACACAGGATGCTAAGGTTCCAATAGTCAGGTGCATGTTCTTCGTGCCAGATGGTGGTAACGAGCTGATGCATACATCTTATTAACATGTCGCCTCCGGTTTATAACAGCTCGACTGTTAAGCCATCGGCTTCTGCTGCCTTATTATTCTTCAGATGCTTTATTGTTATCGTTACCTCATCTTGAGCGGGCGGTACACATTCAACATCATCTTCTGGTATTGGATCTGTGGTACTTTCGTCGTCCAAATTGGCCTGATGGCACCTTTACCAAATTACCTTTCTGGTATCTACAGGAGGATGTGACTGTACCAAAGCTATCAGGATGATGTTTCACTCTTAGTTAGAATTTTAGAATAGCATTCCGGCTTCCGCTCACTCTTTTTCATTTCTCTCTTTTTCCTGCAGTAAAGGAGTTTCTTATCTCTCCTTTTCTCCCGATATCTCTCGTGCTCTGCGCCGCATTTTTTCGATATTCACTGTCATCGCATATTGGCCCGTATATCTGTAGAAGAATTTCTCTCTCAAAAACACCAATCATTGCTTTATCTGCTTGCGCAATTACCCGGGCTTCGGAACCATTCATTAGCATTGGTAGTATCAGTGTTTTATAAAGTATTATTTCTTCTGTTTGACGATATGTGACTTTGTTTTTAAACTGCCTGCTTAAGCCAAAGTAACATCCATTATTCTTCTAATTTCACAACTGATGTTGTTTTTTGTGTTTATGGCGGTACCGAGCTAGACAAAGTCATTAACTAGCTCAAAATTATATGAACCAACTTCCACCGTTGATCCGAGTTCTACGGACGCACTACGCGTCGTTATCAACAACTTTGTCTTTTTGCCGTTTACCGCCAGACTCACTTAAGCATATTCTCCTTCGACCTTCTTAAAGACACATCCTTTACTGATCGACCCATGATGTTAATATCGTAAATTGTGCCACTTATTTTTACATCTGCATCTCGTATTAGAAGGTTGAATAATATCGTAAATTGTGCCACTTATTTTTACATCTGCATCTCGTATTAGAAGGTTGAATAGCTCACATGAAAGGCTGTCTCCTTGTCTGAAACCTCTTTTGGTACTCACCTCTTCGTAGAGGTTCATTCCTTTTTTATCTGAGAACCTAGTATCAGTTAATGTCATCTTACAAAGCCAAATGAGCTTTGCGGATATACCAAATTCAGACATGGCGTGGAATACCTCTGAACGTAGGGGGCTGTCGAAGGCCGTTTTATAATATGGTAGGTGTCGATGTACATCTCTAGGGTCTTCTTTAGGATTTATTGCAGTGTAAATATCAGGTCAATGATAAATTTGCTAGGTCTAAAGCCCCATTGGTATGACCCAATTATTTCGTTGATGCTGACACTATCTTGTAGGCAATAGGAATCACACTTATGCCCCTGTAGCACACAGCCTTATCTCACATATTCTACACGGGACACAGGATGCTAAGGTTCCAATAGTCAGGTGCATGTTCTTCGTGCCAGATGGTGGTAACGAGCTGATGCATACATCTTATTAACATGTCGCCTCCGGTTTATAACAGCTCGACTGTTAAGCCATCGGCTTCTGCTGCCTTATTATTCTTCAGATGCTTTATTGTTATCGTTACCTCATCTTGAGCGGGCGGTACACATTCAACATCATCTTCTGGTATTGGATCTGTGGTACTTTCGTCGTCCAAATTGGCCTGATGGCACCTTTACCAAATTACCTTTCTGGTATCTACAGGAGGATGTGACTGTACCAAAGCTATCAGGATGATGTTTCACTCTTAGTTAGAATTTTAGAATAGCATTCCGGCTTCCGCTCACTCTTTTTCATTTCTCTCTTTTTCCTGCAGTAAAGGAGTTTCTTATCTCTCCTTTTCTCCCGATATCTCTCGTGCTCTGCGCCGCATTTTTTCTTCAGCCCTAGGCTTTTTGATTTTTTTTTTTTTTTTGTGAAGACAGCCAGGTGCCCTCATAAATATCGTTGTGTTTTTTACCGCTGCGAAATCTACACATAGAAAAATATATGTTACAAATATGTTTAGATCAAAACAAATTTGTGTTTGGGACTGGTTGCAAACAAATATATATTTGGGTCCAAACATAATATGTTTGCAAAATTGTTTAACAAATCTCAATTTTATTTGTTTGGGTACCAACATATTTGTTATGTAAGTACATATTTTTTATGGGTGGAGAGAGGACTTTTGTCAAAGAGAGTAACAGGAATGATGTTTTATAATAACGAGCTGTGTGTATGGTGTAATAGAAGACGCAGAAGCGAAGACTGGAGGGTAAAATGTTTTTTTGTGCTTTGGTGGTGTGTATGCGGCCAAAAGCGTGTTTTTCGTGCTTTGTTGTTGTTGCGATTTTTTTACACACAGAAAAATATATGTTAGAAATATGTTTAGATCCAAACAAATTTATGTTTGGGATTGGTTGCAAACAAATATATGTTTGCAAAATTTTGTAACAAATCTCAATTTTATTTGTTTGGGTACCAACATATTTGTTATGTTAGAACATATTTTTATGGGTGGAGAGAGGATTTTTGTCAAAGAGAGTAACAACAGGGCTCTCGCGGGTGCGGATTGATTTTTTATAATAACGAGCTGTGTGTATGGTGTAATAGAAGACGCAGAAGCGAAGACTGGAGGGTAAAACGTTTGTTTCTGCTTTGGTGATGTGTATGCGGCCAAACGCGTGTTTTTCGTGCTTTGTTGTTCTTGCGATTTTTTTCTACATAAGCAGTCATTATTTCTGCATTTCACAGTTAACCAACGTAGCATGCGAAGAGGGAAAGAAAAATTGTTATGAATTTTTTTTTGTTCATTTATCTTCAGTTTGTTTGCACCCAAACAAAATATTTGTTTGCACCCAAACAAAATATTTGTTTGCACCAAACATATATTTGTTTGCAGGACCAAAACATATGTTATGTTTGGGACTGTTAAAAAATATATACATATATGTTTGCTGCAAAATATGTTTGGGACATATGTTAGAGAGGCCGTTTTTTTCCTCCGTGTATCAGCCTAATTTCATGGAGACTGAATATTCCGACTGTTGGTCCACAGATATTCTCCTTTACAATTTTGACATTAAAATAGCCTAGAATAATGGTAATATCATGAAAGCACACTGGTCGCAATCACTGATCTAGCGAACGCTAAAGAAATCCTTAAAAAGTTAAAGAAATCCTTAAAATACCAAATATTGGGAGGTACGGTTATATGGGGGCAATAGCAAAACATAGACCTATGTCCACAATTTTTGGTAGAGAATCTTTGTGACTACTGGGAACCCCAAATATCAAATTACATCTAATTTGGTCGGAAAAAGTAGCTTAAATACACCAAAATACTGAAAATCGGGAGGTACGTAAAACGGGGCCTTGACCCAATTGTAGACCTATGTCCACAATTTTTGGTGGAAAAGTTTAGTGAACAATAGAAAACCTAGGTACCACACAACAACTAATTTTTAAGGAAAATGTGACTTAAATCCTCAAAATACCGAAAATCGGGAAGTACCGTTATATGGGGGCTATACCAAAATATTAGCCGATGTTGTTCGTATTTAGACCGTTGTTACCCACGAACCCAGACTGAGTTTGTGCAAAATTTCAGAAACATATCTCCAGTCGTTTGCAAGTTATTTATTTCGCGCCGCTAGATCAGTGATTTCGACCACTGTGGGTTGCACCGGTCATTTTCTTGTTACTGCAGAAAGATATTTAAGGAACTGTTTTTTGATAAAATTTAAACTTTAGTGGATATCTGTTGATGAAGAAGAATCCTTACTTTACATTCCCCATGTTGCCTTCCAAACAATAACAAAAATTCAAAATTTCCCCCTATTAAAATTGTAATTTAATTTATCAAAAATTTGAGTTTCATGAGACTAAAACACAAAAACCGTAACATTTTACAACCCGCAAGATGTTTACAATAACCTGTCATTGTTGATTACAATTACCATTTCCACATGGCCCTTATGGAGTCATTATTTTGACATTAAATTTAATCTAAAGGTGAAATGTATTCCCCTGAGGAAGAAACTCGCAGAGGCGACTTCACAACTTTGTAAATTCCTCGCAATTGGATAGAAAAGTAAAACCGAGAAAATATTGTAAGATAAATATGGCCTTGTAAAAAAAAACTTCTTAAGTAAACAGCTGGCACTGGATGATGACTAGCTACTGATTGCGGCTGCTTCTGCATTAGGTATTACAATCCACAACACCATACACCACCACATAAAGAAGACCGTACAAGGACTAAGAGAATAACAGATTCAACTTCTTGGTACCTGGGTGGCGGGCTTTCATGTTATGCTTAATTAATTATGACTCTGTTCAGTTTTTTAGCCTCATTTCAAATCAGCATCCTCTTCTTCTACCTCTGCTTCATTTGGAGCTAAAATTTCATGGCCAACCACGACCACCAACCAACACATCATCAAACAACAACAACGCCAACGGTAAAAGTTCAATGAGAAACTTTCATGACTTTGTTGCTGTTGATTTTAGTGTCTGATGGATGAAAGAGGCTACATGAATTTAATAAGCCGCAGTAGAGACGTTTGAACAAAAACAACAATTTTTTTTAATTCGACTGCAACAATTGTTGCCAAAGCCGCCCCAATGTTGATGAAGTTGAAGGTGCACAGGAAATAAACTTTCAAACACATGCCAAACAGCCAACTTCTTGCCAGTCGTTCAAACAACTTACCAATGCGTAATTGAAAATAAGTTACACTCGCATTTCACCGAAGAAAAATTTGCTTGTTGTTTGTATTTTTTAGTTAAACAAAGGAAATATAACAAAAGTTTTTGTGACTTTGTTATTTTGTTGCCGCTTCAAGAAAAAAAAACGATTAGTTTGATGCGAAGGTGAATGGGAAAGATTTTAATTGCATAGGGCAGTGGATGTTTATTTTGCCAGCATTTTGAGAGATTTATATTTGGCATAAAATTTCTAGGGGCTCCAAATTAAATATTTTTTCATTCAGACTGGTGGGGCAGCTTAAATATAAGATTAAGCTTGACAAGTGTCAAGATTAACTTTAATTTGCTTTATTCTTTTTGACTTGTCGATATCACAGCAGGAAGTTGTAAATTCTTTAATTATTATTTAAATTGTCTTGATTTCATCTTCTCCTATACCTATGTCATCCATTATATAGTCGTACAATGTATTATTCAATGATTTTTATGGATTTCATAATGTTTTTATATCCTCCAACCTAAAATTAAATACGGGGTAACTTAGTTCTGCCCTGAAATGTGAACTTTGTTGCAGCCAGGTAATGACAATAACCATTAAATGTTATTTCAACACGTAAAAATGTAATTTTATTTGTATTATTTTTTATGTCCTGTAGTTCAAGAATTGTTTATTTGAAAAGTAAGGAAAGCAAAAGACAAAAGAAAATTGTTTTAAAGAGCAATTTTCAATGAAGTGGATTATGTCTGAAAAGAAATTGAAGAGTGGAAGTGACTAATTTGATACACAAGATACCTCACGGTGCTCTTAAACTAACATTAAGGGAGCTTACACCTGGGAAGTTTTTTTGCGGATTCTGAAACTACAATGTTCATAGATCAGAAAATGATAACACAAAAAAATCGCCGGAGCACTTTTTAAATAAATGGCGATCAAAGTTGTTTAGGTTTTTTTAGGTTTTCACGATTTTGCTTGGAAACCGCAAGTTCTATCGAAATGGGATTAGAGAAAATATTGTTGCTGTGAAAGTTCTCTACCAGATTGACCTTCATGATATTTTCCTAGGCTTTATCATATTTGAGATATAGAAGTTCAAATTGGGACAATGCACTGACTGTATCGCCTCCTTATAAAAAATGTCATGTAGGGTGCGCCTTAAATAACTTTAAATAAAAACCGCTTACACCTGGGAAGTTTCTGCGGATTCTGAAACTTGATGAAAAAATTATAAAAACAAAAAAATCGCCGGAGCGATCAAAGTTCACATTTTTAGGGTTATATTAGGTTTTTACGATTTTGCTTGGAAACCGCAAGTCCTATCGAAAGGGGTTTCAGAAAATTATTTTAGCTGAGAAAATGCTCTACAATGTTGATTGTTATGATATTTTCGTAGGTTTTACATTTTTGAAATATAGAAGTTCAATGCACTGACTGTATCGCCTCCTTAAAAGCAATGTCAGGTATGGTGCGCCTTAACTAACTTTAAATAAAAACCGCTTACACATGGGAAGTTCTTGCGGATTCTGAAACAGCAATGTTCATAGATGAGAAAACTCAAAAAAAGAGTTTTTGCTAAAGGGATTTTTTAAATAAATCGCGGTCAAAGTTCACATTTTAGGTTTATTTTAGGTTATCGCGACTTTAGGTTTCCAAGGTCCTATGGAAATGGGGCTAAAGAAAATGTTGCAGCTGTGAAAATTGTCTAGAGGATTGACCGTTATGAATTGTTCCTAGGTTTTACCATTTTTGAGATATAGAAGTTCAGGTCACATTTTTAGTTTTTATACCCTCAACCTTTAGGCTAGAAAGGGTATATACACTTTCATACGGGCAAAATGTGCCTCATCGAAACAATGGTTTTAGACCCCAAGTATGTTTGGACGAAATGTGTTTCAGACAATTTGGAGTTGATTTAGCAATGTCCGTCCGTCTGTCTGTCTGGCTGGGTGGTGCGCACGATAACTCTCGAACGGATGAACCGATTCGTGTCAAATTTTGGCTTTCGTAATATTTTGCTCAAACTTAGTTTAAGTTCGAAGATGGGCTATATCAGTCCACTCCTTCCGGTACCTCCCACCACCGACGTAGCCAGGGGGGGGGCCCGGGGGGCCCGGGCCCCCCCCGAAATGATTTTAGTTCCCATAGGATGTTATGTTAAACATTTTTTAATTTTTTTAGTAAGATTTTAAACTGTTTTAAATTG
Source organism: Musca autumnalis (assembly GCF_047663935.1). Taxonomy (NCBI): domain Eukaryota; kingdom Metazoa; phylum Arthropoda; class Insecta; order Diptera; family Muscidae; genus Musca; species Musca autumnalis. Next base: position 162,029,292 of record NW_027411866.1, on the reverse strand, counting down.
TTCAAGAAATATGTAAAGTAGTTGGAAGTATTACAAAGAATTATTTAACTACATTGGTATACTTATTGTCCAACATACGAGTATTTGAAAGTATAAAAATAATGAACAAGTTAGGCTTTTTCAGTAATTTTATGCATAGTTCTTGTTAAGTTTTAAGGTGTTGTTTAAGCGTTTAATCGGAATTTTAGGCTGACTGTAAGTGTTGCTGAGTTCGGAACAAAACGTTTATTTGTATATATTTCGTTTATAACATACTACGTCCAATACTTTGGCTTATAAACAACGTGCAGAAAAAACATTTTTGCGAGATTTTGTTTTTGAAATTTTTTATAAGTGCAATTCAACATTAAAAGATAAAACCGTTGCTTAATATTTGTGGTTTTAAATGTTTGTATATTTTCTCTAACACGTTTTTATAATGAACTATTTTGGAATTCAAACATTTACAAATTCTTTATTATGTTGAAATTTGTCGTAAATGTCTATTGGACAAACAGATTTTTCTGTCCAATTTTTATGTTTTGTTCGACCTTTCGAATATTAGTAAAATCAAGATTATTGAGCTTGAGGTCAATGTTTATATTTTACTAGCTGAACTCGGTGCACTTCGCCACCCCGAATAAGGTAAAATATAGTTTGACATATTTATTTGTAGGCCAATTTTCGTCACTATTTCCAACTTTCATTAAAATCGGGTATATAAAGCGTGTTTGGTGCATCAAATACATACATGAAATCGGACGAAAATATATATGGGAGCTATATCCAAATCTGAACCGATTTCAATATAATTTGGAAAATTTATTTCTAGACCCAATTCTGCCACACATCCCAAATTTCATTGAAATTGGACATACACATGAAATCGGCCGAAAATATATATGGGCGCTATATCCAAATCTGAACAGATTTCAATATAATTTGGCAAATTTATTTCTAGACCAAATTCCTGCACACATCCTAAATTTGGAGACATTATCTGTTACCATTCTATAGATATTTGCATAAAAAATCTAAATTTCTTGGAGGTACCTCCGATTCTGATGCTCAGGATCAACGCGAAATTTCAGAAATTTTTATAGCCTATGTTACTTTCAGGTCATGTGGTGATATACTCTACAAATTTCAGGAAGATCAGTTCAGCGGTTTTTGAGTCCATAAACTGCAAACAAACAAACGTACAAACATTTTTCTACTTTATTTATATTGATTTATTACATATTATTTCCAATATTTCAAAATTACAATGAATTTCATCTTCAGGGATTATTCTGTCGATTACTCTTTGAACAAAACCAGAAGAAAACGTCATAGAAATCCACAGCAATTTATTTTGGGAAGTACTTCCTTCGGTAAAGGACTTTGTGACGACAAGGTCGACAGGTTCTTCTTCGTCAAAATCTCAACAAGTACCACTCGACTTTTCGGACAAGAATATACCCTGAGCCTGTGTGAATTGAAATTTTCAGCTATAGACAGATCGAATAGCGGCTACACAGCCAAAATCCTTAAACCCAAAAACTATGTATCAGGAGATTTTCAGAAATTTGTAGCCATTTTCGGACGTATGAACTTGCAAACAAAATATTAAAAGTGTTGGTATGGAGAAATGGACCGGACCGACATAGTTCATTTTGGGAGTAGATCTTATTTTGGGAATCATTCATATTAAAAGATATTGCGCCCACCAGTCATTACAGTTCGCCACAGTATAATTTTCACTTTTGACCCTAATGTCAGGAAATATGGACTTGTCCACGAAAAACATAATACCGCTCTAAACACAAGGAATACCTTCAGTAAAAATTTCTAAAGATCGAGCAAAAACTAAGTTTGGAAATTACTAAATCCAAAGTTTGGACCAAATCTGCTGCTCTGTTCAAGAAAACGCGCGCATACCACGCTAAAATTCTTGAAATTTGGAGGAAAGTACCAGAAGAAGTAGACCGAAAAGCACCACCTTCGAATTTTGTATATAAGGCTCGCTGAAATACTGCGATAAACAAAGTTTGGGCCAACGCAGTATCCGGTTCGAAAGTTGTCGTGCGCATTAGCCACTACACATGATTGCCTTAGGTGTTCTTTACCGCTTTCGGCCCATTTTCTCTGCAAGTATAGACTTGCCTCTGAAAAACGTGTACTGTAGTAATAGGGGCCCCGAGAACACTCGTTGCAATTTCATATTTTTACTTCATATTTTTACTTATAACTAAATTATTAGCATAAAGGAAGTGAAGTTTGCCGAAAGAGTAGATCAATTTGGCCCATCTTCGAAGTTGATCAAAATATCACGAATGCCAAATTTTGGACCCAATCGATTGATCTGTTTGAGAATTATCATGCTCTTCAGGCAGCTAGCCAGACGAACGGACATAGATTAGTCGAAACAGATTTCTTCCAAACACACTTTGGCCCTAAAGCAGGCCTGCTCAAGGTGCGCACCTGAGCTGTCGGTGTGTGTCAATTTTCTCACACACACAATTTAAAAAGAGAGCTTTTGTTTTTGTTTTGAATATTTTCAAAATTAAAAATCAGTCTCTATTGAACATTCAATGAGGAAGGTTCTGTTTTCGAATTTGTCTATGAATTTATATGCGTACACTGAAAAAATGAATGAAGATACTGAATACGAATTTTTATTTGCCTAAAATTTTTACGGCAAATTAGAGTGTTTGGTTTGTCAACGCACTTTGGTTTGTCACGAACTTGATTTGCAACAAATTATAACATCAACAGTCACATTTGGTCAAAATAAAATAATTATTCTACTCTATATTTTGAAATATAAAATAAAAAAAACTGTTACGATATTTCTCACAGTATACAGAGAGACAAAGGAAAATTGAAATTTGTGTATTTCAAAACCAACACAATTACAAAATGTGTTTGTATGTGTCTGAGCAGGCCTGCCCTAAAGCCATTATTTCGATGAGGCACATTTTGGCTAAAGGCTGAGAGTATTAAAAATGTAGATTGGGAAAAATTGTGTTTATGCTTTTTTGCTAAAAGAATGTATAGAAGTACAGACCTTGGATTGGGCGACATAATTTAATTTTAAAAGAATTTAAGACTGGACCAGAGTTTCCTTTGTTTATGATTAATGTATGAGAAGACCAAGGATCGGAAACTAGAATTTCTATAAGTGAAGTCCGACGATTGGACGCCAAAATTAGTCTATTGACAGTTGTACGATTTGGCGACAGAATTTGTCATTTACATAAACGCGGTTAGGTGCTAGAATTTCTTGATGGATAGACTAACTATTGCTCAGCATTAGTTCTCGGACTTTAGAAATTCATTGTGATAAGTAGACATCGGATTTTTGTATATATTTGAAAATTGTAATGTTAAGATATTTCTAAGGTTTTGCGATTGTATTCGCTTTCTTTTGGTCTTACCGAAGTGATATCACTGAATTTCATAACATTCACTATAGTTGTGTATTATTTGATAAATGATACGCCAAAAATATACGGGATTATTAATATAATCATTGTTTTGACCATATATTAACTGTGACATATTGTCAAAAAAGTTCTAAAAACAAGATAAAATTCGATAAAATCGCCATTTGAATTAAAAAGTAGTAATGAAAATTATTTCATCAGTAAAATTAGTCTAAAATAAGGTTTACATCTTCGCTAAATAAGACATTTTCGCTAACATGAACTTTCAAAATTTTGGTCAAGTGGGCCCCCCCCGAAATGAAATCCTGGCTACGTCCCTGCCTCCCACACAAAAGTTCGAAAATTTTCGGAACATTTGTGCGCAAGATAACTCTTGAAGGAAGTAACCGAATTGGTCCATACTTTGTCCAGCGTGAAACCTGTACCAGACTTAAATGAGGTTTCAATATGGACTCAATCGGTTCACTCCTTCGGGTACCTCCCACACAAAATTTCGGAAAAGTTCAGTTTAGGGACATCTCTCGAATCGCTTTGATTTTTGTTTTAGCAACTTGTATTCACTGCCCCCCATACGACGGTACAAGTTTCATTAGCGGTAAGTCAATACTTCCTGAGAAAATAGCATGAAAGTTGCAAAAAACCCCTATGACACCGTGTGAGGTGGTTGGAGCGCAAGATAACTCTAGAACGGATCTGCCGATTCGGTCCAAAATTTGGTCTTAGTAATATTTTGTCCAAACATAGTTTATGTCCCCCACAAAATTTCAAAAATGTTCGGAAAAATTGTTCGTACGGTAACTTTTGAAGGGAGTGGCCGAATTGGTCCATACCTTACACATCCTAATATAACTACCAGATATAGATCAGGTTCGAATATGGACTATATTTGTCCACTCTATCCGGCACCTCCCACACAAAATTTCGGATAAGTTCACTTTAAGACCCGATATAGAATCACTTCGATTTTGTTGAAGCAACTTGCATTCGCTGCCTCAATTACGATGGGTAAAGTTTTTTTAGGGGAAAGTCCATACTTCTTGAGCAAACAGCCCGAAGAGTGTAAAAACCCCCTATGGAACCATATGTTGTGGCTGGAGATCCACTTCAATAACGGTCAATGTCGATCCATTCCTTTTAGATCCTTAATCCTAATCAAAATCCTATAGCTGTGAAAATTCTCTACAAGAGTATCTTTCGTAATTTTTCCTAGGCTGTCATGACATTGTTTTATAAGGAGGCGATGCAGTCAGTGAATTGACCCAATTTGAATTTCTGTATCTCAAAAATGGTATAACATACGGAAATGTCATGAAATACAATCTTAGTCCCGTTTTGATAGGACTTGCGGTTTCCAAGCAAAATCGTGAAAACCTAAAAAACCCCTAAAAATGCCGACTTGAATGGCGATTTATTTAAAAAGCACTCCGGCGAGTTTTTTTTTTTTTTTGAATTTTTTTTATCTATAAACATTGTCGTTTCAGTATCCGCAAAAACTTCCCAGGTGTAAGCACCTTCCATTTAATGTTGCTTCAAGAGCACCGTGTAGGTTTTTGGCAAAAGGACAATGGAATCTACGTCTGTTAATATGGCAAAAGTATGTCTCTCATATCTATCCCGTAGTCGATGTTTTTCTTTGTGGAAGAAAGTAGATGGTCGACCGTCTCTATGTCTTTTGTATCATCACATAATCTACAATAATCGACGACGCAACTGCCATCCCATCTTGACGTTAGAGATGTAACCCTACAGTGACCGTAATAAGACCTCACAATGATTTTCGTCCCTAACGTATCGAGTGAGAAATGGGAAGTCGTTCTACGATGGAAGATCTTAGGCTAGATTGCTTTGGATGTGGTCCATCCAGGTTCCATAAACCATCTGCGGTGTGTCTTCTCAAGGTAGTTCTCATGAAGTGTTCCGATGTAGTACATCATTTGTGGACTCACATTTTCATCAGTTGGTAGATCGATAGAGCCACCTAGATTCAATTCATTTGATGATTTGTTTCCATTTTATTGCTATAACCAGGAAACCAACAGAGGTTAAGATGGCCAGAACCATGGTCACATATAGCCGGTGTAACAGTTGTGGTCTGAGTCCCCAACTTTTCCCAATGGTAATCTTGCAGGGGTGCAATAAAACCTTTCTTCATCCCCACCTCGGTATTCCTTTTACATGTCAAACGATGCTCCAGAATTGTTCCAAAGGACTGAGCTTTCGGAGAAACTTCCAGTGCAACTCCGTCCAAAAGTGGTGGTATAATTTCGCTTTTTCTGGGGAATAGTACAAGTTCATGACCCCATCACCACGCAGAAAGTCGGACAGCATTGGTAAAAATTTGTTACTAATCAGCCTTATTTCTTTTGGTCTGGTCGATGTATACAAGAATTTCGTTTATCATCAGACGTCAGAGTAGAGGTCAGAGTATTCTTCATATTCTTCTCAATGTGTCCAAAAACCCTCATGTAATGCGATTTCTACTGACATGCCCTTGATGTAGGCGTGCTGAGATATACTGACCCTTTTAGTCTTCTCTGTAATCTGGTAACAGATATCGATAGCGTGTTCAGGTTACGTAAAGAACATTTTCCCACTGTTGGTATCCAATGATAGCGAAGACGACGAATATACCACAGATGTCAGATGATGGATTTGAGGGTGTACTGGCCGACCAGGATTAGGTAAGAACAAAAGTAAATCGAATGAAAAATAATACGTCTGGCGTTTTTGAGTCTGTTTATCACATATTGTTGCTGTTGTTGATTTTCATTATACTTCCCAAGTAGCAGATATTGTTCGTATACCAGGGAAACTAGAAAAGTTTGCGTCGTCATTTGACATTTTTTATTTTTTTATTTTTAAAGTTTGACTGTTTTTAGCCTAAGCGTACCCAGGACAGTTTGACATACGACCATCTCTTGGATTGTTTACAGTGGATTGATTGAGACGCCTTAAAAACATGGTTTTTGAACGTTTTACAGCATCTTCTGGCGATTGTTGCGATTTTTCGGGCATAGTTACATTTCATACGCATTCGTCACCTGAATCCATCTTATAAACAAACGACTTTTGAAGTACCGCAATCGTATTTTTTCGAAATTTGTGGCACCGATTAAAACGGGATCCGTCGAGAAAAACCCAATTTTTGGCGCCAAGTGTCATTGCAATATAAAATGTTAGTTGGTGGAATAAATGTCCACGTATGCCTCTATCTTTTTACACACGGCTTACGATTTTCTGACACCGCGATCGTTTTTGGACAACCCTGACGAACTTCGTTTTTTTTGGCGAGTGTCGGTCAGATTCAATTCATTAAACCAGTTTTTTTTTTTCATTTCATTTCATTTATTCATCAATTGTAATATAAAAAAGCCAACATGGCCAATAACTTATATTATCTTACTACAATATCCAAACATCAAGAACTTAGAAGTAAATAATTAAAATTAAATATATACATACATAAATAAAATATATACATAAATACTATGCATACTATGATTAATGACTATCAAAGGAATTCATGGAAATACAAATATAAATAGACTCCCTATTCATAGCCACTAACCACTGCACTTCACTTAACAATTGTTAAGAAAAGTGGAGGGGAGATGAGCAAGGGACGTCCCTACACAATAAATGCTATGTTTCACTCAATCACTAGAGTGAACATAGAAGGTCTACAGGAATCACACCCATAAAGTCCAAAAAAAAAAAAAAAACAAACAATATAAATATGGCTCCCCAGACACAAAAATCACAAATATATATGTATAACCTGTAACTAGTGACTAGTAAACAAACATTAATCCATTAAATTCCATTTTTTGCAAAGTGATTTTTGCATGTCACTGTAAATAACGCAACCGTATGTCAAACTGTCCTGAGTACGCTTAGGCTAAAAACTATCAAACTTTCCAAAAAAAAAAAAAAAAAAAATACACTGCGTGCTGCCTAGGCCGCAATCTTTTCTAGTTCCCCTCGTAGTTAATTATGTGGTTTTCAATCAAGAAGTGGTTGTCTGTTATGTTGTTTAATAGCATCGCATATGTTTTTTTTTGTGTCGATTTCGAGTCCGACCTTTTTCGCCATGTTGAGCAGGTCACTAAGTTTGCTCTGCATATCAATAAATTTATGAGACAGAAGACATATCGCTCATTTACTCAAAGAGTGACACATCTCAAAAAATCTTGTTTCGAGAAAAACGCGTTTTAAGTTGGCGATTGAAATTTGACTTCCCATCTAAAAAAGATTATTACACAAAAACCCTATTTATACCCTATACCACAATGTGGAAAAGGGTATTATAAGTTTGTTTTGGTAAAAATTCATGTAACACCGCGAAATATTCGTCGGAGACCCCCAATGTGGTATACCATTCTTCATATCTCGACGATATAAAGCGATTTTGAGATGTGTGTCCGTCCGTCAGTCCGTCCGTCCGTCTGTCCATTATAAATTGTAAACACGCTCCAGGCCGCAATTATGGACCGATCGTCACGAAATTTTGTATGGAGGTCGGGTTCAGATCAGAATAGATCCCTATTCTTATTGGTGATGATCGTGAAATATTTAGCGGGTGAAATGGACCAAAAACATAATATTTATCTAATTTTGTAGCGGCTCTGTAGGTCTCAATAATAGTCCGATCAACGCGTAATTTTAAATAAGGTAAGAGTATATCACAAAGGAGAAGCTTGCAATTTGAGATGGCGATCGGATTATATTTAGAGGGTTAAATGGACCAAAACTTTTGTGTGAAAATTGTGAAAAATTTTAATATACAGCTTATATCTTAATTCCTGGAAGTGACATTCCGGACAAGTGAGATATACTTGAAAGTGGAACGCTTGACCTTTCAATTGATGCCAATTATGTTGGTGTGCATGATTAGATAACAGAGTTACAGCCTAATATATCCCGTTATTTGTTTGTAGTGTAATAATAAACTCGCTAGAAGTCGCAATTATACATCAATAGTCACGAAATTTTGCACCTGGTAATAGTATAGGTCGAAAAAGATGCCTACAATTTTGAATGATGATCTGATATTCTTTAGCGGGTGAAATGGACCATTACTTTTGTATGAAATATATATATATATATATGTATATATATATATATATATATATATATATATATATATATATATTTTTTTTTTTTTTTTGTCGATATTTGAATTAGCAAAGTAGCCTACATATGGAAAAAAACTACTGACCTTTCCTCTGATGTAAATTGCAATAAAATGTTTGCTAAATAACGGGCCTACTGCCTAATATATAATGGGTTGTGTGTAGAGAACCACATTTTTATACCATGCTACATATTGTCTCTCCAAAAGTTTATGTAACACCACGAAATATTCGTCCTAGACCCCTTATTTGGTATGCCAAAATTCATATCTCGACGAGATAAAGCGATTTAGTGATGTGTGTCCGTCCATTAAAAATTGTAAACAAGCTTTTAAGGCCGCAATTATGAACCGATTGTAACAATTTTTTTAATGAGATTGGGTTCGGGCCAGAATAGAAATGATTAGTTTTGGTGATGATCGTGAAATGTTCAGGGGATGAAATGGACCAAAAACAAAATTTTAACCAATTTTGTAGCGGCTCTGTAGGTCAAAATAATAACCCGCAAAATAAACAAAGTTTAAGTTTATGATGAAGAAGAAGCGTACAAACCAACGTGAATATCAGATAATACTTAGCGGGTTAATGGACTGAAACTTTTGTGTGAAATTGGTAAAAATTTCAAAAACGTAGCGGTTAAACAACGGAAGTAGTAGTACTACATAAGTGGGTTTTATTACATTTTAGTTTGTGTGAACTAAATTTTCCTTTCCTGCTACAAAAATGTCTTTGTCATGCTAGATAACTTTTTGGTTTTGGTCATAAGTATTATACATTACATCTCTGGTATTTGATAATTAAATTTTCACAATCATTGAAAAGAAGTTCCGTGGTGAGCGTTTGTCCAGGGATAGTGGTATAGGGTATCACATGGTCGGCTCCGTCCGACTATAGACTTTTCTTACGTGTTTTTCTCTTATTTTCGTTTTCTAGTCTTTTATAGAACAATATGTTCTAGACTTAAGTTATTTTCCGGTCACTCCGTGTTTCTTGGTAATGGAATATGTCGCGTATAAATGATTCATGAATAAAATTTGTATATCTTAATTCAATTAACAAATCACAAAACAAACACAAAAATGCCTTTAGAGGCATGTTGACCGTAAACGTTTGCATAATTAAGTATTTTTTGCGTTTAAGTAAGGATGTGTTGGACCGACAAGGAGGAGAAGTCTCTCCAATAAGAAGATATGAAAATTATTTGAGAAATTATTTAAAAGGGAAGCAGCAAAAAAGGAAGCAATGAAACGGGCTATTATTTATTCATAAGGTTTATTTAATTGGGCTCACCGTTTATGGCACCTACCCTACCAACAACTAAAAATTTACGCTGAACATTCCCAAATATGTTTTTCACTCACGAAATTGCTATTTGCTTTAAAAATTAGGGATCTAATCAATATATTTTCTATACTTATAAAAGAGTTGAGTAATGATGACTGACTAATAATAAAAACCAAGATTAAACGGCTGAAGCTAAAATCTTGAAATTTTGGGTAAAGGTCACTTTTGGTCCAAAGGGTTCAGATAAGGCTGGGTTTTTGGAAATTCGAACTAGAATGGTATGAAAAGAACTAAAATGCACTAAATAAATAGAGATAGAATTCTGAAATTTTGAATGACGTCACTGATGGGATATAGGGTAGACGTAAACTGTGCGACACGAAAAAAAAAATTAACCATATTCTGACATCGCGGCGTGATATAAGACGAAAAATAAGAAGACTCGTATCCCGGCTTGAAGGGCCTTGAGCTTGAAGAACCTTTCCAAGAATGTTCATACACTGCCGCTCACTTGAATAGAACCCCCCTGCAAAATTTTATTCAACCTTCATATTTTTCCGAATTATACAAGATATGAAGTTTTTAACCTTTATTATGTTTAGCTTCATGTGTTTGGAAAAAACTTAGTCATTCATTTCCATTCAAATCCAATTTATATAAAAATTATACAAGAAAAACAAAATAAAGTCAAAAATTGGAGTAAAAAATTTGGCTCATTTGAATAGAACCCCCCTTTAAAACTTGCGAATACAGAAAGATTGTATTAGAATATCGATGCATATTTACTCTATATTAAAAACGAAGTACTTTCAGTACTATTCAGTAAAAGGATATCCCTCCTGATTAAGGATACACCCGTTTATCCTGCTTCGGTAAGGATTCTTTAAATACTCAGGTGTAATGCCATACAAAGCTTGCTTTTTTCTGTCAACAAGTTTATTTTTGGAAGCGTACTGTCTCCTAGAGTCATATATTTTACGCTTAAGTCATTCCCATACAGTTTAGAGAACATTTACCACTGTAGAATATGGTGGCCCCTCCAGGATATCCGCATTTCTATTCAAATCTTTAAGTTTTGATGACTCGAAGTGTACAAAAGTTTATAAAATCGTGATGAAATTGCCACTCGGGATATCCGAAAATGTTTCTCAATACTGGAAATAACTGTTTTTGAACTCCTTTGTAAATTGTCGTGCGCAAGGTTGAATAAAATTTTGCAGGGGGGTTCTATTCAAGTGAGCGGCAGTGTATGTATGTTCTAGAAAGTTGTTTACCTAGATCTTAGGTAAATTTTTGTAGTTGTAAAATGGTTGTAGTTTATTCCACAAGTAAATAAAAATTCTTAGCAGTTTAGAAGGTATGAGCCTGATAAAATGATGCCTTTTGACATCAAGGCCTCAGGTCTTTAGCTGAAAACACATCCAACGTTTGGGTAAAGTTTTGTGTCGTTTTGGCCGTTTTTACTCTGTTCGGCATGATGCCGAAAAATGCAAATTCATTTGAAATATATTCCGGCAAAGTAACCGGGATAAACGCCGGGACACGTGTCTTCTTTTTTTCATATTCTATCACGCTGCGGTGTCAGAATATGGTTAATTTTCCATGAATCAAACAATTACACACGTTGGTACCGAACGATTTTTAAAAACTCGAACTATAAGTGTAGGAAAAGTACTAAAATATACTTAATTTAGTACCATTTGGAATCATGTTAACGGATAGAGTTAAACGCTTGAAATTTTGAATTAGAACCCAGGTTGAGAAGAAGGGTTGATGCAAAGAAGTGGTTTTGAAAATGTGTACTCTTGTATACGAAAAGTTCTAAATGGTACTAAATTTGGTACAATTTGGATTTGGGTGAACCGATAGAGTTGGAATCCTGAAATTTGAAATTAAGATCACTGTAGGAGCGAAAGATTGAAATATGGAGGTAGTTTTGAAATTCGTACTAATGTGTACGAAATGTACTAAATTTGGTACAATAAGGATTGGATTGAATTGAGAGTACTGTTGTAGTGTAGGACTGAGGTAGCTTTGGAAATTCGTACTTATGGGTACGAAAAGTAATAAATAGTACTAAATATGGTACAATTTGGATTTGGATAAAAGGAAAGAGCTCGAATCATTATATTTGGAATTAAGATTACCGCTGGCGTGTAGGATTGAGGTGGTTTTAAAACTTCGTACTTATGTTTACGAAAAGTACTAATTGGTACTAAATTTGGTACAATTAGGATTTCAATTTCGAATTGAGATTACTGTTGATGTGTAGGATTCAAGTAGTTTTGGAAATTCGTACTTATGGGTAAGAGAAGTACTAAATTTTGTACAATGGGGTTTTGGGTGAACGGATAGAGCTGGACTCCTAAAATTTAGAATTGAGATTACTGTTGAAGTGTAGGATTGAGGTACTAAATTTGGTACAATGGGGATTTGGGTGAACGAATAGAGCTAGAATCCTGAAATTTGGAATTGAGATTACTGTTAAAGTGTAGTATTGAAGTAGTTTTGGAAATTCGTACTTATGGGTACGAAAAGTACTAAATGGTACTAAATTTGGTACAATGGGTATGAGCGGATAGAGCTGGAATCCCGAAACTTGGAATCGAGATTACTGTTGGAGTTTACGATTGAGGTAGTTTCGTACTTGTGGGTACAAAATGTACCAAATGCCACTACATTTCGTACAATAGGTGTGAACGGATGGAGCTGGAATCCTGAAATTTGGAGTGGGAGTGTAGGACTGAGGTAATTTTAGAAATTCGTACTTATTGGTACGAGAAGAACTAAGTGGTACTGAATTTAGTACAATTTGGATTTGGGATAACGGATAGAGTTGGAATCACTGAATTTAGCAAAACTACTGTTGGAGTGTAGGATTGAGATATGGAGGTAGTTTTTGAAAATAGTACTTAGGAGTATAGTTCACGAATGGAGTTGGAATCCTCTTATTTGGAATTAAGGTTACTGTTGAAGTGAAGGATGGAGGTAGTATTGGTACAATTTGGTATTGGACGAACGAATAGAGCAGGAATCCTGAGATTTTGGTATTAATGTCAGTGAAGGGTTGAGGTATGTGGTTTTTAAAATACGTACCATTACTAATTTTTTTCAAAAGTGTTTGGCTATTTTCGCATTTAAGAACCGTTCATAGACATTTCGTATGTTCCAAAAAGTTGTTTGCAGATATCTTTGCTACATTATTGTGGTTGATTATTTTCTTGAATTTTGAACGGTTTAGTTTCTATGAGCGGAAACCGAAAAAAGAGGATTTCAATTGTTTTGCTATTTTGGCCATTAAGAACCTTTTCTACAGAGTTCGTATGTTCTAGAAAGTTGTTTATTGAGATCTAAGAAATATTTTTCTAGTTTGTTTGCTGCTTCAATTTTGATCGGTTTGATACCTGCGGACTTAAATCCTAGAAAAAATTATAATGGAAATATGAACTTGACGATTTTGACCTTGAAAATGAGGTTGAATGGATTGTATCGCAATTATTATTCTTTAGGACGAGATCTACAACATTGCTTCCACGAGTAAAGCCAAATTCTCAGCGGTTTAGAAGTTATGTGCCTGACAAAATGATCCGTTTTGACATCAAAGCCTCAGGTCTTTGGGGGCCCACAACCGCGAGAGTTGAAGTGATAGGGAAAACACCGGTCTTCTATCACGCTGTGAAGTCAGAATATGGCTAATAAAGCATGGCTCAAAAAATGACACACAGTGTAATCGATAGCACAAGGATTTGTTTGTAAATACGTACAAATTCTGAAATTTGGAAAAGCTAGGAGGAGGGTTGGCGTTTTTATACCCTCAGCCTTTAGGCTAAAGAGGGTATTTACACTTTGATACGACCAAAAATGTGCCTCATCGAAATAATGGTTTTAGACCCCAAGTATGTTTGTACGATATCCGTTTCAGACAATTTTGAGTAGATCTAGCAATGTCCGTCCGTCTGTCTGTCTGTCTGTCTGTCTGTCTGTCTGTCTGTCCGTCTGTCTGGCTGGCTGGTGCGCACGATAACTCTCGAACGGATCAATTGATTCGGTTCAAATTTGGGGTATCGAAATATTTTGTCCAGATTCGATTTAAGTTCGAAGATGGGCCATATAGGTCCACTCCTTCAGGTACCTCCCCCACGATAACTCTTGTAGGGATTAACCGATTCGGTCCATATTTTGCACATCGTGTAATTTCTACCAAACTTAGATGAGGTTCCAATATGGACTCTATCGGTCCACTCCTTCGGGTACATCCCACACAAAATTTCGGAAAAGTTCAGTTTAGGACCTGGTCTCGAATCGCTTTGATTTTTGTTTACGCATGTTGTATTCGCTGTCCTCCATACGACGCTGTAAGTTTCCATACTTCCTGAAAAAATAGCCTGAAAGTTGAAAAACAAACCCTATGACACCATGTTTATGGGTGGAAGCGCAAGATAATTCTCGAACGGATATGCCGATTCCTGCCAAGATTTGGCCTTCGTAATATTGTTTCCAAACTAAGTTTAAGTTCGTAGATAACCCATATCGGTACACTCCTTAAGGTACCTACCCCACAAAACTTCAAAAATATTTGGAAAAATTGTGCGCACGATAACTCTTGATCCTAATCAACATTTTTGTCGGTCCATACGACCAGAATTTTAAAACTCCCTAAATAAATAAGTTTTTTATGAAAAAAGTGTTTCAATTTGCACAGGCTGAGGGTATATCTCTGTCGGCAAAGCCGACTGATACTATTTTACTTCTTTTATTTGGGATGACGACTTCTATTTTGTTTTTCAAAATAGTCAAGCTTAGACCCATAGTCGTTGCTTTAATATTTTATTAAAACAACTTTAATTTATTGGTGGGAAAAATTGGCGATGTTTAACAAGGGATGGAAAGGCTATGAAAAGTACCAAGTGGTACCGTTAGGATTAGATCAGAATGGTTATGAAAATTACCACTTAAAATGTCTGACATGTTTATACATGTAATACAATAAGAATTGGGCGAATAACTAGGACGAAAGCTGTAAAATTTGAGATAAGGACCTGGGCTTGATATGGTATTGTACCATTGGCTTTTATTAACACGACGACAGTTTCTATCTTTTCAACAAAACTCTTTCTTTATCCTGAACGTTTTAGTAATTTTATTTGGAAACAAGAATGCCTTTACCTCCTGAGGACAGAAAGCCCTTACTTAAAGTAACTCTAAAATGAGGTTTGCTGTTGATTGTAGGGATGAGATACGGCTGATTTTTTTTGAAAATCGAACAAAAGTAGTACGAACAGTACTTAAATAAAAATAAATATCAGTTAAAATAAGTATTAGAATAATAAACATTTTCAGTGTTCACCATTTCGATACTAAATATTGTTTATTTTTTATATCCTTTCCGTATACGAAGTAACGGGCACTTTGTTAGTTACAGTATATTTATATGGTTCTAAAGGTTCCCTTGACTATTGCGATATTACTTTAGAGCCTAAAGGTGTAGAATTGTTCTTTTCCCAAAAATTGTGTCAATATCCACATGCTCTTGTTGGACTACTACCCTGATTAGCTTGAAAAAAAACAAACAACAGCTGCCGTCAACCATGATGTTTTGTTCTTACGCTATATTCCGTAACGATGGTTTGTTTTTTCAGCAATTTTCAATCTATAAGGAATATGGCCTTAACACCACACACAGACTCATCGTGGCATTCGTTTCCTACCACGAAAGTATTTAGCGATTTTTTACATTGTCATCTCTTACTACCAATACAAACATCACTACCTCTACATACCACATCGGCTGCTCATCATGTCCTGCTGCTGTCAAGGGATCGTTACAACATCAGAGGCTAATGAGGTTTTCATTGTTTTTTCCTTGTTCGCCACAATAATAACCAATGGAACAAAAACTACAACAAAGACAGTAGCAAAAAAAAAACGACAACATGCTCATCAGTGAATGAATGGAGATGTTTTTATACTACAGAAAAAAAAACAAGAAATACATTCAATGCTGTCGCTCAACATGTCCTGTCCCCAAGAACTTAACTTCGAAAATGATGAGGGCCACAAAAGAAGAAGGACAACAAACAACAAGAAAGTCAAATAACCAACAGCAGGACCAACAGGATTTTAACGATTGACTTTTTATCTCACTTTTACACATTAACTTTCGCGTCAGGATGGTAATTTATTTAAGCCTCCTTAATGTTGTATGCTTTCATAAAAGTTTAACAAATGTGTAACACACACAAAACACCAAGCATCATTATTACCAAACAATGACACACACACACACTGAGATATTTGCATTGAGAAAATGTTTGTTCAGCCATCAGGGCTAAGACATATTTGGACAGGCTAGCACAATATCATGGAACGAATAAAAGTGCTAGAAAAGCTGATAGTAATCGTGAATTTTATTGTCGAAATAGCGTTTTTCAAGGATTTACGCATTATCGGAGAGATATGTTCAACTAGATTTTTGTATTGTTTTATACAAATTAATTTGGGGCTCATGTTGGCTGTAACCAAGGAATCACCCACACGATGATTAAACATATTTTGGTGTCAGATTTAGAGTTCTCCTCAGACCGTTCGTCCAAAAAGAACGGTCAAAAAGTACTCTTCATAGTTTTACGGTTGAACCAACCTTTCTTTCGGAAAGGGTCTATAAAACAATGGTCTTTCTGAAAGAAAGGTTACTTCTATATAACCTGTCTGAAAGAAATGCTGTTTCTACAAAGACTTTCTGAAAGAAGGGCTGCTTCTATAAACACTTCTATAGTCCCATTTTGGAAGAAGGGTTACTTCTATAGACCCTTTCTGGAAGAAAGGTTATTTCTATAGACCCTTTCTTAAAAAAAAGCGCGTGCTTCTATAGACTCTTAAATAAAGAACGAGGGCTTCTATAGACCCTTTCTGAAGGAAAGGGTGATTCTATAGACCCTATCTGAAAGAAAGGGTGCTTCGATAGACCCTTTCTGGAAGAAAGGTTGCTTCTATAGACTCTTTCTGAAAGACAGGGTGCTTCTATAGACCCTTTCTGGAAGAAAGGGTGCCTCCTTGGACCCTATCTGAGAGAAAGGGTGCTTCTATAGACCCTATCTGAAAGAAAGGGTGCTTCTAGAAGACAGCGTGATTCTATAAACCATTTCTGGAAGAGAGGATGCTTATATAGACCCCTTCTTGAAGACTGGGGGCTTCTATAGACCCTTCCTGAAAGAAAGGGTGCTTCTATAGACCCTTTCTGAAAGGAAGTGTGCTTCTATAGACACTTTCTGTAAGAAAGGGTGCTTCCATGGACACTTTCTGAAAGAAAGGGTGGTTCTATGGACACTTTCTGTAAGAAAGGGTGCTTCTATGGACACTTTCTGTAAGAAAGGGTGCTTCTATGGACACTTTCTGTAAGAAAGGGTGCTTCCATGGACACTTTCTGTAAGAAGGTGTGCTTCTATGGACACTTTCTGTAAGAAAGGGTGCTTCTATGGACACTTTCTGTAAGAAAGGGTGCTTCTATGGACACTTTCTGTAAGAAAGGGTGCTTCTATGGACACTTTCTGTAAGAAAGGGTGCTTCTATGGACACTTTCTGTAAGAAAGGGTGCTTCTATGGACACTTTCTGTAAGAAAGGGTGCTTCTATGGACACTTTCTGTAAGAAAGGGTGCTTCTATGGACACTTTCTGTAAGAAAGGGTGCTTCTATGGACACTTTCTGTAAGAAAGGGTGCTTCTATGGACACTTTCTGTAAGAAAGGGTGCTTCTATGGACACTTTCTGTAAGAAAGGGTGCTTCTATGGACACTTTCTGTAAGAAAGGGTGCTTCTATGGACACTTTCTGTAAGAAAGGGTGCTTCTATGGACACTTTCTGTAAGAAAGGGTGCTTCTATGGACACTTTCTGTAAGAAAGGGTGCTTCTATGGACACTTTCTGTAAGAAAGGGTGCTTCTATGGACACTTTCTGTAAGAAAGGGTGTTTCTATGGACACTTTCTGTAAGAAAGGGTGCTTCTATGGACACTTTCTGTAAGAAAGGGTGCTTCTATGGACACTTTCTGTAAGAAAGGGTGCTTCTATGGACACTTTCTGTAAGAAAGGGTGCTTCTATGGACACTTTCTGTAAGAAAGGGTGCTTCTATGGACACTTTCTGTAAGAAAGGGTGCTTCTATGGACACTTTCTGTAAGAAAGGGTGCTTCTATGGACACTTTCTGTAAGAAAGGGTGCTTCTATGGACACTTTTTGTAAGAAAGGGTGCTTCTATGGACACTTTCTGTAAGAAAGGGTGCTTCTATGGACACTTTCTGTAAGAAAGGGTGCTTCTATGGACACTTTCTGTAAGAAAGGGTGCTTCTATGGACACTTTCTGTAAGAAAGGGTGCTTCTTTGGATCCTTTCTGGAAGACAGGGTGCCTCTATAGACCCTTTCTGAAAGACGAGTTGCTTCTATAGACCCTTTATGGAAGAAAGGGTACTTCTGTAGACACTTTCTGAAAGGAATGATGCTTATATAGAC
The DNA here is from genome assembly GCF_047663935.1 of Musca autumnalis. Classification (NCBI taxonomy): domain Eukaryota; kingdom Metazoa; phylum Arthropoda; class Insecta; order Diptera; family Muscidae; genus Musca; species Musca autumnalis. The sequence goes on along the minus strand of NW_027411866.1, from coordinate 162,010,966 downwards.
ACTTTCTGTAAGAAAGGGTGCTTCTATAGACACTTTCTGTAAGAAAGGGTGCTTCTATGGACACTTTCTGTAAGAAAGAGTGCTTCTATGGACACTTTCTGTAAGAAAGGGTGCTTCTATAGACAAATTCTGTAAGAAAGGGCGTTTCTATGGACACTTTCTGTAAGAAAGGGTGCTTCTATGGACACTTTCTGTAAGAAAGGGTGCTTCTATGGACACTTTCTGTAACAAAGGGTGCTTCTATGGACACTTTCTGTAACAAAGGGTGCTTCTATGGACACTTTCTGTAACAAAGGGTGCTTCTATGGACACTTTCTGTAAGAAAGGGTGCTTCTATGGACACTTTCTGTAAGAAAGGGTGCTTCTATGGACACTTTCTGTAAGAAAGGGTGCTTCTATGGACACTTTTTGTAAGAAAGGGTGCTTCTATGGACACTTACTGTAAGAAAGGGTGCTTCTATGGACACTTTCTGTAAGAAAGGGTGCTTCTATGGACACTTTCTGAAAGGAATGATGCTTATATAGACACTTTCTGTAAGAAAGGGTGCTTCTTTGGATCCTTTCTGGAAGAAAGGGTGCTTCTTTGGATCCTTTCTGGAAGACAGGGTGCCTCTATAGACCCTTTCTGAAAGACGAGTTGCTTCTATAGACCCTTTATGGAAGAAAGGGTACTTCTGTAGACACTTTCTGAAAGGAATGATGCTTATATATACTCATTCTGAAGAAAGCGTGCCTCTGTAGACCCTTTCTGAAAGAAATGTTCCTTCTGTAGACTCTTTTCTGAAAGAAAGGGTGCTTCTGTATAACCTTTTTGGAAGAAATGTTCCTTCTATAGACCCTTTTCTGAAAGAAAGTTTGCTTATGTAGACCCCTCAGAAAGAAAGGGTGCTTATGTAGACCCTTTTTGAAAGAAATTTTCCTTCTATAGACCCTTTTCTGAAAGAAAGTGTGATTTTGTAGACGTTTTCTGAATGTAAGGGTGCGTCCCTAGACACATATAACTTATTAGTAAACGTTTCAAACTTGGCCGAAGGGTATGGAGTGTTGACAGTATCAACGGCTTTCGATAAGTCATGCGTCACTGTCGTATCGAACGGCTGGTTCTGGTTGATCCCTTGGCTAATGTGTGTATAGATGTGATGGGAGCCATGCTGGTGATCGGCAAATTGAAAGGCATTACTGACGCTGGGGAGGAGTAGGGTCTCTGCCAGGGGCTATAAAAGCGAAATCGGTCTGTACAAGAACCACCCTGCCAACTCTTCTGTCTTCCTACACGAGGTGTTTGGCTTGCGACAAGTTGATGACTGTGGTGAACTACTTAACTCCCGACTCATCGAGCTGTTTAAGCATTACAATGAAAACTCCGTCATTCCGTGCCATACGTTTATTTGGCTTTCTATACTTGCACAACATTTTTAAAATCGACATGCCCAGATATGAAACACTGTGCCAACTTTAATGTTATCCAAACTCAAAAACTACAAAAAAAAGTAAATTTTTAATGAAACAAAATCTCACAAAAAGCCAGAACAAGACCAACACATTTTCCCTCACTTCTCAAGGCTTTGTTGTCGTGGTCCGAAGAGGGAGGTTTGAGTTTGTGGTCTCCAAAAAAGCTCATTATACTAAGATTTTAATGACTTTATTGCTTTTGTTGATGCTGCTCTGTGTGTGTGTGTTTTTTTTAATAATTTTATTTTGTCGGGCCACCGTAGTTTCATTCATGTTCTCTCATTACGAGATGGGCACAAAGACAAAAAACAACAAAAAGGAAAGAAAAACACAACAAATAATGATCTGTAAAAAATAATGTTAATTTTATGGTGGCTCCTCTACAGCAAACAGAGAAAAAACATGATGAGAAAAATGCTCAAAAGCATTTATCTGTCCAAACGAAACAGGAGAAAAAAATCAGTTTATTCTTTTGTTTACAATATTGTTGTTTGTTTACTTGGGGAAGGGGGGGAGGGCTTGTTTTTCACACATTTCTCAGTTCTCCCCAATTGTCGTTAACAACAATTCAGTATGATTTTAGTTTCTATATTTTATGTTTCACAAAGGAGGTGGTCGGGGTGTTAGGGCGGATGGTCTATAAATTTTGCAATGAAGCAGCAGCTGAGCATATTTTTTTGATTTTTCCTTGCTGTCTTTTTTTTTCTTCGCTAGCCACTATGAAAATTAACACCCATTAGCAACGGAAAATTGTCCACTATCCTGTACAAGGATTTTTGTTTTGTTTTTTCGTTTGTTTTCCTTTGCATTGCTTTTTTATTCTTGTGTGTGCGTTAAAGAAAAAAAGCCAAAACATAAACGAGCAATGAATTTAACGCTAAATAAAGCAAAATCTCAATTAAGTTTTGGCTTTTCGTTGGGATTTTCGGTGATAAATTATGAGGAAGATATGGAAATGCAGGCAATTACATTTTTGTTATTTATTTTTGGCAATAATTTTTTCGTTCGCAAGGTAGTTAAGCTGCATATTTATATGTATGGCTAACGCGGGAAACATAAAATATCTAAAGGAACGTAATATTCATTCGTAAGTTATTAAAGCATTAAAACTCTATATACAATTATTATTTATATAGAGCTTTAACAAGGGTTAATATATAATTTCTCAATTCGGTTATAAATTCTCGCAGAAGAAATATTCATCGTCAAATTTCACTAACAAATTAAATGTTTATAATAATACTAATCAAGTAAATAGGATCATCAAAATTTGTTGACAACAAGTAAGAAAGTATCAGTCAGCTGTGCTGACGGAGATATACACTCAGTCTCTGATCAAAAAAGAAGCAAACACAATAATTATGCCATATATAACATATATTGATTTTGTTTTCTCCAAAATACTAGGAATCTGGTGACATCTACCAAAAAATTTTGGAAAGCGAACTTCAGATTCACAGAGAACTCGAAATATTAAATTAGCATAAACTAAGTTTTGAAGAAATCTTGGAAAAAGTTTGAAAGTTATCTGGCACACTAGCAAATTTAGTATGGGCCGGTAGGGTTTTTTGGAGCTTTTGGCCCATTATCTCAGGAAGTATGGACTTACTTCGAAAAAAATTATACCGTTATAATCAGGATTTCGGCGTCGGAGTTGGAATCGGAGTCTAGCAAATGTTGCTGGAGTCGGAGCCGTAGTCTTGAAATAAAGCTCAATTCCGACTCCGGGCAATAATATGTTCTACATTTATCGAAAAGTTGATAAATCAAAAATTCTTTAAAGGACCACAATTTAAATACTACCCTTTTATTCTCTATGTTGATTACAAAATGCATATGCAAAACATATTTGAGTCAATTGATTGTTGTTAATACACTTTGGAATAATGGTTTCATATCGCATATTTATATTCATAGGAAAGATCTTCTAAAAGATTTACTGGTCATCTCGTAGAAGGCTCACTGACCTTCTCTTCTTGTTTTCTATAAGAATTCATTAATGTTTCTGTGAAAGGGCCTGTTGAACTTCTAAGAAAAACCTTGTGGCACTTTGAGAGAAATCGTACTGAAGACCAACTGAAAATTTATAGAAGTAATATTGATTCCACTAGACTTCTTTCTGAATTTGTTTGAGAAAATTTAGAGTCTTTTTAAATATTATATTCCTGCCACTTCTTAATGACACTCTATTCGTATGCTATGAGGACATTTTGATCTTTTGAATTACCAAGCGTCTTTTACGAGGAAGTTTTTAATAACAAAAGCGCATGTGGTCATCTGTAAGAAAACCTAATTGACCTTTTATCTCTCTATGAAAGAACCTACTCGTATTCTATGAGAAATCCTGTTGTTCTTTGAAGATAGGAGATCAAATGAATTTTCAATTACATTTTAATGCCCATATCAGACGTGTGGGGTAGCAAATATGTCAATAGAGTTATAATTAAAATACCGAAGGGTCGGCGTTAAATTATGTGTATTACCTCTATAGTATGTTAATCAATTCCGATTGTCGGTTCGTCATTCCGTTTGTTACACATCAAAATATTCGTCGGAAACGTTATAAAGTGTTAAGTAGTCTGTCTATCTACTGCTACTGAAGTTTACATTACTCTTAAGATGTTTGGTATTCAATATGGGCTATATCGGTCCACGTTTTAACATAACTAAATGGTTCATTATTTTAAAGGATTTTACCACATTATCGAACCGAAATGCTTTACGTTTGTTATATAGTCTTTGCTAGGGGTATCAAACATTCCCGAAAAGAATTGTCGGTATAGGTTTATGATTTAATATAATACAATATAACGATACGGCAAGATTTTATGAATTTCGAAGTCTGTTTTTGTCACATTACACAGTGCAACACCATATTCTGACACTGCAGTGTTATAGCAGACAAAAAAAGAAGATATGTGCCCCTGAAAATGGAATTTTTTAAAGTTGTTTTACTATTTAAAGAACCGTTCCTTGAAAGTTTATACAGTCAAGAAAGTTACTTACTGAGTAAGACCTTAGCAAAATTTTTGTAGTTAATTGTTTTCTTGAATTTTGAATGGACGGACCAGAACCCAAAAACAGCATTTGTTAATGTTATTTTGCTATTTTGGCATTTAAGAAACATTTCTACAGTCCAAAACCCCAGAAAATTGTAATAGGAATTTGACCTCGACGATTTTGACCGAAGAGTAAATCAAAATTCTTAACTGTTTGGACAAAATGATCCCTTTTTACATCAAGGCCTCAAGTCTTTTGGAGCCCATAACCGCGAAAGTACATGTGATGGGTAAATACGCCGGGACACGTGTCTTTATTTTGGTTTTCGATCACGCTGCGGAGTTAGAATATGATTAATTTTCCATGACTCATAAAATTACAATCAGTCTTATCGGACAGCAATTGCGGTAATTTGGTATTTCGGGTCTCATTGGGTACATAAGTAAAATTCGAAAAAATGTTTTGGTAGAGAAAACTAATAACGATACAGTCCGATTTTAGTTATTTTTAAGGGTTTTGCTGCATATTCATACTGAAGTTGTTGCTACTTTGTATTCCGGATTCCCAACAGATACAAAACCTTCCCGAAGAAAACGAACACTATACCATGTTTTGGTTACCTTAGAGAAAACTAATAACGATACAGTCCGATTTTAGTTATTTTTAAGGGTTTTGCTGCATATTCATACTGAAGTTGTTGCTACTTTGTATTCCGGATTCCCAACAGATACAAAACCTTCCCGAAGAAAACGAACACTATACCATGTTTTGGTTACCTCCCACTGCAGTGCACAGGAAAGACTTTAATATGGATTTTCTATTACACTGTGCAACATTTTTAAGGTGATCTTGTGCAAACAATTCGAACTGAGGATTTTTTGAAAGTACAGACCCAAATGACAAGAATCCCTAGTTGGGTTTTGTTGTGTCAGATCCAGCTGGGATTTTATGGCCCCATCTAAACATCGTTAAATATTGAGTTTTTAAAGAAATTCGCGGCTATATCTCTGAAACCAATGCGAATCTTCTTCTGACCTCTGAAGCAAATATGTAGATAAGGACAAGAATAAAATATTTGGAGAAATAATGAACTCAAAAAACTACATTTATTGCCTCAAATTTCAAAATATATGCAAAAATTCCACAATTTTTATACATTTCGCACCGCATCTCCAAAACCGTTAATTTTTTCTGAATATTTTCTTTTGGAAAAATAATTCCTGGAATGTAATACACAACTCTTCGGAACATGTCATTGTTGTAAAATGCCTCTATGCTGTTGTTTTCAGTACATTTTTCAACGACGATTTAATAAAAATGTTAATAATGTGGTGAAATCCGAAATACGAGAATAAACTGTTGGTGTGAACTGTGTTTGAAATACGTGTTGTAAAAGATTTGATGCTAAATAACGCTGAAACAACATAAAGTAAGCATTTTAGAGTTTCAGAATGTTCTAAAGAATTGTTGAGAACTTTATTTGGAAGATTTTTGCAAAAGGTTACTTGGTTCAACTCCCAATAGTTTAGCCGATACTGGCCAGAGTTTCAGAAATTATGTAAAATTTTCTATATTTTATAGATTTTGATGCCCTAGATGGAGTTTTTCCTATGTGGTCTTTTCAAAAGATAAGTTCTACTAGTTTAGGTCTACAATATTGCTAAAAACAGCAAGGCCAAATTCCTATTCGTTTCTGAGATAAAGGCCCGATAAATGCAAAAAAGTGTAGATTTAGCCCGGTTTAGATGACGCCATAAAATCCGAACTGGATCTGACAGAACAAACCCCTACTAGGGTTTTTGTAGTCTAAATATGTACTTTCAAAAAATGCATACTAGAAGTTGTTTGCATTTTCAGTGTTGCATAGTGTTATCACTGCGTAGATAGGTAAACCAAACTGATTAGTAAATATATAATACATTTTAAGTGGTGAAATTTATTTTCGAAGTCGACTCCGCAGTTGGAGTCGGAGTCGTGAAAAAATTTGGACTGGAGTCAGAGTCTGACCAAAAATGGTGCAAATCCGAAACCCTGGTTGTAATAGGAACCGTGCAAACAACCTTCTGCAAAATAATTGAAAACGATCCGAGCCGAGTCCTTAAACACCACTTTTCCAAATTTTTTGTGGGAGGTACCCGCAGGACGAGACCTATATATATATATATACAATTATGAAATAATAAAAGTTTGGACCACTCGGAAACTCCCTACTAGTGTTATTTTGCGGATTTGCCATTTTAGTTGCTACCGTCAGGGTTTCATGAAGATTATAGGCCATTATATCAAGCAGGGACGTAGCCAGGATTTAATTTGGGGGGGGGGGCCACCTGACCAAAATTTTGAAAGTTCATGTTAGCGAAAATGTCTTACTTAGCAATGATGTAAACCTTATTTTAGGCTTATATTACTGATGAAATATTTCTTATTACTATGTTTTAATTAAAATGAGGTAAGACTTCTTGTCCAATGTCCCCTTGTTTTCAGAACTTTTTTGACAATATATCAGAGTTTATATATGTTAAAAATAATGGATATATTAATAATCGCATATATTTTTGGGTGTATCATTTATCAAATAACTCACAACTACAGTGACTGTTATGTAATTCAGTGATGTCACTTCGGTAAGACCAAAAGAAAGATTATACAATCGGGAAAGCTTAAAAAAATATCTTAACATTTAATTTTTTTGTTTACATGGAGTGTTGAGGACAATTTCTTTGTTTTCTACATCACAAAATTTCAAAATCACGGCTTCAGGTTTCCACTCCAATTTTATTGAGTACTTTATGGAAGGAAAATGGGATTAGTAGAGGATTGATTTAAGCAGAGGGAACGTTTGGATATCATGGTGTTATACAATTTTTATATTTAAAGGTAGAAGTTAGGAGTTATTTAAATAAAGGAAAAAACGCCGAGACACGTGTCTTCTTTTTTGTCTTTTATCACGCTGCCGAGTCAGAATATGGTCGATTTCGGAAATTCAATCGTTGTTATTGTCATAAAGAAACTAATTATAGTTATTTCCCTAAATATATTTTGGTGTTCAATCGTAGATCTTATCACAAAGAATTCTGAATGCTGATAGTGTTTTTTTTATAGAGAACTAATGCTGAGCAATAGTGAGTCTATCCATGATGAAATCGCGGTTATGTAAATGACAAATTCTGTCGCCCAATCGTGCATCTGTCAACAGACTAATTTTGGCGTACAATACAGTTCTTTGGAAATTTGATTTCCTATCGGGGATCTTCTCATTAATTGATCGGGAACTAGGAAAACTCTGGCAAACCAGTCCTGAATTATTTTAAAATTAAATTCAGGCGCCCAATCCAAGGTCTTTACATGTATACATTCTTTTAGCAAAAATCCATAAACACAATTTTTCCCAATCTACATTTTTTATACTCTCAGCCTTAAGTCAAAATGTGCCTCATCGAAATAATGGTTTTAAGGACAAAGAGTGTTTGAAAGAAATCTGTTTTAGAAAATTTGGAGTCGACTTAGCTATGTTCGTCCATCTGAGTGGCTTCCTGGAGAGCACGATAATTCTCGAAAAGATCTATCGATTCGGTCCAAATTTTGGTCAACTTTGAATATGGACAATATCGATCGCTCTTTCGATAACCTTCCACAGAGTACATATATCAAATTTTTTCAGAGAAGTGTAGTTTAAGACCTTTCTGGATAAATAGTAAATATACCTGTGTAAGCTTAAGACTTCAGTAGTAGCTTCACTTCCTTTATGCTACTAATTTAGTTATAAGTAAAAATATGAAATAAATAAATTAATAAACAAAAATACCTCTCGGGAAACGCTTTGCTATTTTGCAACAAGCGTTCTCGGGTCCCCTATTACTACAGTACAAGTTTTTTCAGGGGCAAGTCCATACTTCCAGAGAAAATGACCCGAAAGCTTTAAAGAACACCTAGGGCAATCGTGTGTAGTGGTTGGCGCGCACGACAACTTTCGAAGAGGATACTACGTTGGTCCAAACTTTATTTATTTAATATTTCTGCAACCCTTATATAAAGTTCGAAGATGGTGATTTTCGGTCTACTCCTTCTTGTATTTTCCCACCAAATGTCAAGAATTTTAGCTAAAGCGGTATGTGCGATTTTTCTTGACGGGAGCAACAGATTTGGTCAATTTGGATTTAGTAATATTTTGTCCAAACTTACTTTTAGCTCGAAAAAGGACAATATTGGGTACATCCCTTACAAATCTTCACAATAGTTGTTTAATACAGTTTAAGGTCTGTTCGAAGAACCTTAGAAATTTTTACTAAAGGTATTTCTTGTGTTTAGAGCGGTATTATGTTTTTCGTGGGCAAGTCCATATTTCCTGAAAAAAGCTGAAAATAATACTGTGAAGAACTGAAATGACTGGTGGGCGCAATATGTTTTAAGAGGAATGACTCGCAAAACAATATCTACTTCCAAAATAAACAATGTTGGTCCGGTCCATTTCTTCAGGTACCTTCTCCCCAACACTTGTGATCAATGATAAAATCCATATTTTGTTGGCAAGTTCATACGTCCGAAAATGGTTACAGAATCTCCTAATACATAGCTTTGGGTTAAGGGATTTTGGTTGTGTAGTCGTTGTTCGATCTGTCCATAGATGAAAGTTTCGGTTCGCATAGGCTCAGGGTATATTCCTGTCCGCAAAGCCGACTGATACTTGTTGAGATTTCGAAGAAGAAGAATCTGTTTCCGACCAGTTTTTTTAATTTCGCTTGTCATCACAAAGTCCTTTTCCGAAGAAGGAAAAGGAACATTTCTTGAAATGTGCGTCCATTAAAAAAACCCTGAAGATGAAATTCAATGTAATTTCGAAATATTGGAAATAATATGCAATAAATAAACATAAGCTTTGTCCTCAATCTCAATAATCTTGATTTTATTATCATTCGAAAGATCGAACAAATCATAATAATACGACAGAGAAATCCTTTTTTGTACAATAGGCATTTACTAATTTGCAGCAAGAGACCAGTTTCAAATAATCTCAACGGGCGACACTACGTTGGAACAGAATTATATCATAAAAAATGGTTGATATATATTTTTTGCAAATTTCAAACATAATAAAGAATTTCACTTAATTAGCTATTGGTTACAACATCTGCACTTTACAACTAATGTCCAACTGAAGTTGCGAAATATTGGATAATAAAGCAAACTAAATAAAAACAAAAACTCTTGTTTTTATTCCTGACCTAAAAGCCAAACTAAACCAACAAAAATAGACAGTTCAACGGTCAACAAAAACTACTTTCTTATCAAAAACTTAAACACAAAGATCGCAAGAATGTATTTTCTAGATGTTGTTTATGAGCCAAAGTATTGGACGTAATGTGCTACAAACGTTCAATATATACAAATAAAAATCTTCTTCTGAACTCAGTAACACTTACAGTCAGCCTACAATTACGAATAAACGCTTAAATTAAACAACACCTTAAAACTTAACAACAACTATGCTGAAAATTGCTCAAAAAGCCTAAAGTGTTCATTATTTGTATACTTTCAAATATGTTGGGCAACAAGTATACCAATGTAGTTAAATAATTCTCTGTAATACTTTCTCCAAATACTTTACATATTTCTTGAAAAATTTAAAACAGTTCAAAATTTATTTAAAAATTAAAAAATGTGTAGCATAAGCTAATATCCTATGGGAACGAAAATCATTTCGGGGGGGGGGGGGGGGGCGGGGGGCCCGGCTACGTCGGTGATATCAAGAGGTATGGACTTGCGCCCGGAAAAATTTTAACGTCGTAAAGGGGCCGCAAGGACAACAAGCTGAAAAAAATTTCAAAATTTAGACTTCACTTTTTCCGAATTTTGTGGGGAAGTACCCGAACGACCGATATAGTCCATATTTAAACCCGATCCATATTCGAATTTAGAATTTTTAATATTTTAATTAAATTAATTGTTTTCGAGTTTTATTTAATTGAATTAATTGAACTTTCATGACCTAAGGACTCTTGTATTGAAAAAGTGGTATCTAGCGAAGTCCACACACATCCAACCAATATGCTACGATCGTTTCGCTGGTGGTTTAGTTCAGCTCATCAGGCATATTTAGATGTGGTGCTAGACAAACGCTGAGTTTGAAAACTTGTATTTATGCTAAACTTATTACAAATTTTCAGTTGTGAAGTATTTTTGAAGCCGTTTTACTATCAAGTCAGCCTAGTGTCTCTGGTCTTCACAGAATCCTTCTTCAATACACACATATACAATCGAAATTGTGCGAATCTACGGTTTCCACGGCCTTCAGCTATTTCTAATAGGTTTTCATTCGATATGGTTCTAGGCCACATTTGGAACCCATATGTTTTTACCAAAACTTCTTAGCCACTTTGCCATATTTTAATATACATGCATTAAAATATGGCGAAATAGCTAAGATGTTGTCGTAAAAACATATGGGTCCCCAAATGAGGCTTTTTATTTTTCTACCTATCCAATGGTCGTTCCCGCTGACCTATATCAATATTTACATGTTTCCATGCACTTTTCAACTTCAATGTTCTTTACATGAATTTCCATTAATATATTTCAAAGGGTTTAATTAAATCCTGATTTGCAATTAATCATTTTCTTGCATAGCTCGTTTGCATTATTCCTTTCTTTTCAATGATTCCCTTTATTGCAATTGACAATAACAAAAAATGTTGTTATAAATCTTACAAAGTAGCTGAAAATACCATAAAAGTTCCTTGAAATAATGTATTCCTTGTTCGTCAAATAATTCTTCTGAGTTATAAAAGTTTTCTTATAACGAAAACAAAATTCTTCCAGCAACAATGTAAACATTTTCACATTTCTTTACTTTATTTTTCACATAAATGTTACTCCTCCTTCATTACCATGTAGCTTGCAGTTGTATGTAACAATTTACATTGCTGGCATTAAGAGCTTCATGCATCAAAAGAGAAAAAAAAATAATGCTTCACAAAAGGCAAAAATTTTGTTTCTTTATCCAACTACAAGAATTCCGGTTATTTCAAGTTTATTTAATGAAATTATAATTTTTTACTTCAACAAATACTTAAGTGTATTAAACTTTACTAAAGTAGACAGTTTGTTATGCCATTATATTCTGCTGGTTCTTTCGGCTTCTGCTTAGGTTGCTGTTGTTCTTGTTGTTGTTTGTTATTCCATCTTAAGTACGTAAGGATATATTTATGCCCCAAAGGTCTTTCTTCCTTTCCTTTCTTAAAAACCATAGTCTATAACCAACCAAAAACCACTTATCCCCTTTGTTGTTGATGACTCTATGACGAGAATAATGGAGGTTTACTTCGGAAGTCTGTAGAAGAAATTTCCAAAAAGAACACAAAATACTAGACAAAGTCTATTGCATGTTATTCTGCTGCTAAAATATATTGAGAGTTTTATTATATTCGACAACTTGAACCATAATTGAACACTCTGTTGAGTGATGGTTGTGGAGGAGGTAGGGCTCAAAAAACAACAACACCAACAACTATATCAACAATAACACTCAACAAAATTTTTACAAATACCATTATAGTTAACACAAGAAGGAGTCGTAACACAGGCAGGGAGGAGTAGAGTAGTAGGCAAATAATAACTAAATAAATAAAAATATTGTAAACTTTTGCCTTTGCAAGTAAACAATAAATTGAGAGGTGGTTCGTTCAGAAGGATAAAAGGAATTCAGGAAGGAAAAAATTGATTGAACTACAACAAATTACTGTTTTTGCTCGTTGATGGTTTTTAAACTTCAAAGTTTTCAAATTTGTTTGCATAGTTGCAAGTTAAATGTTTACATTGAGATTGAAAATAAAGATGAAAATAAAATTATCGTAATAGAGGTTACATTGGGTAAATGAAAAATGAGATAATCTTACTACTAATGGCTTTATAATAACTTTCAATGAAGCGGGAGCAGTTGGGATTTCTTTGTAATTTAATTATTAAATTACGAAATTAAAAGGGGAATAAATAAATTACGTACTAACAAGTAAAAATGTATCAGTCGGCTTTGCCGACAAAGATATACCCTCAGCCTGTGTGGAGTGAAACCCTTTTTTCCCAAAAAAAACATATGTATTTATTTTGGTTTCCACAATTTTGTGCGTATGAACCGACAAAAATATGGATTGGATTAAAGCTCAAAATTTTGAAAAATGTTGAACATTTGTGTGAGTGGTACCACAAGCTACCTCAATGTTGCTGCGTTTATGAGATATCGCGCATACAATTTCAGCGAATCGAGCTTTTGTGGGGGATGGTACCGGAAGGAGTGAACCTATAAGCGCCACCTTCGAATTTCATCTAATATTCGAAGAAATATTACGATATCCATCTCCAGCCACTACATATGGTGGTAGGGGTTTTTACACGTTTCGGGCTGTTTTCTTGAAAACTTTTATTGTTGTAATTGAGGCAGCGAATGCAAGTTGCTTCAACAAAAATGAAATCGATTCGAGAGCAGGTCTTAAAGTGAATTTAACCGAAATTTTGTGTGGGAGGAAACCGAAGGAGTAGACAAATATAGTCCATATTCGAACCTGATCTATATTTGGTAGACATATTAGGATGTGCAAAGTATGGACCAAATCGGTCACTCCCTTCAAGAGAAAGTCCCAATTTACATTAGGCAAGTTTATTTGTGCAAGTCTCAGTTTGTTGGAGAGACACGTAATGTGTATGGAAGTGGAAAAAAATTGCTCGTACCGGCAATTTTCAGGCAATTCCTTTTATATTTTTCGTTTCTGACATTATTTCCAATGTTTTGAAAACAAAACTTGCCGAAACAGAATTGTTTGTATAAACGCAAGAGTCAAGTTTAAAAGGGAACGAGAAAACTTGCCGCAAGTAAACTCGCCTAATGTAAATTGGGACTTATCGTCCGCACAGTTTTTTCCGATCATTTTTGAATTTTTGTGGGAGAGCTATCGGAAGGAGTGGACCAATATAACCCATCTTCGAACTTAAACTAAGTTTGAACAAAATATTACGAGGCCCAAATTTTGGAGTGAATCGGCAGATCCGTTCGGGAATTATCTTGCGCTCCAACCACTACACACGGTGTTATTTTTTTTTTTTTGCAAATTTCAGGCTATTTTCTCAGTAAGTATGGGCTTGCCCCTAATGAAAGTTGTACCGTCGTATGGGGGGCAGCAAATACAAATTGCTACAACAAAAATAAAAGCGATTCGAGAGCAGGTCCTAAACTGAACTTTTCCGAAATTTTGTATGGGAGGTACCCGAAGGAGTGGACCGATACAACCCATCTGAGCAAATTTTTGGTTGTTGCGGACAAATGTTATCGCGGTTTTACTTTATCAGTGAAGTTTTTAAATCTCTGTTTCCGCAAAAAGAAAGATGCTGCACTAGCTTTTTCATTGCAGTGGAAACGGCTCGCAGAATACGCGATAAAATGCGCGATATTTTCAAAAACAATATTAAGTGATTTTCCTACCTTGTAATTTCTCCGATCTCGCGTTTTACTAGATAGATTTTAACGAATAATGATTTATTAGATCCGCAACGTAAAAATCCAAAATTTGCAATCATGCACGAGTAAATCGAATGCCAATTGTATAAATTAGACCCGAAATATATGATTTTTAGAAATTTGTTCCCACAAAATTTTCGTATTTGGATACAGATTTCTCTGAAGCTGTGTAGGCTACATTCACGACACATGTATCAAATAAATCAGAATCGTGAGTTCTTCATTCCTGTATATGATCTTTTCAAAAACCTGTTTGCGGAACGAAATTATAAGAAAATTTCAAAAAAACACTTAAAATCTGGCTTCAAAATGTCAGCATCATTTAATGGTAGGCGCAGATCAAATTTTGAAAAGATATACATTGGTGGGATGATCCTTATTTAGTTGGCTTCTACTTTCACTTTGACAGGAAAATCGGGAAAAAACGTGGTTTAATCACAAATCGATAGAAAACAAAAAAATCACGTTGGCTTCAACCCATTTTTTAACATAAATATAGCCACAGCTTCCATCCAAATCAACTTTGAAGGCCAATATTTTTTGCCAAGTCTAAAAACATTTCTTTTTTTATCCAAAAGCATTTAAATTGTACAATATACAACCACTATTCGCGAGTTATAAAGGGGTAAACCTTGGCTTCAACGATGTTAAATTTTCAATAATATTGCCCATATACCCTCGTTAGCATAAATGCTGAGGGTATAAAAACTTTTGTAATAGTAATGAGAAATGGTGAACCTAACACCTCAACATCTAATACTTACGAGTAAATAAACAATGAAGAGTTAATTTGTGGCAAAGGTAACATAATCGAAGAAATGTAAAAACTCACTCACAAGTATAGCTTGACACCTTTTGTTGTAACATAATTCGTATTTGATTTTGACGAAAACCTACTCGGTATTTATTTTAACCACACACTGTTCTCGTTGATTATAAGGTGCCATTTCTTATAACTAGCTGAACCCGGCGCGCTTTGCTACCCCGAATAAGGTAAAATATATTTTATACATTTATTTGTAGGCCAATTTTCGTCATATAGCATGTTTGGTGCATAAAATACATAAAATCGGACAAAAATATATGGGAGCTATACACAAATATGAACCGATTTTAATATAATTTGGCTAATTTATTTCTAAACCAAATTGTTTCACACATCCAAAATTTGGAGACATTATCTGTTATCATTCTATAGAAATTTGCATAAAAATCTGAATTTCTGCAGATACTTCCGATTCTGATGCTATATCTCTGGATCAACGCGGAATTTTCGAAATTTGTATAGTCTATATTACTTTCAGCCCATGTAGTGATATACTCTCAAATTTTCAGGAAGATCGGTTCAACGGCTTTTGATTCCATAAACTTTTATATGTGGAGAGGGTATTATAAGTTGGCTTTGGCCAAAAGGTTTGTAACGCATCAAAATAATGGTCGTAGAACTATACTTATTAGGGTTATGACTTTTTGAAATTTTTTCTCAAAAATGATTTCCTGTAGTGAGAATGAATGAACTTTTGCCTATTAATGCCTAAAATAAAAAAAAAAAGTTTTTTTGAAAAAATTCGATGAAATGAAAAAATGTTTTTCTCAAAAAATTATTTCCTGTTGCACGTCCTTTTTTCTATTAATGACTAAAATAACTTTTATTCCATTTAAATATTAAAAAGGTGCCGCTCAAACCAATTTAAATTTTTATGATATAAGAAATAAAGCTATATATAATATAAAATGAT
The DNA here is from genome assembly GCF_047663935.1 of Musca autumnalis. Taxonomy (NCBI): domain Eukaryota; kingdom Metazoa; phylum Arthropoda; class Insecta; order Diptera; family Muscidae; genus Musca; species Musca autumnalis. The sequence goes on along the minus strand of NW_027411866.1, from coordinate 161,995,270 downwards.
ATATATGTTATAATGCGATGATTAAACTACTGAGAAACAAACGGTTATGTCATATTTGTTACGTCGTGTGCCCCTATACCTTGTTTTCTGTTAAATATCTACAAAGACATAAATACCACAAGATAAGACATTTCTTTTGCTATCATTCTTCAGTGAATGGCTTTTGAATTTAACATAATGTTATATTACGATATGGTGATATAACATTTTTTTCTTTTATACATTTTAACGTATTTAACCGAATTTACCGATCCAATTGACATAGAATTATTCTTGAATAGATCCTTGAATTCAAAAATTTCGTTTCTGATACCATTACATGAAATGTTCCTCCTTGGTTGCGATTTTTAATTAATTGCAAACTGTTAAGGGAAATGTTTCATGTTTCTATACAAAGTTTCGTAAACACTTTTTTGTTGCATGCATTTTATCTAGTCTTAGTTGTATTTATGTCTTTGATATCTACTTACAGTGAGTGACTTCAAAAAAAAATTTTCAATTGTTTGGAAAAATAAAAACTTTAAAAGTTTTTTTGCGGAAGCTTTTTGTCGAATCAATTTATAATTAAGATCTTATGCATTCTAAGGTAAAAACTTATAAAAATATCATACAGGCATAGACAAATAAAAGAATAGACAGAGAAATTGTAGTACGCTTGTTTTTTGTAAATTGGTTTTGGGTAAATTGCAAGATTTTTTTGATTTTTTTATATGAGGGTGTAGATCCGGCCAAATACTACCCACATATTGTCTTTTACCCAGGGTTTCGGAGTCGAGATATTTTTGGGTCGACTCCGACTCCAGACCAAATTTTTTCACGACTCCGGCTCCGACTCCGGGGCGACTCCGAGTGTAATTTAGTAATGTAATAATTTTAACTTTTTCCTATATTTTGGCAAATATAGGCTAATCTGTTGGGTTTTCCTAACTTATTCTTTAGACAGAGCAACTACAGAACATAAATATGAAGTAAAATTAATACCTATATTGTTTCGTCGGAATCTTCCTTTAAAAAACGGCAACAAAATACAAGATATAAAGCATTTGTCGGTTTTGCCGTTTTTTTGCACGAGTATATTCTGGAAGTTACTCTTCCCCGTAAAAAAAAATTTAAGCTTTTAAAATATGTGAAAATGAAGGGGCAATAAAAACATAAGGACTATATGCGATAAAACTCATAAGCAATTCATGACCTGGTTTTAAAATGGAAGTAAGCCAACATTTCAGAGTGCTTCGAGAGCCTTAAGGGGTGACATCCAGTTGAAAGCCAAAAAAAAACCTAATTCCCCAATTATCAGAATGAGCATAACTTAATCTGCTTTCTGAATTTTTGTTGAAAAATATTAAGAAGTTTTGTGGCAAATGGCCCTCTATGAAATCCTGTTTGTATACCCTCCACTGTAATATGGAGGGTATAATTAACTTTGTCATTCCGTTTGTAACACATCGAAATATAGTAACACTCTATAAAGTATATATATATTCTTGATCAGCATAAAATTCTAAATCGATTTAATAATTTCCGTCTGTTGAAATTAAGATACAGCTCGCAAATTTTGAGATAGAGACCTATAATTTGTTACAGAAGTTTATATTACTCCTAGGACGGTTGGTATTGAAAATGGTCTATATTGGTCCACGTTTTGATATAGAACCGTAGAACCGTACCTCCAAAATTTCGGTATTTTTAAGGTTTTAGCCTAATTATCAAACCGAAATGGCTGCGGATATACAACTTTCCTTGAGATTTGTTAGCATAGGTCCATGTCTTCATATAGCCTCCATAGAATGATACATCCCTTTTCCTTGTGAGATTTGTTAGCATAGGTCCATGTTTTCATATAGCCTCCATAGAATGGTACATCCCGAATTTCAAGATAAAAACTTACTCACAAAATCTATCCATAAATGTACATCTAGGCTTATGCCTAGCCTCCACGAACCGGTATTGCCCAATCTTATGTATTTCAAGGGTTTTTTTATTAAAGTTTCGAACCGAATTCCGTTAACGGCCGTTTTTACTTGTTATTAATGCGTTTTGCGGCGCCGACTCAAGATGGAAAACTAATAAACATCAAAACCTAGTCCTTTATCGATCGATTTTGTAAAAATATTAGATTTTACGGAAATGGTAGTCAAAAAAGGCAAAAATTCAATTTTTGGCTTAAAAAGCTGAAGTTTTAAAACGGACAAACAAAATTTGAAAAATATAATCAATCGATTAATTATTAGATTTTGATATCCTTATTAATTTTTTATAACTACGATTTTATATAATCTTTTGTAAAAGCTCCTCACAATATCATATAAGGATATGAGGTTGTAAAAAATTCATAACCCTGGCAAGCGTCTGAAATTCATACATAGTTGAGCTGCTCAGTGCACACATTGATTAACTATGCTTTTAAAAATCTTAGATTTAAGTGTCAAAGCTTATATAGAAAACGTTAAATCTCCAATTATAATTCGATTGTCAAAGATTTTTCTTTTGGTTTCAAAAAATTAAAGTACAATTGGACCAAAAATATGCTCTACTCGCGATTTGTGATCAAAATAGAGATGAAAAGGCTAGACTTCAAAGGATAGTCAATATGCTGTAAATCTTCCTCTAACTTAGTATAGGGTGTTTTTTTAAGCTAGATAGAACTTTAAATTGTAAAATATAACACAAAAAATTAAATTTTGATGAAATTTTTTTTTATTTGTTTTAGTATACTCTGACAAATCATCATGAATAGGCTCACGCTTAAACAACGCTACGAAATTATCAAAATTAACTTTGAAAATCAGTCGTCGATTCGCGCAACTTATAGACGACTTTTATCGCAAAATTGTGTTCAGCGATGAGGCGCATTTTTGGCTTAACGGGTTTGTTAATAAGCAAAATTGTGAATATGGAGTGAGACCAATCCACAAGAGACCCTACAGACTCCATTACATCCAGAAAAATGCACCGTATGGTGCGGTTTTCACGCTGGTGGCATCATCGGACCTTATTTCTTCAAAAATGAGGCCGGAGCTCGCGTTAGGGTCAATGGAGATCGTTACCGCACCATGATCAATGATTTTTTGTTTGAAAATATGGATGACATTGATCCGGAGGAGATGTGGTTTCAACAGGATGGCGCTACGTGCCATACGGCGAACGCAACCATCGACTTATTGAAATCAAAATTTGGCGATAAGTTGATTTTGACACCTCTCGATTATTTCCTGTGGGGCTACGTGAAGTCACTGGTTTATGCTGATAAACCAGCAACAATTGATGCCTTGGAGGCCAGCATTGTTCGTGTTATTCGTGACATACGGCCAGCAGTGCTCGAAAAAGTGGCCAAAAATTGGACGTCCAGAATGCACTTCGTCAAGAACAGCCGCGGTGCCCATATGCCCGAAATCATTTTCAAATCTTAATGTCACGTATTGATCTTTCGAATAAAAAAAAATTTGATTACAATTTAATTTTTTGTGTTACTTTTTACAATTTCAAGTTCTATCGGGCTTAAAAAAACACCCGTTATAATATACAGTTTGCTTGTATGTTTTTTATAGCTTTTTTAAAAAATAAATAATGATTTGTGAAAAAAAATTTTGTGTCCCGAATTTGATGTTATATTTTCAAAATGTAAAAGAAAATTTGCCCGGAGTCGGAGTCGAGTTATTTTTTTCGACTCAGACTCCGATTCCGACTCCAGCAAAATTGCTCGACTCCGAAACCCTGCTTTTACCATCAAAAAAGTTTAAAAATGTATAGTTCTTGCCATTTTATAAATCCAGTATCACGAGTCTACACATTCATTAGTCTATGATAAAGGGTTACGATGATGTAAAAAAGTTATAACCCTAATACTTATATATAATAATTACTTATAATATAATACTTATATATAATAATTGTTCCACAAACATCCCATACGGGACAAGGGAGACTTCTCTCATATCAATGAGTGCGCCCCGGTTCACATTAGCTCAATGATAAGGGACCTACTGTTTATTGCCGAGTCCGAACGGCGTATCCTATACGACACCACTTGTAGAAAAGTTTTACATGGCTGAAATACTCAGGAAATGTCGCCAACATTACTGAGGGGTATTTTGCCACCGTTGAAATTTTTGATGTCGCCTGGCCGGGGAATCGAACCCAAGACCTTTAGCGTGCAAGGCGGGTGCGCATACCATTGCACCACGGTGGCAACCAAATACTTTTATGTACCAACATGAGTGTCACAACATTCTGGGATTTGAGGGGGTCCCAAAGAGCAAGAAGCCTATTGATTTTGGTGATGGTCGGATTATATTCCGGAGTTGGAATGGGCAAAAAACTTATATGGAAAAAAGTCAAAGATTTATTCCAAAAGCATAGTCTGTTAATGGAATATCACCTTTACAATGATGCGTAGGTGGTCAAACCACCGAGATATAGCAACAGTCGCTAATCCAACCCAATTTTTCATTTTTAGGAATTTAAATCGTAATGACAAATATCACAGCTCTGGTTTGGGGCCTTCCAAAAGCAAAGCCTGATAATGAAAGTAGAAATCTCACCTTTACACTGATGCAAATTAGGTTGGCGTAGATGGTCAAACGAATATGCATCCCATTTTTCCTTTTTTATACCCTCAACATTTATGCTAACGAGAGTATATACACTTTCATACGGGTAAAATTTGCCTCATCGAAATAATGGTTTTAGACCCTATGTATATTTGGTCGAAATCCGTTTCAGACCATTTGGAGTTGATATAGACATGTCCGTCCGTCTGTCTGGCTGGAGCGCACGATAACTCTAGAACGAATCAACCGATTCGGTCCAAAATTTGGTTTTCGTAATATTTTGTTTTAACTTAGTTTAAGTTCGAAGATGGGTTATATCGGTCCACTCCTACCTGTTTGGAAAATTTGTGCGCACTATAACTCTTGAAGGGAGTAACCGATTTGGTCCATCGTGAAGTTTCTACCAGACATAGATAAGGTTCCAATATGGAATCAATCGTTCCACTCCTTCAGGTACCTCCCACACAAAATTTCGGAAAAGTTCAGTTTTAGAAAAGGTCTTCTATTGGCTTTAGAAGACCTCCAAAAGTCGTCGGTTGTCTTTAAAAGACCTTCAAAGGCCTTATGTATGCTTTAAAAGACCTGCAAAGGACCTCCAAAAGTCCTCTGTATTCTCTAGAAGACCTCCAAAGGTTTATTGTCGTCGTTTTTTGGCCTTTCACTTTTTACACATTTGTATGTGTACTCTATTTTCATCCAAAAATATTGGTCATCGTACATACATGAAACGCCTCAAATCGGCCGAAAACATATATGGGAGCTATATCCAAATCTGAACCGATTTCGATATAATTTCACACACTTATTTCTAGACTGAATTCCGTCACCAAATTTAATTTAAATCGGGCATATAAAGCGTGTTTCGTACATCAAATACCTGAAATCGGCCTAAAATATATATGGGCGCTATACAGTGTTTCCGAATTTGACGATTTATCGTCATTTTGACGATTTTTAGGCCCAAAATCGAAAAATGACGATTTGACGATTTTTAGGCCCAAAATCGAAAAAAGACGATTTGACGATTTTGTGGTCTAAAATGACGATTTTTCACGTAAACCAAAATTGCATGAAATAACACATGATAACTATATTTTGACCAAAATTTCACCAAAGACTTTAAGGAAAACAATTTTGCAAACTCGATTTTATGAGCATTTTGTTCTAAGCAATTTCCAACGAAATTGGCTATATTCTGGTATACATGTATTTTGATGGTATTTGTCGCACCTTCGAATTATATCAGATACAAATTTTCGTTTAGGATTGTTAATGAATGAAAACCTCCCGTGAAAAGTTTTCGAGATGAAAGGGGAATTATATCCATCGCGTTGTGAGGATGTTAAATCCAGCATTATTAACGGCGTACCGAAATAAGGCCCCATGAAATACCCCAAACGGAACTATTAGTGAAAAATCGCGCGATTTTTTTTAGAAATATTGTCACAGTTTTACTTAATACAAAGCTTTCTAAAAAATTGCAAATAATTTTATAAAAACCGAAAAACGCCGTAGTCGAAAATATATTTGAAAAAATCGCGGGATTTTTTACAAAAATATTTTTGCTTTTTAAAAAAATACAGGCTTTTGTAAAAAATGCAAACACATAAAAATATTCCGATTTAATTTTTTTTCAATTTAATATTAATTATTTAATTTACTCTATATACGAAATATCTTCATCGAATACCTTAGTCTGGTAAAAATTCTCCGAACTGCTACTGGCAAATTCAAATATAATTTCATTTTTAAGTACTTTTATGAAATCTCGAAGATTTTGTGTAGACTTCGGTATTGTTTGGCAATTCCTTTAATATTCTATAGAAAATAATTTCGAAAAGCAAAACAAGTAACTTTGACATTAAGAAAAAAATCGTTGGGAGTTATGTCCGCGTTTTTTTGTAGTTATGTTCGCTTTGCTTCACGGACATAACTCTCAACGAATTTTTGAAGTTTTTCCGTGCACAGTTTTTTTTTTTTTTTTTTTTTTTTTGTTTAAACCAGGGTTTCGGAGTCGGAGTTGGAGTCGGAGTCTGGAGTCGGAGTCTAGCAAATTTTGCTGGAGTCGGAGTCGGAGTCGGAGCCGGAGTCGTGAAAAAAAATTCGACTCCGACTCCGGACAACAATTTGTTTAACATTTATCAAAAATGTGTTAAATCTAAAATTCTTTAAATCTGTTAAAAGACCATAATTTAAATAAACCCTTTTAATCTCTATGCTGATAAGAAAATGCATATCTGGAACATTTTTGGGTCAATTGTTTATTTATAACACATTTTAGAATAATCATATCGCACATATTCTTGGGGAAGAACTTCCAGAAGATTTACTGGTCATCTCATAGAAGGCTCACTGATTTTCTCTTCTTGTTTTTTATTAGAAGTCATTAACGTCTTCTGTGAAAGAACCTGTTGGACTTCTAAGAAAAATCTTGTGGTACTTTAAGAGAAATCGTACTGAGATTTTATAGAAGTGACATTGAATCTACTATACCTCATTCTGAATTTATATGAGAAAAGTTATAGTCTTCTTTAAGATTATGTTCCTGCTATTTTTAAAATGACTTTTGAAGAACCGAGGATCTTTTACGAGGAAGTCTGCTTTTTTAAAACGGAAGAGCATGTGAACATCTGTAAGAAAACCTACCTGAGCTTTTGTTTTTTTTTTTTTTTTATGGAAGGTCCTACTCGTATGCTATGACAAATTCTGTTGTTCTTCGATGAAAAAAGATCAAATGAATTTTCGATTAAATGTAATGTCCATATCAGGCGTGTCGGGTAAATTTGTCAATAGATTTATTCTGGGGAAGGCGAAAATATATGTTTTATAATGGAGTTATAATTGAAACGACCGAAAGGAAAAATATTTAAAAAATCGACGTTAAATTGTGGGCATTCCATTTAATCATTTCCTATGTCCATTTAATCATTTCCTATTATGTGTTCGGCCTAGCCGAACTTAGTGTTGGTTTTATTTGTATTCTTTTTGAGGTGTTAGACAAATGACACTTTCCACCATAAGATACTAAGTTTGCCATCACGTTTGTAACATGAAAAACCAAAAAAAGAAGAAATTGGGCCCGAAAATTTACTTTTTTAAACTTGTTTTACTATTTTGATCTTTAAGAACCGTTCCTAGAAAGTTCTGAACCGTTTCTACAGACCAAAACCCCAGACAAATTGTAAAAGGAATCTGACCTGGATGTTTTTGACTTTGAAGAGCCACAACTTTGCCTTCAAGAGTAAATCAAACTTCTTAAAATTTTGGACAAAGTGATTCCTTTTGACATAAAGGCCTCAAGTCTTTTGGGGCCCACATGCTGCGGTGTTAGAATGTGGTTAATTGTCCATGACTCAAGAAATTACAAACAGTGTTATCGGACAGAAATTACGGTAATATGGTATTTCTGGTTTCATTGGGTAAATAATTGAAATTCGGAAAATTGTAAATATACTGGTAGCTCTTTGTTTTAGGGAGGAACCTCATAACGACACCGTGCGAATTTACGGAAGTGATTGTTACTTTGTATTGCGCATTCCCAAAGAATAGAAAACCTCAGCGAAGAAAACGAACAATATAGGTCCATATTTTAGTATACCTTTGGAATCGCTGTAATTAGGATTTTGTATTATCACTGGATTGATAACTGAGAGGTAAACCTAACTGATTAGTAAATAATTGATACATTTTGAGTGATGGAATTCATTTTCGGAGTCGACTCCGGAGTTGGAGTCGGAGTCGGAGTCTGACCAAAAATGGCTCGACTCCGAAGCCCTGGTTTAAACGCTTTGATGAAGCTAAACCCTAACTTCTTTCGTTTTCTTCATAACTTTCTAAAATTTACCCCAATTTATTTTTTCTGTTAAACACTGGATTGCATTTGGGCCCTAAACATGTACAAAAAGGCCTCAATGAAAAATGCAATTAGACCCATATTTGATTTTCAAATTTTCGATTTACTTGTTGTGAATACAAATTGGCCCCAACAGCTGAATGAAAAAGGTCCCAAAAAGACGAAAATAGGCCCCAAAAGTTTTGTTGTTGTTTTCCATATATCTGTTTGGGGGCTATTTCCACTTTCAATTTGGGGTGTTATTTCACGCGGCCTTATTTCTGTACGCCTTATTAACATCCTACTTATGCCCAGTATTGTCAACATCCTACTTATGCGCCCTTTAAGCGGTCAGTCAGTTATTCAAAATGTAAAATGTATGAGGATGATCGACAACATGGACGGTCACATTGTCGAGCAAGCGATATTTGAACAAAACTTTATTCAAAACTGGCAATTGGGACCCATCTTGTGATAGCTGCTGTTTATAGCGGTATTTAAGTGAGATTGGGTTAGATTTATTGCTGTGGGTTGTATATCTAATGTTGTTAGTCTCATAGCCATTACTATCAGCGAAAAAATTGCAATAAACGGTAATCAAACGTAGTTTTGGAACATGTTGACGATTTTTGACGATTTTCCAAATTTTATTGACGATTTCCGATCAAAAACTGTCGGCAACACTGGCGCTATATCCCAATCTGACCGACATATATAGGGTGTTTCGTGCACCAAATACGTAAAATCGGCCGAAAATATATATGGAAGCTATATCCTAATCTTATTTCTAGACTGAATTCCGTCACATATTCCAAATTTCAATGAAATCGGAAATATATAATGTGTTTGGCGCAGCAAATACGTGAAATCGGCCGAAAATATATATGGGACCTATCTTCAAATCTGAACTAATTTCGATATAATTTGCCCACTTATTTCTGTAACAACCACCGTCATACAATTCAAGTTGCATTGTCTTGGCGGAATTATGGGGAAAAAATCAGATAATCGTATAGGATGTAATAGATTTTTGGAAGTATAAAATAAGAAAATGTAGAACAAAGGACTGATCACAACATCAATGTAACAAAAAAATACAAATTATATGTTAGGCTAAAATCCTTTAAGGCTAAAATCCTTCAAGCCTCTGTAAAATACCCTCTCTAATTGCCTTCCTATTTAAACTTCCCAAAGCCTTAACAGCTACAATAAATTAACAACTATTTATACAAAGATGTTGTACAAAGAGTTTGCCATGCTAATGATATGACTATTGGAAAAAATTTCCGAATACACAAATCCCAAAACTTTTAAGATACAAGTTTTCAAGCATTTACCAAACTGTTTCCTCCCTTCACTTTTCTTTCTTATATCCCATAAATAACCAAACACAAAAACAAAATATTTTGAAAAAAATATTCGAATATTTGATTGATCACTTATTAATGCTTGTTTCTAGGCGCCAAAGGCAGCCACAAAACTATACGAAAAAAGCTCAAGAAAAATTATGGCAAAGTTTATGAATTTTATTTTTGGTAAAAGTTGCTCATGGATGAAGCTGAAACGGAAATTAAATTTCGATTTATTTATTTTTTTACAAATCATTCAGTGGGGCAAAGAGAAGAGCGAAAACTTTGCCTTAAATTTCACCTCCCACCACTTTCGGTGGGTGCTGCTGCGGCTGTCTCTACCACCACAATTTACTTTACAAATGACCTTTGCGAAACCGAAACAAAAAACACATCGATGTAGAAACCAATCAGGAAAAAATAATAAAACGATAAATAATAAATGATAACAACGACAAGGATAACGTGACGGAATAAAAAATTGGAATTCTGCACAGGAAGAAGACAAATTCTGGACAATTACTGTGTGGCTATCGGCTATTTTTTATGACATTCACCAAATGTAATTCAAAAGAAAATATTTCACTTCAGGCTAGAGATGATTTGCCAGGTTTTATTACTATCCCGAATGATTTATTTGCAATTGTGCGCGAACAGTGTATTCGGTGAAAACAATTTTTTATGAGAAACTTTTGAAAATTGTTCGAAAAATATTATGTAAGAATTATAGATTTTGTTTTGAGAACGTTGTTGGCAATGGTCGTGAATTGTGATAATACTTCATGGTCATAGATTCCAAAGGCAATCAACATTTCATCCTTTTATCACCACTGTCCTTCTATTACAACTACAGAAAATAAATGTTCCATTTCGCTTGACAAGATGTACATCAATTTTATAAATTCACCTTCAATTTGTCATAATTTTCATTTCATTCCACCGCTTTGCACTTAAGATTATTTTTCTCTTGGCCAAAACAAAAATGAAATCGCTATTCATCTCCTATCATGTAAAAATAACTGAAAAAAAACTAAAGAAAAGAATGCCAAAAGAGAAAAACAAGAAATATTGAAGAAATGAAATAATTTTTTCCTCATCTTCTTCTTTTTCACCTACTTATAAATGATTGTTGTTATACTAAGAATGTGTCTGTGTGTTTGTGCCTTCGTGTTTATGTTTCATTTCCTTTTACAGGATTTTGTTCAAGGACTTTCGATATTGTCGCGTGGTTCCGTTGAGGAGAAATTACGTTGGACTTTTCAATTATATGACATCAATGGCGATGGCTACATAACACGGGAAGAAATGACTGATATTGTGACTGCCATTTATGAATTAATGGGACGTCTGCCAGACGAGATGCCCGAAGAAGAAAAAATCAAAGGCAAGGTGGAAAGAATATTTCAGGTAAGAATTACTCACTGCTTTCATCTTTTGTTCCCTTTTCTTGACTTCATATCACAGCGAACAAAAAAGAATAAAAAAAACAAATATTAGCTATTCTAATATTTCACCTGATATTATGGGGAGAGGGTTTCGGGTGAATATATGTGACAAACTAACTTGTTGGCTGGCAGTCCTTTGCATATCGCAAAGTTATTGGGAGGACTAAAGGTACCATATCTGCCGCCAACAGTCCTTTGATGGATTTCACCATTGTGTTGTGGGAAATGCTAAATTCTTAAGGATATCTATACCAGAAATTGTGGTGATTTCTTTTGGTCGTTCGGTCGTTCTCTGCTATTCATTGTTGATTTTTTTTTTGTGTTCTCCAGTTGAACGTTTGTGTCCTTCGCTTAGGAACTGAATGATGTTGAGCGGAAGTTAATTGAATAAATATTATGCTGACATATTGGCTAGTTATTGGAAGTGACACAGATACAGACAGCGAGAGTGGGAGTAGAAGGAGGTGAAAATAAAACAAAATTTTGCAAGACGGAAAATGTCAAAGTGTATTTTGTCCTTAACTTCCTTTTGTTTGCATAGTCGACATTATTAATAGTTCAGTAGTTGTTTGTTGTTTTTGAATTGTTTTTTAAACAATAATATTTCATATTTAACCCATACCATATTTATATTTCAAGACAATAATTTAACAGTTAATTTAAATTAGGGAGAGGATTCAACAGAAAGTTAAAATATCAGAATTTTCTATAGTATTTATTTGAGGATTATGAATATATTTTCAGGAAATGGACAAAAATGTCCAATTAAAAAAATATTTTTAGGGACAGTTGTATCTACAATTTTCCCTTTACACTATTTATTGTGAAGTCAAATGTGCCTTTAACGGCTACATGAAAAACAAAAAATACAAGGAGTGAAGGAATAAAAATCTTCGAATTAAATCTTTATTCCCTACTGTATTAAAAGAGATGGTTTGTAGGTGATATTGACAGTGGTCCTAATTATTCCACTAAAAGACTCAACCAACTCAAAAAAATACCCAAAGACTACTACTATGAGAGTGTGGCCCTAACTGTTAGGGTCCATACCTTACCTACCTATAAAAATTCCAGCATGATCCGAGAAGTGGCTTCAAACTGTATCAAAACGCAAAAGTGTTGACTTTTTTGTGAAGGAATTATCTAAAAAAAGAATTAAAATAGCCCATCATCCAAGTGAAATTTTGAGAGTTGAGCAGCTCATAAGCTGCAGTTATGCTAGCATTTTGAAATTTTGTGAAAAAGGTACACGAAGATGTTGTCCGATATTGACCCCTTCCAAAAACTTGATGTACGTTTGGAATAAAGTTTACGATGTGGATATTTTCGGCCAAACCGTTTACTTAATTCGTAAGCTATCGTGCTTCTCAGTCATGATTGAAGATGAGCCCAGGTTTTGGAACGGCCCACATATAACGGAACCCCTCAAACTCAGATATGATGAAGTTTTTATCGACGTTTTCGGACCATATTGGATACAATTCCGCACTTAGGGTTCAAAACGGCCGAAAAACTTATACAGCAAAAATTGTGGACATATGATCCACGTATAGCCGCCATATAACTGCATTGCTTTGTGGGGCTTTGGATTTTCTCTAAAAATTCTTTAAAAACTTCACGTTTGTGGGGCTTTGGATTTTCTCTAAAAATTCTTTAAAAAATCCACGTTTGTGGGGCTTTGGATTTTCTCTAAAAATTCTTTAAAAAATTCACGTTTGTGGGGCTTTGGATTTTCTCTAAAAATTCTTTAAAAAATCCACGTTTGTGGGGCTTTGGATTTCCTCTAAAAATTCTTTAAACATCCACGTTTGTGGGGCTTTGAATTTCCTATAAATATTCTTTAAGAAATCCACGTTTGTAGGCTTTGGATATTTCTCTAAAAATTTTTAAAAATCCACGTTTGTGGGGCTTTGGATTTTCTCTAAAAATTCTTTAAAAAATTCACGTTTGTGGGGCTTTGGATTTTCTCTAAAAATTCTTTAAAAAATCCACGTTTGTGGGGCTTTGGATTTTCTCTAAAAATTCTTTAAAAAATCCACGTTTGTGGGGCTTTGGATTTCCTCTAAAAATTCTTTAAACATCCACGTTTGTGGGGCTTTGAATTTCCTATAAATATTCTTTAAGAAATCCACGTTTGTAGGCTTTGGATATTTCTCTAAAAATTTTTAAAAATCCACGTTTGTGGGGCTTTGGATTTTCTCTAAAAATTCTTTAAAAAATTCACGTTTGTGGGGCTTTGGATTTTCTCTAAAAATTCTTTAAAAAATCCACGTTTGTGGGGCTTTGGATATTTCTCTAAAAATTTTTAAAAATCCACGTTTGTGGGGCTTTGGATTTTCTCTAAAAATTCTTTAAAAAATTCACGTTTGTGGGGCTTTGGATTTTCTCTAAAAATTCTTTAAAAAATCCACGTTTGTGGGGCTTTGGATTTTCTCTAAAAATTCTTTAAAAAATCCACGTTTGTGGGACTCTGAAAATTCTTTAAAAAATCCACGTTTGTGGGACTCTGAAAATTCTTTAAAAAATCCACGTTTGAGGGACTCTGAAAATTCTTTAAAAAATCCACGTTTGTGGACTCTGAAAATTCTTTAAAAAATCCACGTTTGTGGGACTCTGAAAATTCTTTAAAAAATCCACGTTTGTGGGACTCTGAAAATTCTTTAAAAAATCCACGTTTGTGGGTCTTTGAAAATTCTTTCAAAAATCCACGTTTGTGTGGCTTTGGATTTCCTCTAAAAATTCTTTAAAAAATCCACATATGTAGGACTTTGGGTTTTCTCACAAAATTCTTTAAAAAGTCAACGAATGTAGGGCTTTTGGTTTACTCTAAAAATTGTTTAACATCATGTACTGCAACGTGAGTATGTCAACGCGTTGCACTTACATTTGCGGATCGTGTTGTAGTGCTGCGCTGCTTACTAAACCCTTGCTGATGATCGGTAACTGAATAACTATTTCTGTCGCTGGGTAGTAGTTAATCCTCAAGAGTCTTTGATACTGGCGACAAAAGGGAAATTGGTCTGTACGATTCACCTTTCCTGGCACTATTGCCTGGAAGTTCCCATGTTAGAACAGGACATAAGTTTGGGCAAACTATTACCAGGTTGATCGGTTGATTCGTTCGAGAGTTACCGCTCCAGGCAGCTGACAACGATATATTATTTTGATGAGAAACATAATTGTCTGAAACCACTAAGTTTACAGAATGTTTTTTTTATCTAAAATATAAATTTATTTGCAATCAAATTTTCTTTGATACACACGTTACACAATTACCAACAACTGCAAACAAAATGCCAAACAATTTTAAACAAACAAACTTATGGTGGCTGTAACATCTGCAAAATTCCTAGAAAAATGTCAAAGTCATTCTACCTTGAAATCATTTACTAAACTGCCAATGTCATTATTGAACGCATAAGTTTAAATGTCACAACGTAAAGAAACCGTTTTTGTTTTTTTTTTTTTGGTATTTTGTTAGAGAAACAAAAAAAAAACAAAAACCTGCCAAAGACATTTGTTTTCAACTACTTATTGATGGGTTTTAATAAATTCGAATTGGAAAAAGTGGAAAAAATATACTTCTTTAAAGTCACATTGAAATGTACGTGACTGAAATTGAAATGTGATGTTTTTTTATCTGCTTACAAACAAAGCTTTGGCGGAAAAAAGGTAATAACAATAATATGTTGAGGTTAACGGATAAACAAAAAATGGGAAGTATTATTGGGAGACAATTTGTTATATTGATTATTAATTTAATTTGAGCCATGCCATACAGAGGACGATGGGAAAATATGAATAATAGGTTTTCATAGGAGCACCCTTTCTTTCAGAAATTGTGTATAGGAGCATCCTTACTTTAAGAAGTGGGGTATAGGAGCACTCTTTCTTTCAGAAATGGTGTATAGGAGCACTCTTTCTTTCAGAAATGGTGTATAGGAGCACACTTTCTTTTAGAAATGGTGTACAGAAGCACCCTTTCTTTCAGAAAGGGAGTATAGAAGCACCCTTTCTTTCAGAAAGGGAGTATAGAAGCATCCTTTCTTTCAGAAAGGGAGTATAGAAGCACCCTTTCTTTCAGAAAGGGAGTATAGAAGCACCCTTTCTTTCAGAAAGGGAGTATAGAAGCACCCTTTCTTTCAGAAAGGGAGTATAGAAGCACCCTTTCTTTCAGAAAGGGAGTATAGAAGCACCCTTTCTTTCAGAAAGGGAGTATAGAAGCACCCTTTCTTTCAGAAAGGGAGTATAGAAGCACCCTTTCTTTCAGAAAGGGAGTATAGAAGCACCCTTTCTTTCAGAAAGGGAGTATAGAAGCACCCTTTCTTTCAGAAAGGGAGTATAGAAGCACCCTTTCTTTCAGAAAGGGAGTATAGAAGCACCCTTTCTTTCAGAAAGGGAGTATAGAAGCACCCTTTCTTTCAGAAAGGGAGTATAGAAGCACCCTTTCTTTCAGAAAGGGAGTATAGAAGCACCCTTTCTTTCAGAAAGGGAGTATAGAAGCACCCTTTCTTTCAGAAAGGGAATATAGAAGCACCCTTTCTTTCAGAAAGGGAGTATAGAAGCACCCTTTCTTTCAGAAAGGGAGTATAGAAGCACCCTTTCTTTCAGAAAGGGAGTATAGAAGCACCCTTTCTTTCAGAAAGGGAGTAAAGAAGCACCCTTTCTTTCAGAAAGGGAGTATAGAAGCACCCTTTCTTTCAGAAAGGGAGTAAAGAAGCACCCTTTCTTTCAGAAAGGGAGTATAGAAGCACCCTTTCTTTCAGAAAGGGAGTATAGAAGCACCCTTTCTTTCAGAAAGGGAGTATAGAAGCACCCTTTCTTTCAGAAAGGGAGTATAGAAGCACCCTTTCTTTCAGAAAGGGAGTATAGAAGCACCCTTTCTTTCAGAAAGGGAGTATAGAAGCACCCTTTCTTTCAGAAAGGGAGTATAGAAGCACCCTTTCTTTCAGAAAGGGAGTATAGAAGCACCCTTTCTTTCAGAAAGGGAGTATAGAAGCACCCTTTCTTTCAGAAAGGGAGTATAGAAGCACCCTTTCTTTCAGAAAGGGAGTATAGAAGCACCCTTTCTTTCAGAAAGGGAGTATAGAAGCACCCTTTCTTTCAGAAAGGGAGTATAGAGCACCCTTTCTTTCAGAAAGGGAGTATAGAAGCACCCTTTCTTTCAGAAAGGGAGTATAGAAGCACCCTTTCTTTCAGAAAGGGAGTATAGAAGCACCCTTTCTTTCAGAAAGGGAGTATAGAAGCACCCTTTCTTTCAGAAAGGGAGTATAGAAGCACCCTTTCTTTCAGAAAGGGAGTATAGAAGCACCCTTTCTTTCAGAAAGGGAGTATAGAAGCACCCTTTCTTTCAGAAAGGGAGTATAGAAGCACCCTTTCTTTCAGAAAGGGAGTATAGAAGCACCCTTTCTTTCAGAAAGGGAGTATAGAAGCACCCTTTCTTTCAGAAAGGGAGTATAGAAGCACCCTTTCTTTCAGAAAGGGAGTATAGAAGCACCCTTTCTTTCAGAAAGGGAGTATAGAAGCACCCTTTCTTTCAGAAAGGGAGTATAGAAGCACCCTTTCTTTCAGAAAGGGAGTATAGAAGCACCCTTTCTTTCAGAAAGGGAGTATAGAAGCACCCTTTCTTTCAGAAAGGGAGTATAGAAGCACCCTTTCTTTCAGAAAGGGAGTATAGAAGCACCCTTTCTTTCAGAAAGGGAGTATAGAAGCACCCTTTCTTTCAGAAAGGGAGTATAGAAGCACCCTTTCTTTCAGAAAGGGAGTATAGAAGCACCCTTTCTTTCAGAAAGGGAGTATAGAAGCACCCTTTCTTTCAGAAAGGGAGTATAGAAGCACCCTTTCTTTCAGAAAGGGAGTATAGAAGCACCCTTTCTTTCAGAAAGGGAGTATAGAAGCACCCTTTCTTTCAGAAAGGGAGTATAGAAGCACCCTTTCTTTCAGAAAGGGAGTATAGAAGCACCCTTTCTTTCAGAAAGGGAGTATAGAAGCACCCTTTCTTTCAGAAAGGGAGTATAGAAGCACCCTTTCTTTCAGAAAGGGAGTATAGAAGCACCCTTTCTTTCAGAAAGGGAGTATAGAAGCACCCTTTCTTTCAGAAAGGGAGTATAGAAGCACCCTTTCTTTCAGAAAGGGAGTATAGAAGCACCCTTTCTTTCAGAAAGGGAGTATAGAAGCACCCTTTCTTTCAGAAAGGGAGTATAGAAGCACCCTTTCTTTCAGAAAGGGAGTATAGAAGCACCCTTTCTTTCAGAAAGGGGGTATAGAAGCACCCTTTCTTTCAGAAAGGGGGTATAGAAGCACCCTTTCTTTCAGAAAGGGAGTATAGAAGCACCCTCTCTTTCAGAAAGGGAGTATAGAAGCACCCTTTCTCTCAGAAAGGGTATATAGAAGCACCCTCTCTTTCAGAAAGGGAGTATAGAAGCACCCTTTCTTTCAGAAAGGGAGTATAGAAGCACCCTTTCTTTCAGAAAGGGAGTATAGAAGCACCCTTTCTTTCAGAAAAGGAGTATAGAAGCACCCTTTCTTTCAGAAAAGGAGTACAGAAGCACCCTTTCTTTCAGAAAGGGAGTATAGAAGCACCCTTTCTTTCAGAAAGGGAGTATAGAAGCACCCTTTCTTTCAGAAAGGGAGTATAGAAGCACCCTCTCTTTCAGAAAGGGAGTACAGAAGCATCCTCTCTTTCAGAAAGTGAGTATAGAAGCACCCTTTCTTTCAGAAAGGGGGTATAGAAGCACCCTTTCT
Organism: Musca autumnalis; assembly: GCF_047663935.1. NCBI lineage: Eukaryota > Metazoa > Arthropoda > Insecta > Diptera > Muscidae > Musca > Musca autumnalis. The sequence goes on along the minus strand of NW_027411866.1, from coordinate 161,977,350 downwards.
TTCAGAAAGGGAGTATAGAAGCACCCTTTCTTTCAAAAAAGGGAGTACAGAGGCACCCTTTCTTTCAGAAAGGGAGTACAGAGGCACCCTTTCTTTCAGAAAGGGACTATAGGAGCAACATTTCTTTCAGAAAGGGAGTACAGAGGCACCCTTTCTTTCAGAAAGGGACTATAGGAGCAACATTTCTTTCAGAAAGGGAGTATAGAAGCACCTTTTCTTTCAGAAAGGGAGTATAGAAGCACCCTTTCTTTCATAAAGGGAGTATAGAAGCACCTTTTCTTTCAGAAAGGGAGTATAGAAGCACCCTTTCTTTCAGAAAGGGATTATAGAAGCACCCTTTCTTTCAGAAAGGGAGTATAGAAGCACCCTTTCTTTCAGAAAGGGAGTATAGAAGCACCCTTTCTTTCAGAAAGGGAGTATAGAAGCACCCTTTCTTTCAGAAAGGAAGTATAGAACCACCCTTTCTTTCAGAAAGGGAGTATAGAAGCACCCTTTCTTTCAGAAAGGGAGTATAGAAGCACCCTTTCTTTCAGAAAGGGAGTATAGAAGCACCCTTTCTTTCATAAAGGGAGTATAGAAGCACCCTTTCTTTCAGAAAGGGAGTATAGAAGCACCCTTTCTTTCAGAAAGGGAGTATAGAAGCACCCTCTCTTTCAGAAAGTGAGTATAGAAGCACCCTTTCTTTCAGAAAGTGAGTATAGAAGCACCCTTTCTTTCAGAAAGGGGGTATAGAAGCACCCTTTATTTCAGAAAGGGTCTATATAAGCACCCTTTCTTTCAAAAAGGGTCTATAGAAGGAGCCTTTCTTTCAGAACGGTTCTATAGAAGCTCCCTTCCTTTCAGAAAGGGTCTATAGGAGCACCCTTTCTTTCAGAAAGTGTCTTTAAATCTGTAGAAGCATCCTTCAATTCAGAAAGGACCGGTAAGTCTATAGTAGCCTTTCTTTCATAAAAAGTCTATAAAAGCACAGATGGCAAGAGGAGGTATCTTGTTGCAGTTCTCAGGGCGGCGTTGTGACAGGTTGGAATATTTGTCCATCGCGTTGAACTTATATGAACCGTCCAACGTATTGCATTATATGGGTTCTCCTTTGTATCGTTGCACCTCTCTCTCTCTAGATCATGAGGATCCCTCCTGGGTTAACCACCATATGGCACCACTTCATTCAGAAATAATCTACGGGTCTGTAGAAGCATCATTTCATTCAGAAAGTGCCTGTAGGTCTATAGAAATACCCTTTCATTCTGAAAGGGTCTGTCTATATATAGAAACATATTTGCATTCTGATAGGGTTATAGAAACACCCTTCTTTTAGCAAGAGTCTATAGAAGCAGCTGTTGTTTCAGAAAGGGTCTATAGAAGCACTATTGACAAGAGGAGATATCCTCAGTTCTCAGGGCAGCGTTCTGACAGGTTTGAATATTTGTCCATCACGTTGCTCCTATATTCACGGACCCACGTATTGCATTAAACGGGTTCTGTCTCTATGGGTCATGAGGATCCCTCCATGATTGCATGGGCGAAGGGCCACAATATTGACTTCCACACATATAATATTATCCAACCTTTCAAACTTGGCCAGATGTCCTCAAACAACGAAGAGTGTTCAACAGTATCAAAGGCTTTTGATAACGGTGTACTGATGTACTGTGAGCTGTCAAAAAAGTTGTTGTAATTAAAAACACAAAATTAAAAAACAAAAATTTAAAAGAGCAATCGTGACGGATTTCTGTAATAATGTGTTTACTAATAACTGCCTACCAAAATTTTATTGAAAAATTATGTGAATCGCTTTATTTTTGGAAAACATTTTTGACATTTCACAGAACTGAACTCGTTTTTGATGTAGTTCTTGTTTGGACGAAATGTGCTTCAGACAATTTGGAGTTGATTTAGCCATGTCTGTCCGACTGCCTGTCTGTCCGTCTGTCTGGGTGGTTGCTGCGCACGATAACTCTCGAACGGAGCAACCGATTTGGTTCAAAATTTGGCTTAAATTTAGTTTAAGTTCGAAGATGGGTTATATCGGTCCACTCCTTCCGGTACCTCCCCACAAATGTTCGAAATTGTTCGGAAAATTTGTGCGCACGATAACTCTTGAAGGGAGTAACCGATGTGGCCAACACTTTGTACATCGTGAAAGTTCTACCAGACATAGATGAAGTTTAAATATGGACTCAATCGGTCCACTCCTTCGAGTACCTCCCACACAAAACTTCGGAAAAGTTCAGTTTAGGACCTGCTCTCGAATCGCTTTGATTTTTGTTGTAGCAACTTGTATTCGCTGTCCCCCATACGACGGTACAAGTTTCATAAGGGACAAGTCCATACTTCCTGAGAAAACAGCCTGAAAGGTGCAAAAAACCCCTATAGCACCGTGTGTAGTGGTTGGAGCGCAAGATAAATCTCGAACGGATCTGCCAATTCGGTCCAAAATTTGGCCTTCGTAATATTTTGTCCAAACATAGTTAAAGTTCGAAGATAAACCATGTCGGTCCACTCCTTCAGGTACCTCCCTCATAAAAAATCAAAAGTCTTCGTAAAAAATATGCGCACGATAACTTTTGAAGGGAGTGACTGATGTAATCCATACTCTGCATATCCTAATATATCTACCAGATGTAGATCAGGTTCGAATATGGACTATATTTGTGCACTCCTTTGGGTACCTCCCACACAAAATTTCGGATAAGTTCACTTTAAGACCTGCTCTCCAATCACTTTTTGTTGAAGCGATTTGCATTCGCTACCTCCATTACGACGGTAAAAGTTTTTTCAGGAGCAGGTCCATATTTCTTGGATGTAAAAAGCCATATGTCACCATATGTGGCTCTCGAACTATTCTACCGATTGGGTGCAACATTTGGTCTTCGTCATATTTTATCCAAACTTAGTTTCGTAGGGCAATACCGGTCCCCAACTTCCGGTACTTCTCCCAAATATTTAAAAAATGTCACTAAAATTTTAGGACGATATCACTTGAATGGTGGAACCAATTTGGTCCAAACTTTGGATCTCCTAATATTTTGTCAAAATTTAGTTTAACTTTTCAAATGGCCCATATCGGTCCTCCCTAATCTACATTTTTGTAGGCAAGTTCAAATGTTGAAAAAGGGCCACAAAATTCTCAAGAGACGCTAAATACATTCTATCTGTCCGTAGATGAAAGTTTCAATTCACATTGGCTGAGGGTATACCTCTGTCGGCAAAGCCGACTGACACTTTTTTACTTGTTTTTACATATTTGCATAAAATGAACGTATGCAAAAACATATACAAGGATTTGTGGTCTAAAAATCCCACCGAAAGGGCTGAAATGTGGTATTAAGTCTTCGTTAGGGGTATGAAACTTTACTCCTGAAATTTCTCGGCATATGTTCACGTCTTCATATAGCCCCCAGAGAACGGTACCTCCCGATTTTCGGTATTTTGAAAGTTGTAGTCTCAATATCCCACCGAAATGACTGAAATTTGGTATTTAGTCTTCGTTGGGGGTATAAAACTTTCACGTGAAGTTTCTCGGTATAGGTTCACGTCTTCATATGGCCCCCATAGAATGGTACCCCCGGATTACTGGTATTTTGAAGGTTGTGGCCTCAATATCCCTCCGAAATGCCTGAAAAGCGGCAAAATCGATTAGTTGTCAATGAGAGCCGTACCTAAAATTTTCTGAGCGACATTCTTGCAGAACATTTCGAATCTGAAAAACGTCATGTTGTGGTACTTTTATAGCGGCTCTTAAAATAAAGGACGAAAAGGACATTGAAGAAAGCGAGTTAGAGGGTCGAAGTGCTCTACGAAAATAATCCTCATTCGATTTGACTGCAGACATGTCATCTCAAAAATAAGCTAAGACAACAGTGAACAAAGATATAAAGCTAATTCCTGATGTCTTACAGGGTCTCTAGTAAAAACTTCATCACGCCATAACGCTGAAGTTCGACTCACTGCGGATATGTCCTTTGGGATTCTTAATATACTCACCAAAGCCTTTCATCTCCAAAAGGAATTAACTCTGCCCCAAAATTTGTGTTCACAGGGATATTTGTTGCATAAGAAAATATGTAAAATGCATAAATTTTGCATATGCAAAAGTTTATGCGTTTTGCATATGTCATATGTTTCGATTGCAATTTAATCAGAAGCCAAAAATATGGCCAGTCCCAAAATTTGACATGAATCGGATAGGGGTTGCATAAATTTCCGCTGTGTAATTATCAGGTATATTAGATGTGGTTGTTGCTACACAATTTTCGTCATTTGGAGCCCCTACTTATACGTACAACATTGCAAATTTGAATTTGTGAATTTAAATTGAAGCTTTCTATTTCCAAAGACGAAACATTTGTCCCCCCCCCCTTCCTTTCTAGAAATTAATATTTCAATATTACATTATATTACAATCGATAAAGAGCATTTTTCAATCCTAGATTGTAGTATATCTTTCACATCGAAAGATTTTATTTTAAGCGGATTGTTAGACGTGCTTGTGAACCTAGGGGATCTTTAGGAACGCCTGCTAGTCTGCTCATCTGTACATAACATGTTTTCTCCGCTTTGAATCTACTCATAGGATACTCTTTTTTCGCTTACCTCACAAAAGTCTCTTGTCTTCTAAGTCTTCTAAGAAAATGCTACAAATTAAAAGTTTTCCATAGTATATCGTCAATGAAGAGGGCAGCTCCATTAACTTGTTATATGGGAATTATAAAAAATAAAAATTCATAATCACCACTAACATAATTTAAAAATCCTATTTAATTTCATTACCAAGTCTTAAATTCTTTGAAAACAATGTCAGCCAATGTCCTATGCCACGACTCGCTTTGGTAGAGAACGAAATGCAATTTAAAAAATCTGTCTCCGTTCTTATTTTTAGGGAAAAGCACGTCACGTAAACTGGACATTCTTCACATATTTTTCTAATATTGTTTTTAAGATTTTATTTGCTGTGGAGAAAGGACATGATTTTTTTATAAGAGAAATTATTTGAAAAACAGTGAAAACGCACGAAAACGACAAAAATATAGTTTATATTACAATGAAAATAAAATTTAACAACTGAAGTTATTTTTGTTCTCCAATTGTGCTATACTTGACTGTACCATAAAATATGTTACCATTAAACTTTCCAAAACTAATTTCAGTTTCTTTCTCTTTTTTACGATTTCCTTTCAGAAAATGGACATAAATCGTGATGGTGTAGTGACATTAGAAGAATTTCTGGAAGCTTGCCACAATGACGAAGCCATTTCAAGATCAATGTCAGTCTTTGATTCTGCATTCTGACCATATCCGCCCAACGAATATGAAATGAACAAATCCACATCCACAAACAAAACAGCCAAGAAGACCAAAACTATTGTAGATAATCGACGCAAAGGACATACGGGAGGACGTTACGAGGATAGAAAACATAAACAATTGAAAGCTTTGAAAGAACAACGAAAACAACAGAAACACAAGGAAGAGCTGCTTAGAGATGAACAGAAGGAAGGAACGCTAACCATTACAACCAAACAAAGCCGAGAAAACCTTAATGAGACCGCCGCCACCGCCTACATGGGTGATTATTGTGTAAAAGCAGATGCTGATGATGATGACGACGATAATAACACCAGCCTGGTTCCTGATGAGGTCAGCAGTGAAGGTGATTTTAGTGAGTCAGAGCATTCATTTTGCCGCCATTGTCTAAGACCCCAATCTGATTTGCAATTAAGATATCTGAGACCAAGGCAGCGGAGTAAGCTGAGAAATCCACATCAGGCCAAACGAGAACGCAGCAAATCACGTGGTGGAAATGGTGGCGGCGGAGGTGGTGGTGTTAGTAGGGGTAATGGAGGTGGCGGTGGTTACAATGGAGGAGGCAGTGGTGGTGGTGGTGACCATTCAAGAACACGCAAAAAACGCTCAAAGAGTCGTGCCAAACGTGCCCGCAATAACAAACATTATGCCAGTGGAACTGGCAACAACACAGGTTGCAATAACAGAAAACATCACCACCAGCAGCAGCAACAACAACACCAGCAGCAACAACACAAACTGCCATTAATACGGGATCTTAATGCGGCCAACGAACAGGCCATACGTTTCCGTTGTCCTCAAGTGGGACCACAAGTGGGACGTGACCGACAAATGCCACCATTGTTGCACTTTCACCATCCCCAGCATGTGCAACAGCAACTAACAGCATATCAGGTGCAGTACACACTCACACAAACAACACATGTGACTGAATCCAAACAGCAGCAACAACATTTAGGAAGTTGCAAACATTACAGTCCCACATCAGTGCAGACCACACTGACCATGGAAAGTGAGCTGAAGCAAAAGCACCAACATCATCACCACCGCCACCACTCACCTCAGTCCCCATCTCATCATTTGTCAAATAAACAAAAATCAAATCAAGTTCCACAACAAACGACAAACTTAAGTGAAGATGTTGTTGTTGTTCTTCCAGATTCACATGGAGATGCCGTCATTACTGCATGTGGACTAAAAAACTGTTGCACAACTCAGCCAACAAATCCCAACTGTCAACAGTCAGTGTCATCAGTTCCTGGCTCATGTCGTTGTCATGCGACAGCAACGGCAACGACAGCAACAACGGCGGTAGCAACAAATCAACAAACCACCAGCATTAGACCAACACTACTACCACAACTGCCATTAACCAACACAGAAACTGTTATTGCTCCACAGGGTGCCTCACCCACCAGCAACAATAACAACAACATTGCCATGACCAATGCGGTCATCTCCTCCACCACCAATATCAACAATCCGCCTGCGAATGCCACGGATGAAGCAGCTAGCCACATGGCGACTTTGGAACCGGGACATGCAACAGTGGCCACCACGCCGGATTCACCGTCATTGGTTAAAGTGAGCACTTGGTATACGGTTGCTAAGCAAGGTGTCTCTTGCTAATATTTTCCTTTAAATTGTTCGCCAATTTTCATATCACAAACATGTCAGTAACAACAACACAACACAGTAACAACACCAGCACCAACACAACATTTAGTTTTCCCTGCAGCTGAAAGTTAAACAAGAACCGCCTCTATCCTCATTTTCCCATGTCCCTACCTAGACGTTAAAATACTTTGAACTAAGAGAAGAATACAAACACACACAAAATATATGCCAAAGAAAAAAAGGGTTATCAAGAAGAGAGAAAAATAAAAAAAGATTAATGTAAAATTATTTTACTTTAGTCACAACATCCAGAATTTATTATTAAAATTTAATTAAAGTTAAATATTTATTTCCTAAATTCCTATTTTAATTTAATTAAATAATTTTAAATTTATTTTAAGTTTGTTTTATATATTGAATAAAAACTTAATTCGATATGAAAATATTCATGTTTTTATTACTAATTTTTTCGACAACACCACCTAGCAAGGGAGGAGAGTGCAAAATAGGCTAGAGAGTGAGGTAGGATGTAATCAACACGCATACTAGAAATATACACGTAAAATCGTGATTTACAGAGGAGATTACCTTGTTCAACAAGAAAATTGAACATTACGACCATAGACTAATAAATGTATAGACAGAGAAATTGTAATGTGCTTGCTTTTTTCTAGGTGTCGCCCTTATGTAAATTGCCAGGGCTATTACACAATTGTACAATGTTCAGGGGGTGAATTGCAATATCTTGTTGAATATTTTTATATGAGGATGTAGATGAAAAGATTACCCAGAATAAATAGTTTAAAAATGTATAGTTATTGTCATTTTAACAAGTAAAAAAGGATCAGTCGGCTTTGCCGACAGAGATATACCCTCAGCATGTGTGAATTGAAACACTTTTTTTTCAAAAACGTATATATTTAAGGGGTTTTAAAAATTTTTAGAGTATGAACCGACAACTATCGCGTGTACTATTTTAGCTAATATTATCGAACTTTGGTAGGGGAGGTACCGGAAGGAGTGGACGTAAATGCACCGCCTTCGAATTTCATCTAATATTCGAATAAATATTACGATATGCAAAGTGTGGATCAACTCAGTATTTGGTTCGGGAGTTGTCGTGCTCTCCAGCCACTACATGGTGCCATAAAGTGTTTTACACTTTTAGGGTTGTTTTCTCAAGAAGTATGGACTTGCCCCTGAAAAAAACTTTTACCGTCGTAACTGAGGCAGTGAATGAAAGTTACTTCAACAAAAATCAAATTGATTCCAGAGCAGTTCTTAAAGTGAACTTATCCAAAATTTTGTGTGGGAGGTACCCGAAGGAGTGGACAAATGTAGTCCATATTCGAACCTGATATATATTTGGTAGATATACTGGGGTAGGTAAAGCATGGACCAAATCGATCTCTATCATCAAGAGTTATCATGCGCAGAATTTTTCCGAACATTTTTGAACTCTTGGGGGTGAGGTACCTGAAGGAGTAGACAGATATGGCTTATCTTCGAACTTAAACTAAGTTTGGACAAAATATTACGAAGGCCAAATTTTGGACCGAATCGGCAGATCCGTTCAAGAGTTATCTTGCGCTCCAACCACTACACACGGTGTCATAGGAGTTTTTCGTAACTTTCAGGCTATTTTCTCAGCAAGTATGGACTTGCCCCTGATGAATCTTGTACTGTCGTATAGAGGACAGTGAATAGAAGTTACTACAACAAAAATCAAAGCGATTCGTGAACAGGTCCTAAACTGAACTTTTCCGAAATTTTTTGTGGGAGGTAGCCGAAGGAGTGGACCGATTGAGTGTATATTGGAACCTCATCTAAGTCTGATAGAAATTTCACGGCGTGCTAAGTATGAACCAAATCGGTTACTTCCTTCAAGAGTTATCGTGCGCACAAACTTTCCGAACATTTTCGAACTTTTGTGGGGGAGGTACCGGAAGGAGTGGACCGATGTAGCTCATCTTCGAACTTAAACTAAGTTTGGGCAAAATATTACGGAAGCCGACATTTGAAACGAATCGGTTCATCCGTTCGAGAGTTATCGTGCGCTCCAGCCAGCAGGACAGGCAGACGGACGGACATGGCTAGATCGACTCCAAATTGTCTGAAACACATTTCGTCCAAACATACTTGGGGTCTAAAACCATTATTTCTATGAGGCACATTTTCATCGTATCAAAGTGTATATACCCTCCTTAGCCTAAAGGCTGAGGGTATAAAAATTGAGTGCATATTAAACTGACTCAATTCACACTCAGTGAGAGAATTTAGGTGAGAGGATTTCTCTGTCTATAGTATACTTTTCTTAGTCTATACGATATGAGAAAATTTCAAACAAGATAAAGCACATACATACATAGTTTTTACATTTAGATACAAAGTTTTTAGATATTCATATCGGCCTTTAACATACCTTCCACGGTGCGTCTTAACTAAATTTAAATGAAAGGTGCTTACACCTGGGAAGGTTTCTGAAACTACAATGTTCATAGATAAGAAAAATCAAAAAACCAAAAAAACGCCGGAGGGATTTTCAAATAAATCGTGGTTAAAGTTCTCATTTTTAGGGCTTTTTTATGTTTTCACGATTTTGCTTGAAAAATGCAAGACCTATCGAAATGGGATTAAAAAAATGTTGTAGCAGTGAAATTTCTCTACAAGATCCACCTCAATTTTATTTTCGTAGGTTTTACCATTTTTGAGATATAGACGTTCGAATTGGAACAATGTACTGCTTACAACTGGGAAGTTTTCGCGGATTCTGAAACAGCAATGTTCACAGATTTGAAAAATCCAAAAACAAGAAAAAATTGATGTAGGGATTTTTAAATAAATCGCGGTCAAACTTCACATTTTTAGGTTTATTTTAGAATTTCGCAATTTTGCTTGGAAACCGCAAGTCAATAGGACTTGGGGCTAAAGAAAATGTTGTAGCTGTGATTATGATTTGTTCCTAGGTTTACCATTTTTGAGATATAGAAGTTCAGGTCACATTCTTAGTTTTTTTTTTAGTTTTTTTTTGTAAGTTTAATTTGGGAAATTGCAGTCATGACCTAGTTTTATATCTGAAAAATGGTAATTCCTACGAAAACATCATAAAGGACAATCTTGTTGAGAATTTTTTCTGCGACAACACTTTCTTTAATCCCATTTCGATACGGCTTGCGGTTTCGAAACAAAATCGTGAAAACGTAAAAAAGCCCAAAAATGTGAACTTTGACCGCGATTTATTTAAAAATCCCTCCGTTGATTTTTTTGTTTTTTATTTTTCTCATCTATGAATATTGTAGTTTCAGAAACCGCAAAAACTTCCCAGGTGTAAGCAACTTTCATTTATATTTATTTAAGGCGCACCGCACCGTGCTTCTGCTTAAGGGTGCTAATAGCAATATTATTCCTTTCCCAGCAAAATGTTTGTAGCCAAAGAAGTAGTTGAATCATGAGTGCAAGTGATTTCGGACTACATCTTTTTACGTGAAAGATATCATAATTTTTACAGGGCATGGTGCAGTGAGGATGCTGTCTAATTTGCTTCTTAAGCACACATTTTGCATTAGTTCTTTGTAGTGAATAAATATACATTCCATGGAATGTATTTTGAATTGATTTTTCGATTCATTTAAAAATTGACTCGCAAGCAAGCTTTTTGAGGATATGGGAGAAGTTAACATCTATTAAGCGAGGATTTTCACTAATTTGAGACCTCAGGACCATGTGGAAAAAATATTTAAAAGAGTTGTGGTGAATTATAATTAATATTTATTGCCTCTTTCTCTAGTTTCGTTCAAATTACTACCAAACTCATGTTTTTGTAGAACATTTTTGTTTGAAAAAAAAAAAAACAGTAGTTTGATAGTAGTTCGATAGTCTTAATGAAATTGAAATATAATGAATAATATAAAACAATGGAGTATCTCAAAAAATCATTTTAAAAAGCGACTGAGTGCAAATAAAAATCAAATACTTTTATTCTAGAAAGTAAGCTTTTATTACTCAAAAATACCCAAAAACATCTTAAAATGCTTCATGCAAAATAGGCGATAAACATCTAAAATTGATTGCACCCGAGATGCACCATGCCCTTGTAGAAATAATGACTTCTTTCACGTAAAAAGACATAGTCACTTGCACTCATGATTCAACTACTTTTTTGGCTACAAACAAATATGCAGTCTGACATTTCTTGCACCTATGATTATCTTTTTGGATACAAACATTTAGCTAAGTAATTAAAATACCATAAAATAAATTTTTTCTTGTGTTCTTAAGAATTTTATTTGCAAAAAATTATTATAAATGTAAACATTGTAAAATGTGAACATTTTATGAAATGGATTCAAATCGTACATTGTCAAAATGTGAAGAACGGAATGCATTTTTCATGACTCTGCGTGGACTGTTCCTAAAAAAGATATTCAATCACTACTTCCCATAGAACAACTTCAAATAAATTTTGCTGGGCTATTTTTGTTGCTGTAGTACCTGTTAGTTGTTTGACCGAAACTATTAGCCTTACTGAGATGGTAGGATGTGTTTGAACTTACCACTTTTTACACCCTACACCATAGTATGCAGGGTATATTAAGTTTGTTTTTGCGTTTGTAACGCATTAAATATACATTTGCGAACCCATAAAGTATATGTATATTTTTGATCAGGATAAAATTATGAGTCGATATAGCCATGTCCGTCTGCCCGTCTGGTGCAATCACTCTAGCGTCCAAAATAATTGAACTAAAGCGCTATATTTTTGCACCCAATTGTCTTTTTTCCATAGGCAGGTCATGTTCGTAGATGAACTGTATCGGCTCACGTTTTGATATAGCCCCCATACTAGCCGCAATTAGACTAAACCGAGCTAAACCTACACTTTTTTGCATTTATCAGGCCTTTATCTCAGAAACGAATAGGAATTTGGCCTTGCTGTCTTTAGCAATATTGTAGCCCTAAACTAGTAGAACTTTTCTTTTGAAAAAAAAAACCGTAATAAAAACTCCATCTAGGGCATCAAACTCTATAAAATATAGAAAAGTTTACATAATTGCTGAAATTCTGGTCAATATCGGCTAAACTATTGGGAGTTAAACCAAGTAACTCTAGAAGGGTACCTCCCGATTTTCGGTATTTTCAAGGTTGTGGCCTCAATATTCCTTCGAAATGGCTGAAATTGTGTATTTAGTCTTCGTTTCGGGTACAACATTTTCCGAGAGAAATTTGTCGGTATAGGTCCACGCCTTCATATAGCCCCCATAGAACGGTATCTCCCGATTTTCGGTATTTTGAAGGTTGTGGCCTCACTATTCATCAGAAGTCGCTAAAATTTGGTATTTAGTCTTCGTTGGAGGTATAAGTTATCAGTTAGTGTCGTCCAACAAAGCCGAATTAGCTTTGCGGGGTTCAAATTGGGGTATGGGTCTGTCGAATGCTTATTCCTAAACAAAAATATGGCATGTGTCGATCTGCATCCCTTGGGTCTTTTCCAGGATTTGCTGTAAAGTAAGCTGTGGATGTGTCTGGTCCAAAGCCGTATTGTCGTTCACATAATATCCCCGCCACTACCTTTTAAGCAATATGGAGCAGACTTATGCCCCTATAGTTAGTCTCATCTTCTTTCACGTGAACGGGGCATAGGATGCTCACGTTCCAATTGTCAGGTACGCGTTCTTCCTGCCGGTTGGTGCTAACTAGCTGATGCATACACCTTCTCATTGTGTAGCCTCCGTTTTTGAACAGTTTTACTTGTAAGCCATCCGCTCTTGCTGCCTTAATATCCTTCAGCCGTTTTATTGCTGTTTTAAGCTCATCTTGACCCGGCGGTATACACTAAATACCATCTTCTGGGATCGGAAATGTGGTATCTTCTTCGTTTTCGCTAGTATTGGATTCCAACAGTTTAGAACACTTTTTTTCCATATTCTGAACACGCTATCTGTATTTGTAATCAGATTGCCTTGCTCGAATCTACAGGAGGATGTACCTGTACCAAAGCCATCAGTTTAATCTTTCACACTATGGTAAAATATGTCTCTCTTTTTTTCCTGCGGAAAATACGTACTCTCTCCTTTTCTCCAAATACCTCTTTCGTGCGCTACCCCTATATGCCTGGTCATACCATGGGATAATTGGTGGAGGCCTCTGGTATCCCAATATGGGTTTTTGCGGATGTATGCATGGAGTGGGCATTACTTTGCCATTGTGCTGATATTTTATCGGGACGAGAAGTGTTTTGATTAAGCAATTGAGCTAATCGACTGGAATATGCTGTCGCTATCTGTTGTGATTGCAGCTTGCCGGTGTCCAACTTCCGTGTTGCGTCTGTTCTTACTTTATTTGCTACGTTTAATCGGGAACGTAACCAAATTCAATGAAAGTTGTTCGTGGAAGGAGGGCGACGAAGCAAATGGTCGAATGTATCTTCGGCAAAATTGGTCATGTGGCGACTTTTCCGCTTGAGCAACGTAGGACGGGCAATTCTGAGTGGTACACCACAATTTGTTTGTCGGAAGTCTTCGGAGAAATTCGAACACATCGGCCCAAACCAGTGTATGGCAATTGGCCTGAGCGCATGCAAAGGTGTATAAATCATTCTGGAGAACTAACAGCCAAATTATAGCTACTTTAGGCCAAGAATTTAGATAAAAACATCAACCATTATAGGGCGGGCTTGTAAAAGTAAAAAAGGGCGGACCAAACTGTTTGGTGAAGAAGTTCGATTTGGTGGGAAAACGTTAAAATACCTAAATTTTTCGAAATAGTCTTTCGTCAAACTTGATCTGTCTATGGAAAAACAACACTCTAGAGCGACTACAACAATCGTCCGCAGATAAATCGACCAGAAATTTCACATTGATCTAGAATATGCATGGGGTCGCAAACGATAATTTCGATGAGTTAGCTACAAATAGAAAAACCGAACTTAGTATACCGTCCATACTTAGCTCAGTGGATGCGCCCAACGACAAAAATCAAACAATTCATGTCATCATTCCAAAAATTTAAATATGCAAACCGCTTCTAAACATATCATATTTTTTTAGAAACTCAACTTATTTTTGCCATATTTCGCGGTTCTTAAGGAGGCTTAGAAAAATTACTAATTTCGAAAAAAAATATTTTAAAATGAAAATAATTGGTTATATTATAAGCGAGTTTCTGAAGCAAAGGACTATTATTCACGCCTTAACTTAAGTTGAATGTAAATCTCTTAGTAAATCTCCTATTCTTCGTTTTCCTTCTTATAACAATTCCTCTAATTTGCAAGGGTTACCAAATATTTTAGTTATACTATTGGTAAAATTGAAAATAATTAAAATAGATGTATGGATTTCTTTAAAGTTTTAGTTACATTCCAAGCATATGCAAGAATCGAAACTAGTACCAAAATAAAGCAAAGGGTCTGTAGTTTTCTATACTGTTTAGACCATAAGTTTAGCCCGGTTTTTATGTGCTGAATTTATTTTTTTTTAATATTTTAAAGAAATTTTATTATTCTTTCTTACATTTATGTTCATTATAATATGTTTGTGCTATTAGTGATTTCTTTTATCATGGTAACTTGGAGCCGCTCTGCAAACTCGTGAAAGAAAAATAAAAGCTTTTCGCGGTACACACTTTAATAAATATTTTTTCTTGTTTGGGACACTCTAATGTGGCAACACGCCAAAACTTAGAAATTTTCCCTGCAATGGAAACCAAAACAAGTAAGAACGGCGTTAAGTTCGGCCGGGCCGAACTTGTTATACCCTCCACCACAAGTTGTATTGAAGTAAAATGGAATAATTAGTTTCCTTTCGTGTATGAAGAAGACTTAATACTAAATTTCAGCAATTTCGGTAAAACAATGTGAGGCACCATTCTATGGGAGCTATTTCAAAACGTCGATCTATACCGACAAATTTCTGACGGAAAGTATTTAGGCTCAAAGAACACTAAATACCAAATTTCCTATATTTCGGTAAGAGAGTCAAGAAGTACGCTTCTTTGGGGATATAGGAAGACGTGGACCTATACTGATAATACTCTTCTGGAATATTTTATAACTCTTGGAAGACGAAATAACGAATTTCAGCCATTTCGGTTGGATATTGACGTCACACTCTTCAGTATTACGAAAATCGGGATGTACCGTTATATGGGGGCTATATCGAAACGTGGACCTATACCGACGAATTGTAGTCAGAAATGGGGCAATATGAAAGCGTGGACCTGTGCAGACATATTTCTGGTGAACAGTTTTATATCACATTGAAGACTAAATACCAAATTTCAGCCATTTTATGTGGAATATTAAAGACACAACCTTCAAAATACGAAAAATCGGGAGATACCTTTCCATGGGGGCTATATATAGGCGTGGACCGATACCGACAAATGTAAAGGGGAAGTTTGAGTACCCCCAACGAAGTCTAAATACCAAGTTTCAGACATTTCGGTGGAATATTCAGGTCACAACGTTCAAAATACCGAAAATCGGGAGGTACCGTTCTATGGGGGCTATATGAAGGCATGGACCGATACCGACAAAATTCTAAGGGAAAGTTTTATACCCCTAAAGAAGACTACGTACCAAATTTCAGCCATTTTGGTAGGATAATGAAGCTAAAACCTTAAAAATACCGAAAATCGGGAGGTACCGTTCTATGGGGGCTATATGAAGGTGTGGACCGATACCGACAAAATTCTGGTGGAAAGTTTTATACCCCTAAAGAAGACTACGTACCAAAATTCAGCCATTTTGGTAGGATAATGAAGCTAAAACCTTAAAAATACCGAAAATCGGGAGGTACCGTTCTATGGGGGCTATATCAAAACGTGGACCGATATATCCCATTTTCAATACCAACCATCCTGCAAGTAATAAAAACTTCTGTACCAAATTTTGACTCTCTATCTTTTAAATTGCGAGCTGTATCTTGATTTCAACAGACAGACAGACGGACGGACGGACGGACGGACAGACGGACATGGTCAAATCGACATAGAATTTTATGCTGATCAATAATATATATACTTTATAGGGTCTCCGACGAATATTTCGATGTGTTACAAACGGAATGACAAATTTAATTATACCCTCCATATGGTGGAGGGTATAAATATGTTATTACAGATAATTCTGCAGAAAAATATGATTATAACTTATAAAGTACCGAAAAAAGTACTTACATGGAGGCTGTGGTCAAAAGTGAATCGATATCACATTTCTTTATTAGGTGGGTTTGAATACTTGGTTAACATCTGTCGTAATAAAACGAGATATAAATCATATGGGAGTATCCCAAATCGTGGACCAATACTGACAATTTTTCGCGGGGAGGTTTATTATGCAATAAGAACTCCTGGTATCGGATTACAGCAAATTCTATTGAAAAATATGTTGGTAACAGTAAAATACTTCAATTCAGGATGATTCGTCACATGGGAACCACGCGGAAACTTGGACCTACGATATTTTTGTTAGAGTGTTTTTAGGCCACTAGGGTCCATTGATAAAAATTTCTGTTCGATATATTACACTGTGCAACATTTTTAAGCTGATCTTGTGCAAACATTTCGAACTGAGGATTTTTTGAAAGTAGAGACCCAAGCGACAAGAAACCCTAGTTGGGTTGTGTTGTGTCAGATCCAGCTCGGATATTATGGCCCCATCTAAACATGGTTAAATATTGAGTTTTTAAAGAAATTCGGGGCTATATCTCTGAAACCAATGCGAATCTTCTTCTGACCTCTGAAGCAAATTTGTACATAAGAACAAGAATACAATATTTGGAGAAATAATGAACTCGAAAAACTACATTTATTGCCTCAAATTTCAAAATATATGCAAAAATAGCACAATTTTTATACATTTCGCACCGTATCTCCAAAACCGTTAATTTTTTCTGAATATTTTCGTTTGGAAAAATATTCCCTGGAATGTAATACACAACTCTTCAGAACATGTCGTAGTTGTAAAAAGCCTCTATCCCGTTGTTTTCATTACATTTTTCAACGACGATTTAATAAAAATGTCAATAATGCAGTTAAATCCGAAATGCAAGAATAAACTGTTGGTGTGAACTGTGTTTGAAATACATGTTGTAAAAGATATGATGCAAAATACCGCTGAAACAACAAGAAGTAAGCACTTTAGAGTTCCAGAATGTTCTACCTCAAAACATAACAACTTTATGCATAAATAATATTTTTTAAAATATGCTACAATATGATAACCCTTTACACATACTCATACATACACACATCCCGCTAATACAAAGAAACATAGCAGGGCATTAAAGACCATCGTCATATGCTTGTGATGCAACTGCACAAACATAAATACACATATACATATTTTTTTGCGTTAGTTTCTACATTTTTGCTAATGTGTTTTAACATACACTCACTTTAAGGACATGGTAGAGAGACTCCCCCCCATATACACACATACATAAGAATATCTCTCGGTACTGGTACTGGTATATATGTTTGTATGTATTTACATCAAATTGAGTGCATCACGCGTTTGGCCTTGTTTGTCTGTGACATGATTATCCTTCAACAAAAAACCCGCCGACTGAGTTTTCATAGATGAACAAAAAACAAACGCTCAAACTATTCAGATAACACAAACACAATACACATACATGCTTATATCTATGTACGTGCGACTATATATTTTGCTCATAATTTTAATTGAACAACGATCGTTATAATCATCAAAGTATCAAAGACTTCTTTTTGTGTGCTCACAACACACAACGAACGAAATTTCATCAAATATGAAAATTTATTCATATGATGTGCACCAAAATCGGAAATTGATATTGGTTAAGAGGCTTTTGGGATTTATTATTGAATTGCCTATTAATATTTGCTAGGCTTTTTTGCTGTATACATGATATTGTAATTAATCGGGCTAAAATTGAAAGCAAAGAAACACATGCCCATGTGAAATGTGCAATGTATAACTGCAATATTGGGAATATTTAATTCGTATTTTTTGCAAATGAATATTTTAAAAAATGTGTTTTTTTAAATTAAATTTTATCAGGAATATTGAATGGTAAAGAATATACATACAAATATATGCATATGTTAATAATATTAACCTGAAATAAGGCAATGAGTTTTGCAGAAACGTGATTTTGGTCGAGGATGTGGGAAAGAAATGTCAGCAATTTATGGTGATTAAAACTGTTTCTTTATAAATTAAAAAAGAGAACTATTTCCTACATACAAAGTAGAGCTGGCAAACTATCGATATCCACAACACTTGATAGTTTCGATATTTTCATTTCAAACTATCGATAGTATTGATACTATCGCCCTTTAAATACACACATTGGAAAAAGGTGATAAAAATATTTCTACATCTGAAATTGCCAGTATTGGTTCCATTAAAAGAGCAAAAATCAACTTTGTATGCTCGATTTTGGTTATAGCTCCCATATAATGGTTCCCCACGCTATAGGGTATTTTGAGATGCTTAGACACATTTGCACATTCTAAAAATAAGTCTCTTCCAGAACTTCAAGAATCTATTAATTTTTACTATTTTTTCGATATTATAAAGGACAACAAGTAAAAACGGCGTTAAGTTCGTCTGGGCCGAACTTGTTATACCCTCCACCACAAGTTGTATCAAAGTAAAATGGAATAATTTGTTTCTTTTCGTGTATGAAGAAAACTTAATACTAAATTTCAGCAATTTTGGTAAAACAATGTGAGGCATCGTTCTATGGGGGCTATTTTAAAACGTCGATCTATACCGACAAATTTCTGACGGAAATTTTTTAGACTCAAAGAAGACTAAATACCAAATTTCCTATATTTCGGTAAGAGAGTGTGGCTAAAACTTAAAAAATACCGAAAATCAAGAAATACGATTCTATGGGGATATAGGAAGACGTGGACCTATACTGATAATACTCTTCTGGAATATTTTATAACTCTTGCAAGACTAAATTACGAATTTCAGCCATTTCGGTGGGATATTGACGTCGCAATCTTCAGTATTACGAAAATCGGGAGGTACCGTTCTAAGGGGGCTATATCGAAACGTGGACCTATACTGACGAATTTTAGTCAGAAATGGGGCAATATGAAAGCGTGGACCTGTACAGACATATTTCTGGCGAACAGTTTTATATCACATTGAAAAAATACGAAAAATCCTTTCCATGGGGGCAATATGAAGGCGAGAACCTATACCGACAAATTTAGAGGGGAAGTTTGATTACCCCCAACGAAGTCTAAATACCAAATTTCACCCATTTCGGTGGAATATTAAGGCCACAACGTTCAAAATACCGGGAGGTACCGTTCTATGGGGGCTATATGAAGGCATGGACCGATACCGACAAAGTTCTGGGGGAAAGTTTTATACCACCAACGTAGACTAAGTACCAAATTTCAGCCATTTCGGTGTGATAATGAAGCGAAAACCTTCAAAATACCGAAAATCGGGAGGTACCGTTCTATGGGGGCTATATGAAGGTGTGAACCGATACCGACAAAATTCTGGGGGAAAGTTTTATAACCTTAAAGAAGACTACGTACCAAATTTCAGCCATTTTGGTAGGATAATGAAGCTAAAACCTTCAAAATATCGAAAATCGGGAGGTACCGTTCTATGGGGCTAAAACCTTAAAAATATCGAAAATCGGGAAGTACCGTTCTATGGGGGCTATATCAAAACGTAGACCGATATATCCCATTTTCAATACCAACCATCCTGCACGTTATAAAAACGTCTGTACCAAATATTGACTCTCTATCTTTAAAATCGACATAGAATTTTATGCTGATCAATAATATATATACTTTATAGGGTCTCCGACGAATATTTCGATGTGTTACAAACGGAATTTAATTATACCCTCCATATGGTGGAGGGTATAAAAATGATATCGCAGTAAAAACTAGTAGCTTCTTGGCATGTACTGAAAGAGGCATAATGAGACCCATTCTTCGATTGCTCTACTATTTTGAGATAAAAAAAACAAAATCTCAACCAATAAAAACGCCACCAAATTTTTTGGCTCGCAAAACATTGATATGTTTTCAGATGCATTTTTATATTTAAGCTTTTTACGGAGTAAACCTTCTTTATGCGATTTATTTTGGGGTCGATAATGCATTGCCACTTGAGTTGCGTTGTCAATTATCAGCACAACTGAGATGAAATGTTGTATTATTGGTGTCAAACAAACTGGGTTGTCGATAAACGTGTCATTGTTTTTTCAAACTTGTGAACACTATTATGAACTCTATATTCAAAAGGCACAATTCGCCAAAAAAAATCTATTTTAAAATGATAAGTTCAGGGGAATTATTTTTTGATGATTAAAAAAATGTCATATATTAGAAGAAATTTGAGGGACAAGTCGAATCCATTGGAATTGCCATTTGTACGGTACGTTGAAGTTCATGTTGGAAAGATCGGTATAATCAGTAAATTATTTTATGTTTAAGGCGTATTTTCGATTGCCAAACGTTGTCGTAGTTTACATTGTGGAAACGTTAAAGGATGACTTCAAAGTAAGTTACGGATCACTTTTAAAAGTGTGCGCTGCGTTGAGATTTTTTGCGGAGGGATGTTTCCAAAAGTCCCATGGCAATGATTACAATAATTGCATGGATCATTCTACATTGCCGAATACATTGAAGGAAGTTGTCCACTTGATAGGGGACAAATTGGATCGTATCGAAGTTGACGGAGGAGGAAAAAAAGACAACACAAAAATCATTTTTATTCATAAACGAAATTCCCTGGTGTAACCGGCTGTATAGATGGAACCCATGTGCACATTGGATTTGCACTCAAATTATTTTATTTTCACCATATTTTTGAGACACATAATTAAATAATCATGCAAATAATCAACAATTGTTAAGAAAATGTTTTTTCCTTTCAATTCTACTTCTTGTTTCTTGCTGAAAAATAGCCGGTTCGTCAACTGAGATTCGCAACTTCAGTTGAAGGCTGCCATACATAAAGTAATTTTGACAACTGGCAACTCCACTCAACGATAATTGCTATTGATATTCGACCCCTTTATGTATACGCAATGGAAATGGTTTATTAAATCCGGTTATATGTAAACGTACACGGAGAAAAAAAAAACGCCTCTCTAACATATGTCCCAAACATATTTTGCAGCAAACATATATTTGTTTGACACCAGTTTCAAACATGGCATATGTTTGGGTCCTGCAAACAAATTTATGCTTGGGTGCAAACAAATATTAGTTTAGATATAATAAAAAGACAGACCCAAAAACCACAAAAAACAACAAATACATGCACCAGTGGGCGCTTACTGCTAGCAATGGAGCGTAAATTTCTATTTAAAACACATTGAAATGTATGCTCATTTGCTCTCAGTAAGCGCGATAAATGGTGGTGCTTTATTGAAATGCATAGAAATACCAAACACAAAAGCAAAAACAGACACATAGGTACATAAGAAATTCCATAGAAATACATAACAGAATTAATAAAAGAAAAACGGAATGAAATAATTTATAAAAAGTAGCACTTTTAAACGAAAAAAAATATATTAATTATTGTGTTGGCTACAATTTTGGTCTTTGTGTTGGATAGCAAATCTCAAAGGTTTGGCTGTTATATGCCAAAAATATCCAAAATCGTCAATAAAAAACTTCAAATCAAAATCGGGAGGTTCGATTTTCACCGTAGACATATGGTCTAGTGGACTTCTTTGCTCAGTTCAATCCCAGGAATCAGAAACGCGAAGGGCGAAAGACAAAATTTGTAGCCAAGACAGTAATTACAAATTCTCTCAGGCGGTCTTGGCCTTGAGAAGGTGCAAACTTTTTAGAAAATGCCGATAAAAGGCACTGTGCTACAAAAGTTGACCAGAAAAAATTGAAGCGTTCTGATGCAAAATTCTATCGTGTTGGTATCCATGGAGAACGAAAATGCCTTCGTTTTAGTTTTTTTCAACGATTGTGTAGAAAAAAGAACAAAAAGAATTCATACCATATTTTTCTTTTCCTCTTCGCTTTCTAGTTTGGTTAACTGAAAGAAACAGCACAAATTACTGCTTAGGGAAAAAAACATTGACGACATTTTTATGATCCTCAGAATTAAAAAAAACTTTTGAGAAACAAATTTTATGTCAGTTTGGTTATCTTATGTGGATCTAAATTTTATTTTCATTATATATGTGCTTATATTGACTTCAAAAAATTGCCCAAAATCGGGCATGTATATTCACGCAGAAAAATTTATGTTAGAAATATGTTTGGATCCAAACAAATATATGTTTGGGTCCGGTTGCAAACAAACATATGTTTGGATCCAAACATAATATGTTTGCAACATTTTGTAACATATCTCAATTTGATATGTTTGGGTAAAACATATTTTTTATGTTAGAACATCTTTTTCATGGGTGGAGAGAGGATGTTTGTCAACGAGAGTAATAACAGTGCTCTCGCGGCTGCGGAATGCTGTTTTATAATTAAGAGTTGTGTGTATTGTATAATAGAAGACGTAGAAGCGAAGAAGGGGGTTTGGGTGCTTTGATGGCGTATATGCGTCAAAATTGTGTGTTTCTTGTTTTGTTGTTGTTAACAGGATAAGAAGAAATGGTATGAATTATTTTGTTTTGTTCTTTCTTCAGTGTTTTAGTTGCCAGCGTAGCGTCAAGACGGTAAAGTGACTGAATAAATCAGCGTTTTGTGTTTTCTTAAAGAAATTGTGTTTTTAGTAAATTAAATGCCCAATACATTTTATAATTGAATCGAAAAGTTGAATGGAATTATTGTATTGGACAAGGATGAAATCGCATTTAATATTGGTAAATACATACATATGTACACTAGCGGTCATCTGAATAGGTTTGAATTTTTTTCTTTTTATACGATAAGGTATCTTCTGATGTGTTCGTATTACAGATCTATACTATTCAGTTTTTGAGAGTCCTATCCTATGCCAACATTCCAAAAAAAAAAAACTTGACGGTGTTGCCATATTTTCGTAAAATATCCCAATTATAATAAAAAATGTACAAAAAAGAGTCCAATTTTTGCGATCATCAGAATAGGTTTAAATCAAATAAAATTGAAAAATTATACTACCCATGCAAATATTGCGCAATTTTTTGGTTTAGTTTAGTAAAGTGGAACATTCTGATAAATCCTACAACAAATTTGACCCGCTTTATTAGGAACGTGGGTTCAATTCTCAACATGGAAAAGTTACCAAGATTTTTTCAGATAAAATCAAGAAATATTCAAACAAAAACGTTTTATAAACTTGCTTTAAATGACTTTTTGATTTCGTAAAATCTCTTCTGAGCTTCGAAAATTGTCTGAAAGCAAATACCAAGTGTAACCATATTATTAGGATCGATAAATTAGAAAGGTCATTGAAAATAGTTGGTATTTTAATTCAATTTTCATTTTTTAACTATCCTTGCAGTACAAATTTACGTATTATCATGCTCACAAATCCACCATAGTGGACCACATGTATCATTAATGTTCGAAAATTGGTCTGAAGAATGTTTATTCGACGACAATAAAGTAGAAAATTGTAATTCAAATTTAACTCAAAAGGGCATGATATCGCCGACTTTTATAGTGCTGTATAACTTCAGTAGTCCATTTTTTTGTACTTATTCATGTTTGTTTTATGACTTGTGAACAGAAAAAAACTTTTTGACCTGACTATACAGGTATTACAGTACTATAAAAGTCGGCGATATCATGCCCCTTTGAGTTAAATTTGAATTACAATTTTCTACTTTATTGTCGTCGAATAAACATTCTTCCAGACCAATTTTCGAACATTAATGATACATGCGGTCCACTATGGTGGATTTGTGAGCATGATAATACTTAAATTTGTACTGCAAGGATAGTTAAAAAATGAAACTTGAACTAAAATACCAACTATTTTCAATGTCCTTTCTAATTTATCGATCCTAATAATATGGTTACACTTGGTATTTGCTTTCAGACAATTTTCGAAGCTCAGAATAGATCTTACGAAATCAAAAAGTCATTTAAAGCTAGTTTATAAAACGTTTTTGTTTGAATATTTCTTGATTTTATCTGAAAGTTCTTGGTAACTTTTCCATGTTGAGAATTGAACCCACGTTCCTAATAAAGCGGGTCAAATTTGTTGTAGAATCAATCAGAATGTTCCATTTTACTAAACTAAACCAAAAAATTGCGCAATATTTGCATGGGTAGTACAATTTTTCAATTTTGGCATAGGATAGGACTCTCAAAAACTAAATAGTATGGATCTGTAATACGAACACATCAGAAGATACCTTAACATATAAAAAGAAACAAATTCAAACCTATTCAGATGACCGCTAGTGTATATTTGAAATATGGTATATCCATATTTATTTATTACATAATCATTTGATTCCAGATGCCGATTCCCCACTGATGATGTCAACTTTGAGTAAAATTTGTTTTATTTCACAACTGAGGAGACCCAGTCAGCATTTTTTGAAAATTTTAATCAAATTCGAGTCTTTTTTGATCCGACTGTACGATTAAAAAGCTAGAATATGAGGTCATTTTCTGATCATAAATGACTCCTTTGTCGGTAGGAAAACATAACCTCAGGCGACTCTTCTAAACAAATCACAAATGAGTCTTTTTCGAGTCGTATTTCAATCATTTATTGGTGTTTTGTTGATTAATTTCGGACCCTTTTTCGAGTCTTTTTAGAGTCATGCTTATAATCATTTATGAGTCTTTAGGGAGTCATTTATGAGTCTTTTTGTTAGACGAAATAAATTAAAAAAATTTTCTTTTTATTCTTCTTTGTTTCTTTCCTTTGTTTTATAGTCTTTTCTGCTTTGTTATGTCTTTTAATTATCCTTTATGTTGCTTGGTGGTTAGTACACTGCTTCTTCATTTCACTTGGCAAAACCTGTTGTGTTGTGTTTGTCTGTACCTTTAATATTATACGTTACATTTATATCAAAATTTTGTAGAAAGTGTATATGAGAATTTTATTTTTTTATTTATAAATAATTACAACCAAATAAAAATAAAACAAAACAATCAGTTTTTAATCACCTAACTGTTCAAAATATGATCAGAGTATACATAATTATAATCACTTTTCAAACACCTGTATGACCCTTTTTTGATTAAGCATTTTTCAATCTTCCAGATGATCAAAATGTGACAATAAATAACAAAAAATTGTCACATTTTAAACACCTCAATGATTTATTTGTGATTGCTACACATTTGTTGTTGTATTTTAAATTGAACTCTTTGTAATCATTACAGGGAGTCACTTTCGAGTCCCTTTCTGATCACACAAGCGACTTAATCAATTTTTGATCACCAAAAGGACTCTAAAAAGACTCCTCAATGTGATTTTTGAAAAAACGGTCTTCTAAATGCTATCTGGGGAAGCGTTCAACTACGTTTCTATATATTTTTCTTTTTAAAAGTGTGACTATTTACAAATTATTTCAATCAGTTTTTCTTTTATTGTTATATATTTCTTTGGAATTTTGTATGTACCTATGTGTTTGTTGTTGTTGTGCCTTTCAATAAACAAAAACGACACCAATTGTGTGTATATTATAGAGATATCAAGTGAGCTCTTAATGAGAGCATATATTTCAAAGTGCTTTACATTGAAATTTACGCTCCCTTGCTCTCAGTAATCGCCTACTGGTGCATGTGTTTGTTTTTTTGTGGCTTTTGGGTTTGTATTTGTTTTCACCCAAACATTTAAATTGTTTGCACCCAAACATATAAGTTGTTTGCACCCAAACATATAGTTCGTTTGCACCCAAACATATACTTGTTTGTAGGACCCAAACATATGTTATGTTTGGGACTGTTGCAAACATATATTTGTTTGCTGCAAAATATGTTTGGGACATACGTTAGAGATACCGTTTTTTTCTGCGTGTTCAAATTAAAAATCATTTTGTGCGTGAGGTTTTCTAACCGAATCACCTTATATGTAATATATTATGTAATCGTATCTACAAACTCATCACGATACGACACAGGGATGTGAAGTTGTTAAAAAAGTTATAACCCTAATGATTACCATAATGCGTTACAAAATACAAATCAAAGCACTATGGTGGAGGGTATAAAAAAGTGTCAAAATATAGTCAATTGTAAGGGGTCAACAACGTCGTCCTTGCACCACCACAACCTAACAATTCTCAATAGCACCCTTATAAACTAATTTTGTACTGTAAATATCCGTGTTGCCGTGTTGCTTTGTATGCATTACAACTTAGCATCCTCATCATCGCCTTTCTCGCCATCGTCACCCCTTTTAGTTTGGTCCCATGATGGTGTTTATTTCTTTGTACCATGTATCTGTTTATTTCGTTAATTAGTTTTAGTTTTCCTTTTCTTGTTTTTCTTTTTGTTGTTGCTAGTGATTTAAATGTAGTCTCCACCATTTCTCTTGTAATTGACCTAATTTAGTTTCCAGGCCAGGCCAGTGTAATTTTCATGTGGACGCCTTGTGAAAAGTAAATTAAAAAATGGTACGGTGAAAAAAAGCCCCACAAGTATTACTTCACGGTAAATAGTTGATTAATGAGAAAATTCATTCAAATAATTCTTTTCTCTCAAAGCCATTATTTCCACTCCAAAGAAAATTCACAAAAAAAAAAGAAAACCACAACAACGATGCACACAGACCAGAGAAAGAATTTGCAAGTAAGGAATTAAAAAAAAAACATAGTTGAATTTAATGGAAAATAAATATTTCAAGAACTTAACAAAGAAAATTTCTTTCGGTTTAACAACTATTTAACAAAGAAAATCTTGTAAATAATGGCATCATAGACGAAGGTTCAAAATAAATAGATTTTTTTTCAAATTGAAACTTATTAAATACAGTAAATACATTTCGACAACACTTGGGGAAAGGTATTGAATGAAATTTGAACTTTTAAGAGAAAAATATGCCAACAAATAATAAAAACGTTTATTAGAAATGGCTCGGAAATGGCTATCATGGCTTTTTAGACAGTGAACCAAACATTGTAAACCTTGGTGATAGTTACAGTGGCGGCCAACTTATTAGGAACAATAAATTCAGCTTAAATAGTTTATCGATTTCATTTAAAAAAGTGAAAAAAAAATTTTGAACGTAAAATTACTTAAAAAATTGCTCCAAAAATAAGAAAATGAAAAGTTTTAACACGATATAAAACAAAAACAAGTGAGCAAAGGCTACAGTCGGGACGGGACCGAATTTAGTGGAGATCCGATCAAAATTGCGACCAGTAGCGTGATTACAAACAATAGGAAAACGGGATGCATTACCGACTATTGCGATATCTTCGTTGTTTAATCACCTACGCGAACCTACTAAGCATCATTTTAAAGGTGGGGTTTTCTACTTCCATAGTCAGGATTTGCTTTTTGAAGGTCTCAACGCAAGCTGTGATATTCGTCATTAACCTAAAATCGCAAAAATGAAAGGTTGGGTTGGATTATCGACCGTTGCGATATCATCGCTCTTTGACCACCTACCACAACCAACTTTAAATCTTTAGAAAGGTGATGTTTTCTTAGAAAACTTTTCTACTTTCATTGCCAGGTTTTTCTTTTGGCATACCCCTTATAGACGCTGATTTATTTTCTTTGGAATAAAATTTTGACTTTTCTCCAAATAAGTTTTTTGCCCATTTTGATCCCTAAATATTATCCGACCCCTCCGGGACCCCTATCAACACCCAAAATTTGGACGATCCGATCAAAATTGCGACCTGTAGCGTGATTACAAGGTTTAGATGGACAGACGGACGGACGGACACACGTAGCCATATCCACTCAGCTCGTCGAGACATTCATTTTGGTCACTTCAGAAGTGATACAAATTTCTTCCCCTTTCAGTTTTCGATTTAATAAAATTCATATATTGGAGTGCAGCCATATTGCTTACCAGTAAAAATCAGGGATTTGGGTATCAAAAAACATATGAACGTAGTGATTGGGCCCTTGTAAGAATGGTTAATACTGATCTATTCAAGTTATTACGGACGGTATCATTGAAAATTCGGGAATTTATAAACTTGAACATTTTAAGAAAGCTCCTCAGATGGGGCCCTGACACAATTACTCTAAAGCTGCCACCAACTAAAATACCTGGTGTGCAAGTTTAGTAATGGTTTTAGATCTCATAAAGAATAACTATTTATTTCGCGCGACATTTCCTTGTTAAAATAATGGGTAAGTAGGTAATTTTGTAATGAGTAATAGGTCGTTTAGATAAATACCAAATTAAAAATAGCATTGTATTTTTGTTGGCAAATTCATATTAATGAAAAAACCACAGAATTCTGAAAACCACCTAAAATGCAAGATTTTTGGTGAAAAGAGTTTAGGTTGTGTTGCCGGTATTCGATCTATTTATAGATAAAAGTCTCAATTTCTAGGCGAAGATCTATCTGCCTCATACGAAAGCTGTGATCTCAGTGTCAATTTTGGACGAAATATAATGGTTAATAACTCATGAATGTCTATAAAAGTTATGAACTGTTAACAGCCCAGTCAAAATAGATATTGAAATAGGAAAATTTTCCACGTCTAATTTTGTTAATTTCCTTTTAGAAGATTGCCACAAAGCTGAATTTTGGTGGAGATCTAGGGTTTGCCATTAGAAGCAATGTCCTAAAAGTCCTCATCTATCCCACGTTTGCAAAAAAAAGTTATTCGTGGCCAAAAGTCAAGTTTTGAGGTTTTTTTAAGTTTTCGGCTTTATTTTTTGAAAACCGTTGGTCTAATCAAAAAGTGACTAGAGTATATTGTGGACAGTAAAATTATCTACAAGTTTGGTCTTCATAATTTGTTCCTAGAAGGAACCATTTTTGAAATAAAGCTCTTCTAAAAAGCACATAATTTTTATGCTCATATAAGGGAAGTGTGCACATAATAAGGCGAACCGGCTAAAATAACCGGGGTTCTGTCCCCCCAAGATTTTACCTATCTTTAAAAAAGTCCAATAAAATCAGAGAGTCTTTAGTTGAGTTACACTATGCAACACTGAAAATGCAAACAACTTCCAGCATTCATTTTTTGAAAGTACATATTGAGACTACAAAAACCCTAGTACGGGTTTTTTCTTAGAATTGATCGTAAGGTAGTTTTTATACCGAAAAATGGAGGGGGGACCTCCCCCACAACGGGTTTTAGCCAAACGAACGAAATTTCAGAGATTATTAGACATATTGGTATACAATACAATAGTAATTGTGACCTCCATCACTAACTGATGATTTGGAAGTAGAATACCGCAATCGCGTCCCATTTTTGAATACTTTATAATTACAGGATTTTTAAATTTAGTAAGTGTTTGTAGTCCCAGTTACTAAATTAAGAGATCTTGAACATAAAAGGTTTCAATGCATTGTATAACTCGATTAAGATAACTATCAAATTTGGCGACTTGTGTCATATTGACAAGTCCCACTCCCAGCAAAGCCCAATACTTAAAAATATCCAAATTTTTAAGTGTCACGCTATCTGTAAGCGTTTTTCTATACGCTTACGGATCCATATGGGGATAAAATTTTCTACACATATAGTACTCACTATTACCTTCTACCACATATATATAGTTTCTCGAATACGTCGCAATACCGAGAGTTCTATTCCAAACACCATATAAACTACAATATAAACTACACAAAAAATACACCACTAGTCTACTTCAAACATTCCTTACCAAATCTAACTTTGTTTAATTTTTAATAAGAATATTAATTTGCATACCTTTACACGTGTTATCCATTAAAAAAAAACTGTCTATTATGTTAGCGGTTTTTAATTGTCGACCGAAACAAATTTGTTCTTCGTTTGATAGCTTTTATTAAATTTTACAAGATATTGCATCTTATCTTTGACAGCCCGGTATGTGGTCATGAAGCGTTGCCAGGTTGAAATGATTTTGTTTTGTATTAAGAATCTAATCCCGTTACTATTTTATCCAAATATATGACTTCAAAAATAGACTTTTTGCCTTAGATACCTGCCATTGGACCTACAGTGCATTATGGCATAGAGGCATTTTACAAAAATTACATGTTCTAAAGAGTTGTGTATTACATTCCAGGGAATATTTTTCCATATGAAAATATTCAGAAAAAATTAACGGTTTTGGAGATACGGTGCGAAATATACAAAAAATGTGGAATTTTTGCATATATTTTGAAAATTGAGGCAATAAATGTAGTTTTTCCAGTCCATTATTTCTCCAAATATTTTATTTTTGTCCTTATCTACAAATTTGCTCAGAGGTCAGAAGAAGATTCGTATTGGTTTCAGAGATATAGCCCCGAATTTCTTTAAAAACTCAATATTTAACGATGTTTAGATGGGGCCATAAAATCCGAGCTGGATCCGACACAACAAAACCCAACTAGGGTTTCTTGTCGTTTGGGTCTGTACATTCAAAAAATCCTCAGTTCAAATTGTTTGAACAAGATTAACTTAAAAATGTTGCACAGTGTTGTTCTATGTTAAATTAAATTTATGCAAAATTAACCCACTTAAGTCACATGCGTAATCGTAAGCCCAACGAAATCTCTCCGATTGTTTTGAATTTTTCCCCTAATGTTGGGTTTGTTGCGTTGATTAAGAAAATTTATTATTTTATGGGCGGTGGCTCGACCCCATAGGCAAAGTTTAAAAACCGGACTATACCCGGTTACTGCAAAGTGGATATCGTTTGAACGCTAATGGAAATATCTAACACCTGGTGTGGTTATTTTACCCTCAGCATTTATGCTAACGAGGGTATATACACTTTCATACGGGCAAAATCATCGAAATAATGGATTTAGACCCCAAGTAGGTTTGGACGAAATGTGTTTCAGACAATTTAGAGTAGATTTAGCCATGTCCGTCCGTCTGTCTGTCTGGCTGGAGCGCACGATAATTCTCGAACGGATCAACAGAATCGGTCCAACATTTGGCTTTCGGAATATTTTGTCCAAACTTATGTATGTTCGAAGATGAGTTATATCGGTACCTCCCCCACAAAAGTTCGAAAATGTTCGGAAATTTTGTGCGAACGATAACTATTGAAGGGAGTAACCGATTTGGTCCGTGGTTTGCACCAGAGGCCTGCGTTGAATCAACGCAACTATGTAGTGTATCGCATCATTTCGTAAACAAATCATTCATTTTACCAAAAATCAGCAAACGCCAATGACTACCACAAGAATGCATTTCTTATCTCAAACAATCGGTTTGATTCACTCATAAATGTGTGTGATCTACGAACTACTAATCTGTGATCGTTAGTGTACAAACAACACTGATGGGCAAATTGCGAGAGACTCATGTATTTTTTACACTTTTGTGTGTGAGGCAGAGCATTTCTGCCCATCAGTGACAAACAAACACAAAGAGAGAGTAGTAATCCTACAAGGCATAAAGTATGAGAGAACTGAAAACAAAAAAACACAGTTGTCTAAACATAGCTGTCTACAAATATGGGGAATTTATGAGAGAGGTGTGTTGTTGTGTTATACAAAGGCTGTGTTAGCTAAACAGAGAATGCGTTTGTTTTGGTGTTACGACAACGTACATAGGCGGACATAACTGTGATTCATTTGATGCGTTTAGATTTTTTATGTGTTTTCGATTGTTTTTCTTTTCGCTAGTTGTATGCATAAAGTATATTCGAAACGAAGTCAACACGAACAATTCTAGCAAGAGGTATTAATTTGTACGAAGCAGTAAAGTCTTTACATACAATGCGTTAAATATGAATCAGCAAATTGGCACCGGTTGCAGGTCACTGGTTTGCACATCGTGAAATTTCTACCAGACATAGATGAGATTCTAATATGGACTCAATCGGTCCACTCCTTCGGATACCCCCCACACAAAATTTCGGAAAAGTTCAGTTTAGGAACTGCTCTCGAATCGCTTAGATTTTTGTTGTAGCAACTTGTATTCCCTGCCCCCCCCCCCCCATACGACGGTACAAGTTTCATCAGAGGCAAGTCCATACTTGATGAGAAAATAGCCTGAAAAGTTAAAGAAAAACCCCTATGACACCGTGTGTAGTGGTTGGACCGCAATATAACTCCCGAACGGATCTACCGATTCGGTCCAAACTGTGGCCTTCGTAATATTTTGTGCAAACTTAGTTTAAGTTTGAAGATAAGCCATATCGGTCCACTCCTTCAGGTACCTTTTCCACAAAAGTTCAAAAATCTTCGGAAAATTTGTGCTCACGATAACTCTTGATGGGAGTGAACGATTTGATCCATGCATTGGATATCGAAATATTTTGTTCAAACTTAGTTCATGTTCACTAGGGTTTCCTAGTGGCTCTGTTTACAGCGATATTATGTTTTTCGTAGGCCAGTATGGTACAAAAGCTCTATCTATCGGTAAACCCCCGCTAATTTTTGAGCTTTAATCCAATCCACATTTTTGTCGGTTCATACGCCCAAAATTTTGAAAACCCCCCTAAATATACATTTTTTTGGGAAAAAAGTATTTCAATCCACACAGGCTGAGGGTATATCTCTGTCGAACTGACTGATACTTTCTTACTTGTTTTTAATTTGACTTTTTGATCGCGATATCTCAAATATGATGTCTTTTTTTAAAATCTACAAATTTTATAGTAGCCGGTTTTTGCTAAGTCTTACTGTTTTTGAGAAAAATTAAAAAAAAAACTGAATATGACCTTTGAACCGGAATAACTTTTTTGCACACGTGGGATGAGCTCTCCACCAAAATTCAGCTTTGGTGGATTTTTTTTGACTGGGCTATAATGGGCTCTCTTTTAAAAAGGAAATTAAATAAATTAGACGTCCGAAGTAAACAATTTTTTGAGGAAAAACCATATTGGATTTGATTCTTTTCGGCATGTCGATTCTTTGATTTGATTATTTTTGTAGGCAATGATGATACTTTCGATTATATTTCTTTATTATTTAATGCAAATAAATAAACCTGCTTCAATCAACGGATTTTTCGATTCCAAATTAGGATTACGAAGCCTTAGTCGGCAATTATATTCCAAGAACTTAAAGTATATATTGCATTGGCCCTACACTACTGCTGGCTGTTACAAAAGCATGTTCACAGCGATAGCTTTAGTTACATTCTGTTTAGCAAGGTATTTTGCTTTGTTACCGTAATCCTCGTGACAACAAACGAATGAGAGTAATATTTTACTCGTATATATCGTAAAAAATAATAGCTGTTCAATTAGTAAAAAATACATTGGCGTTGTGTTGTTTATTTCCCAGGAGAAATGATTTGTGTTCATTTGAAAATTTGTATATTCAATTACGAATCATTATCAAATAAAACAATAATTGAATGGTTTTTGTCATTTAAAAAATAAAATTAAAAAAACACACACACACAAATCATTTGATTTCAATATTAGCAAAGGAACAAAAAAACAAGAGCTTTAATTATTATTTCTTTTAATAACAAACAAAAACGAAACAAACTAAATAACAAAAAACAACAGGAAGACAAACACAAAACAAATTGAATTTTATCAATGTTTATTCGCAAAGATCAAAGGAACAAAACAACAACAACAATTGAATGGAAAATTAAAATCAATTAGCTATAGACAAAATTGTATTTTATTTTTATTGTTATTTATATAAAACAAAATTTAATTGAAACTACAAATGTGTGGCAGACAAAACAAATAATACAACCAACCAACTAATATTTGAAATTGAAAATTAAAAAATAACAACAAAAATTGAGAGTAATTCTTATGAAAATTAACACACAAAAAAACCTAAAACTTTAAAATCGAATGTTATAAAATGTCATTGTTATAGCTAAACAAAACAAAAAATACTTATACAATACTATATCTATACTAAATGTTTCCACACCCCTCTAAAAACTCTTACAAACAAAATCCAAAACAACTAAAAGAAAGGAAGAAGAAGAAGAACATTCCCAAACTGTGTTTAAAATTTAAACCTAGAGAAAATAATTAGAAGACATACTGATGACTTTCAACTGGAAACTAAATCTATGTTTTTGGATTGAAATGACTACTGGCAAAAATAGCTTTATTTATATTCTAATATATTTGTTAAACGAAATAAATTAGAAACTAGACAGTCTATAAATCATTGAAAACAGTGAAAACAAATTGTGTTTAACAAGTTTATTTGCCCTTTTTATTTTTTATTGCACCCCACATTCTAACATAATCCCAAACCATAACAGCTACTTAAAGCAAAAGTTATTTGAAAAGTAATCAGAAATTATTGGTGAAAGGGAACATTTTTCCAAATTGAATTTTTTACAAAACAAGGTCATATATGTTAATTGTAATTGAAAATAATTTTTTAAATACTTTTGACAAGAAAATTGGTATAATCAATGAAGTTTAACAATGTTTATATGACCCTATTTTTTTGTTTAAATTTGGTATCAATTTGTTTTTTTATTATGTAAAAAATGAGTCTCAATGATGAAATATTGCTGAAATGTATGTGAGTTTAATTTTTTAAATTTATCTACATATTGTTGTTGTGTATATCTAAAACACTAAACTAAACAAAAACCTAAACAAATGGACCACATGTTATAGATTAAATCATATATTATATTTGCATATTTATAAAGACACAGATTGACACAATTACTTTACGAAAAAAAAGCTTTATTTTTAATCAGTTTCCTGTTTAATTGAATGTTATTGAATAAACAAAAACACATGACATTTTTCTTAATTGATTTTGGCCAAAAAAAGTATATTTATTTAAAGTGGGCTCTGTCATAAAGTATATTAGGCCATATCCAGCAAAATAAATTGGAAGTAGTGCAATTTGGACATGCAAGTTTTGATGCAGTTAAAACGGAGTCGTGAAAATAGCACTTCATTCATCACATTTTAACCGCTTTTGAATGCAATCCAAAGAATTGCAGTTCATACAGAATCGTGAAACAGGCACTCCGTTTGTTACATTTTACAAGCAGTTGCTTAGTCGAAGGTCACACTATAGTGGTTTCATTGAAACTTTTAGGTATTTACAGACCGAGTTCCCCACTACTGTAACTTTATGATATTACTCTAGTTTGGAATTCGACCTGGAACCCTTTTTTCATAAAATTGTTTTAATGAAACCATTCTAGTGTGACCAAGGACTTAGTGATCCCTACAAACAAGCAAGCTAATTTGTAGATACCTACAAACAACTACAGAATTTTTCCAAAGAAAAAATAGTGCATCAATTTTTAAAAATTTTGATATAAAATAAAACAAGTAAAAAAGCGTCATTCGGCTTTGCCGACAGAGATATACCCTCAGCCAATGTGAAGTGAAACTTTCATCTACGGGCAGATCGAATGTATTTAGGATCTCTTCAAAAATTTGTGGCCCTTTTTGAACATTTGAACTTGGTGACAAAAATGTTGATTAGGAATTAACTGCACTTATACACAAATATTGAACTTTCGTGGGGAGGTAACCTTAGGGAGGACCGATATGGGCCATTTTAGAAGCTAAACAAAATTTTGACAAAATATTAGGAGAACCACAGTTTGGACCAAATTGGTTGACCAATTCAAGTGATATCGTCCTAGAATTGCCCCATGAAACTGAGTTTGGATAAAATATGACGAAGACCAAATGTTGGACCAAATCGGTTAAACAGTTCGAGAGTTATCGTGGCATAGGGTTTTTTACACCTTTCGCGCTGTTTTCCCAAGAAACATGGGCTTTTGCCGTCGTAATGGAGGTATCGAATGCAAATCGCATCAACAAAAATCAAAGTGATTTGAGAGCAGGTCTTAAAGTGAACTTATGCGAAATTTTGTTTGGGAGATACCAGAAGAAGTAGACAAATATAGTCCCTATTTGAACCTGACCTATGTCTGGTAGATATAATAGGATGTGCAGAGTATGGATTACATCGGTCACTCCCTTCAAGGGTTTTAGTGCGCACAATTTTTCCGAACATTTTTTAACCTTTGTGGTGGAGGTACCTGAAGGAGTGGGCCGATATGGTTTATCTTCGAACTTAAACTATGTTTGGACTAAATATTACGAAGGCCAAATTTTGGACCGAATTGGCAGATCCGTTCGAGATTTATGTTGCGCTCCAACCACTACACACGGTGCCATAGGGGTTTTTTGCACCTTTCAGGCTATTTGCTCAGGAAGTATGGACTTGCCCCTGATGGAACTTGTACCGTTGTATGGGGGAGTGTGAATACAAGTTGTTACAACAAAAATCAAAGCGATTCGAGAGCAGGCCCTAAACTGAACTTCTCCGAAATTTTGTGTGGGAGGTACCCGAAGGTGTGGACCGATTGAGTCCATATTGGAACCTCATATAAGTCTGGTAAAAATTTCACGATGTACAAAGTATGGACCAAATTGGTTACTACCTTCAAGAGTTATCGACTCCAAATTGTCTGAAACCCATTTCGTCCAAACATACTTGGGGTCAAAAAACATTATTTCGATGAGGCACATTTTGCCCGTATGCATAAATGATGGGGGTATAAAAATATGTACAACCAAAAGTTGGGAACATTTTTACGATTATTCACTAGATGAAAATTACGTAATGAAGTGTTTAGGAGTACTTGTCGAAATCTCAACTAGTGATGGGAAGACAATATAAGAACCCATGCAGATGAAGCAAAATCATTTTAGCTTGGATTAGATGGAAAGCGGACGAAACAGACTCAGTTGCGATTGAATTTAATGAAGAAATTTCATAATTTGTAATATTTTTTTTTTGTTTATGTTTTACACAAATAGAGAGACCTTGTAAACCATCAGGAATTAGCGCTATATCTTTGTTCAGAGTTGATTTAGCTTATTTTTGAGATGACATGTCTTCAGTCAAATCGAATGAGGATTATTTTCGTAGAGCACTTCGACCTTCTAACCCGCTTCCTTTAATGTCCTTTTCGTCCATTATTTTTGGAGCCGCTATAAAAGTACCACAAAATGACTTTTTTCAGCTTCGAAATGTTCTGCAAAAATGTCGCTCAGAAAATTTTAGGTACGGCTCTCATTGACAACTAATCGATTTTGTCACCAAGGGCTTTCATCTCCAAAAGGAATTATCTCTGCCCCAAAATTAATGTTCACAGTGCACTATAGGTAATTTGCCCAGTTTTTGAGGCAAAAAGTCGATTTTGCTACTTTTAATAATAATAATTTTTTAGTTGGCATTGAAAAAATAACATGTCAAAATGCATTAATATGAATGCTATTTTTCAAAATAGCGTCATTATCGCGGTTTAAATTGCAGTCAAAGTGAAAATTTCGAAGAAGAACTAAAAAAATGTATGTCGTAAGGCATATTTCAATGTATTTAAAACCGCGGAAAAATAAACCAAATATAAATATATGTAAACTGGAATAGATTGGCAATTGCGAGAGGAATTTATTTAATATATAATAGAGCTTAAACATTTTGGGTAGCGACCAAAAAACACAAAAAGTCAGAAATAAATATTTTATTTTCTTAAACTCACTTCATATAGACTTATACTAAATTGGCCGTGTTTGGCCGTGATTTTGCCACCTAGAACACATTACTGAAAGTCTTCTTCATTGGTATTACTAGGTTTCAAAACCCGATTTTGGCCGTTTTTTAAATATTTATGAGATTTTTTTAGGTTACTTCTCAATAAAAAGTCTTAAAATTGTGGAAGCTTGGTTTGAGGAAATAAACAATAAATGTAAAAACAAGTGAGCAAAGGCTATAGTCAGGACGGGGCCGACCATGTGGTACCCTACACCACTACACCTGTACATAAGCTTTTCACTGGTAAACATTTCTTTTAGGGAATATAATCCGACTACCACCAAACATAATATGCCTCTTTCTCTCTGGGACCCCCATAAGCAACCAAAATTTCGTGACCATCCGATCAGAATTTCAACCTGTAGCGTGATTACAAAAAAATGGAAAAATTTGATATATTACTGACTTTTGCGATATCTCGGTTGTTTGCCCACTTACGCCATCATATTTTGCATCAATATAAAGGAGATCTTTCTTTCTTCCATCGACGGGCTTTCCGTTTGGAATACTCCTACCAGAAGCGGATATATTCGCATAAGAAAAAAACGTTGACTTTTCTCCAAATAAGCTTTTTACTTATTCCGACTCCTGAATATTATTCGACTATCCCCAAACTAATAATAGGCTTCTTCCTCTGAGGGACCCGCATTAACCCCCAAAAAATTCGTGACGATCCGATCAAAATTGCGACCTGTAGCGTGATTACAAAAAAATCGGAAAATGGGATGCATTATCGACTATTGCCATATCTCTGCTATTTGACCACCTACGACAACCTACTTTAGATCGTTGTAGAGGCGATATTTTCTACTTTAATTGCCAGGTTTTGCTTTTGATATACCTCTTAAAGAAACAGAGATATTGGCTTTGAAATAAAATGTTGACTTTTCTGCAAATAAGTGTTTGCCCATTCTGACCCCTAAATATTATCCGACCATCACCAAAATCAATAGGCTTCTTCATCTGTGAGACCCCCATTAACCCTCAAGTTTTCGTGACGATCCGATCAAAATTGCGACCTGTAGCGTGATTTCCAAAAAAATAGAAAAATGGGATGTATTACCGACTATTGCGATATCTCCGTTATTTGGTTACCTACGCCGACCTAGTTTGCATCATTGTAAAGACGGGATCTTCTATTTTCATAGTCAGGATTTGCTTTTGGAAAATTTTTAACTAAAGCTGTGATATTCGTCAATGTAATTAAAATCGCAAAATTGAAAATTGGGGTTTTATTTACGACTATTGTGATATCTTCGTTGTTTGATCACCTACGAGCACCTACTTTGCATCATTAGAAAGGTGATATTTTCTGCTTTCATTGTCAGGTTTTGCTTTTGGTATACCCCATACAGAAGCTGAGATATTCGCTTTGGAAAAAAACGTTGTCTTTTTATCCACCTACGTTTTTTGCCCTTTCCGACCCCTAAATATTATCCGACCATCACCAAAATCAATAGGCTTCTTCCCCTCCGGGACCCCCATCAACATCCAAAATTTCGTGACGATCCGATCAAAATTGCGACCTGTAGCGTGATTACAAGGTTTAGATGGACAGACGGACAGACGGACGGACGGACGGACTGACGGACGGACACACATAGCCAGATCGACTCAGCTCGTCGAGACATTCATTTTGGTATATATAAGTATGGGTCTACGACCATTATTTCGATGCGTTACAAACTTTTTGGCCAAAACCAACTTATAATACCCTCCCCACATAGTGGTGTAGGGTATAAATATTGTTGTTTACAATTTCATTGCAAGTAAAATAAGTAATGGCGACAAATTGTTCGGTATATCAGTGGTTTTCTATAAACGATACGACAATAGCAAACTTTATTTTATCTCTCTATTACATATGAAGCATTGATACGGTTTAACGGAGTACTAAACACGTCTTTATTAACGTATATTCAAAAAATATACAAAACTGTAGCAACAATTCGTTGGAAAATCTACGAGCGGGGACAAAATTTTTGCTACTTACTACCGTGATCGTTTTCAACAGTTTGTTGTGTATTAGAAAACTAATGAAAATTGCATTGGAAAAAATAACTTTGTTCGTTAAAAACGTAGTTGCTTATAACCGTTGTTCGTTATATCCGAATTTGTCTGTAAAAATCTTTGTTTTATCTCACTTTTACACATAAATACTTTAAAAAGTTAAAAAATCCTATAATTCCGCTGTTATTAATTTTTGTCTCGAAAACAGGGCAAATTACCTATAGTGCAGTGTAATAAATTCTTTATAATTGATGTTATTTTTTCGACCTTTTTGATTTCAATAAAACAAATGTATTTGTTGTTGAGCTTTAGGTCATATTTGGTTTCATTTATTTGCTTCCAATATTTCGCAATTGAATAAATTGCATCTTCGGGGGATCTACAAAACATACTTAATATTAATATCACACCTTTTTTACAATCTAGAGATACAAACACTGTACACAAAGAAATCGCTTACATGTACAAATTAAATTAGCGTCAAAATTACTTAAAAACTATATAACCTTTTTCAGCAGGATGTTTAAAAATCACACGACAGACCGGCTACTTGTCTGAAAACTCTTTAGCTACTAAACTCTTCAGAGAGGTTGTTTCCTATTGTAACTGAGGGCCGAATATCAGTTAATGTCATTCTATAAAGCGGAATGAGCTTTGCAGAGATACCAAATTCAGACATGGCTTGGAATACCTTTGAACGTAGGGGGCTGTCGAAGGCTACTTTTTAATCGACAAAAAGGTGGTAGGTGTCTATCTGCATCTCTTGGGTCTTCTCCAGGATTTGCCGCAGGGTAAATATCTGATCTATGGTGTATTTGCCAGGTCTAAAGCCGCACTGGTATGGTCCAATTATTTCATTGACTATAGGCTTTAGTCGTTCGCATAATATCCCTGACAATATCTTGTAGGCACTAGGAAGAAGACTTAGACTTACCGATGTCCAACTTCCGCGTTGTATCTGTTCGTGCTTTATTTGCAACGTTTAGAAGGGTACGTACCTTTGCTGCAACAAGGTAGTGGTCCTTGTCTTCAGTGATCGAATTGTAGCGAGTCTTTCATTCACTGAATGGCTGGAGATCATATGTTTTAAACTCTAAGCAACTACAAATCCGCAACCAAACTCATGCTATGAGTCGCGGCAGCTATAACACGTTTCAAGACCGTTCCGTGATGCTAAATTTAGTACAATTTGGATTTGGGTGAACGGATAGAGATGGAATCCTGGAATTTGGAATGAGGGTCACTGATGGAGAGTAACAAAGAAAATTTTTGGAAATTCGAACTATATGTGCACGAAAAGTAATAAATGGTACTAAATTCAATACAATTTGGATTTGGGTGAACGGATAGAGCTGGAATCCTGAAATTTGGAATGAGGGTCATTGATGAAGAGTAAGAAAGATTTACCAAAAGTCGAAAAGTCCTATGATTTGGATTTGGGTGAACGGATAGAGCTGGAATTTTGAAATTTGGAATTATGATTACTGTTGGAATGTAGAATTGAGATATGGAGGTACATTTGGAAATCATACTACTGTGCACGAAGCAGTACTAAATGGTACTAAATAGGATACAATTTGTATTTGCGTGAACAGATTACTGTTGCAGATAGCTTTGGAAATTCGTACTTATGGAAAAGTGCTATGGAAATGAATGAAACTACATTGGTTATAATTCAGATTTAGGTAAACGGATAGAGCTGAGATATGGAAGTAGTTTTTGGAAAGTCGTAATCTTAAGTTCAAAATGGCACAAAATTTGGTACCTTTTGGTACCAATGTGATTTTATACAATATGTGATTTTGTAAAGGGGGTAGAACTGGAATTTTGAAATTCGCTATTAGATTAGCAATTGTTGTTTAAAGTGGAGGTAGGGAGGAGGTTTTGTAAATTCGTACTTATTTATACAAAAAGAATTAAATAGTACTATAATTTGTTTCAGGGGAACAGATAAAGCCGGAATTGCGCATTGGATATATGTTGAATATAAGGAAGTAAGTTTTGAAACGTTTACCTATGTGTATGAAAAGTTTGGTAACATGTTGGTACCAAAACCCTTTTTGGTATTATGTAAACGGTTAAGGCGAGAAATACCTACTATAAGGGAACGAAAAGTACTAAATGGTACTAAATTTGGTGTTGGGTATAGGAACAAAGCTGGGATTGTATAATATGGAAAAAAAATACGAAATGGAAAAATATTTGTTATGAACATAAAGTTCAGATTTGAAAAAATTTTACTCAATATTGTTCCATTGATTTTATGTTAACGCGAAGGCGTTTCTAAATAATGTACTGAAATTAAGTAGTCAAACGTGAATTATATTTTCAAAAAATGTTTTTAGTTCTGACCGCTTTAGTATGTTAAGTCGAAGCGTGGTCCAATGCGACAATTTTTTTAACTGGAAGGTTTTTATCCTCTGATAATAAAAAGGCATAAATTGAAAACGCTTAAAAAATTGCCGTTATATACGGTTGACATACCCGTGTACATTAAGTAAATTTTTTTGTAAAAAAGTTCTTCTAACCATTCATGCCACAATTTCCGAATTTCGATTGGAAAATGTGCATAAAATGTGAAGTGAAAATTTTTTTAATTCAAATTTTATATCGTCTTAATATTCAAGGTCTAAATTTAAAGGAAATTCGACAAGATAGATTTGTTCTATTTTTAAAATATTTTATATGAGGATATTATATTTTATATGGCGATATACGAAAACGTAGATATTAATGGCCATTTCGAATGCCGAAAATTTTACGGACCTGCTGTGTTACTGAAGGAGTAAAACCAGAAGTCAAGTGTGAAATTTGCAATATGAGTCGCTGTTGTTGTATGCCTGTGATATGACACGGTGCGCCTGAACCAAATTTAAATGGAATGAGCTTACACCTGGGAAGTTTTTGCGGATTCTGAAACTAGAATGTTCATAGATGAGAAAAATCAAAAAACTAAAAAAATCACCGGAGGGCATTTTAAATAAATCGCGGTCAAAGTTCACACTTTTAGGGGTTTTTAAGTTTTCACAATTTTTCTTGAAAACCGCAAGTTCTATGGAAATGGGACTAAAGAAAATGTTGCAGCAGTAAAAATTCTGTACAAGACTGACCTTTATGATATTTTCGTAGGTTTTACCATTTTTGAGATATCGAAGTTCAAATTGGGACAACACAGTAACTGTATCACCTCCTTATAAAACAATGAAATGACTATTTCCCAACTTACACATATATCTCAAAAATGGTACAACCTAGGACAAAATTGCAAAAGTCAATCTTGTAAAGAATTTTCACAGCTATATGATTTTCTCTAGTCCCATTTCGATAAGATTTGCCGTTCCCAAGCAAAATTGTGAAAACCTAACAAAAAAACCTAAAAATGTGACCTAAACTTCTATATTTCAAAAATGGAAAAACCTACAAACAAATCATAAAGATCAATCCTCTAGGGAATTTTCACGGCTACAATTTCGACAGGACTTGCCGTTTTCAAGGAAAATGTTAAAAACCTAAAAAAATCCCAAAAAATGTGAATTTTGACCGCGATTTATTTAAAAATCCCTCTGGTGATTTTTCCTTGTTTTTGGATTTTTGTCATCTACAAACATTGCTGTTTCAGAATCCGCAAATCCGTATAAGCGGTTTTCATTTAATGTTAGTTAAGGCGGGCCGTGCATTTTTTTATAAGGAGTCGATACAGTCAGTGCATTGTCCCAATTTGAACTTCTATATCTCAAAAACGGTAAAACCTACGAAAATATCATATAGGTCACTCTTGTACAGAATTTTCACTGCTATAACATTATCTTTAGTCTAATTTCCATAACACATGCGGTTTTCTAGCAAAATCGTGAAAACCTAAAAAACCCCTAAACTTTGACCACGATTTATTTAAAAAGCCTTCCGGAGTTTTAGTTCTTTGATTTTTCTCATCTGTGAACATTGCAGTTTCAGAATCCGCAAAAACTTCTTAGGTGTAGCTCCTTCCATTTAAATTTGGTTAAGGCACATCGTGATGAGTTTTGGAAATTCGATATAAAAAATATTGTAGCTGTGTAGGGGTGCGATACGGCAGATTTTTTTTTTTTTTTTTTTTTTTTGAAATTCTAACTACAGTGTCAGTGATCACCATTTCTATATTAAGTATGGTTTAAATATATTTCATTCCCTTTCCTCATACGAAGTAGCGGGCACTTGCTAGTATGATTTATATTTCAAACGTATTATTTACAACATTATACTGTCTCATTTTTCCCATTCGAATTTGCAATGAACAATTATCTATTCTTTCTCTTAGCCCACTTTAAATAATTATTCTACTCTCTTTAATATTTATTTCTTACAGAAAACAAGCAAAAACCCCAAACAATAGCAACAAAATTGTCAAAAGCTGAATTCATTTGAGTTTATTTAACCACAGTCTTCCGTCAACAACAAAATATTGGAAAACTACAAATTGTGTTGAAAACCAAACAAAAATATAGCCAAGAATTTCCTGGTTATTTTATAAAAACAAAACAATAGAAAAATATTAGTGAACCAAAAAAAAAACTAAAACTTTGTACCTTAGTGAACTTTGAGTAAAACAAATACAAAACATGAGAAAGCTTTCTTCCCTCCTACGAAAAAATACACAAAATAAAAATACACTAAACTTAAACAAAAAATACATACATAACTAAAACTAATAGGAACAAAACTCTACAAAAAACCATTCAACTTTAAAGAGTCCAAAATTATAACAATAAAATAAAATTGAATATTTTTAGAAAATGA
Organism: Musca autumnalis; assembly: GCF_047663935.1. Classification (NCBI taxonomy): domain Eukaryota; kingdom Metazoa; phylum Arthropoda; class Insecta; order Diptera; family Muscidae; genus Musca; species Musca autumnalis. Next base: position 161,933,098 of record NW_027411866.1, on the reverse strand, counting down.
ATTTGAGACAAGAAAAACAAAAAAACAACCAAGAATACAAAATTTACTTTATATGTTTTAAACAAAAAACTAACAACATTACTATTCTAATGACTATCTAGTTGAAAAATGTGTAATAATAATTAATTGAAATTGATGAAATAATAATGCTGAGGCAATTAAATCTCCCCTACTATCTATAAATTTGGTTTCTTCTTTATATTGGAACTGTTTCATAGCCGTATAAAGAATGATAAGAAATAAATGAAAACTAATTAAAAGAATATCTTGAAAATTCATATTGGATAATAAAATGCTAATCTGTAACAACAACCTACATATACAATCCATAATGTTTCAAAACCTAAACTATAACTAGAAAAATATCATGAGTTAAGCCCACCACCCTTTTTTTTGAAACAGAAATTTTATTAAATAAAAATGGAGAATAGAAAGGAGATCAATCCTAAATGTCAATAAAATTGTAATATACACTGGGTAGCAAATCAAGGATTATCAATTTTTTTACAACAAAGTGGAACTTAGTTGACTTTCAGAAGTCTCTGAAGAACTACAAGAGAAGTTATCTAAAGATAACAATAAGAAGACCTACCTACATTCAATGTAACAACTTTTGCTCGCCCAGTGTATATTAAATATTAAACAAAAACAATAGCTATTGTAAATAATGGTTTAGAAAGATGTGTCAAATTTTTCGTTTTCTAAATAAAACAATAAAATAAATGAACACAAAAAAGAACTATAAATAATAAATTTTAAGTCCTGATTTTCTTAAGAAAAAAACTTGAAAGAAAATATCAATGTAAAGTGTATATGTTACCAATAAACCATAAAAAATAAACAAACAAATTATATCAGTGATTAATTTAAATGTACATTTTGATTTATATAGTTTAGTAAACAAAATATTAGAATTTATTTTCTCCCAACTTGGAGAAAATTGAAATGATAAACCATAAAAAACAATGTAAGGCTTTAAGTGGATGTGTTAATAGAATGGTAAGGAATTAAACAAAAAAACAAAAAACAACAAACATCAACAAATCAATATTTATGATTATAAATTAAAGAAAACCCACAAGGAATCATACTAATAGAAGTAAAGAAACAATGCATAAATAATTTAATAATTATGAAAATTCAAGAAAGATCAAATTTATTTATAGAGAAGTTAATTAAAAAACAACAACAATGAAAAAAAATCTACCACAAAGAAATATCCTATTCATCTGAAAAAAAAAAATAATAATAAAAAACAAAAACTATTGTACAGCATAGAATTTATATATTTTAGGAATTTAAAAAATCTGATTTGAAAAAATTATAAAAAATCTCCTTAAAAGAAAAATCTCGTTTTAGAGGATTTTTAAAAGACCATTAATAGATATTCTCCATAGGATAGTATTCTTTTTTTATTTTTTTGTAAATTATTTTCCATCCTTCTCCACTCTTGTGTATGTTTCACTGTGTAATCCAATCGTAAGTATATTATATTAAAGTATATAAAAAAGATAGTTAATTCTCATATATAATTATATATTTTATTTTTAGTTTTTATTAATTACGTTAACTTTCGTTGTAAAGTTTCAAAATACTGCTATATGTATATGACTTCTATTTTTCCATCCCCTTGAACAAGTGATTTTTTATTTCAAAATTTACCTTGTTTTAATTTTCCACAGTTGGTCCGGCTTGTGCTTTGAAACTATCAGTTCGGTAAACAGCAAACCCAGATTTTCTTTCTATCATTCCACCCATGAATCAATGTTTGTTCCCGTTCTTTTTAATGGTAAAGTTAGCAAAAGCGCAAACTGTCAAAACTTTCTTTTCCACAGAAATGTGTTCAAAAAGTACGAGGAACAGAAAAATTGCAGAAAATCTTGCCGAAAAGTCAAAATTAATGTATCAGCCCATTAAATGCCAGCCATGCAGCTTACTTACTTAGCTGGCCCATTACAGAACATTTGTTCCGTAAGCCGAACTAAGACATTCTAACACATTCTCTCTATTTATTGCTTCGCTTTTTGGACTACCACGCCTTGTCATCTCTCCTTCCACTTGTTTGCTCCACCGAAGCCTTGGCCTGCCAGTTCTGCGTGCACCACCATGTGGGACGTGTTTATACGCCTTTTTAGGGGGTTCATCATCGCCCAACTTGACCAAAAATCATGAAAATATAAAATGTTGTGTAACGTTATCTAAAGCTACTTTAAGGTGTAGTTAATTGATTTTATATCAGTTATAGATACAAAGTATATAAATTCAATATAAGACAAAGTTCACAATATTTGAAATACAATTTTGAAACTCCTATACAAAAAGTTTCTCCGGGTTTTCGGTATTTTGAAACCTTTAACCATATATGTTCTCGGCTTGGTACATATATCCAAAAAAATTAACCACATCCGCTCTTAATAGGCATATTACGAGTATGTTCTAATTCACGCAGAGAATTGTCATGGTTTTCGCCATAGCAAGATTTTGAGAATCTTGAAGATCTTAGGCTATTTTTTAAAGAACATCGACTATAATATGGATTTTGGGATTCCTTTCGGTTTGTAGAAACTCAATGCAACCCCGATATAACGAATATGTCGAATAGAGTTATAAAAATTCGGTTTAAAGTTCATTTCCAGTTATCACACTCTAACTTCAGCCCCTTATTTCAAAAAGTTTTTAGTTGAACAAATCTTCAACATTTCACCACATTACCATCTTATAAACCGTTTAATGGTAGTTGGTATACAGCAATCCGACATGGTATTTTATTAACTCAGTATTTTCTCTCTATAAACTACTTTTATAATATTTATCTGAATTGACTCTGCATGGTTTTGTTAATTCATAAGTACACTTTAAACGACTTCTTTGACCTCCAAAAATATGAATAATTCGAATTCGCGAATGCAGATTGGACTTGTATTGAATATGTCCAATTCAGCATTCAGTCGATAAAATAAGAAAATAATGATATCTTACGTATCAAAACTCCAAGGAATTGCTATTTTACCAGAAAAGAGTCAGAAATTTACATTAAGAAAATAGGAAAGTGTTTATGCAAGAAGTCGTGAGATACAGACTACGGTTCATAGACTCCGAATCCTACTCGCAGTACTGTTTGAGCCTACGAAACTCGTGTTTGACCTCTGCCAAGAACATAACAAATATCTGAGAAAACAATGTCTGGACTCAACTTTCTGAAACTTTTTGCTATGTTGACAAAATGCTACAACATACAAAACTCCATGATTTTTGTTCAGACAGCATTCCCTACTTTTGATATACATAATGTTACTGAAAAGGAGTTATTAATTTCGCAATTGTACGACTTTTTGGATTCGGTGACATTAAGAGCGTTATCGCCCGATTTGGGTATTTTGAATTTTTAGCTACATTTTCTGACCAAATTGTCTATAATTTTGAATTTGGGGTTCCGGTAATTACAAAAATTATGTAGGTCCGTGTTTTGGAATAGCCCCATACAACCGCCCGATTTCCGGTATTTTCAAGTTTATGCTGACCGAATTAGCTAAAATTAGATATTTATGGTTCCCAGTGATCAAAAAATGTTTCCACGTATAATTGTGGACATTGGTACTTTCGTAACGGAAAAAAATATTTTTTCAAAATATTTCGTGGTAAAGGGTTTACAAATTTCGCAAGGGCTTAACGCTTTTTACTTTTAAAAAATACATTTTTAGTTTCAAAATTACATAGTGTTGGTATGTAACAATAAGCAAATATATCAAAAAAAACTCTGCCCACAGGAATAATCACTTGATCATACAAGCGTTTTCAATTTGTCATGACTTTTAAGTGGTTGGAAGCAAACTTGTGACTTTTATTTTCTGGAAAACAAGTAAAGAAATATCAGTCGACTTTGCCGACAAAGATATGCCCTCAGCCTGTGTGCTAATTAAGATTTTATCCATAACAGATCGAATACCGGCTACACAACCAAAATGTTTTCCCCATCAAGTCAAATGTACATTTAGAGAGTTTTCAGAATTTTATGAACTTCATATGAACTTTCAAACAAAAATATCGAAACTTTTGGGGTATTTATCTTAACGACTGTGACGGTTCCAAATAAATCCTAACATTAATAAATTTGATTTGGGTTAAAGGGAAAAAGGGGCTGCACTTTTTGGAGAAGCTACCTGAAGGAATGGACCGACATATCCATTTAGGAAGTCGATCTTATTTTGAGAGCCTTTCCTTTCGATAGTTATAACACCATATAACCAGGAATTTTAGTTGGTCACCGTATAGTTTTTTTACCATTATGTCGGGAAGCACGGACTTAGCTATGAAAAATAGAATATCGCTGTAACAAGACCAAATGCTCCTCGAACAGCCCTTCAACTTCAGTTGTGTTTGGTCCAATTTGGTCCATACTTTGCACGTCGTGAAATTTCTACCAGACATTGATGAGATTTTAACATGGATTCTATCGGTCCACTCCTTCGGGTACCTCTCACAACAAATTTAAGAGAAGTTCACTTTAGGACCTATTCTTTAAACGGTTTGAGTTTTGTTTTAACAACTTGTATTCGCTGCCCCCATTACAACAGTACAAGTTTCACCAGGGACAAGTCCATACATCTTGAGAAAAGAGTCCGAAAGCTGTAAAAACCTTTATGGCACCATGTGCAGTAGTTGGATCGCTCGATAACTCTTGAACGGATCGGCCAATTCGACTCAAATTTGGCGTTTATAACATTTTGTCCAATCTTAGTATAAGTTCGAAGATATGCCATATCGGTCCACTCCTTCTGGTACGTCCCCCACAACAGTTCAAAACTTTTCGCTTAAATGATGTGCACGACAACTCTCAAAGGCAGTAACCGATTTGATCCATATTTTTCATATCGTAATATCTCTACGGGACATAGATTAGGTTTGAATATGGACTATATAGGTTCACTCCTTCGAGTACCTCCCACACAAAATTTGGGAAAAGTTTAGTTTGAGGCCTGCCATCGAATCGGTTTGCTTCTTTTTGTAATAACTTTTATTCGCTGCCCTTATTACTACAGTACACGTTTTTCGGCGGCAATTCCATACTTCCTGGAAAAATGAAAAAGCTGTAAAAAACCCTATGGCGCTGGAGCGCACGATAACTCTTGACCGAGACTGTGAATATAAAGTACAGCGACAATATGTTATGGAAACGAGGCGGTTCAGCTATTCTCTTAAGTATATGGAAGCATAACATCCAAAAACCCATTTTTCATTTCGGCATAACGGGAGTCGTGATCCTCCCGATATTTCATATTGTGAACATTTTCTCATGAAATCAGCTGCAAGTTAGTGTTTCATGTTCTCTGTGGCTAAAAATATTCTTATCAATTATTGTTGACTCGGGTCCGCATTTTGGTGTATCCCCCATATTTCGAAGGTTTTAGTCACATTTTTCAACCGAGTAACCTGTTATTCGGCATTTTGTGTTCACTACCCAGCAAAAAATTGGAAGCCACATGAGTCGAATAACCCATTATAATGTTATGGAAACAAACTGCATTAGCAGCAAGCATGGGCGTAGCCAGGAATAGCTTGGGAGGGGGCAGCCCCCCCCCCCCTATATCCTACAAAACAGTTCATTTGTATGTACAAAATTATGAGTATTACGAAAAACAAGTATTAACTCGGATATGCCCAAGGCTTGAGAAAAATTTTGTGTTCTGGGCACCTCCGAAACGGTGTCGAGATGCATTTCTAGCTATATCTTTGATGTCAACAATAAAAACCTTACTTTGATAAGGCTGATGTAAAATGAAAACAAGTGTCCTATATATAGGACATTGGGCATATTTGGGTTAAATTGCAATCGAAACATATTACATATGCAAAATTTATGCATTTTACATATTTTTATACCCTCAGCCTTTAGGCTAAAGAGGGTATTTACACTTTGATACGACCAAAAATGTGCCTCATCGAAATAATGGTTTTAGACCCCAAGTATGTTTGTACGATATCCGTTTCAGACAATTTTGAGTAAATCTAGCAATGTCCGTCCGTCTGCCTGTCTGTCTGCCTGTCTGTCCGTCTGTCTGTCTGGCTGGTGCGCACGATAACTCTCGAACAGATCAATCGATTCGGTTCAAATTTTGGGTATCGACATATTTTGTCCAGATTCGATTTAAGTTCGAAGATGGGCCATATAGGTCCACTCCTTCAGGTACCTCCCCCACAAAATTTCAAAAATTGTCGCAAAACTTGTGCGCACGATAACTCTTGTAGGGAATAACCGATTTGGTCCATACTTTACACATCGTGTAATTTCTACCAAACTTAGATGAAGTTCCAATATGGACTCAATCGGTCTACTCCTTCGGGTACCTCCCACACAAAATTTCGGAAAAGTTCAGTTTAGGACCTGGTCTCGAATCGCTTTTTGTTTACGCAAGTTGTATTCGCTGTCCTCTATACGACGCTGTAAGTTTCATTAGGGGCAAGTCCATACTTCCTGAGAAAATAGCCTGAAAGTTACAAAAAACCCTATGATACCGTGTGTAGTGATTGGAGCGCAAGATAACTCTCGAACGGATCTGCCGATTCGGTCCAAAATTTGGCTTTCGTAATATTTTGTCCAAACTTAGTTCAAGTTCAAAGATGGATTATATCGGTCCACTCCTTCCGGTACCTCCCCCACAAAAGTTCAAAAATATTCAGAAAAATTGTGCGCACGATAACTCTTGAAGGGAGTAACCGATTTGATCCATACTTTGCACATTATGAAATTTCTACCAGACTTATATGAGGTTCCAAAATGGACTCAATCCGCAAACTCCTTCGAGTACCTCCCACACAAAATTTCGGAAAAGTTCAGTTTAGGACCTGCTCTCGAATAGCCTTGGTTTTTGTTGTAACATCTTGTATTCACTGTCCCCTATACGAAGGTACAAGTTTCCTCAGGGGCAAGTCCATACTTCCTGAAAAAATAGTCTGAAAGTTGAAAAACAAACCCTATGACACCATGTTTATGGGTGGAAGCGCAAAATAATTCTCGAACGGGTATGCCGATTCCGGCCAAAATTTGGCCTTCGTAATATTGTTTCCAAACTTAGTTTAAGTTCGTATATAAGCCATATCGGTCCACTCCTTCAGGTACCTACCCCACAAATGTTCAAAAATATTCAGAAAAATTGTGCGCACGATAACTCTTGATGAGAGTGACCGATTTGGTCCATACTTTACACATTCTCATAATATCTACCAGGTTCGAATATGGACTATATTTGTCCACTCCATCCCGTACCTCCCACACAAAATTTTGGATAAGTTCACTTTAACCTGCTATTGAATCGTTTTGATTTTTGGTGAAGCAACTTACATTCGCTGCCTCAATTACGATGGTAAAAGTTGTTTCAGGGGCAAGTCCATACTTCTTGAGAAAACAGCCCGAAGGGTGTAAAAACCCCCTATGGCACCTTATCCGCAAAATTTTTGAACTTTAATCCTAATCAACATTTTTGTCGGTTCATACGACCAAAATTTTGAAACCCCCTAAATACATAAGTTTTTTGTGAAAAAAGTGTTTCAATTTGCACAGGCTGAGGGTATATCTCTGTCGGCAAAGCCGACTGATACTTTTTTACTTGTTTTTTATGCAACAAATATTTCAATAATAGGTACAAAAATGTTTGAATGTACAATTTTTCTGTTTAAAATACTTTGAGACAAGTCAATGAAATAGAGAAATGTATAACCACAGCCTCAACCTTCAAAATACCGAAAATCGGTAGGTATAGTTCTATGGGGGCCTATATGAAGGCCTGAACATAAACCGGCAAATTTTAGGTGGAAAGTTTTATACCCCCAAGGAAGACTTAATACCAAATTTCACCTATTTCGGAGGGATATTGAGGCCACAACCTTCAAAATGCAAGAAATCCGGAGGTACCGTTCTATGGCGGCTATATGAAGACGTGGACCTTTACCGAAACATTTGCGGTGGAAAGTTTTATACCCCCAAGGAAGACTTAATACCAAATTTCACCCATTTAGGAGGGATATTGAGGCCACAAACTTCAAAATACCAGAAATCCTATATAAAGACGTGGACCTATACCGACACATTTCAGGTGGAAAGTTGTATACCCCCAAGGAAGACCTAATACCAAATTTCAGCCATTTCGAAGGAATATTGAGGCCACAACCTTCAAAATACCAGAAATCCGGAGGTACCGAGTATTCTCATGTGAATGAGAATGATAATCACTTTTCGGCTTTCCCAAAAAACACAAAAAAGCACGTATCAACTAAGAGTTCATCGAATTCTGTGAGTTGAAAGAACATCAACACAGTTGCCTGTGAATGATTGTTGTTGGAATTTTTGTTCAAAATTCGCTTGCTCATGCCATCCACTGTTTTTTGTTTGTTCTGTTATTGTTGAAGATTAAATCTCATTTTAAATTCCACTTATTTCACTAATATAAAACTTTCTTACTACTTTCGACACACCGTTAGGAGGCTAAAAGAGGGATCATACACCAGTAATACACCTAGTGATTACTTAATTATTTCGCATTTTTAAATTGTTTAGTATTTATATAGCCGCTAAAAAAATTAACTCTCTCGAATCTCCTTCTTCATTGTAATAAAAGTAGAATCGAATGGGATGACGAATGTTCTTTTTTAAATCTACATTGATATTTTAAAACTAAAATTTTTGAGTGAACATTTTTTTATACCCTCCATAATAGTATGGAGGGTATATTAAGTTTGTTATTCCGTATGTAACACATCGAACTAATCATTTGCGACACTATAAAGTATATATATTCTTGATCAGGATAAAATTCTAAGACGATCTAGCGATGTCCGTCTGTCTGTCCGTCTGTCCGCCTGTTGTAATCACTCTAGCGTCTGCAATAATTGAGATAGAGTGCTGAAATTTTGCCCCCGAGGGTCTTTTTTCCATAGACAGGTCAAGTTCGAAGATGGGCTATATCGGTCCACTCTTTGGTATAGCCCCCATATAACGGTACCTCCGGATTTGAGGTATTTTGACGTTCTTCGCCACATTTGCAGACCGAATTAGCTATAATTTGGCACTTAGGGTTCCTAGTGATCAACAAACTTATATCCCAAAGGATATGGGCATAGGTCCATGTTTTGGTATAGTCCCCATATAACGGCACCTCCCGATTTTCGGTATTTTGAGAATTTTAGCCACAATTTTTAATCGAACTATCTGCATATTGACATTTGAGGTTCTCAGTGGCCATAAAACATCTCCACGAAACATCGTCAACATAGGTCCATGTTTTGGTATAGTCTTCATATAACGGTACCTCTCGATTTTCGGTATTTTGAGAATTTAAGCCACAATTTGTAACCGAACTATCTGCAATTTGCCATTTGAGGTTCTCAGTGCTCATGAAACATCTCCACCAAACATCGTCAACATAGGTCCATGTTTTGGTATAGCCCCCATATAACGGTACCTCCCAATTTTCGGTATTTTGAGAATTTTAGCTACAGTTTTTAACCGAAATAGCTGTAATTTGACATTTGAAGTTCTCAGTGGTCATAAAACATCTCCAACGAAACATCGTCAATTTAGGTCCATGTTTTGGTATATCCCCCCCCTCGATTTTCGGTAATTTTCAGTGGTCACGAAATTTCTTCACTAAAATTCGTGAACATGGGTCCATTTTTGAGGGTCTTCATTGTTTTGATGAAACTACCCTCAATTTGATTCTTGAAGTTCCCTGCAGCTATAAAACTTTTCCGCCTAAAAATTTAAAGATAAGTTGACTCTTTGATATAGCCCCGTAGGTGGTACCTTTCACCTAGCTGAACACATTTTTTATACCCTCCACCATAGTATGGAGGGTATATTAAGTTTGTACCTCCGGATTTGAGGTATTTTGACGTTCTTCGCCACATTTGCAGACCGAATTAGCTATAATTTGGCACTTAGGGTTCCTAGTGATCAACAAACTTATATCCTAGAGGATATGGGCATAGGTCCATGTTTTGGTATAGTCCCCATATAACGGCCCGATTTTCGGTATTTTGAGAATTTTAGCCACAATTTTTAACCGAACTATCTGCAAATTGACATTTGAGGTTCTCAGTGGCCATGAAACATCTCCAACGAAACATCGTCAACATAGGTCCATGTTTTGGTATAGCCCCCATGTAACGGTACCTCCCAATTTTCGGTATTTTGAGAATTTTAGCTACAGTTTTTAACCGAAATAGCTGTAATTTGACATTTGAAATTCTCATTGGTCATAAAACATCTCCAACAAAACATTGTCAATTTAGGTCCATGTTTTGGTATATGCCCCCCCCTCGATTTTCGGTAATTTTCAGTGGTCACGAAATTTCTTCACTAAAATTCGTCAACATGGGTCCATTTTTGAGGGTCTACATTGTTTTGATGAAACTACCCTCAATTTGACTCTTGAAGTTCCCTGCAGCTATAAAACTTTTCCGCTTAAAAATTTAAAGATAATTTAAAGATAGGTGGTACCTTTCACCTAGCTGAACACATTTTTTTAGATTAGATTAGATAACACTGTGGAACAAAATGGAAGTGAAAGTCTGGGGCACGGAAAATTCCTCTTGGGGATGAAAGGCCTTGGTGAGTATATTATGAACCCCGAAGGACAGATCCGCCGTGAGTCGTTATGGCGTGATGAAATTTTTGTTAGAGACCCTGTGGGCCATTAGGAATTAGCGTTGTATCTTTGTTCACTGTTGCTTAAGTGCTCTACAAAAACAACAAACAAAGATATAATGCTAATTCATGAAGGCTTACAGGGTCTCTTGCAAAAACTTCATCACGCCATAACGCGGAAGATCGACTCACGGCGCATCTGTCCTTCGGGGTTTTTAACATACACACACCAAGGGCTTTTATCTCCAAACGGAATTATCTCTGCCCCAACATTTGTGTTCACAGTGGAATTTAAGCAATAGTGGGAGGCAGTAGGAGTCTATTCATTGTCGAAAAGTTGTTCCACCTAAAATTGTGAAAGGACCCTAATTATTCCATTTTAATTAAGACTATTTTATGGTGGAGGGTATAAAAAGTTCGGCCCGGCCGAACTTAACGACTTTTTACTTGTTATTTTTTCAATTGATGTATCACAATTTATATTGGCTATACATTTTTAATTAGTTTTTTTTTTGTGTTGTTATAAATTTTCTTTACGAAAACCACAAAAACCGTACTCTATAAACAGTTGTCAAAATATCAAAATTTATTAACTGTTATCGTTAGTTAACTGTAAACCAAAAAAATATATATTTTTTATTACTAAATTACAAAACCAAAAAAATAATAATTGAAATAAAAATCAATAATTAGAAAATAATATGAAAAATAAATTCCTTGAATTTGATATTTTAATATAGAAACAAAAACAAAAAATAAACAAACAACCAAATTTTCCTTAATTTTCTTATTTGTGTAAATGTTAATTTAATATATAGTACACTGATTACAAACAAAAAGAAAATAAATACAAAACAAAAAAGGACAACTTTAGTATAGCAACAAAAACAAAACATATTGAAGATAGATACCAAACAAAAACTAAATCAAATTACAATTATTTTAGTAATGAATGTCAACAGAAATCAATAACAAGAACAAAATAAAACTAACAATAAATTGATTATTTCATAAAAAACAACAAAAATACAAATAAAACAAGGTGAAAAGAGAAACTAAAACAATTTGTGGTAAAATGGTTAATGGTGTCCCAAAAATAAATTTAGCAAAAAGTACAGAAATGAACGATAAGTGACGAGTATTGTAATAACGATTTTAGCATTATTTGTTGTATAAAAAGAGAAGTAAAATGGAATTATATTAGTTGATTGCATAGAGGATGAGAAGAAGAATATTTATTTAAAAGTGCATACTATAGAAGAAAGAGAAAAAAATACAAGTGTGAAATAAAACAAAACGGAAACAATATAATTTTTTGCAATATAATTGTAAAATAGTTATGAAACGATAGAAAGTGAATGGACAAAATAAAGGTATATATTACAAAAAATATATATTTGATTTAAAGATGAGTTTCATTGCCAAATTAGATGTTATTGTGTATGGGGTAAGTATGGAGAACTTGCAAAAAGAATTTGAAAAAAGTGTTTCTGTAGTAACCAGAGTCGGAGTCTAACAAATTTTGCTGCAGTCGGAGCCGGAGTCGTGAAGAAACTCTACTCCGACTCCGTGCAAAAAATTTTTTCTGCATTTATCAAAATAATTTTTTATTTGATTTTTATATATTCAAAGATGAACATTAATTAAATTTTGGTGGATCGCTTATTAATTTTATAAGAAAATTATGAGGAAACGTGTAAGCACAGGCTGTATTATAATTTGTTTTTGAATAGATTTCTTAATATGTGATGTGTTAAAATGTGATGGTATTTATGGCAAAACTTCTTATATAAGTTTTGGAATACTTCTTTTAGTTCCCACAGGATGTCAATATTCGTGTTATACATGTTAAAGGTCCTTATTGAAACAAAAACATATTATCGACCTACATATTGTTTGGAACTTTGTTGAAGTTACGGGAAAACATGGCCTAGGAGAGAGGAATGAAAGAGGCAACAGAATGATCCAGTTCTGTCAGGAACATAACATGAAAATTACAAACACAATGTTCTGCCTACCCGATAGAAGACTGTATACCTGAAAGTCACCCCAGGATAGACCAACAAGAATAGTTAGGAATCAAATCGATTATATATTTATTAACAAACGCTATTCTTCTTTTGTAACAAAAACCTCGACATATCGAGGAGCGGACGTCCCATCCGATCATGTATTACTAATGACAAAGTTACAAACAAAGCTAAGAACAAATGTAAAGAAAAAAATGCGTAAAAAATGAACATTGAGAAACTTAATGAGCCAACAGTAAAATCAACAAGTAAGAACGGCTTTAAGTTCGGCCGACCATCCACCACGAGTGGTATATAGGTAAAATGGAACAATTAGTTTTCTTTCGTTTTTATGAAGAAGCCTTAAAACCAAATTTCAGCAATTTCGGTAAAACAATGTCGTTAACCTTCAAAATACCGAAATTCGGGAGGTACCGTTCTATGGAGGCTATATCAAAACGTCGATCTATACCGACAAATTCCTGGCATAAAGTTTTTAGACTCAAAGACGACTAAATACAAAATTTCGGATATTTCAGTAATGCTAAGTTTACATTTACGAAATCCACTCGATTTCAACTGTCAATTCCATAGTTCAAACGTCAAATGAAATCTCATCTGGATTTTATTTGACGTTTAACCTATGGATTTGACAGTTGAAATCGAGTGGATTTCGTAAATATAAACCAAGCATAAGATAATGTGGTAAAAACCTAAAAATACCGTAAATCGAGAGCTATGCTTCTGTGGGGAATATAGGAAGCCGTGGACCAACACTGATATTTTTTTCTGGAACATTTTATAACCCCATGAAAGACTAAATAACAAAATTCAGTCATTTCGGTGGGATATTGACGTCACATCTTTCACAATTACGAAAATCGGGAGGTACCTCTCTATGGGGTTTTTACTTCCAACGCAGACTAAATTTCGGTGGGTTGTTGTGGCCACAACCTTCAAAATACCGAACATCGGGAGGTACCATTCTATGGGACCTATATGAAGGCGTGGACCTATAACGACAAATTTCATATGGAAAGTTTTATTCCTCAAATGAGGACTAAATTGCAAATTTCAGCAATTTCGGAGGAATATTGAGGCCACAACCTTCAAAATATCGGAAATCGGGAGGTACCGTTCTATGGGGGCTATATGAAGGCGTGGACCCATACCAAAAAATTCTGGGGGGAAATTTTATACCCTCAACGAAGGCTAAGTACCAAATTTCAACAATTTAAGTGTGATAATGAAGCTGAAACCTACAAAATACCGAAAATCGGGTGGTACCGTTCTATGTAGGCTGTATTAAGGCGTGGACCTGTACCAACAAGTTTCTGAGGGAATGTTTTATACCACCAACGAAGACTAAATACCAAGTTTCAGCCATTTCAATGGATTATTGTTGCCATAACCTTGAAAATACCGAAAATCGGAAGGTACCGTTCTATGGGGCTATATGCAGGCGTGGACCTGTACCGACAAATTTCTGGACGAAAGTTTCGTACCCACAACGAAGACTAAATACCAAGTTTCAGCCATTTCGAAGGAATATTGAGGCCACAACCTTCAAAATACCGAAAAACGGGAGGGGGCTATATTAAGGAGTGGACCTGTACCGACAAAATTCTGGGGGAAAGTTTTATACCCCCACGAAGACTAAGTATCTTAAAACTTGCGAACTGTATCTTGATTTCAACAGACGGACAGAGGGACATGGTTATATCGACTTAGAATCTTACCCTGATCAAGAATATGTAATACTTTATAGGGTCTCCGATGAATATTTCGATGTGTTACAAACGGAATGACAAATTTAATTATACCCTCCATATTATGTTGAATGGTATAAAAATGAAAGTCCTCATAAGGCAAGAATTTAGTAAAATTGAAGAAATAGACAGCGAAAACATATGGAAGTCGGCGAAACAGTCAATAAAATCAATCGCAGATAATAGTTTAGGAAGTATGGCAAGAACGCGAAAGAATGAATGGATGACTACGGAAATACTGGGCCTAATGGAAGAACGTCGGAAATATAAGAACTCCAACTATGAGTTATATTTTGAATTAAATAAAGAAGTACAATTCGCAATCAGGGCCGCGAAAAATGGCCACCTTAACAAACAATGCCAGGAGATCGAAAGATTACAAGAACTTCATGACGATTTTAATCTTCACAAAAAATTAAGGAAATTTCTGCAATATACCCTAAATCTTTGCTAAAAGTGCTATACAACAGTAATGACGAAGCTATTTTCGATACTATGGAGAAAATAGTAATATAGCAAAATTACATAAGTTATCTTTTTACAGATGAAAACAGATCGAAATACGAAGTAATGGAACAAAAACCGCAAGTAGGAACTCCGATCACTATGGACGAAACTGAAGCACCCATTAAGTCTCTTAAAGAGAAGAAAATGTGGTCCTGAAGAAATTCCTGCAGAAATTCTTAAATTGATTGATGGCGATAACATTAACGTACTTGTAAAACTGTTTAATTGCATAATATCCGCAGTATTGACTTAAATATACATTTATAGTGATTCCTAAAAAAGGTCATTCAAAAACCTGCAACGACTATAGACTCATCAGTCTTATGAGCTATGCTCTCAAAGTATTTCTTAAAATAATACATGGCAAGATATACAAAAATTGAGAGCATGTTATGGAGACCTCCCAATTCGGCTTCAAGGAAGGAATGGGAACACGTGAAGCGCTTTTTGCACTACAAGTTCTTCTTCAAAAATGTAACACGTTGATGTTGAAAGAGAGGTGACTAAAAACATACCAATATCAAAAGGTGTTCGACAGGGGTGTATATTGTCACCCTTACTATTTAACTAGCTGACCCGGTCCGCGTTGCTGGCCCGTTGTTTGGGTTCTCCGTGTAAACTTTAGTTATCTATCCAGTATTGATACACCCATAATTAGGCATCCCTCTAGAAACTTCATAATATAAATCAATGTTTTGACATAAATTCCATATAATGGTATCCCCCAAATTTAAGATATAAAATCTCTTTTATTATACCCTTCACCATAAATCGACAGTTTAGAGCACTTTGTGACCCACATATAATGGTCGGTGCACGTCAATTAACATTGCTATATATTGGATTGTTGGTCTCGGTTGGGGTCGTAATTATTACTGCAAAGATTTGTTGGTATAGGTCCACGTTTTGATATAGCTCCCATAGAACGGTACCGGCTGATTTTCGCTATTTTTGAGGATTTAACATCATTATCACACCGAAATGGCTGAAATCTGGTTTTAATATATTTTATAGAGGAGAGCATAAATATTCGTATCGACCGAAAGACACGCCTTTTTATTTGCGCTCGGTATGTAACAGTACCTCCCGATTTTCGATAGTTCTAAGATATAGCTACTGTTCAGTATACGACCTCGTTTTGATATACATAGCTCCCATAGAACGGTGGCGCCTGATTTTCGCTATTTTTGGTGGATTTAACCTCATTCAGCCCGATCGAACGTAACGCCTTACATATCCTGCGGGATATGTATGGCAACATTTATATAATTCATAAAAAAATTACTTCTATAAATTGTAGTTGTTATTATCGAGATTTTGCTGTATTTAAAAAAATGTATCTTTACCTAGCTATTCCAAGGACTGAAATCAATGCTCATGAAGTTTCACTTCCCACATTTTGAGATTTTATCCGTAATTATAATATTTTCAAAAATCGAACACGATCGCGGTATTCTGATTCCAATGATGATATTGTATTGTATATCAACAACTTCGTCTGATTTCCAATGGATCTTTCTGGAATTTCGATCTTGTAACATCTCAAGTTATCCGGATTTTACTGTATTCCAAAATGTGGAGTTGATCGCGCTGTCCCACTTATAGTTTAGTGTTCAGCGTTTATAGCGTTTTTTAGGCACACTTACAAAATTATGTATATTATCTGAAATAATAAATGTTTGCAAATTTTGTGATGACCGCGATATTTCACTTTTCGCGATATTTCACTTCCGCGAAGACCATTCAGGGCCAAGATAGTAATTACAGTAGTATTGCAAACAATCTGTAAACAATACGTTCAAAAATATCATGGACTTCAGATTTTTAAAAAAAAAAAAAAAAAAAAAACTTTTGAAGGAGAACCTCCGGTCACTACAATTAGCCGTATTAAAATAGCTCACGACCGCGCTATCCCACTTGTTCAGTGTTTATATCATTTTTGTGTCACGCTTACTAAAATTATGTATATTAATTGAAATAATACATTTTTGAAAACTTTGTGATGACCGCGATCATTCAGGGAAAACAATCTGTAAACAATACGTTCAAAAATATCAAAGATTTCAGATTTCCTTAAAAACATTGTGGAGGAGGACCACCGGTCACTACTCTTAGCCGTATAAAAACAGCTTACGACAGTTCTAATTAATTGAAATAATACATTTTTGAAAATTTTGGGATGACCGCGATATTTCACTTCCGCGACGACCATTCAGGGTCAAGACTGTAATTACCATAGCATTGCAAACAATTTGTAAACAATATATTAAAACGTATTTTGAATTTCGCGGTTTTCTTAAAAAAATTGTGGGGAGGACCACCGGTCACTACACTTAGCGGGATAAAAAAATAGATTACGACCTATTCTCAGACCTAAAAACTCCACATACAAAATTTCATAAGATTTCCCAATCGATTTTTCGGAATTTCTATATAGTGACATCTCAAGTCATCGGGCTTTTACTGTATTCCAAAATATGGCGTTGACCGCGTTATCCCACATATTGAAGCCAGTGTTATAGCGGTTTTTTAGTCACGCTTACTAAAATTAGGTATATTATCTGAAATAATACATTTTTGAATAATTTGGGATGACCGCGATATTCCACTTCCGCGACGACCATTCAAAAAAATATATAGCCTATTTTCAGCACCGGTGTTCCAAGTACATTATCTGAAATGTTCAAGAAAATCTATTCAGCCGTTTTTGAGTCTATTCGGAACATACAAACATACAAACATACAAACAAACAAACATACTAACATACACACATTGCCTTTTATATATTAGATGTATACTCGGAGAGAATATTTCAGGAGTCGCTAAAAGATGTTCAGAAAGAATATTTGTAAATGGCGCATTCCTCAACAATATAAGATATGCCGATGATACCAAAATATTAGCCGACAGCGTGTCAGGACTACAATATTTATCAAATAAGCTAGTAGCACAAAGCGAGCGGTATGGACTAAGAATCAATTAAAACAAAAAACTAAATATATGATTGTAAATAAGGAGAACAGGTGCCCTCCTCTCACACTTACAATAAATGACACACCTGTAGAGAGTGCACAGTTTTAAATACCACGGCATACTGATTAATGACAAGCTGGAACACTCATCCGAAATAAGATGCCGCATTGAAATGGCTAGAGAAGCCTTCATTAAATACAAAAAAGATTTTACCAGCCATGATATCAACTTAAAAACCAAACTGAGGGTAACGTAGGGGATGAGAGATACCAAGGAACGGTCTTGACCGGCTTTAACATGGCAAAGTCCAGGATTTATCTTGGTCCCTCTATCATCTCAAGTGGACACTGACCTCCTGGTAGTGTCACCAGGGGAGCTGCCTCTAACACCCGTTAAAGGTAGTGAGCTAACATGTGACGCGTGTTCGCCCATAAGAACTTTAACAACTTGGGTTTGGGCGCCGGGTTAGTAGCCCTACCCTAGAAAAAGCAGCCTACTATGAAAAAACAAATCCCTCTAAAGTTGACGACCCCCGCATACGTTTTAAGGACCATGATCTGCGAATCTGCACCTGGAATGTTCGCACACTTTATAGAGAAGGTGCAGTATACGCATTGGCAGATGTACTTGAAAAGTACAAGGCCGACATTACTGCCATACAGGAAATACGATGGAAAGGGAAAGGCGTCACAACAACACCTAAAGGTGACGCACTGTATTATAGCTGCCATGATATAAAGCATGAGTTTGGTTGCGGATTTGTAGTTGGTCCGAGGTTAAAACACCTGGTCTCCAGTTTCACACCCGTGAATGAAAGACAATTCGAATAAAAGCAAAATTCTTCAACATCAGCTTTATTTGCGCTCATGCTCCCACTGAAGACAAGGATGAACAGACCAAAGATATATTTTATTAAGAAGAAACATATGACCGTTGTCCTGCCCATTAAAATTATTCTAGGCTATGTTAATGCCAAAATTAGAAAGGAAAATATATTTGGTCCAACAGTCGGAAAATTCAGTCTCCACAATGAAACATCTGACAATGGCATGAGGTTGATAGACTTTGCAGCGGCAAAAAACATGGTAGTTAGCAGCACCAGATTTAAACAATATCACACATAAGAAGAATAATATTGGCCAACAGATGCTACTTTGGTCTAAGTAAACAGTTTAAAAGTAAAACCACCTCTCGTCAAACAAAACTTACGCTCTACCAGACACTCATACTACCCGTACTTATGTATGGATCTGAAGCATGGGTACTTGCGAAAGCAGATGAGGCAGAACTTGGTGGGTTTGAGAGAAAAATTCTTCGAAAGATTTATGGACCAATATGCTTTGACGGTGAATACCGACGTCGTATAAACCATGAGCTATACCTGCCGACCGACATCGATATAGTAAAACGATTCAAACTACAACGATTGCGTTGGCTTGGCCATGTCAGCAGGATGGATAAAGATGCCCCCGCCAAAAAGGCGTTTGAATTCGAGCCACTCGACTGTATACGCCCCAAGGAAGTCCAAAACTCCGATGGAAGGACCAAGTTGAAGAAGATATCACAGAACATGGCATCCAAAATTGGAGAAGTAAAGTAAAAGATCGGTGCGTTTGGAAATCTATTCTTAGTTCGGCTTATGGAACAAGACGTTCTGTTTAATACAAAAGCCATCTAAGTAAGTAAGACATCCATAAGGGCACCTGACTGTCTCCAGATCAGAAAACAAGAAATCAAATTGATCACGTTGTGATAGATGGAAGACATTCATCGAGCGTGTTGGATGTGCGCTCGTTCCGAGGAGCACACATAGACTCGGACCACTACCTAGTTACAGCAAAGGTACGCACCCGGTTAAACGTAGCAAACAAAGTACGAACAGACACAACACGAAAGTTAGACATCGGTAAGCTGCAATCACAACAGATAGCCAAAGCATATTCCACTCAACTAGCCCAATTGCTTAATCAAAGCACTCCTCATCCCGATAACATATCAGCGCAATGGCAAAGTATTGTCCACTCCATGTAAAGAGCCGCAAAATCCATACTTAGATGCCAGAGACCTCCACCGAGGAATCCATGGTATGATCGGGAGTGCCATGCTGCTACCGAAGAGAAAAATGCGGCATATAGGGCTACTTTACAATCCGTAGAAACGCGTAGCGCACGAGAGAGATATCGGGAGAAAAGGAGAGGGGAGAAACGTCTTTTCCGCAGGAAAAAGAGAGAGAAAGAGCGGGAGTGTGAAAAAATCCAGATGTACAGGAACCAGAATGAAGTCCGAAAATTCTACCAAAGATTCAAGCATCAAACTGATGGCTTTGGTTCAGGCACCTCCTCCTGTAGACACCAGCAAGGTAATTTGGTAACTGATACAGATAGTGTTGTAGTATGGTAACTGATAGAACTTGTTTCAAAACTGTTGGTATCCAATAGCAGTGAAGACCACGAAGATACCACAGAGCCAATCCCAAAATATGGTATTGAATGTATACCGCCCAGTCAAGATGAGGTAAAGACAGCAATAAATCGGCTGAAGAATAATAAGGCAGCAGGAGCCGATGGCGAACAGCCGAGCTGTTCCAAACCGGAGGCGACACGCTGATAAGGTGTATTCATCAGCTAGTTAGCACCATCTGGCAGGAAGAACGAGTACCCGACGATTGGAACCTGAGTATTCTGTGCCCCGTCCACAAGAAGGGAGATAAGACTGTATGCTCTAACTATAGGGGCATAAGTCTACTCCCTGTTGCCTACAAGATCGTGTCAGGGATATTATGCGAACGACTAAAGCCTATGGTCAATGAGATAATTGGACCATAACAATGCGGCTTTAGACCTGGCAAGTCCACCATTGACCAGATATTTACCCTGCGGCAAATCCTGGAGAAGACCCAAGATATGCAGATCGACACCTACCACCTTTTTGTCGACTATAAAACAGCCTTCGACAACCCACTACTTCAAAGGTATTACAGGCCATGTCTGAATTTGGTATTCCCGCAAAGCTCATTCGGCTTTGTAAAATGACTTAAACTGACATGATATCCTCAGTTAAAATAGGAAAGAACCTCTCCGAAGAATTTTGTGCCAAAAGAGGTTTCAGGCAAGGGGACAGCCTCTCGTGTGATCTCTTCAACATCCTGCTGGAAAAGGTTATTCGATAGGCAAACGTCAAAATAAGTGGCATAATCTACACCAATAGCCACATGTTACTTGCTTAAGCTGATGATATAGACATCATGGGACGATAAGTAAAAGAAGTAACCGATACCTTTATGAAGGTCGAAGGAGAATCTGCTAAAGTGGGTCTGGCGGTAAACGGCAGGAAGACTAAGTTGATGGTGTCGACGCGCACTGCGTCCATAGAGATCGGGCCATCTGTTGACGTTGGTTCCTATAATTTTGAGGCAGCAAAAGACTTCGTCTACCTCGGCACCTCCGTAAACACAACAAACGACATCAGTTGTGAAATAAAAAGAAGAATTATATTGGCCAACAGATGCTACTTTGGTTTAAGTAAGCAGTTCAAAAACAAAGCCACATCTCGTCAAACAAAAATAACCCTCTACAAAACACTGATACTACCCGTGCTGATGTATGGCTTCGAAGCCTGGGTACTTGCGCAAGCAGACATGGCAGTGTTTGGTGTGTTTGAGAGAAAAATTCTTCGAAAGATCTACGGACCAATCTGCGTTGACTATGAATATCGACGTCGCATGAACCACGAGCTGTATCTGCTGTACAACGACATCAATATTGTTAAACGTATCGAGATGCAGCGATTGCGTTGGCTAGGCCATATCATAAGAATGAGCGATGATGACCCCGCTAAAAGGGTGTATAAACACGGACCGCTTCGCGGTGCGCGCAGAATTGGCAGGCCAAGGAATAGATGGCGCAAACAAGTGGATGATGAGATGAAAAGGCGCGGTATTTCAGAAAGCGAAGCAACAAATAGAGAGAATTGGAGATCTTTTCTTAGTTCGGCCTATAGAACAAATGTTCTGTAATGGGCCAGCTAAGTAAGTAAGTATGTAAGATTTATCCCTTCTCAAAACGTGAATTGGTACCAAATTTAGTACATTTTAGTTCGAATATCAAAAAACCCTTTGGTACAACTATCCTACACTCCATCAGTGACCCTCATTCCAAATTTCACTATTCCATATTTAGTATCTTTTTTGTACTTTTCGTACCGTTCTAGTTCGAATTTCCAAAAACCAAGCCTTATGTGACATCTTCGGACCAAGGGTGATCCTCTATCTTTTGCTATGAGAAATTTCAATAAGAGTTAAGAACTAAGTAATAGATTTCAGGTTAGAAATCTGCATGTCTGAACACTATACTTAAAGCTTTAATTAGCTTTTTGCTATTCTAGTTTTACCCAACATTACCCATTTGTTATTCTTCATTCTTTCACATTTCATTTTTTTCACTGAATTTCGACAGAATTTAATTAAAATCTCTTGGCCATCATTAAGTGGCAAAAAAATGCATCGATCACAGCAAGCCAATTCAGCCACAACTTTAAAGAATTAACATTGATTAAAGAACAGCAGGGACAATAAAAGACAGTGATAACTGAAAAGAGAAAAAGGGGTTAAATAATAATTTACTTATTCACTTCAATTTATAATCTGACGATAATCATCAGCGTTGTTTAACTGTTTTCCAGTTGTTTTTCCATTTCATTTTATGGCGAATCGCTTGGCATATTTACGTGATAACCTCCCGCGTACTCTCGTTCACCCACAAAGAGCAGACGGGAAAAAGTATAAAAATACGAACGATTTCCTTTACAAATAAAAAAACGTCAACAGGGAACACCAACGAAACAGCCATAGCACCGCAGTGGAACAACATAAGCGGCGCCCAACAACAGATGATAAAAACTGTAAAAATGGGATCTTAAACAGGATTAAAATGGGATTGTGTTAACTAAAAAATGTGAAAACAGAGACCTTTTTTACTTCGTTCTGTTTTGTTATTTTCTACTTTGGCAATGCAGATAAAAAGCCACATCAAATGCAAATTGAATGGATGGGATGGAACAGATGAAAGATGCGAACATCGACCAAATGGTGAGTGTGTGCGTTTGTAGGTACGTAGGCAGTAACAGCCGTAATGGCCAAAACATGAAGAAGAAATTTATGGAAATGAATTTGGCAGTTTTTCTTTGGTTATTAATCGGATTGGGTGTATCTGTGTTTTCTTTATGGCTTCAAAAAAAGGATTATGGGCATAAATGAGACAGCGCAAATGTAGGTATAATTAAAGGCAGAGAATTGAGGAAAAACTCAGATGAGATTAAAACTATGACATAGCAAACAACATGAAAAAAAAACGTTTTTACGGGGAGGAACTGATGATTCCCAGATCCGGAAGAAACTCTATACTATCAATACTAACAATAAGTTAATGATCTACAGGCAAGCAATGAAAACAATCTGGGCATACGGATTGCAGCTATGGGGATGCTCAATAGATCAACACATTGAAAAAATACAACACATTCAAAATAAAGTGCTAAGAAATATTGTAAAAGCGCCTTGGTACGTCCGAAACAGTGATTTGCACACAGACCTAAACCTTAAAACCGTAAAAGAAGAATATGCTTCCACACAATAAATTATTACCCACGTCTTAATCAACACGACAACATTGAAGCCACAAATCTTCTCCAAACATCTAATCTACCTACAAGACTTCAACGTAAAATTCCATTCGATTTGCAGTCACGTTAGAACAGAAATGCCAACATTCTTTATTATGTTATCTATGCATCATTCTTAATAATACAAATTAGTTAAGTATTGATCTATTTCATTTATCATAATTAAAGTACTAGTTTCTCACTTTTACTCCTGGAGTACCGGAAGTTATAGACCGGTATTGCCCATCTTAGAACTGAAAATAAGTTTGGACAAAATATGACGAGACCTAAATTTTGGACCAAATCGGTTGATCAGATCGAGAGTTACAGTGCTCCCCAGCCACTACATATGGTGACATAGGGAGTTTTTACAACTTTCGGCATGTTTTCTCAAGAAGTATGGACTTGCCACTGACAAAACCAAAATAAAGCTGTCGCTATGTCCTACCGTTATTAAGAGTGTTGTCAACTTTCATTGATACTTTTCATTCACAATTTTGCGTTTTAATTTTAACGACAAGTAAAAAGTATCGGTCGGCTTTGCCGACAGGGATATACTCTCAGCCTATGTGAATAAAAACTTTCAGCTACGGGCAGATCGACACAATTGTTGAACTTTTGTGGGGGAGGTAGAATAAAGAGAAGATCCATATCGGTTATTTTAGAAGTTAAACTAACTTTTTTGACATTTTAGTGACATTTTTTAAATATTGGAGGGAAGTACAGTAAGTTGTTGCCAATCTTCGAACTGAAACTAAGTTTGGACACCTTTTGGGCTGTTTTCTCAAGAAGTATGGACTTGCCCCTGAAAAAGCTTTTACCGTCGTAATTGCGGCAGCGAGTGCAAGTTGGCTTAACAGAAATCAAAGTGATTCCAGAGCAGGTCTTAAAGTGAACTTATTCGAAATTTTGTGTGGGAGGTTCCCGAAGGAGTGGCCATATATAGGCAATACTCAAACCTGGTATACATCTGCTAGATATATTAGGATGTGTAAAGTATGGACCAAATCGGTCACTCCCTTCAAGAGTTGTCGAGCGCACAAATTTTCCAAACATTTTCGGAGGTACATGAAGGAGTAAACCGATATGGCTTATCTTCGAACTTAAACTAGGTCTGGACAAAATATTACGAAGGGCAAATTTCGGACCGTATCGGCAGATCCTTTCCGAGTGTTATTTTGCTCTCCAACCACTGCACACGGTGTCCATGGGGTTTTCTGCAACTTTGAGGTTATTTTCTCAGGTAGTATGGACTTGCCCCTGATGAAAATTGTACCGTCGTGTAGGGGCAGTTAATACAAGTTGATACAACAACAATCAAAGCGATCCGAGGGCAGGTTGTAAACTGCACTTTTTTTCAAAATTTGCCAAATTTTGGACCAAATCGGCTCATCCGTTCGAGAGTTATCGTGCGCACTAGCCAGCCAGACAGGCGGACGGACATTGCTAAATTGACTCCAAATTGTCTGAAGCGGATTTCGTCCGAACATACTTGGGGTCTGAAACCATTACTTCGATCAGGCACATTTTGCCCTTATGAAAGTGTATATACTCTCGTAAGCATAAATGTTGAGGGTATAAAAATGAGTTACAGAACTCCACTACAGGTCTTAGGTGAACTTACCCCAAATTGTGTGTGGGAGGTACCTGAAGAAGTAAACAAATATAGTCCATATTCGAACCTGATATATATTTAGTAGATATATTAGGATGTGTAAAGTTTGGATGAAAGCGAGAGTTATCGTGCGCACAATTTTTCTAACATTTTTGAATTTTTGTGGGCGAGGTACCTGAATGAGTGGATCTTATCTTCGAACTTAAACTAAGTTTGGACGAAATATTTTTTTTTCACCCTTTAGGTTATTTTCGCAGGAAGTACGGACTTGCCCCTGATGAAACTTGTACCGTCGTATGGGGGCAGTGAATACAAGTTGTTACAACAAAAATCAAATCGATTCGAGAACAGGTCCTCAACTTAACTTTTCCGAAATTTTGTGTGGGATGTACCCGAAGGAGTGGACCAATAGAGTCCATATTAGAACTTCATCTAAGTCTGGTAGAAATTTCACGTTGCACAAAGTATGGACCAAATCGGTTACTCCCTTCAAGAGCTATCGCTCGCACAAATTTTTCGAACATTCTCGAACTTTTGTGGGGGAGTTACGGGAAGGACTGGACCGAACTTAAACTAAGTTTGGACAAAATAATAATCGGATGATCCGTTCGAGAGTTATTGTGCACTCCAGCCAGCCAGACAGACAGACATTGCTAAATCAACTCCAAATTGTCTGAAACAGATTCCCTCCAAAAATACTTCATTATTTCGATGAAGCACATTTTGCCCGTATGAAAGTGTATATACCTTCGTTAGCATAAATGCTGAGGGTATAAAAATGATGCACATTGTAGAAAAATATTTTATATATGAAAGTTATATCTATATCTGAACCGACTCCTACCAAATTTTGCAGATGTCTTTTTATGATAATTATAAAAATCGAAACGAAATTTTAAATGTCCAGCAGTTTCCAGTGACTTGTTGCCTCAAAAACCTGTCATTGGGCCCATAGTGGATTGATGCAAAGAAATTGTGAATAAATACTATTGCGGTGCTTCTAGCGACGTTTATAAAATCGTCACAGACGAATCTTGGATCTTTGCGTATGAACCCGAAACAATACAGCAATCGACCTTGCGGGTCTTCGAAAATGATCCAAATCCAACGAAAGTTGTTCATGGAAGAAACACTTCGAAGCAAATGGTCGCCTGTTTCTTCGGCTAAATTGACCAAGTGGCTACTATACGGCTTGAGGAACGTAGGGCGGTTAATTCTGAGTGGTAGGATGAAGTCTCCTGCGAAATTCAAAAAACGAACAGCGAAGACGAATAATTGTGCACCATGAAAATGCGAGCTCTCACATATCGATTCAAAACAAAACGGAATTGATCGGTCATCCGCCGTACAGCTCTGACTTGGAACCCAATGACTTCATTTGATTCCTGCACAAAAAAGGCGTGGTGACCGATTTTCGTCGCCAGAAGAAAAAAAAATTCGTTTGCTTGAGTGGAGTATTCCCCCATTGGCTCAACTTCATTTATTACCCTCTATTACAGAGAGTAATGTTTTTCAAAACGAACTGACAGTGTTGCAAAATTTTACTGATCGCTACCAATATCATGATTTCATCCCGGCGAAGGGAATTATCAATTGGCTTCTCAGTTTTTGAAATGATGCCTTTTTAGCGAAAACCCGAACTCTTTAAGTGTCTAGTATTCTCATATGAATGAGAATCACACTCACTTTTCGGCTTTTCCAAAGAAACACCAAAATCAAAATATTTTGCAACATGTCAGCACGTATCAACTAAGAATTCTTCGAATTCTGTGAGTTGAAAAGAACACCAACACAGTTGCCTGTGAGGTTGTTATTGGAATATTGTTTTTTTGTTTTTAACAAAGCTCCATTCGCCCGTGGCTCGGCTGTTTTTTGTTTGTTTTGTTTATTGTTGAAGATTCAATCTCATTTTCGATTTCGATCCTAACGTATTCTTTAGTACTCAACTACGGAACATAAATATGAAGTAACATTCATATATATATAGTTTCTACTGAATCTTACATTGAAAAAGGGCAAGAGAATACAATTTAGAAAGTTTTTGTCGGTTTTGGCGTTTTTTTTCTTCGCACGAGTAAATTTTGAAACGAACTGTTCCCCGAAAAAAATTTTAAAATGAAGAGGCAATACAAGTCATAAAAACTGCATGCGGAAAAATTATAACCAATCATGAAAAGGTTTTAAAATGGATGTAAACCAATATTTTAGAATGCTTCGAGATCCTTAAAAAGCCATTTTCATGAGTTTTAACCAATAAAACCACGAAACTTTTTTTTAGATTTTCTTCATCTGAAAGAACATAACAAACTCTGCTTTCTGAATTTTCATTTGGAAAATACCACGAAGTTTTGTGGCAAATGACCGTAAACTTAAACCTTTTTTTATAAAAGCGTTTTGCGGTGCCAACTCGAAAACTAAACCGATTGTCATATATTTATACCCTCAGCATTTATGCTAACGAGGGTATATCACCAATATTTTTGAAAATTTAACATAGCTGAAGCCAAGGTTTACCCTTTTAGAATACGCGACTTGTGGTTCTATACTATACAAATTAAATATTTTTGGATACAATGAAATGTTGTTGGACGTGGCAAAAAATATTGGCCTTAAAAGATAATTTTTGTGGAAGCTGTGGCTATATTTATGTTAAAAAATGGGTAAAAATGGGTTGAAGCCACCATGTCTTTTTTTGTTTTCTCTAGATTTGTGAGTAAACCACACTTCCTTCGATTTTCCTGTCAAAGTAAAAGTAGAAGCAAACTAAATAAGGATCATCTCACTAATGTATTACTTTTCAAAATTTGAACTGCTTCTACCATTAAATGATGCTGACATTTTGAAGCCAGTTTTATAGTGTTTTTTGACATTTTCTTCTAATTTCATTCCGCAAACAGGTTTTACAAAAAATCGTATATAGGATTGTAGAACTCGCGATTCTGAGTTATTTGATATATGTGTCGTGAATGTAGTCTACACAGCTTCATAGAAATCTGCATCCAAATACGGAAATTTTGTGTGCACATTTTTCTAAAAATCATATTTTTCGGGCCTAATATTTACAATTGTCATTCGATTTCCTCGTACTTGATTGCACATTTTAGTCTTTTACGTTCCGGATCTAATAAATCATTCCCCGTGAAAATCCATCCACTAAAACGCGAGTTACAAGAAAGTCCAAAGTGGAAATATCACCTAAAATTGTTTTTGGAAATAACGCGTATTTTATCGCGTTTTCTGCGGTTCGTTTCCACTGCAATGAAACAACTAATACAGCATCGTCGTTTTAGCGGAAACAGAGTTTTGAAAACTTCAGTGATAAAGGAGCTACATTCATTTTATCCCAAAAAATAGCGTGTGATGCTACATCCACGGTTCTTAATTGATCGCCTTGAAATAGATATATATCTATGTAGATTTTCATGGTGGACATTGAAATCGGATGCGGACAAAAATTGTATGCACTTTGCGCAAATTAGCGATATTTTATAGGTATTTTAATGCTAAGATGCAGCTGGTGCTACATCTTAGCCTCCTAATTAAATTTCGAAATATATATACAAATTACAAGATATGGTCTTGCTGTAAATGAAAATCACATGCGGACAAACTGATTTTGATAATTACGCGACTTACACGTATTTTCAAATGCATATAAATACAAATGGGTTATTTGACCTCTATTTCCATTTCAGAAGCTTTGACTTATATCCTCATTAACCCAATTAGCTTCCCTAATGGGAAAGCTTTAATATGAATGTCAATAAAGCAAAATCCGTCTATTTTATTGGGAGATTTAAACAAAATGAAGGAAGTATTCCTGTAAATTTTTACAATATTTTCTACTACATAATGCATGTGAAAAAAATATTTTTTCAAACAAAAAATTATTTGTTGACCAAAATATGTGCTTGTTTTGGCTGTAACATCCAAACTATAACACCAATCTGTATGATAGCAGTCTCATTTGATACGCCGTGAAGTTTGGATCCACAACAATTTTTTATGTAATTATATGACCACTAAATGGGCTTTAATTTTGAAAAAAGTAGACTTATATTCAATAATTTAGCAATTTTATGTACATTCCGCGAATTCTGTGTAACATTTTGCAGGTATTATAAAATCTACTCGCTGAAGTCACTTCGAGAGAACTTTTTTGTAACAATTGTGCTCATTAAAATAATTAGCGTTTTTATAATATTTTCTTTCTTAAAAAGGGAAATAAAAGCGCCATAACTTTTGTCCGCAACAACCAAAAATTGGCTCGCGACCAGATTCGTACTGGGACTCTTTTTCTTAACCTACATATCAAAAATCGTTGATGTAGCGCGAAAAAAAATTATCCTTTTTTTCTGAAATGGAATATGAAATAATTGACAATATTCCTGATATACACTTTCATACGGGCAAAATGTGCCTCATCGAAATAATGGTTTTAGACACCAAGTATGTTTGGACGAAATGTGTTTCAGACAATTTGGAGTCTATTGAGCAATGTCCGTCCGTCTGTCTGTCTGGCTGGATGAAGTGCACGATAACTCTCGAACGGATGAACCGATTCCGTTAAAATTTTGGCTTTCGTAATATTTTGCCCAAACTTAGTTTAAGTTCGAAGATGGGCTATATCGGTCAACTCCTTCCTGTACCTCCCACACAAAAGTTCGAAAATGTTCGGAAAATTTGTGCGCACGATAACTCTTGAAGGGAGTAACCGATTTGGTCCATACTTTGCACATCCTGAAATGTGTACCAGACTTAAATAAGGTTTCAATATGGACTTAATCGGTCCACTCCTTCGGGTACCTCCCACCCAAAATTTCGGAAAAGTTCAGATTAGGGCCATCTCTAGAATGGCTTTGATTTTTGTTTTAGCAACTTGTATTCACTGCCCTCCATACGACGGTACAAGTTTCATTAGGAGCAAGTCTATACTTCCTGAGAAAATAGCATGAAAGTTGCAAAAAAAAGCCCTATGACTCCGTGTGAGGTGGTTGGAGCTCAAGATAACTCTAGAACGGATCTGCCGATTCGGTCCAATATTTGGCCTTAGTAA
Organism: Musca autumnalis; assembly: GCF_047663935.1. Lineage (NCBI taxonomy): Eukaryota > Metazoa > Arthropoda > Insecta > Diptera > Muscidae > Musca > Musca autumnalis. The sequence goes on along the minus strand of NW_027411866.1, from coordinate 161,902,871 downwards.
TATTTTGTCCAAACATAGTTTATGTTCGAAGATAAGCTATATCGGTCCACTCCTTCAGGTACCTCCCCCACAAAAGTTCAAAAATGTTCGGAAAAATTTTTCGTACGGTAACTCTTGAAGGGAGTGGCCGAATTGGTCCATAATTTACATATCCTAATATATCTACCAGATATAGATCAGGTTCAAATATGGGCTATATTTGTCCACTCTATCCGGTACCTCCCACACAAAATTTTGGATAAGTTCACTTTAAGACCTGCTATCGAATCACTTTGATTTTTGGTGAAGCAACTTGCATTCGCTGCCTCAATTACGATGGTAAACGTTTTTTCAGGGGTAAGTCCATACTTCTTGAGCAAACATCCCGAAGAATGTAATAACCCCCTACGGCACCATATGTCGTGGCTGGAGATCTACTTTCATAATGGTCAATGTAGATCCATTCCTTTAAGTATCTCCTCCGCAAAACGTTTGATCTCTAATCCTAATGAACATTTTTGTCGGTTCAAATTCCCAAAATTTTTAAAACCCCAAAATACATACGTTTTTTGGGACAAAATTGTTTCAATATATACAGGCTGAGGGTATATCTCTGTTGGCAAAGCCGACTGATACTTTTTACTTGTTTTTTGTGGACTTATCAAGAACATCAAAATCTAGTCCTTAATCGATCGATTTTGTAATAAATATTAGATTTTTGGCTAAAAAAAACTGACGTCTTTGTCATAAAACGGGACATCAAAGTATGACATATAAAATCGATCGATGAATTTCTAGATTCTGATGTTCTTTCTAGATTTTTATAGAATCATCTAATATTTAAGATTTTATCTAATTTTATGTAAAAGCTCTTCAAAATAGACCTTTGTGAGAAGCCAAGTAGTTCTTCTGACAGAAGACTTGTAGAACTTGTACAGAAGATGGTCAAAACGTTGAACTATATAAACAAATCAATGCCGAAATATGCTATAGCTGAAACGGAGACAAAATTCCAAACTTTTGCCACTTTAGTTCTATTCCAAAAATTCTCTGCAGAAATGTTTTTTATCCACAAAAAAACATTTCTAGGACTAAATTCCAAAAGTCAGGCTTTTTTATCTGATAATGAAGATATAACTTAGAAAATTCCAAAAATCGGGAGGTACCGTTCTATAGGGGTTATATAAAGATGTGAACCTGCAACGATAAATTTCTGGGGGAAAGTTTGTTGAAGATCAATTACCAAATTTCGGCGGAATAATAATATAAACTTAAAACCTTAAAAATAACTAAAATCGGGAGGCACCGTTCTATGGGGGCTATATCAAAACGTCCCAATTCGAACTTCTATAATGTCCCAATTCGAACTTCTATAATGTCCCAATTCGAACTTCTGGAGATGAAGAAAATAAACGTCAAGTGTCAAACGCTGTCCATATCAGTGACCTGCAACCGGTGTCATTTTTTTGAGTTGCGGTATGCACAAAAGAAAGGGATGCTAATACACACCGCTACTCCCTTTTTTGCGTTAGAATGTAATCAACACTCTGTTGACAGTCCACAATGATTCATATTGATTCAATATTAAACGGAGTGTTAGGTAATCAATTTACTGCTTCGTCAAAACAATCGCTTCATGATTCTATTGTTCGTGTCGACTTCGTTTCGAGTAGTGAGAAAAGCATAATCAAAAGGAACAGAAAAAATAAACACGTCAAATGCAAAGATGCTCAAAATATTCAGTGTGTTGATAGTGATAAGCTACCATTCCTATTGTTAAACCTCGGCAGAAGAAATAAAGAAAGGAGAAGAGTGGTTTGTTTATACTTTTTCGTATGGCCTGAGCATAGTTGATCAAATGTAATGACATTTATGTCCACTCCTGTACATTGCCGTAACAAAAAACGAAACGTGTTCTCTCTTTGCCTAGCACAGCCTTTGCATAACAAAGGAATACATCTCTCCCATAATAAATGTTGACTATGTTGTTACTGTTGCGTTATTGTTGTTTACTGTTCTCTCATACTCTATCCAATGTAGCGGAACTACTCTCTATTCAATCGGTGGTGGTTTTTTACATTCACCCACCACTGATTAGTAGTTTTTAATGCATACATATTTGTGAACGATCTAAACGATTGTTTAAGCAAAACAAAGGTAATCATTGGTAGTCATTGGAGTATGTTGATTTTTGCATATTCGATTATGCTAACGGAATTTTTAACTCTGTGGAATGAATGATTTGTTTATGAAATGATTTTATGCACTGCCTTGTTGCGGTGATTCAATGCAGGCCTCTGGTCCATATAACATCTCGTAAAAGCTTTTTAAAACAACTAAAACTGTTAACCAATAACAAACACAGTAATTAACTAATTATATCCTTGCGCCTAAAAGTGTGCAACACATTCTGCATAAAAAAGACAAATACATCACTGAATCACCCTGTGTTTTTTAAAAATAATTTCCTCGCAAAACTACAATCCGTTAATTCAAAATGTTTGAACAAAATGATGCTGATGTTACTCAATTTAATCACGATATCGAGCATGAAACAGTAATTAGGGATTTACGGGCTCCCAAAAGAGACAGAGAAAGTCTTTTCCAACGCTCTATCGGAAACTGTTCAAAAACGCCACGTATGTCGGATTCCCCATTCCGAATGATGCAGATGATAGACGATCGATTTGCCAAATTAAGTGAACGGCTGATGGTAGAGTTCAAGTCTATGCTCAGGAAAACCGAGGATCGCACCCTAAATGAATTGGATAAGAGACTATGCGAACTACGATCGGATCTAAACCACGTTAATGATCGAGTGTGCCGTCTTGAACAATTCACAGATGAGGTATCAGCAATGAGAAATGATACAAAGGATTTACGTATGGAAGTCCTCAGACAAGAAAACTCGCATGTATCCTGCGAAATTAGAGTTAATGGTATTCCTTTCAATGGCAATGAGAACCTGAACACAATGTTTGCACATATTTGCAACTCCATGAAAACATCTGTACCCGGTTTCAAATCTGTTCATAGGTTACAAAACAGAAACAACACCAAAAATGTTAATTCGCCAGATGGGGTAATCATTGTAAAATTTATGTCACCTTATGACAAAAATTTCTTTATGAAATCAGTAGCAGCCTATAAAAAGCTTAATGGCAGTAAGCTAATATTAAATTCCATTGGAATTAACTCAAATGCTCAGTACTATATCTCCAAAAACTTATCCAATACAAATTATCACTATTTACAAGAAGCCATACATCTCAAGAAAAAGAGAATAGTACAGGCCGCCTACACTTTTCGTGGCCTTGTGTACGTTAAGCGCCACAACAGCAACGAGCCTATCTGCATCTATCACCCTAAGATCATTGATGAGTTTCGAAATGTGGGAGAGGCAGCTAACATCGAATTACAGAACTAACAGACGCAAATCATTCACAGTATTATGGATAGCTTACAGTTCGTACATTAATACTAACTTTTATATTTTTAACATATTTTGCTTAATTTGTCTTTATAATTATATAATTCATTTTTTTTATATTTTCATTTTCAACATTTTTTTTAAAAATTTTGTCATTTGTTTAATCTGTTACAATATGGATATCTGCTTTAATCTTACTTATATGCGCTGCTGATAACCCAACTATCTTTCCCTTCACTGTCAGTGACACTAATGGGTAGTGTAGACAGTGTATCCAAAGACGTTACCAAAAATCTTGTTAAAATCCTTGCAAAACAAAGAAACGGAGTACAAATATGCCACATTAACGCACAAAGTATAGTAAATAAAACCGATGAGTTCAAGTATATATTTGAAAGTTCTGGCATTGATGTTATATGCATCACAGAAACATGGCTTAACTCATCTATACCCGACACTTTTATCAAAATGCAAGGTTATTCTGTGATAGAGAAAGACGTGGGGGAGGTGTAGCAATCTTCGCAAGGAACGTTCTTAAACCAAAGTTTCCTTTAAAATCGAGTAATGGTGACAAGATAGAATATATTTTTATTGGTCTCAACTCCAACGATAATGTTGTTGGGTTGCATCTATCGGCCGAATAACACCATCGATTTTGTTGATTTCAATGGTATTTTGGAAACTCTGGCCCTGGGGTACCACTAAGTAGTCATAACGGGTGACTTTAATTCAAATATTCTCGTTGACCCAACTTTAACAAATAACATGTTCTCGTTTGGTTTATACCCTACCAACAAAACACGCCGTACTCATTTCTCAACTTCTGCAAACACACTGCTTGATTTATTCTTTGTGAGCAATCCAAATAATATTCTCATTTATGATCAAGTTTCTGCCCATGCTTCTCCAAGCATGATTTGATATTCTTATTTTATGATTTTAATATACATATAGTTGAAGAAACGTACTCTTATCGGGACTTCAGAAATATAGATTACAACTACTTAGACGATATGTTCAGTCAAATTGACTGGAGTGAATTATATGCTTTAACCACTGTAGATCAGCAACTTGCTTTCCTCCAAAATAATATAAGTTTCTTGTACAATGCAACTGTTCCTATTAAAACCAAACGAACCAACACGAATAGTAAGCCATGGTTTAATACCCATATCAAAAATGCCATAGTTAAGAGAGATAAAGCGTATTCTAGGTGGAAAAGGTTCAAAACCCCAGAACTATACGATGAATTCCGAACAGCGCGGAAAATCGTTAACACATCCATTAATTCTGCAAAAACCGATTATTATGCCAATAAATTCAGTTCAGCCCTAGACCCTAAGCGTAATTGGAAAATTATAAAAGACATCGGTATTGGTAAAACTAAAATCCTTGGACATTGTCACGAAGACCCCGAAGTACTCAATAAAACATTTTTTAGCATACCAACAGTACAAGCCGACCCATATTTTTATTCCACTGATGATGTAACTCTGAATCGCACAAGTGGTGAAGGCAATTTTGACTTCAGTTGTGTCTCCCGTGATGAAGTGTTTTGCAGATATTAAGTCTAATGCTATTGGTCCTGACGGTGTTGACCCAAAGTTCATTCGAATACTCATACCTCGTATTATACCATTCCTAACCTACTTTTTTAATAATATCCTTACCTCTAGTACTTACCCAAACGATTGGAACATGCAAAGATTATACCAGCGCCCAAGACAAACAAAGAATATAGGCCCATAGCAATTCTGTGCTATTTTTCAAAAAATGTCGAAAAAATCATTCACAAACAAATCTCTCAGTATTTTCAAAGAGAATCTCTGCTAACTGATGTGCAATCTGGTTTTAGAACTAACCACAGTTGCATTACAGCACTGTTAGAAGTTTCCGAATCTATTAGGGGTGATATTGATGAAAATAAGGTATGTTTCTTAGTCCTCCTTGACCATTCAAAAGCGTTCGACACCGTCGACCACCAAAACCTTTGTTTCAAACTACGTCATTTGTTCAGCTTTACTACTACATCAACAAAGCTTATAATGTCCTATCTCACTAATAGAACACAATCCGTTTATATTGGGTCATCGAAGTCGAAACCATTAGCAGTTGGAAAGGAGTACCTCAAGGATCCATTGTTGGTCCACTTCTTTTTTCAATGTATGCCAATGATCTCCCTGATCAACTAGTTTACAGTAGAGTACATATGTACGCTGACGATGTTCAAATTTTCTTGAGCAGCCAACTGAATGATATTAGTCAGTCCCTTGTTAAACTCAACAGTGATCTGCACAATGTGTGTGAATGGGCCAAGGCAAATGGTCTAGTTTTAAATCCTACTAAATCAAAATGTTTGATTATACACAAAAAAAATGTCTTTGCAAAATATCGACGTATATGTTAACAACGAAAAGGTCGTAGTTGTACCCACTGCCAAAAATTTAGGGGTTGTATTTAATAATTCACTCAGTTGGTCACATCACATAAACACAGCCGTTGGGCAGACATTTGCGAAATTACGTACGCTCTGGTTAACGCATTCATTCACACCACTTAAAATTCGAAGTCTCATAGCTAAAACTATTAAGAAGAAGAACCCAAAATGTTTCCCTTTACGCAAATTCTCTTTATGGGTTCAATTTTTACTCACTCATTAAAATAAAGTCATTGCAATTCCTTCACAAGATCATAACCAAACAAACACCTAAAAATCTATTCCAAAGAATCAAATTTGGCAGATTCAAAAGAGGAAGAAGGATTAAACCTCTAAGGCGACGAAGCCTTGTTCCAGAATGGCAGTTCTTTGTTAGTTCAGTACGTCTTTGCAACGCGTTACCACACAATTTGCAGAGTATCAGCAACGCATATATTTTTAAAAACAAGCTTAAAAGCTTTTTTTCATCCACATCGTAAAATCACTTTATTTTGTCCATTATTTACCGATCAACTAAGTTATCACAATTTTAATTTAAAATGTTTATTTTTATAATTTTAATAATTTTTATAATTTGTATTTTAATTTGGAGAAATGATTGTACATATAAACCTGTACCGTAATTTATAAGACATTGTCTTGTTGTGCAGGTACAAATTAATTAAATAAATAAAATAAATCTTAAATCTCCAAAATGGTAAAACCTATAGTAAAAAAACCATAAAAGTCAACCTTATAGAGAATTTTCACAGCTATAAAATGTTCTCTAATCCCATTTCGATAGGACTAGCAGTTTTCAAGCTAAATCGTGAAAACCTAAAAAAACCATTACAATGTGGCCGGAACTATTATATTCCAGCAGAAAAATTTGCAATGCTACAACATTTTCTCTTGTACTATTTCGAAAGGATACGACTTACCGTTCTCAAGAAAAATCCTGAAAAGCTAAAAATCCTAAACATGTGAGAGGTCAAAGGCTCAATTTATTTAAAAATCCCTCCAGCGATTTTTATACCCTACACCACACTGTGGTAAGGGGTATTATTTCTTTGTGCATTTGCATGTAACATGCATAAGGATAGATGCATAAGGGATAGACCCATAGTTCCTTTTGGGGATATACATAGAATCGCTTTCTGAGTCGGTTTATGCATGTCAGTCTGTCGCTTTTATATCGGGCAATAAAAATTGGGAAATTGCAATTGGCAGGTGAAAATTGGGGAATATATTAGTTTTTATAGCCATAGGAATAACGCTATTGCTTTTGGTGAAAATCGGTTTAGATTTGAATATAACTCCCATACATATTTTCGGCCGATTTCAAGTATTTGTTGCACCAACACGCTATATACGTTCGATTTTGATGAAATTTGGAATGTGTGGCTGAATTCGAACTAGAAATATATGTGCAAAATTATATCGAAATCAGTTCAGATTTAGATATAGCTCCCGTATATATTTTCGGCCGATTTTACGTATACACACATGTCTGGTTTCGATGAAATTTGGAATGAAAAATATATCGAAATCAGTTCAGATTTAGATATAGCTCCCGTATATATTTTCGGCCGATTTTACGTATTGGCTGCACCAAGCACGCTATACACACATGTCTGGTTTCGATGAAATTTGGAATGTGTGACTAAATTCGGTCTAGAATTAAATGTGACAAATTATATCGAAATCGGTTCAGATTTAAATATAGCTCCCATATATATTTTCGTCAGATTTAACGTATTTGCTAAACTAAACACGAGTGACTTAATTAATATATATTTTCAGCCGATTTCAAATATTAGCTGCATCACACACGCTATATACATATGCCCGATTTCGATGAAATTTGGAATGTGTAACTAATTGGGTCTAGAAATAAGTGTGTCAAATTATATCAAAATCGGTTCAGATTTAGATATAGCTCCCGTGTATATTTTCGGCCGATTTCAAGAATTAGCTGCACCAAACACGCTATATATGTCAGATTTCGACTATATTTGAAATGTGTGACTGAATTTGGCCCAGAAATAAATGTGCCAAATAATATAGTAATCGGTCCAGATTTAGATATAGCTCCCATATATATTTTGGACCGGAATGTGTGACTGAATTCGGTCAAGAAGTAAATGTGCCAAATTATATCGAAAACAGGTCTGATTTGGATATTGCCCATATATGTATATTTTCGGCCAATCTGGGTTATTTGATGCATAAACACCTTGCAATGTGTGACGGAATTCGATCTAGAAATAATAAATATAGAAATATTGTATAGAAATCGGTTCAGATTTAGATATAGCTCCCATATATATTTTACATATTCACATTGGTGCAGGCTATCATAAAGTCGGCCCCGTCCGATTTTGATCCTTTCCTTACTGTTTTTTTTTTTTATTTTTCTCATCTATGAACTTTGTATTTTCAGAATCTGCAAAAACTTCCCAGGTATAAGCAAGTTTATTTTAAAGTTAGTTAAGGCGCACAGTTACTTCGTTCAGAGGATTTGATTTCTGCCGAATCTTACATTGAAAAATAGCAAAGTTAGAATGTTTTTGTCGGGTTTCCTTTTTTGCACGAGTATATTCTGGATGGAATTCTTTCACGTAAGAAAATATTTAAGCCTTCAAAATATGTGAAAATTATGGGGCAATACAAATCGTAAGGACTACATGCAATAAAAACTATAAGCAATTCACGACCAAGTTTCAAACTGGATGTAAGCCAACATTTTTGTGTGTTTAGCCTTAAAAGGAGATCCCCAATTGTAAAGCTCAATAAAAGCCATTTTCATGATTTTTTCCGAGAAAACTACGAAACTTTTTGGCAGATTTTTTTCTTCATGTGAAAGAGAAAAATATTACGATGTTTTGAAGTCGTCTACGAAACCTTGTGTTTATTATAGCATTTGTGGTACAAACTCTATCTCGAGAACTAATAAACCAATTGTCATATATTTTTGTTGCCGATTTCGAGAAAAACACAGTTTATATGCTGCATACAAAATAAAATAAATTGTTCCCATCCAACGCTCATACTGAGGCAATGTTGTTCAGATCGACCACACATATTCTGTGCTACTTATACTTTCTACTTTTTTCTGAAATTTATAAGTAGGGATCCCCCTTTAAACAAAAATCCAGTGCTATCATTTTGAACTTTGGTGTGTACACCACTCATCACGTAGGCAGATGGATGTTTTCTGGAACTGAAAAATTAGCAAACGATGAGATTTCGTGCATGAAAATATTCTACAAAATGTTGCTAGGAAAATTTTATGTAGGGTCGGTTCACTAGGACAAGAAATCGATATTGTCATGTTTTCATTGTCCTTTATCACTTCTACCCGATCCTTTCTTATGAAAACTCTATGATTATGTATTTCATTGAATTTCGTATATGCAATTGATTATGTAGAAAAGTCGGATACACATGAACTATATCTGTTCCTGGCGGACAGATCCGGTTACTTGAATGTCTACATCTAAAGCCCTCATTGAGTATATAATGAATCCTAGAAGAAAGATTCGCCGTTTGTCAGACTTCTGAGTTATAGCGGGATGAATCTGTCGTTAACAAACAACGAATTTATGAAGCCCTAATTCAGAAGCGTAACCATCCGAATTTGATATATAGTTAAAAGATTATGCGAAATTTACCGAAATACATAAACATTTTTTTTTAGAAAGTAACGGGTAAAACTTATAAGGGACAATGAAAACGTGAATTTTTGTAGAAAATTTCATTTTGTTTTACTTTTTGAGTTCAATAACAAAAAGAACGTGGAAGAAACTGAGCTAGAAGGATAGCATATTTGACAGAAAGGTTCCTCATTCCATTTAACTGAAAACATGACATCTAAAAATGATGAAACAATATCTCCAAACAGAGATATAAAGCTATTTTCTCAATGATTAATGGGGGTCAATAAAAAAAATCATTATGTCTTGACTCAGAAATTTCAGCTAAGGGATTCTTTGGGGTTCTCAATTTTCCTCCCCCAGATCTTAACTTCCATTTTGTGTCACAGGGTATTCAGTAAGATTTCCCATAGAGACCACAATGTCTTTAATAGAAGACAATAATGAATTCTCATAAAAAACAAGATGAGAATACCAATAAACCTTTGTGAGAAGACCAGTAAGACTTCTGACGAAAGAGGTTAAATTTCCAATTTTAGTTCGATTGATAGAACTTTATTTTTTGTTTGCAAAAATGTAACGAATCCATTGAATCAACAAAATAAGGATGAACAGACTACACTTCAGAGGATAGTAAATATCCTGTGAATTGTCCTTTAACTTAGTACTTACTTACTTAGCTGGCTCATTACAGAACATTTGTTCTATAGGCCGAACTAAGAAAAGATCTCCAATTCTCTCTATTTGTTGCTTCGCTTTCTGGAATACCGCGCCTTTTCATCTCGTCATCCACTTGTTTGCGCCATCTATTCCTTGGCCTGCCAATTTTGCGTGCACCGCCAAGCGGTCCGCGTTTATACACCTTTTTAGCGGGGTCATCATCGCTCATTCTTATGATATGGCCTAGCCAACGCAATCGCTGCATCTCGATACGTTAACCAATATTGATGTCGTTGTACAGCAGATACAGCTCGTGGTTCATGCGACGTCGATATTCGCCATCAACGCAGATTGGTCCGTAGATCTTTCGAAGAATTTTTCTCTCAAACACACCAAGCACTACCATGTCTGCTTGCGCAAGTACCCAGGCTTCGGAGCCATACATCAGCACGGGTAGTATCAGTGTTTTGTAAAGCGTTATTTTTGTTTGACGAGATGTGGCTTTGTTTTTGAACTGCTTACTTAAACCAAAGTAGCATCTGTTGGCCAATATAATTCTTCTTTTTATTTCACAACTGATGTCGTTTGTTGTGTTTACGGAGGTGCCGAGGTAGACGAAGTCTTTTACTACCTCAATATTATAGGAACCAACTTCCACAGTCGGTCCAAGCTCAATGGACGCATTGCGCGTCGACACCATCAACTTGGTCTTCTCACCGTTTACGCCAGACCCACTTTAGCAGATTCTCCTTCGACCTTCATAAAGGTATCAGTTACTTCTTTTACTGATCGGCCTATGATGTCTATATCATCAGCATAAGCAAGTAACATGTGACTATTGGTAACTTAGTATAATATACAATTTGCATAAATATTTTCTTATACCTTTCTTTTAAAATAAATAATGATTTAAAAAAAAAATGTTCTTGTTCCAAATTTTATATTATATTTCTATAAGATGGAAAAAAATTTCCTGGAGTCGGAGTCGAGTTATTTTTTTCGACTCAGACTCCGACTCCAGCAAAATTGCTCGACTCCGACTCCAAAACCCTGGTTTAAAGTGAGGCATATTGCATGTTAAAAGGGTAATTGTAAGGGGAATTGTTTTGAAACCAAATTATAATGTTCATACATAAAAAACGCATTCCCGATTTCAGTTTCGTCTGAGACCATGGTTTATTGTTTCACTAAAACCATACTAACTCACATGCCTATCTGTATTATTTGCTATATATATGTATGTGCATGTATTATTAATTGAACTTACCTCTAATGTCTGGTGCCATAAACATCAACGGGTGCCGATTATGGTTGAATCTGTTAAAGAAACCACAAAACAGGAAAATTAGTTGACTTTCCAAGAAAATTAATTGCAACTGCAATTATGAGTGTTTAACTGCGGTTGTTCGTGCCGATACAACCTCTAATATTCGTTGACAGCAGAATAGAGTTTATTGAGCAATAATTTGTATACTGACGGTAGAGGTTAGTATGGTAATAAAGGCAAATTATGTAAAATATTTCAATTAAAACTATTCAACTGAGGTTGATGAAAAATTATCTATCAGAACGGACAGTCCACAACAAAATGTTACTAGGAAATAATTTAATCTTGGTTCAATGCAGTTAGATACAGTTTACTATGTTAAGTTTTATTTAGAAATTTTTTTGAGTTTTTTCGACCTTTTGACAAATAAAATTTACTATCGTAATTTTTATTTGCGGTTTTAGTTTCATTGCAAAACGAATCTTAAACACGGATCTAAGAAGACAATCTAATTAATCGATTCATGGTCATACACTATATGACACATGACGCAACAACTATATAACCGTGCCATTTTTTCAACATTCTGTACAATATTTCACATTCACCAAAATGTATTTTTTATTTGCACCGACAATTGCTATCACCTCCACTATCACCACCACCGCCACCTTTAGTTTGTATTGCGGTGATTGCCACTATCCACAAATGCAATCAAATTTCATTAATTTCACAGAATGATAATTTCACATTATACCAAATATTTGTGCACAATTTTCACATGTACATATTTTCGCTGATACATAAATGTGTCTGTGTATTATGCGAGTCAACAGCAACGAACCCCAACAAAACCAAAAATGTATTTAAATATGAGTATTCAACTCTAGTGGTTCTTCGTCGGTGCGGATGCGGAGTGTTTGAATATTTTGCATTTCGTATTCCTGGTATTAATTTGCGTTCGCCGCTTTGATGATTTCCCTCTTCATTTCTAGTTGTGTTAATTAGGTGTAGGTGTTGGGAGATTAAACCTGAACACGCTATAGAGAGAACAATAACAATGAAAAATATAATGAATCGCGATGCTGATGGAGACGAGGCATGTTTTGTGAAAATTATGGAAATTTTGTTTTGCAAAATAGATGCGATTGTTAGTTATGTTATTAAACAAAACACAAAACCAATTATTAAATCGTTTGAAAATAGTGGAATATAATAATAACTAGCAACATGACCGCCACTTCGTATGCGGAAAGGAAATAAAAAACAAATAAACAATATATAATAGGAAATGTCGAATACTGAAAATTTTGTTGTACTAATACCAATTTGAATCAATATTAACTTTAATTTAAGTACTGTTACTACCACTTTCGTTCGAATTTCAAAAAAAAAACTCAGTCATTAACCGCGTGCAAGATTTTTGAATCATTTCAATTAAAGGCTTTCTGTCCTCAGAAGGTAAAACATTATTGTAAACAAATAAACCCAAAACCAATTTCCCGCTATAGTAGGTATTTCTAATACCATTTCCGCCATCAGCGACGCTCATAACAAATTCCAGACTTTGTACGTATTTCAAAAAAACTCATTATATTATCGTACCAAAATACTTTCCGTACATCTGGATATAACCTTAAAAAATACGTTCTTATATTAACCACATATACCAACCGCGATTCTCATTTCCAGCTCTATTAGTTCCCCCAAACCCAATTATAGTATAAATGTGTTTCCATACCAACAGTTGCTCTTAGAAAAAAATTGAATTCCATCTCTGTTACTACACCCAAAACAACATTTACGCCGCTTTAGTACTTTTCGTAAATTGGTGGTACGTATGTGGCTCGGATTTATACGCCTTTTTAGCCAACACAATCGTTGCATCTCGATACGTTTAACTATATTGATGTCATTCTATAGCAGATACAGCTCGTGGTTCATACGACGTCGATACTCACCGTCAACACAGATCGGTCCGTAGATCTTTCGAAGAATTTTTCATTCAAACACGCCAAGCACTGCCTTATCTGTTTGCGCAAGTACCCAGGCTTCGGAACCGTACATCAGCACGGGTTGTATCAGTGTTTTGTAAAGCGTTATTTTTGTTTGACGAATTGTGGCTTTGTTTGAAGTGCTTATTTAAGCCAAAGAAGTATCTGTTGGTCAATACAATTCTTCTTTTTATTTCACAACTGATGTCGTTTGTTGTGTTTACGGCGGAGCCGAGGTATACGAAGTCTTTTACTACCTCAAAATTATAGGAACCAACTTGAACAGTTGGTCCGATCTCAATGGACGCATTGCGCGTCGACACCATCAGCTTGGTCTTCTCGCGGTTTACCGCCAGACCCACTTTAGCAGATTCTCCTTCGACCTTCATAAAGGTATCGGTTACTTCTTTTACTGATCGTCCCATGATGTCTATATCATCAGCATAAGCAATAAACATGTGGCTATTTGTGTAGATTGTGCCACTTCTTTTGAAGTTTGCCTCTCATATAATCTTTTCTAGCAGGATGTTGAAAAGATCACACGAAAGGCTGTCTTCTTGCCTGAAACCTCTTTTGGTACAAAACTCTTTGGAGAGGTTCTTTCCTATTTTAACTGAAGAGCTTGTGTCAGTTAGAGTCATTTTACAAAGCCGAATAGCTTTGCGGGCATACCAAATTCAGACATTGCTTGGAATACCTTTGAACGTAGTGGGCTGTCGAAGGCTGCTTTATGATCGACAAAAAGGTGGTAGGTGTCGATCAGCATATCAGGGTCTTCTCCAGGATATGCCGCAGTGTAAATATCTGGTCAATGGTGGACTTGCCAGGTCTAAAGCAATGTCGTGCTTTGATATTGTTAAAGTTACTAAGTTTTTCGGCAATTCACACACACACGACCCGAACGCAACGAAAGAGCAGACAAATGTTTTGATTTGTTTTTGTTTTGCAGCATGCGTGCATACAACGTTACTAACACACTGTCAAAAGTTGCAAATATTGAGAATTTTGTGTGCCCTCTTCTTGGTCGGCTGTGGTCTAAATCCGCATTGGTATGGTCCACTTGTTTCGTTGACCATGGGCTTTAGTCGTACGCACAATATCCCTGACACTATCTTGTAGGCGATAGGGAGAAGACTTATGCCCCTATAGTTGGAGCATAAAGTCGTATCTTCTTTCTTATGGACGGGACACAGGATGCTCAGGTTCCAATCGTCGGGTACGCGTTCTTCCTGCCAGATGAAGCTACCTAGCTAATACATACACCTTATCGGCGTGCCGCCTCCGGTTTTAAACAGCTCGGCTGGTAGGCCATCAGCTCGTGCTGCCTTATTATTCTTCAGCCGGTTTATTGCTGTCTTTACCTCATCTTGGCCGGGTGTTATACATTCAGTACCATCTTCTGGGATTGGATCTGTGGTATCTTCGTCGACTTCGCTACTATTGGATATCAACAGTTTTGAAAAATGTTCTTTCCATATCCTGAGCACACTATCTGTATCAGTTACCAATTTACCTTATTGGTCTCTACAGGAGGATGTGCCTGTACCAAAGCCATCAGTTTGATGTTTGACTCTTTGGTAGAATTTCAGACTTCATTCTGATTCCTGTACATCTCGATTTTTTCACACTTCCGCTTTTCCATCTCTCTCTTTTTCCTGCGGGAAAGACGTTTCTCCTCTCTCCTTTTCTCCCGATACATCTCTCGTGCGCTACGCGTTGCTACTGATTGTAAAGTAGCCCGCATTTTTCTCTTCGGTAGCAGTACGACACTCCTGGTCATACCATGGATTCCTTGGTGGAGGTCTCTGGTATCCAAGTATTGATTTTGCGGCTGATATGTTATCAGGACGAGGAGTGCTTTGATTAAGCAGTTAAGTGTTGTTGTGACGCCTTTCCCGTTCCATCGTATTTCCTGTATGGCAGTAATGTCGGCCTTGTACTTTTCAAGTACATCTGCCTTCTCTATAAAGAGTGCGAACATCCCAGGTGCAGATTCGCAGATCATGGTTCTTAAAACGTTTGCGGGTTCGTCAACTTTAGAGGGGTTTGTTTTTCTTTTCTTTCGTTTTTTCGGATTACTAACCCGACGCCCAAACCTAAGTTTTTAACGTTCTTATGGGTGAACGATCGGCACATGTTAGCTCACTACCTTTAACGGGTGTTAAAGGCAGTTTCCCAGGTGACACCACGGGGAGGTCAGCGTCCACTTGAGATGAAAGAGGGACCACGATAAATCCTGGGCTTTGCCATGTTAAATCCGGTCAGTACCATTCCTTGGTATCTTCCATCCCCTATACTCTAACATTAATCTTAATTCCAAATTTTAGGATTGCAGTTCTATAGGTTCATCCAAATCCAATTTAGTACTTTTCGTACAATTTTCCAAAACTACCTCATGCTACACTTTACAAATTATCATTATTCCAAATGTCAGGCTTCCAGCTCTATCCGTTCACCCAAATTTAGTACCATTTAGTACCTCCCGTACACATAAGTACGAACTTCCAAAACCATTGTCTTAGATTAACACCACTTCCCAACCGTGAATACCACACCAAATTTCAAGATTCTAGCTATAACCGTTCATAATATACAATTGGTACCAAATTTAGTAACTTTTAGTACTTTTCGTACACTTATAGGTCGAATTTCTTCCAACCCTTGGGCACTTCTTTCTTACTCTATATTAGTGACTCTCAGTCCAAATGTCAGAAGTCTAGCTCACACATTTAGTAGCTTTTACTACTTTTCGTACCCTTCTAGTTGAATTTCCAAAAATCAAGCCTTATCTGACACCTATGGACCAAGGGTGACCCATACCCAAAATTTTAAGATTCTAGCTTTAGCCATTTAGCGTGGGCGTTGCTTATCAGTCAGTCACTCATCATTACTGAACTCTTTTATAAGTACAGAAAATTGTACCAGCAAGTATACTTAACAGTATAACATAGTAATAAGTCATACGCCACATTGTCCCATAACATAACTGTTCTTTGTGCAAAACTTGAAAACTGCCAACAAGTTATGAAAAGAAGTTTTTTTCAAAATTTCATTCCAAAAAGTAAACATTTTCCGTATCGGTGCTTAAATAAAATAAATGCAATGGTATTTTGTTAAATACCAAATAAAAAAGTTTCAGTCTGCATCTGGAATGTTCTGGATCTGCACCTGGAATGTTCGCACTCTTTATAGAGAAGATGCAGTTTACGCATTGGCAGATGTACTTGAAAAGTACAAGGCCGACATTACTGCCATACAGGGAATAAGATGGATTGGGAAAGGAGTCACAAAAACACCTAAACGTGAAAAACTGTATTATAGCTGCCATGACACAAACATTAGTTTGGTTGCGGATTTGTAGTTGGTCGGAGATTAAAACATCTGGCTTCACCCCAGTGAATAAAAGACAATGCGATTCAAAGCAAAATTCTTCAACATCAGCTTTATTTACGCTCATGCTCCCACTGAAGACAAGGATGAACAGATCAAAGATATATTTTACGAGCGCTTACAAGAAATCCACAGGAAATATCTGACAATGGTATGAGGCTGATAGACTTTGCAGCTGCAAGAAACATGGTAGTTAGCAGTACCAGATGTAAGCATCTCGATATTCATAAGGCTGTCGCAAGATCAAAGAACGATAAATCAAATTGATCACGTTGTGATAGATAGACGACATGCATCAAGCGTGTTGGATGTACGATCGTTCCGAGGTTCAAACATAGACTCAGACCACTACCTTGTTGCACCCAGATTAAACGTAACAAACAAAGTGCGAACAGACACAACACGGAAGTTGGACATCGGTAAGCTGCAATCGCAACAGATAGCCACAGCATATTCCACTCAACTGGCCCAACTGCTTAATCTAAGCACTCCTCGTCCCGACAATGGCAGAACATTGTCTACTCCATGCAAACAATCGCAAACTCAGTACTTAGATACCAGAGACCTCAACAAAGGAATCCATGGTAGGGCTACTTTACAATCAGTAGCAACGCGTAGCACACGAGAGTGGTATCGGGAGAAAAGGAGATAGGAGAAACGTATTTTTCGCAGGAAAAAGAGAGAGGTGGAAAAGCGGGAGTGTGAACAAATCGAGATGTACAGGAGACAGAATGAAGTTCGAAAATTCTACCAAAGATTGAAACATCAAACTCATGGCTTTGGAACTGGCACATCCTCCTGTAGAGACCAGCAAGGTAATCTGGTAACTGATACAGATAGTGTGCTAAGGATATGGATGGAGCATCTTTCCAAACTGTTGGTATCCAATAGTAGCGAAGTCGACAAAGGTACCACAGATCCAATCCCAGAAGATGGTATTGAATGTATACCACCCGCCCAAGATGAGGTAAAGACAGCAATAAACGGGCTGAGGAATAATAAGGCAGCAGGAGCTGATGGTCTACCGGCCGTGTAGTTTAAAACCGGAGGCGACACGCTGATAAGGTGTATGTATCAGCTAGTTAGCTCCATCTAGCAGGAAGAACGCGTACCCGACGATTGGAACCTGAGCATCCTGTGTCCCGTACATAAGAAAGGAGATAAGACTTTATGCTCCATCTATAGGGGCATAAGTCTTCTCCCTATCGCCTACAAGATAGTTTCAGGGATATCGTGCAAACGAGTAAAGCCCATGGTCAACATAATAATTTGACCATACCAATGCGGCTTTAGACCTGGCAAGTCCACCATTGACCAGATATTTACCCTGCGGCAAATCCTGGAGAAGACCCAAGATATGCTGATCGACACCTAGCACCTTTTTGTCAATTATAAAGCAGCCTTCGACAGCCCGCTAAGTTCAAAGGTATTCCATGCCATGTCTGAATTTGGTATCCTCGCAAT
The DNA here is from genome assembly GCF_047663935.1 of Musca autumnalis. Lineage (NCBI taxonomy): Eukaryota > Metazoa > Arthropoda > Insecta > Diptera > Muscidae > Musca > Musca autumnalis. Next base: position 161,884,615 of record NW_027411866.1, on the reverse strand, counting down.
GCTCATTCGGCTTTGTAAAATGACTCTAACTGACACAAGATCTTCAGTTAATATAGGAAAGAACCTCTCCGAAGAGTTTTGTACCAAAAGAGGTTTCAGACAAGGAGACAGCCTTTCGTGTGATCTTTTCAACATCCTGCTAGAAAAGGTTATACGAGAGGCAAACGTCAAAAGAAGTGGAACAATCAACACCAATAGCCACATGTTACTTGCTTATGCTGATGATATAGACATCATGGGATGATCAGGAAAAGAAGTAAAGAGATGACAATGAGCGATATTCCAGAAAGCGAAGGACTAAACAGAGATAATTGGATATCTTTTCTTAGTTCGGTCTATGGAACAAATGTTCTGTAATAAGCCAGCTAAGTAAGTAAAGGTATAAGTAAAAAGGTTGTTCTTGCAGCCCCGTTTATGACAGTACAATTTTCTTCGGGGGTCAGTCCATACTTCCTGAGATAATGGCCTAAAAGCTCCAAGAAACCCGACGGCACCAACTAAAATCACCAAGATAACTCTCGCTGGGAGTTTCTGATTGGTCTAAACTTTGCACATCGTGTCATTTCACCCATTAGCTAAGCTGACTGGTGCTTTCTTACTTGTTGATGTTATTGATCTAGAATAGGTTTCCACTCCTCCCAATATCTTAATTCAACTCAGACTAACGAGGGTATGTACACTATTAATACCATAAAATGGGTCTAATCAAAATAGTAGTTTTGACCCCAATGTTTGGCCTAAAATTTGGATTTCGTAATATTTTAAAGTTCAATTAAAACCAGTAAGGAAAGGACCAAAGTCGGGCGGGACCGACTATATGATACCCTACACCACTGTGAATATGTAAAATATAAATCGGAGCTATATCCAGATCTTAACCGATTTTAATATAATTTGGCACATTTATTTCCAGACCGAATTCAGTCACACATTCCAAATATCATTGAAATCGGACTTATATATCGTGTTTGGAGCAGAAAATACACGAAATCGGCCGAAAATATATATGAGTGCTATATCCAAATCTGAACCGATTTCTATATAACTTGGCACATTTATTTCTAGACTGAATTCGGTCACACATTCAAAATTTCATTGAAATCGGACTTATATATCGTGTTTGGTACAGAAAATACGTGAAATCGGCCGAAAATATATATGGGAGCTATATCCAAATCGGAACCGATTTCAATATAATTTGGCACACTTATTTCTAGACCAAATTCAGACAAACATTCCAAATTTCATCAAAATCGGACGTATATAGCGTGTTTGGTGCAGCCAATACGTGAAATCGGCCGAACATATATATGGGAGCTATATCCAAATCTAAACCGATTTCGATATAATTTGGCTCATTTATTTCTAGACTGAATTCAGTCACACATTCCAAATTTCATCGAAATCGGACATATATAGCGTGTGTGGTACAGAAAATACGTGAAATCGGCCGAAAATATATATGGGAGCTATATCCAAATCCGGACCGATTTCAATATAATTTTACACACTTATTTGTAGACAAAATTCAGCCACACATTCAAAATTTCATCAAAATTAGACGTATATAGCGTGTTTGGTACAGCAAATACGTGAAATTCGGCGAAAATATATATGGGAGCTATATCCAAATCTGAACCGAATTTCACCAAAAGCAATAGCGTTCTTCCTATGGCTAAAAAAGTTGTAGTCCCCAATTTTCAGCTGAATCGGACAAAAAATGCGACCTGTATGCTGCGAACAAAAATACATGGACAGACGGATGGACACGCATAAATCGACTCAGAAAGTGATTATATGTATATCCCCAAAAGGAACTGTGGATCTATTTCGTTTCCTTTTGTATGTTGCATACAAATGCACAAAGACATAATACCCCTTACCACTGTGTGGTGTAGGGTATAAACACAAACATCATCTCTATTGGATCGATGGAATGGGTACAAATGCTGATGAAAAGATCGGATCTTTCACGACTTCCTTTGAACCAATGCAAAAGATGACATGAATACACGTCATCGCAAAGAACCCCTTCCATCAAATTTTGCTGGGTAATAATGTTGCTGAAACCTTCAAAATACCGAAAATCGGCGGTACCGTTCCATGGAGGCCTTATCAAAACGTGGACCAATACTAACAATTCACTGTAGGAATATTTCGCAGCTATGGCGATTAAATATCAAATATTAGCTACTTCGGTTGGATAATGTGGCTAAAACCTTCAAAATACCGAAAATCGTGCGAAATCATTCCATGGGGGCTATATCGGAACGTGGACTCTATTCCTACAATTTTCATCAGAAAAGCTTTTTGTCCACTGGGAACTCTCACAATCTTCAAAATACCGAAGATCGGGAGGTACCGTCTTCTGGGGTCTATACCATAGCGTGGACCTATGTCCATAATTTTTAACCGATTTTTTGTCAATTGCGAGCCCAACACTAGTAAAATATTAAAAATATCGAAAATTGGGGGCCATAGCAAAACGTGAACCAACCTTCCCAATTTTTGGCCCACCCACGTATGTGGGAAGAGGATATCAACTACCCGAGGATATGCGGGAATGAACAGCTCTCTGAATGGGTGATTAGTAAATTCTTTGAATCCTTTCTAGGTTATCAGCTTCACCATGGTGGGAAGACAAAATTGCTGGTAGCCAGGACTCATTTAGTAGAACCATAGCCACAATGGTGATATCTGGTGAGCTGTTCCAATCTTATTCTATCCTCGTAGGAGCGTCCTTCTTCACAGTGCAAATGAAGCAACTATTAATTTGCTCGATCAACGCTGTATCCGTCTGGTCATTATATAAAACGGAATGTCAAAGCTGATTATTGGCCTCCAAAATCGAACTAATATCAGACATATAACGCTAGTATGTACACATTAATCTCCTCTACCTCAGCAGTCCTTATTTAACACCACCCCTATATATTCCACAAAAGATTACAAGTGTAAAATGCAGCGTTTGTTGCTCTTGAGGGACAGCAGTTGTTGTTCCCAGACAGCAAACAGCAACGTAACTTCTATCGCAATAGTCTTGGTGTCGGCTAAGATCAAAGCAGCTTCGGAAGTCCACCCATTCCCTGCATGGATTTATGTACATTTCGCCTATGTTGACATGGATGCGGATCTGGAAAAAATTACAGAACATATTTATACACCGACTTGTTCTCTATACCGGCACGGATCAAAAGAGATCGGAGCAGGCATTCCAGTATATAACATAATTGTTGAAGTGACGGTCCTGGTCGAAGATTCCCCGAGTCAATTATGTGCATTGACCCGGCCGCCGTGGGATTCAAAGTTAATATTAAAGGGGAGGGAAGTCTGCGTACACAATCTGAAGAACAACAACATAGGCTTCGTTACGTTATGCAATGATTTTCTTTTTGAATTTCCTCTTATTATCATCACATCCCCTTTTCTGTTTTTGGCCCATTTATATTCGCTACCTTATTTTAGCATTTATTTAATTTCTGTTCTAGGTGTTCGTGTGGCGATATCCTGCTGTTGTTATATTTACCACTTGTCACACTAACACATGTTTAAACACACACAGACAACACACATGCTAACATACACTTATTAAAATGAATGCAAATATGACCGTGTGTATGTGTGTGTTGACTGGCAAAGTGTTGTACAACATAAATTTGCAAACGATTTGCAAGTCGCCGAATTAAATTTTATTTGTTGTTTACACTGCACCCATTTGACATTCTGAGCTTTCCAAAAATTTATTTGAATACTCAAGTGCAAGTGGGTATAAGTGGGTATGTATGGCTCGCGTGAATTTTGTTTATTTATGAATGTGTGAGAAGAATGGTGGCAGAGGAGTGTATTAGTATTTGTGCGGGTGGTTTATAGATGTTTATGTTCGGTACATATTTTGAATGTTTACACAGTGCCTATGGCATATTCTTGTTATTGTTGCTGGTGTTGTTGTTATCGCTGTTGTCTATTTCCACAATCGAGGACACATTGGACACACACACATACATATGTATTTATGTTTGTCCTGCCATTTGTATGAGTGAGGTAAAATTTGGCCATAATGTATGTTGTTAACCTTGTGCCTTTAGCTATTAACGGTGGCTTATCTTAACAAATATTTGTGCAATGTAAATTTGTGCGAAAAACCCAAAACCGAAATTTAGAATAAATGAATTGGAATTTTGAGGAAGCTCTTATGTTTTATACAATAAATTGGTATTAGGTCTAAACTGAATTGGCAATTTAATAATTGGGAGAACAACTCCACACTTTGAACCATAATTTTTTTATCTTATACACAACCCAAATCATATTTGGCTATAAGGTTGTGTACACAGTGGTACATATGTTTTTTGTGTAAATATCCTCCCAATTTCATATTATTTGTCGGATATTTATGCTTGCTTGCAGGCTTGCTTAAACAGCTGTTTCATCCTTGAATTTGATTTTTGTTTGTTATTTTGCAAGGGCATTCATATGTGCTGCTTGCTTATTTTTGTATATGCCCAACATGCCGCCAAGCAAGGGGTTGTGGTTCAGATTTGAAAATTTTGTATTTTATGTATGACAGAGTTTTTGAGGTTTTGTTAGTTAAACATTTGTTTTGGACAATTTCGTGGCGTATTGGTGGTACAGAATTTTGCAAATTTATTGACATGCGGTTGCAATGAAATTTCTACAATCGCAGTGTGGCCGACATCAGCTTGAATGTTTTGGTACAAATTTATATCAAAGTCCAAAAAATTGTTACTGTGGTGGTTTGACGGAAACAATCTTGTTTCCTTTTTTCCCAATTGAGGGAATGAAATGTTAGTATGTAGTTACATATTATCATGTAGGAGATTGGAATATCTAAAAAACACGTACATGACAATAAAACCCTGAGTTCATGTTGATCCCTCTTGCAATGTGCCTAATTGTGATCAATGAAGTCGCAGTCTTATCTACTGTGGAACTGCCATAAAATATATGTTTACTTTTCATACTATCAGCTTCATGGATACATAGGGTTTATACCCTTTGTCTTGATTAGAAATATTCCTCATTTAACAAATGGTATGCCCGGCTGGCTGGTAAACCCTCGCAGGGGGTAAGTTTGTACATCGAATTTCTTTCAAAATACATTTTATTAAGTTCAGAAATAGAATGTATCGGTCCAAACTTTAGGGTTGTGGTTATTTTTACAACGATACAAAAATATGGCTGGTCCGTAATATCTCTCTCAATCCTAAATCAAATTCAAGGAAAAACTATTTACAACCTTTTTTGAATATCTCCTCTATAGACTATGGCTAATATGCAGTTTATGGGAGCTTCGAGGATTGTTTTGAACTTATTTACGAGATAATTGTCCGCAAAAACACGTAACTGTCGCTTGGACCAACGGATTTGGTCTACAATTTTGTTCTCGCAAAATTTTTTCCTAACTTACGGTACAAGTTTTTTCAGAGGCAAGTCCGCACTTCCTGATAAAATCAACCGGAAGCGGCCACCATAGAGATATTTTCATATTTTCTGGCAAATCAAAAACGATCAATTTCAAGCAATTCTATGTCAAAGTTTTTTACTATTTTTCATTAAAATATGAGCGTTGTTGTGTTTTTATATCATCCTTTATATTAAGCCAATAAATAAACTCTAACAAAAAATGTTTAAAAAAAGTTTTAAAATTTTTAAAAAGTTTTTTTAATGTTAAATTTGTTTAAAAATTAAAAACTCTTATACTTAAAAAAATGTCCATAATTAATATGCAAAAACGATTAGAAAAAATTTTACCCAAATAAATTTAAAACACGTAAAAAAGAAGTAAAGTTCGTGCTGGCCGAACTTTTTGTACCCTCCACTACGAACTGTATTGAAGTGAATAGGAACAATTAGTTTAATTTCGTTTTATTGCAGAAGTAGTACATATATCGCAACTGATAATACTCCCTTCAAACAGCTCATATGGTGCGACATCGTTGTTCTTTCCCAAACATGGACTAATATTTACAATTTTCTGAATTGAGCGAAATACATAAAATTTGGCAATACCGATTAGACCTAATCTGGATATTCTGGATTTGGATAGTTGACAACATCGGGAGCACTGTCCTATGGAGGTTGTATAAAATGTTGTACCGATAAATTTCTGGAGGAAAGTTTCGTAACTCCAGTGGAGACTAAATACCAAAATTTCAGTTATGCCCGTTGAATAATGTGGCTAAATCTTTCAAAATATCCAAATTTGGTAGGGACCTTTCTATGGGGGCTATATAAAAACATGGAACAATACCGGAAAATTTCAGGTGGAAAGTTTTATACAACCAACGGAGACTAAATATTAAATTTCATCCGTTTCGATGGGATATTGATGGCACAACCTTCAAAATACCGAAAATCGGGAAGTACCTTTGGGGGGCTATTTGAAGACATGGACTTATACTGGTAATTCTCTTTTGTAATATTTGATACACCCATGGCAGGTGAAATACTAAATTACAATCATATCGGTGATATATTGAGGCGACAGCTTTCGGAATACCGTCCTATGGGGGCTATTTGAGAACTTCGACCTACATATGTATATCGGCAAATTTCGGGTGGCATGTTTCATACCCCTATCAAAGACATAATACCAAATATCATCTATTTCGGTGGGGAATTGGGGAATATATAAACAAATTTCAGGTGGAAAGTTCTATACACTCAACGAAGACTAAGTACCAAATTTCAGTCATTTCGGTGGGATATTAAGACCACAATCCTCAAAATGCATAAAATCGGGAGGTACCGTTCTATGGGGGCTATATGAAGGTGTGGTCCTATACCGCCCAGCCAGCATTTGGAAGATTGTTTATCCAAAAATCTCATTGCGGAGTCTTTTTGGAGTCCTTTTGTTGATCAAAAACTGATTAAGTCCCTTGTATGATCAGAAAGGGACTCGAAAGTGACTCCCTGTAATGATTAAAAAGAGTTCAATTTAAAATACAACAACAAATGTGTAGCAATCACAAATCAATCATTGAGTCGTTAAAAATGTGATAATTTTTTTGTTATTTATTGTCACATTTTGATCATCTGAAGATTGAAAAATGCTTAATCAAAAAAGTGTCATGCAGTTGTTTGAAAAGTGATTAGAATTATGTATCTTCTGATCATATTTTGGACAGCTAGGTGATTAAACATTGATTGTTTTGTTTATTACCAAACATAACGGGTTGGTTGTTTATAATTCTCATATACACTTTCTACAAAACTTTGGTATAAATGTCACGTATAATATTATGAATATTGACAAAGAAAACACATCTACAGGTTTTGCCATGTGAAATGAAGAAAGTGAATGAAGATACAGTATACTAAAGGGGTAATTAAAAGTCATAACAAAGCATAAAAGAAAACAAAACAAAAGAAAGGAAAGAAACAAAAAACAAAGAAGAATAAAAAAGAAAATTCTTTTAATTTTTTGTCTGATAAAGACTTATAAATGACTCACTAAAGACTCTAATGCAGAGGAGGACTCATTTGTGATTTGTTTAGAAGAGTCGCCTGAGGTTACGTTTTTCTCCCGACAAAGGAGTCATTTATGATCAGAAAATGAGCTCATATTCCAGCTTTTTAATCGTGCATTCTGATCAAAAAAGACTCGAATTTGATTAAAAATTTCAAAAAATGCTGGCTGGGCGACAAATTCAAAGTGGAAAGTTTTATACCCTCAATGAATACTAACTACGAGTACCAAATGTCATTTATTTCGATGGGATATTGAGCACACAACCTTCAACATACCAAAAATCGGGAGGTACCGTTATATGGGGGCTATATGTAGACTAGGGTTATGACTTTTTTACAACCTCATATCCCTGTATCGTAGCGTGATGAGTTTCTGCATAATATTACATAAAATCTTAATTATAAAGTGATTCGATAAAAAAAAGCTTTTAAATTTTTTATTCTTCAGAACTTTTGACAATTTTTTGAAGACACTGTAAGCAGATATTTAACTGAAAACAAGGTATAGGGGCGCACGACATAACCAAAATTACATAACTTTTTGTTTGGGTGACGTAGGGGATGAATGATACCAAGCAACGGTCTTGACCGGCTTTAACATGGCAAAGCCCAGGATTTATCTTGGTCCCTCTTTCATCTCAAGTGGACACTGACCTCCCCGTGGTGTCACCTGGGGAACTGCCTTTAACACCCGTTAAAGGTAGTGAGCTAACATGTGCCGCGCGTTCACCCATAAGAACGTTAAAAACTTGGGTTTGGGCGTCGGGTTAGTAGCCCTCCCCTAGAAAAAACATACTACTATGAAAAAACGAAAGAAAAGAAAAACAAACCCCTCTAAAGTTGACGAACCCCGCAAACGTTTTAAGGACCATGATCTGCGAATCTGCACCTGGAATGTTCGCACTCTTTATAGAGAATGTGCAGTCTTCGCATTGGCAGACGTACTTGAAAAGTACAAGGCCGATATTACTGCCATACAGGAAATACGATGGATTGGGAAAGGCGTCACAACAACCCCTAAAGGTAACGCACTGTATTATAGCTGCCATGACGTAAAGCATGAGTTTGGTTGCGGATTCGTAGTTAGTCGGAGACTAAAACATCTGGTATCCAGCTTCACCCCATTGAATGAAAGACTTGCTGCAATTCGAATAAAAGCTAAATTCTTCAACATCAGCTTTATTTGTGCTCATACTCCCACTGAAGAAAAGGACGAACAGACAAAAGATATATTTTACGAGCGCTTAGAAGAAACATATGACCGTTGCCCTGCCCATGACATTAAAATCATTCTAGGCGATTTTAATGCCAAAATTGGAAAGGAGAATATCTTTGGCCCAACAGTCGGGAAATTCAGTCTCCACAGTGAAACATCTGACAATGGTATGAGGCTGATAGACTTTGCAGCTGCAAAAAACATGATAGTTAGCAGTACCAGATTTAATCATCTCGATATTCATAAAGGCACCTGGCTGTCTCCAGATCAAAGAACAAGTAATCAAATTGATCATGTTGTGATAGATGGAAGACATTCATCCAGCGTGTTGGATGTACGATCGTTCCGAGGCGCAAACATTGATTCGGACCACTACCTTGTTGCAGCAAAGGTACGTACCCGTCTAAACGTTGCAAATAAAGCACGAACAGACTCAACGCGGAAGTTGGACATCGATAGGCTGCAAACACAACAGATAGCCACAGCATATTCCACTCAACTAGCCCAATTGCTTAACGCGAGCACTCCTTGTCCCGATAACATAACAACACAATGGCAACATATTGCCCACTCCATGCAAACAGCCGCAAAATCCATACTTGGATTCCAGAGACCTCCACAAAGGAATTCATGGTATGACCAGGAGTGTCGTGCTGCTACCGAAGAGAAAAATGCGGCATATAGAGCTACTTTACAATCAGTAGCAACGCGTAGCGCGCGAGAGAGATATCGGGAGAAAAGGAGAGAAGAGAAACGGCTTTTCCGCAAGAAAAAGAGAGAAATGGAAAAGCGGGAGTGTGAAAAAATCGAGATGTACAGGAGACAGAATGAAGTCCGACAATTCTACCAAAGAGTGAAACATCAAACAGATGGCTTTGGTAGAGGCACATCCTCCTGTAGAGACCAGCAAGGTAATCTGGTAACAGATACAGATAGCGTGCTCAGGATATGGAAGGAACATTTCTCCAATCTGCTGGTATCCAATAGTAGCGAAGACGATGATACCACAGATCCAATCCCAGAAGATGGTATAGAATGTATACCGCCCGGCCAAGATGAGGTAAAAACAGCAATCAACCGGCTGAAGAATAATAAAGCAGCAGGAGCCGATGGCTTACCAGCCGAGCTGTTTAAAACCGGAGGCGACGCGCTGATAAGGTGTATGCATCAGCTAGTTAGCACCATCTGGCAGGAAGAACGCGTACCCGACGATTGGAACCTGAGCATCCTATGTCCCGTCCACAAGAAAGGAGATAAGACTGTATGCTCAAACTATAGGGGCATAAGTCTTCTCCCTATTGCCTATAAGATAGTGTCAGGGATATTGTGCGAACGACTAAAGCCAATGGTCAACGAAATAATTGGACCATACCAATGTGGCTTTAGACCTGGCAAGTCCACCATTGACCAGATATTTACCCTGCGGCAAATCCTAGAGAAGACCCAAGAGATGCAGATCGACATATTTCACCTTTTTGTCGATTATAAAGCAGCATTCGACAGTCCCCTCCGATCAAAGGTATTCCACGCACTGTCTGAATTTGGTATCCCCGCAAAGCTCATCCGGCTTTGTAAGATGACTTTAACTGATACTAGGTCCTCAGTTAAAATTGGAAAGAACCTCTCCGAAGAATTTTGTACCAAAAGAGGTTTCAGACAAGGAGACAGTCTTTCGTGTGACCTATTCAACATTCTGCTGGAAAAGGTAATACGAGATGCAAATGTCAAAAGAAATGGCACAATTTACACCAATAGCCACATGTTACTTGCCTATGCTGATAACATAGACATCATGGGACGATCAGTAAAGGAAGTAACTGATACCTTTAGGAAGGTCGAAGCAGAATCTGCGAAAGTGGGTCTGGCGGTAAACGGCGAAAAGATCAAATTGATGGTGTCGACGCGCAAAGCGTCCATAGAGCTCGGACCAACTGTAGAAGTTGGTACCTACAATTTTGAGGTAGTTAAAGACTTCGTCTACCTCGGCACTGCCATAAACACAACAAACAACATCAGTTGTGAAATTAGAAGAAGAATTGTATTAGCCAACAGATGCTACTATGGTCTAAGTAAGCAATTTAAAAACAAATCCACATCTCGACAAACAAAAATAACACTATACAAAACGCTGATACTACCCGTGCTAATGTATGGCTCCGAAGCATGGGTACTTGCGCAAGCAGATAAGGCAGTGCTTGGTGTGTTTGAGAGGAAAATTCTTCGAAACATCTACGGGCCGATTTGCGTTGACGGTGAATATCGACGTCGTATGAACCACGAGCTATATAAGCTATACAAAGACATGAATATAGCTAAACGTATCGAGATGCAACGATTGCGTTGGCTAGGCCATATCATGAGAATGAGCGATGATGAACCCGCTAAAAAGGCGTATGAATACATGCCACATGGCGGTGCACGCAGAATCGGCAGGCCTAAGCTTCGATGGAGCAAACAAGTGGATGAAGAAATGGAAAGGCGCGGTATTCCAAAAAGTCAAGCAAAAAACAGAGAGGAATGGATATCTTTTCTTAGTTCGGTCTATGGAACAAATGTTCTGTAATGGGCCAACTAAGTAAGTAAGTAAGTTTGTTTCTTACTAATTTTATCAAAGTTTTAAAATAAATAAAATATATATCATTTTATATTATATATTTATTTCATATACAATAAAAACGAAAATAACTTTTGTTCCTTTTAAATTTTAAAAAAGGTCCCGCACAAACCACTTTTTTAAAATTTAAAAGGAATAAAAGTTATTTTCGTCATTAATAGGCAAAAGACCATTCATTCGTGCAACAGGAAACAATTTTTTGAGAACTTTTTTTTCATTTTATAGAATTTTTTCAAAAAAAAAAAATTCAACTTAGTCCATATTTACATTAGGCAATTTCCCTTGCGGCAATTGTCAGTTTGAAGGTGAGAGAGGGTGTTGAGAGAAGGGTATTATAAGATGGTTTTAGCCAAAATGTTTGTTACACATCGAAGTAATGGTCGTAGACCTATACATACATATACCAAAATGAATGTCTCGGCGAGCTGAGTCGATCTGGCTATGTATGTCCGTCCATCCATCCGTCCATCTAAACTTTGTAATCCCGCTACAGGTCGCAATTTTAATCCGACTTTGTAATCCCGCTACAGGTCGCAATTTTAATCCGATCGTCACCAAATTTTGGGTGTTGATGAAGGTCCCGGAGTGAAAGAAGCCTATTGATTTTGGTGATGGTCGGATAATATTCAGAGGTCGGAATGGGCCAAAAAATTATTTGGGGAAAAAGTCAAAATTTTATTTCAAAGCGTATATCTCCGCTTCTATATGGGGTATATCAAAAGCAAAACCTGCAAATGAAAGCAGAACATATCGTCTTTGCAACGATGTAACGTAGGTGGTCAAACACCGAAGATATCGCAATATCCGCTAATATAACCCAACTTTTCATTTTTGCGACTTTAATAATAATAACGAATATCACAGCTTTGGTTAGGGACCTTCCAAAAGCAAAGTCTGACTATGAAAGTAGAAAATCCCATCTTTAAAATGATGTAAAGCAGGATGGCGTAGGTGGCGAACTAGCGGAGATATCGCAATAGTCGGTGTTACATCCCATTTTTTTAATATTTTTGTAAAAATTTTGGTTGTTAATGGGGTCCCACAGAAGAAAAAGCCTATTGATTTTGGTAATAATGGTCGGATATTATTCAGGGGTCGGAATGTGAAAAAAAAAACATATTTGGAGAAAAGGCCAACGTTTTATTTCAAAGTGAATATCTATCTTCTGTAAGAGGTATATCGAAAGCAAAACCTGGCAAATAAAGTAGAAAATATCACCTTTACAACGATGTGAAGTAGGTTGTCATAGGTGGCTAAACAACAGAGATATCGCAGTAGTCGGTAATGCATCCATATTTCAATTTTTGTGCAATCACACTACAGGTCGGAATTTTGATCGGATCCTCACGAAATTTTAAGCGTTGATGGGGGCCTCACAGAGAGAGGAGAGTACATCCCACTATTCTATTTTTTTATTTGAGTTGTACTGACGGTGCACTTAAATGCATTTCAACTAAATTGACCTGTATTAATGAAGACATTCAGAGCAGAGGCGCTAAGCTATCCCAATTTTAATATTTTGAGTTTTACCAGTCAGAAGCTTATGCACAGGGGTAGTGGTGTAGGGTATCACATAGTGGGCCCAGCCCGGACTATAGCCCTGGCTCACTTGTTTTTACAATAAAATGGAATGAATGTTATTTTAGACATTAATACGCAAAAGTTCATTCATTCTTACTACAGGAAAAAATGTCAAAAAGTCATAACCACATTTTAACACCATTTTATACCATCGACGAAGACTAAGTACCAAATTTCAGTCATTTCGGTGGGATATAAAGGCCACAACCTTTAAAATACAGAAAATCGGGAGGTACTGTTCTGTGGGGCTATATGAAGGCGTGGTCCTACACCGATAAATTTAAAATGGAATGTTTTATACCCCCAACGAAGACTAACTACCAAATGTCAGTCATTTCGATGGGATATTGAGCACGCAACATTCAACATACCGAAAATCGGGAGATATCCTATGGGCGCTAAATCAAAACGTGGACCTATATACAATTTTTTTGGTAGAAATGTTTTTAGCCTCTGGAAAATACAAATAACAAATTACAACCAATTCGGTGGTCAACTGGACAAATATCTTAAAAATTCCCCATAGTATGGTGGAGGGTATAAAAAGTGTTAAACGAACGGAAGTTCGCATCGAACATCCGAAAATGTTTCGAATTTCGTATGAATCAACAGAATTTGTTTCGATTTTCGGATAAAAATTTCGAAAATATTCCGATTTTTTTCCGAATATCGGATCAAACGTCCGATATTTTTCCGAATGTCGGTTCAAACATCAGAATTTGTTGGGATATTCTGTAAAAGTATTCGAAATTCATCCCATTTTCTGTGCATTTTAGAATGTTCTTTTAGATTTTTTTTCCGAAATTGTGCAGAAAATCGAAAATTCCCTTAAAATGTCTCTTCTTTTCATTCGAGTTTTTTTACGAATTCGTTTAGAATTCGAAAAGAAACTCTAATGTTCCTTCCGATTTTTTTCGACAAACTTTCCGAACTCGTAGGCACCTTCACATAATTTTGTTCCGATTTTGGAAAGAATTCGGCATCAGAATCGAAAACTTGTGTAGAGTTTCGTTCTGAATTCGGAAAAAAATTGTTAGCTGGGTTGTTAAATAAAGATTCTTTAAGACAACAATCCTACCTATTTAACACAAAAAGAATAAACACAATACCCGTTATAGTTTCTGAGAAATAGTTATTTCTTTCTCCAGAAATGTGCAAAAATTATATATTTCCCAAAACGAGTACACTCTACCAGACACTGATACTACCCATACTTACCTATGGATCTGAACAATGGGTACATGCGAAAGCAGATTAGGCAGAACTTGGTGTGTTTAAGACATACAAGAACTACTACAATTGCGTTGGCTGGGCAATTTCAGCAGGATGGATAAAGATGTCCCCACCAGAAAGCCGTAAGAATACGAGTCACTTCACGCCCCAAGGGAAGGCCACGTTGAAGATGATACCATAAAAACATGGCATTCAAAATTGGTAAAATAAAACAGATGGTCGGTGTTTTTAGAAAAAACTATTCTTAGTTTGGCTAGTGGAACAAGACGTTCTGTTTAGTATAAAAGCCATCTAAGAAGAAGAAGACCTTAACGTACGCTTGACTGCACTTTCTGCTGTAGGCAAGTGACTTCCGATTTTTTCGTGGCACTTCGTGTTCCAGCAGACCGCGGGGTTGTCATCTAACTCAAGTTCCTCTATTCAGTAGTCTGGCGACACTCAGGCCGTACAATGGATTTTTAGATGGTCCTTAACATATTTCTGCACTTGAGATGAAAGAGCGGTTAAGATTAGTCAATGCTAATCACGGTGCTCTTGAACCAACTTAAAATGGAAGCTTCTTACACCTGGGAAGTTTTTGCGGATGCTGAAACTACAATGTTCATAGATGAGAAAAATCAAAAAACAAAACAAAAAATTCGCATATTTAGGGTTTTTTAGGTTTCCACGTTTTTGCTTCAAAACCGCATGTCCTATCGAAATAGGATCCGAGAAACTATTGCAGCTGTGAAAATTCTCTACAAGATTGTCCTCTATGATAGTAGGTTTTACCATTTTTGAGATATAGAAGTTCAAATTGGGACAATGCACTGACTGTATCGCCTCCTTATAAAACAATGTCATGTACGGTGCGCCTTAACTAACTTTAAATAAAAACCGCTTACACCTGGGAAGTTTTTGTGGATTCTGAAACAGCAATATTCATAGATGGTAAAAATACAAAAACAAGAAAAAATCGCTGGAGGGATTTATAAATGAATCGCGATCAAAGTTCACATTTTTAGATTTATCTTAGGTTTTGGCGATTTTGCTTGAAACCCGCAAGTCCTATCGAAATAAGGCTAAAGAAAATGTTGTAGCTGTGAAAATTCTCTAGATGATTGGTGGTTATGATTTGCTCCTAGGTTTTACCGTTTTTGAGGTATAGAAGTTCAGGTCACGTTTTTAGGTTTTTTTGTTAGGTTTTCACGATTTGCTTGAAAACGGTAAGTCTTATCGAAAAGGGATTAGAGAAAATCTTATAGCTGTGAAAATTCTCTACCAGATTGACTTTCGTAATTTTTTTCCTAGGTTGTACCATTTGATACATATGATATACATATGTATAAGTATATAAGGAAACAGTCAGTGAATTGTCCCATGTCTCAGAAAAGTTACGAAAATATCATAGAGGTCAATCTTGTAGAGAATTTTGCGCTGCTACAACATTTGCTTTAGTTCCATATTGAGAGGGCTTGCAGATACCCAGCAAAATCGTGAAAACCAAAAAAACCACATAAATGTGAATTTTGACCGCGATTTATTTGAAAAGCGCTCCGGCGATTTTTGTTTTATTTTTCTCATCTATGAATATTGTAATTTCAGAATCCGCAAAAACTTCCCAATTGGCTCAAGAGCACCGTGTAATGCAAATTAGAATTACTAATTGGTGCATATTATACCCAAAGTAAGTTTATTTATCAAAAACATTTCATTATTGTTTAAAAGAAATTTTTCAATACTGCTCCAAAGAGCCTGAAAATCTCAAAGGTTTGTCACCGTTAATGTCAATTGCAATGCTATCATAGAAGGACTCTTCATAACAAAGGAAAAATAAATTTTTCTTTTCAGAGTTTTCAATTTTGCGTAAATAACTTTCTTTTAATATCCTTTCACTGCCTGGACGCACATGTTGCTTAAGTTTAGTTCAAAATTGAAACTTGGAAACTATTTCTGTTTAATTGCTTTTTACGAAACAAAAAAAACACAACAATTCCTTTTAAAACTCTTTTGACCGAATCTGTAATTTATAAATTACTAGAAGACAAACGTTTTTCTCATCTTCCGCTCTAACAAGATCTTAACGAATAATACAAAAAAAAACTGAACGAATGAACTTTTTCTTGATGTTCACAAGACGTAGTTTCCTTCCTTATATTCGGTTTTTATTGTCATTTCTTATAGAAAGTGTTAGTGTTGTTGTTGTATCCCCACTCAGTTGTTTCCCAGACATACAATGCAGTAGTAGCCACTCTGTAATGGTATTCAAGTGGCAATAACTAAACAACAAAGTTCATCTCCTTTTGCTTCTTCTTCTTCTTCTTTTTTGTTATCCTCTAGAGTTTTTCTTTGTGTTCTTGGAATTTCGCTTTTGTGTTGCACGCACTCAAAGTTTTTCTGAATTTTATCATTATTATTAAATTTTATGTGAAACTTTGTTTTTGTTACTTCGACTTGTGTACTTGTGTCTTACAGGCCATAGTTGAGAAGAGATATGTTCTCAACTATTCGCATGCATGCCACCACACATACATACATAAGTCTTTTCTTAATTCTCATTAATTACTGAAACTGGAATTTATTTTTGTTGATGCTATTCAAAGAGGGGAAGGGTTACATATTCTTACATGCTGGTATCAAAGAGGAAGGAGGATGGTAATAGGGATGTCAGTTGATTAGAACTCCTATAAAATGGGTTGAATAAACACCTGAATACTCTCAGTCTATGACTGTATAAAAAACAGGATTGGGGGTTCTAAGTGTGCTTTGAAAAGATCCCCAATTTTCCAAATAACAGCATTTTAGGTGACAAAAGAAGTTTTGGAAGTTTCCAGCGTGAATTTAAGGTTTTGTTTTGTAGGTATCACAAACACACATATGTTCCCACAACATCCCCGAAGGCACAAGGGAGACTACTCTCATATCAATGAGTGCATGACAATTCATATCTAGCATATACTTTTTATCGAGTCCGAAGGCGTGTCTTACGACTCCACTTGTAGAGAAGATATTCATGACTGAAATTCTCAGGAAATGTAAGCCAACATTGCACTGAGGGGATTTTCCACCGCCGAAAATATTGAGTAAAAGGCGGACGTGCCGATGTAACATAAACAGTAGGCCTAATTACTCCATTGTCAGACCAAATCAACACAGTCTACATAGAATAAAATTACAATATACAGCCCCAAATTTTGGATAATTTCGGGGCCCATATCTCAGGAATTATTATCTTTACCTGACGTAGGGGATGAAAGATACCAAGGAACGATCCTGACCCGCTTTAACATGGCAAAGTCCAGGATGTATCTTGGCCCCTCTTTCATCTCAAGTGGACACTGACCTCCCCGTGGTGTCACCTGGGGTAGCCCCCTTTAACACCCGTTAAAGATAGTGAGCTAAAATGTGCCGCGCGATCACCCATAAGAACGTTAAAAACTTGGGTTTGGGGGCAGGGTTAGTAACCCTGCCCTAGAAAAAGCAGAATACTGTGAAAAAACAAAAGGAAAGAAAAACAAATCCCTCTAAAGTTAACGACCGCCGCAAACGTTTTAAGAACCATGATCTGAGAATCTGCACCTGGAATGTTCGCACTCAATATAGAGAAGGGGCAGTTTACGTATTGGCAGATGTACTTGAAAAGTACAAGCCGACATTACTGCCATACAGGAAATGCGATGGAATGGGAAAGGCGTCACAACAACACCTAAAAGTGACGCACTGTATTATAGCTGCCATGACATAAAGCATGAGTTTGGTTACGGATATGTAGTTGGTCGAAGGTTAAAACACCTGGTTTCCAGCTTCACACCAGTGAATGAAAGACTTGCTACAATTCGAATAAAAGCAAAATTCATCAACATCAGCTTTATTTGCAGGACGAACTGACCAAAGATATATTTTATGAGCGCTTAGAAGAAACATATGATCGGTGTCCTGCCCATGACATTAAAATTATACTAGGCGATTTTAATGTCAAAATTGGAAAGGAAAATATCTTTGGCCCAACAGTCGGAAAGTTCAGTCTCCACAGTGGAACATCTGACAATGGTATGAGGCTGATAGACTTTGCAGCGGCAAGAAACATGGTAGTTGCCAGTACCAGATTTAAGCATCTCGATATTCATAAGGGCACCTGGCTGTCTCCAGATCAGAAAACAAGAAACCAAATTGATCATGTTGTGATAGATGGAAGACATTCATCGAGCGTGTTGGATGTACGATCGTTCCGAGGCGCAAACATTGATTCGGACCACTACCTTGTTGCAGCAAAGGTACGCACCCGGTTAAACGTAGCAAACAAAGTACGAACAGGCACAACACGAAAGTTAGAAATCGGTAAGCTGTAATCACAACAGATAGCCACAGCATATTCCACTCAACTAGCCCAACTGCTTGATCAAAGTACCCCTCATCCCGATAACATATCAGCGCAATGGCAAAGTATTGCCCACTCCATGTAAACAGCCGGAAAACCATACTTGGATACCAGAGACCTCCACCAAGGAATCCACTCCCTCAGGAGTGTCATGCTGCTACCGAAGAGAAAAATGCGGCATATAGGGCTACTTTACAATCCGTAGCAACCCGTAGCGCACGAGAGAGCTATCGGGAGAAACGTCTTTTCCGCAGGGAAAAATAGAGAGATTGAAAAGCGGGAGTGTACAAAAATCGAGATGTACAGGAACCACAATGAAGTCCGAAAATTCTACCAAAGAATCAAGCATCAAACTGATGGCTTTGGTACAGGAACATCCTCCTGTAGAGACCAGGTAATTTGGTAACTGATACAGATAGTGTGCTCAGGATATGGAAAGAACTTGTTTCAAAACTGTTTGTATCCAATAGCAGCGAAGACGACGAAGATACCACAGATCTAATCCCAGAAGATGGTATTGAATGCATACCGCCCAGCCAAGATGAGGTAAAGACAGCAATAAATCGGCTGAAGAATAATAAGGCAGCAGGAGCCCATGGCTTTCCAGCCGAGCTGTTCAAAACCGGAGGCGACACGCTGATAAGGTGTATTCATCAGCTAAATAGCACCATCTGGCAGGAAGAACGAGAACCCGACTATTGGAACCTGAGTATCCTGTGCCCCGTTCACAAGAAGGGTATCTCCCTGTATGCTCTAACTATAGGGGCATAAGTCTTCTCCCTATTGCTTCAAGATCGTGTCAGGGATATTGTGCGAACGACTAAAGCCTACGGTCAACGAGATAATTGGACCATACCAATGCGGCTTTAGACCTGGCAAGTCCACTATTGAACAGATATTTACCCTGCGGCGAATCCTGGAGAAGACCCAAGAGATGCAGATCGACACCTACCAACTTTTTGTCAATTATAAAGCAGCCTTCGACAGCCCGGTAAAAGGTATTCCAAGCCATGTCTGAATTTGGTATACCCGCAAAGCTCATTCGGCTTTGTAGAATGACTTTAACTGACACGAGATCCTCAGTTAAAATAGGAAAGAACCTCTTCGAAGAATTTTGTACCAAAAGAGGTTTCAGGCAAGGAAACAGCCTCTCGTGTGATCTCTTCAACATCCTGCTGGAGAAGGAAGGAACGTCAAAAGAAGTGGCACCATCTACACTAATAGCCACATGTTACTTGCTTATGCTGATGATATAGACATCATGGGACGATCAGTAAAAGAAGTAACCGATACCTTTATGAAGGTCGAAGGAGAATCTGCTAAAATGGGTCTGGCGGTAAACGGCGGGAAGACTATGTTGATGATGTCGACGCGCAATGCGTCCATAGAGATCGGGCCAACTGTTGACGTTGATTCATATAATTTTGAGGTAGTAAAAGACTTCGTCTACCTCGGCACCGCGGTAAACACAACCAACAACATCAGTTGTGAAATACGAAGAAGAATAGTGTTGGTCAACAGATGCTACTTCGGACTGAGTAAGCAGTTTAGGAATAAAGCCACATCTCGTCAAACAAAAACAACGCTTTACAAAACACTGATTCTACCTATGCTGATGTATGGTTTCGAAGCCTGGGTACTTGCGCAAGCAGACAAGGCAGTGCTTGGTGTGTTTGAGAGAAAAAATTCTTCGAAAGATTTACGGACCAATCTGCGTTGACGGTGAACCACGAGCATGAACCACGAGCTGTATCTGCTATACAACGACATCAATATAGTTAAACGTATCGTGATGCAGCGATTGCGTTGGCTAGGCCATGAGAATGAGCAAAGATGAACCCGCTAAAAAGGGGTATAAATACGGACCGCTTGGCGGTGCACGCAGAATTGGCAGGCCAAGGAATAGATGGCGCAAACAAGTAGATGAAGAGATGAAAAGGCGCGGTATTCCAGAGTGCGAAGCAACAAATAGAGAGAAATGGAGATCTTTTCTTAGTTCGGAACAAATGTTCTGTAATGGGCCAGCTAAGTAAGTAAGTAGAACAAAACAAGTAAGCCAAGGCTATAGTCGGACGGAGCCGACCATGGGATACCCTATACCACTATCTCTGAACAATCGCTCTCCACGGAACTTCTTTACAATGATTGTGAAAATTTAATTATCAAATATCAGAGATGTAATGTAAAATACTTATAACCAAAACCAAAAAGTTATTTAGCATGACAAAGGCATTTTTGTAGCAGGAAAGGAAAATTAATTCACACAAACGTTGGTTTGTACACTTTTTCTTCATCATAAACTCAAACTTTGTTTAAAATTTGTTTTTGGTCTATTTCATCCCCTGAACATTTCACGATCATCACCAAAAACTAATCATTTCTATTCTGGCCCGAACCCAACCTCCTTAAAAAATTCGTTACAATCGGTCCATAGTTGCGGCCTTAAGCTTGTTTACAATTTTTAATGGACGGACACACATCGCTAAATCGCTTTATCTCGTCGAGATATGAATTTTGGCATACCAAATAAGGGGTCTAGGACGAATATTTCGTGGTGTTACATAAACTTTTGGAGAGACAATATGTAGCATGGGATAAAAATGTGGTTCTCTACACAGAACCCATTATATATTAGGCAGTAGGCCCGTTATCTAGCAAACACTTTATCGCAATTTACATCAGAGGAAAGGTCAGTAGTTTTTTTCCATATGTAGGCTACTTTGCAAAATATATATGGCTTCAAGGAATTAATATCGACCAAAAATAAAATTTTTATATTTTTCATACAAAAGTAGTGGTCCATTTCACCCGCTAAAGAATATCAGATCATCATTCAAAATTGTAGGCATCTTTTTCGATACCCGGTGCAAAATTTCGTGACTATTGATGTATAATTGCGACTTCTAGCGAGTTTATTATTACACTACAAACAAATAAAGGAATATATTAGGCTGTAACTCTGTTATTTGATCATGTACACCAACATAATTGGCATCAATTGAAAGGTCAAGCGTTCCACTTTCAAGTATATCTCACTTGTCCGGAATGTCACATCCAGGAATTAAGATATAAGCTGTATATTAAAAATTTTCACAATTTTCACACAAAAGTTTTGGTCCATTAAATATTATCCGATCGCCATCTCAAATTGCAAGCTACTCCTTTGTGATATACTCTTACCTTACTTAAAATTACGCGTTGATCGGACCATTATTGAGACCTACAGAGCCGCTAGAAAATTTGATAAATATTATGTTTTTGGTCCATTTCACCCGCTAAATATTTCACGATCATCACCAATAAGAATGGGGATCTATTCTGATCTAAACCCGACCTCCATACAAAATTTCGTGACGATCGGTCTATAATTGCGGCCTGGAGCGTGTTTACAATTTATAATGGACAGACGGACGGACGGACGGACGGACTGACGGACGGACACACATCTCAAAATCGCTTTATCTCGTCGAGATATGAAGATTGGTATACCACATTGGGGGTCTCCGACGAATATTTCGCGGTGTTACATGAATTTTTACCAAAACAAACTTATAATACCCTTTTCCACATTGTGGTATAGGGTATAAATATAATGTAGTTGCAATTAATACATCCTATTAAATATACTTCAGGCCATAGTGTATCGGTAAGGGCAAAAAAAGTTACAGAATCCCACTACTGGTCCCTTAACTGCACTTGTGCCAAAATTTGTGAGAGTGTACCTGAAGTGATGTACCAATATGGTAAATATTCGCACCTGATCTATGGGAAGAAATATTTGGTGGAAAAAGTTGTGGACCAAATTTGATGTTCCATTAGAGGCTTAACATGCGTACCAGTCAGAGGGCGTCTCCAAATTGTCTGAAACAAGTCTCGTCCGAACATATATGGGGAGTACCTACACAGACAATTCGGCTGGAATATTTTGTACCCCCAACCAACACTAAATACAAAATTTCAGCTATTTCGGTTGGATAATGTGTGAAAAAATCGTAAATGTTCATAAAATCTGGAGGTATCGTTCTACCTCCCTACAACAAAATTTTTACACCACATGTGTTTGTTCAATGCCCCGGGAATGCATCGTCCCTGCTAGTCAATTGCAATAGTTTCCTCAAGAAAGTCAACGAAATTTTAGATGTAACGTGACAAAACGTTCACGTGCATAATGCAACAATAACTACACCTACTATACTACCAACACGCTTCGGAGATAACATGTAATGCAAGGGAGAATTGCACTCCAGTGTATTTTTGCAACCATCGCAGTCAGTGCTTAGGGCTAATAATTCACATTCGCCTCATACTTCGGATCCCTCAAGTATTTCAAAATTAGACGCCGAGGGGGAGCTGGCCACTGCAAGGAGTTAGCTACATGGGTTGGAACTAAAGGATGTTCTAAATCCGTACAACGTACACCTTGGTGTTACAGAGTTGGAAATACTTTTTTAAAGCTACCCATTAAGTTCAGGTGGCTAATACATTCGGCACTGGACCTACGGGTCTACCGTTCTATAGGG
This sequence comes from Musca autumnalis, assembly GCF_047663935.1. NCBI lineage: Eukaryota > Metazoa > Arthropoda > Insecta > Diptera > Muscidae > Musca > Musca autumnalis. The sequence goes on along the minus strand of NW_027411866.1, from coordinate 161,861,603 downwards.
CCTTTGGGTCAGCTGTTCAATTCGGCACTGGATCTTCGGGTTTACAGTTCTACAGGGCCTTCGGGTCAGCTGTTTCACTGTTTGGGTAATAGTTTCACATTGTAGAAACTAGACCGCAGCTTTAGACTAACACTCGAGCGACGAATCCATCGTGTCAACACCCGAACGCCGTATCAATCGTGTTCCCGAACATCAACAGCCAAAAATCGAACCCATCGTGTTCCCGAATATCAACAACCGAACGCCGAATCCTTCGTCTTCCCGATCTTCTGCAGCCGAACACCGAATACATTGTCTTCCCGATCAGCTACAGCCGAACACCGAATTCATCTTGTTCCCGATCATTCACACCTGAAGACAGACAACACCGTTTCCCCCCAAGAAGAACCCACTAATTCAACACGAGCTCCCCAGTTGCCAAATGCCAGCGAGTCTTCATAATCCTCACGTCAACGCTTAATCAAATATATATACACATTGAATTCATTCTTATCGCATTTAAACACAACCCAGCAAAAATACTCATTACAAATTGGCCTACTTTCTCATTATTTTAACACGGGCATGTCATAGGAAGTAAGTACTTATTTTTTGGCCACTAAAAAGTAGATAAATAAGTAGTTACTCCCTGGTTACTTCAAGTCGTAACTACTTATTTAAGTACTTATTTATTTACTTTTAAGTGCCAAAAGATAAGTACTTACTCTCTATGACATGCCCGTGTTAAAATAATGAGAAAGTAGGCCAATTTGTAATGAGTATTTTTGCTGGGATTGATTGTAAATTAATATTTAATCAATAAAACCCCAAATTAGCCCCCAGGAAAGAGAGAATACTAGTCTTTTCGTTTCGTATGGTTAGTGGGTCCTTATGAAGACCCTGGATGCGACTGAACTTACCCCAGCCGACGAGCAAACCACGTTACAATTTATGAGTCGCGGCGATTCAGGAAACAAATCTCACCGTCAGCTGTATTTGCAAACTTTGAGATGGTTACATCGAAATAACAGGAATTCCTTCCTGACCGAGCTAAATTATAGCTCTACATTTTCCACGGTTGACGGAGATGTTCCAACGATAATATGAGGTGGTTGCCACAGCTCACCAGACATCACCGTTGTAGCACCCGGTCCTAGCGACAGCTCATTTCATTTGTCTCAGACCACCTTCAAAGCATGGTCTTGGTTTTAACATACCACTCGACTTCATAACTTCTGAACGACGTACTTTTCTGGACCATGGAAAAACCGATTGGGAAGGGTTCAGAGAATTTACGAAAACCGATTCAGAGAGCTGCCTATTCCCTAACATCCTCAGTTAGCTGAGACATTTTTCCGGGACATCATCACAGCTGCCGCCACTTGCTACATACCTGCAGGTCGAATACCCGAAATCAGACCAAATTTCACTGCAGAAGCAACGGAAAGGGTGATGATCTTTGTCGTACGAACAGTCAACAGGCTAGAAAGTGAGCATTAGCGGAAAAGGGGGCTCGATCTTCTGAAGCAATGAAACATTGGTACAGGATTAAGAATAAGTCAATGAAGGGCAACGATTAAATCACTCTCGAATTCGGGTAAAAAAGAATGATAGAACGGCAGTTACTTTCAACGGCGTGACAGTAACAGAACTGAAGAGGTGCGCTGCAGTTCATAGAGCACCTCGACAGTGATAGGGCGAAGAGGAACTTGGCACGTAGTAAAAGAGGCTCTTTTAAAGAGTCCTCTGAAGAGGTAACACCACAATAAACGATGAGTGATGTTGCACATGACACCGGAAACAAGAAATCTTTCAAAGCGTTGGCCCCACACGAAGTATCAGTGGTAAATGGAAGAACTATCGGTTGAGTGTTTAATATGTGCCACACATATTGTACTTGAAGCCTGGAAAGTTGGCAGTGTGGTCCCGCTACTGTAGTCAGGAAAGTAACATGCCGATGTGAATCGTAGCGGCCGAACTGCCTCCTGCCACCAGAAGGAGATATTCCACCTGTTCAGATTTTGCAGAACATCAGCATGGATTTCGGAAAATGCACGTTACCACAACAGCAACACGCAATAGCCACACATATCAGTCAAGGCCTAAAAAGAGCTCTTGATCTGTCCTAAAAGTTTCGATTCCGTAAACCATACCAACTTGTTCAGAGACATTGAGAAGATTTGCCTCCAGTCGTGTTTGAATCGTTGGGAATTGCCCAAGGCGGTATGATGTCTCCGGAACTCCTTCTGAAATTTGACACCCTCCAGACGACATAGAGATCGTAATGTATGCGGATTATTGACGATTTTGACGTAGAGTCCTACCGTCGATGACATATGTGTTATAGGTTAAATGTCTGCAAAACAGACCTATGTAGACTTAATAGTTCTTCCATCTAAGAACTATTAAAATATTCCGTCCACCACCTTGAAGCAGAAATGAGGCTCGTCTTGAACGTATTGGTCGATTGTGTCCTGATTCCGATCACTTACTACCCCAAGATATAGAGTGAAACGTTTGATAGCATATTTAAGTCGTCCGCGCAAGCCACATCTATAGAATCAGAAGTAGGGACAAGGTCTTAAAATCGCTGACCGTCAGCACTTGGGGTGCTGACAAAGAAACCTTGTTGACCTCTTACAAAGCAATAGGCCGATATGTGGAAGATTATTCAAACCTGACAGAAAGTTGCCTTAAGAACACCATCAGTGCACCCACCACCTTCATGAGGAGATGAAAATTTTACCGGTACATCCGAAAAAGAAGATGTTTGTCAATGCAGTACCTAATTGCCGTGAGCATCACTGCCATAATCTAGTGGAAAGGCTTATTTAGCCCGGGTACGTCAGGATAGATCCTACTGATCTTGAGAGAGGTCAAAGTAACAAACGAAAACCTCTAGAAGAGCGAGCCTACCCTACAGACTTGGATAGTATTCACACTGATGCAGTTGCACAGGTAGTACAAGGATACAGTGTGAATGCCGCACTTCGGGACCACCCTAAATCGATCACAGCAGAAGAACGCCAACTGCCAAGGCAAACACGAGTGGTTTATGTTCATGCCATATAACTTGTTACCAAAATAGCTGAAATTAATCATTAAATATTCGAGCTGAAAATAATACTTACTTACTTAGCTGGCCTATTACAGATCAATTATACCATAAACCGTACTAAGAAAATGTCTCCAATTTTCTCTGTTTGTTACATCGCTTTTTTGAATACCGCGTATTTCCACCTCTTTTCCACTTGTTCGCTCCATCGAAGCTCTGGCTTGTCAGTTCTGCGTGTATCGTCATGTGGTGGTACTGCCTTATCTGCCTGCGCAAGTTGCCAGGCATCGGAACCATACATTAGACCGGGTAGTACCAGTGTTTTGTAAAGCGTGGGTTTTGTTTGACGAGCTATGGCCTTGTTTTTAAACTGCTTACTTAAGCCAAAGTAGCATATGTTGGCTAACACAATTCTTCTCTTTATTTCACAACTGATGTTGCTTGTTGTGTTTATGGCGGTGTCGAGGTAGACCAAGTCTTTTACTACCTCAAAATTATAGGAATCAACTTCCACAGTTGGTCCTAACTCTTGGAAAAATTCTCTTTCCATATCCTGAGCAAACTATCTGTATCAGTTATCAAATTACCTTGCTGGTCTCTACAGGAGGATGTGCCGGTACCAAAGCCATCAGTTTGATGTGTTACTCTTTGGTCGAACTTTCGGACTTCATTCTGGCTCCATGTGCACTACGCTTTGCTTCTGATTGTAGAGTAGCCCTATATGCCGCATTTTTCTCTTCAGTAGCAGCACGACACTTCTGGTCATACCAAGGATTCCTCGGTGGAGGTCTCTGGTATCAAAGTATGGATTTTGCGGCTGTTTCATGGAATAGACAATACTTTGTCATTGTGCTGATATGTTATAGGGGCGAGAAGTACTTTGATTAAGCAATTCGGCCAGTTGAGTGGAATATGCTGTGGCTATCTGTTGCGATGTCAGCTTACGATCTATCAGCCTAATTTCATGGAGACTATTGGACCAAAGATATTCTCCTTTCCAATTTTGTCTTTAAAATCGCCTAGAATTATTTTAATGTCATGGGCAGGACAGCAGTCGTATGTTTCTTCTAACCGCTCATAGAAAATATCTTTGGTCTCTTCGTCTTTGTCTTCGGTTGGAGCATGAGCGCAGATAATGCTAAAGTTGAAGAAATTTGCTTTTATCCGTATTGTAGAAAATCTTTCATTCACTGGAGACTAAATGTTTTAAGTTCCGACTAACTACAAATCCGCAGCCAAACTGGGTGTTCTTGTGACGCTTTCCCCAATCCATCTATTTCCTATATGGCAGTAACGTCGGCCTTGTACTTTTCAAGTATCTTCAATGCCAATGCTTAAACTGCACCTTCTCTATAAAGAGTGCGAACATTCCAGGTGCAGATTCGCAGATCATGGTCCTCAAAAACGTTTGCGGGGATCGTCAACTTTAGAGGGGTTTGTTTTTCTTTTCTTTCGTTTTTTCATAGTAGGCTGCATTTTTTCTAGAGGAGGGTTACTAACCCGAGGCCCAAACCCAAGTTTTTAATGTTCGTTTGGGTGTACGCGTGGCACATGTTAGCTCACTACCTTCAATGGGTGTTAAAGGTAGTTCCCCAGGGGACACCACGGGGAGGTCAATGTCCACTTGAGATGAAAGAGAGACCAAGATAGATCCTGGGCTTTGTCATGTTAAAGCCCGGCAGGACCGTTCCTTGGTTTCTTCCATCCCCTACATCAGCTGAAAAAATATGTGATTGAAAATATTGAACGACTTCTTCCACGGGGAAGGGACATCTTTTTTCAAAAACTAAATTTTGAGAAGAATAGTTCTCTCTGACTTGTTAGTACCATGTTGTAACAAGTCAGAAAACTACGGATATATGATGCCATTTATTTATATATTATTTATTTTTACCCCTTAACCAACAGATAATACAATTATTTTCATTGCAAAAAAAATGAATATTTGACATAGTGAAACTTTTTTCTCGGTTCTGACATCGATGTATTACTAGAGATGGTTTTTACCGGGTATTTACCCGGTAAATACCCACACGGTGGGTAAATACCGGGTAAATACCCATTTGTGGGTATTTATTTGGGTATTTACTATATTGAATGGCAAATACAACATTTTACACCCTATTCCTGGGTTTAGGTTGTAAATTCGTTTTAAATGGATAGTTTTACAATACTTTAGACTAGTGGGTAAATACTTGGGTAAATACCCGAGTATTTACCCAAATGTTGGGTAAAAACTCATTAACTGCCGAACCACTTGACGTAGGCTGACAAAATTTGGCTTAAGTCTTTCTTATGTCAACAGAATATCTAGCATTGAAAATGGGGTTTCTGGGTCCATGTTTTGATATAGCCCCCATATAACCGTACCTCCCGATTTAAGGTATTTTTCATCTATTAGCCACATTTTACAACCAAATTGGCTGTAATTTGGCACAGTGAGTCCTCAAGGAGCAGCAAATATCCTTGCAAAAATTTGTCAATATAGGTCCACGTTTTCTAATAGCCCCCATATAAGGGTACCCCGATTTCGAGTATTTACCCAAATTTTGGGTAAAAACTCCTTAACTGCCGAACCACTTGACGTAGGCTGACGAAATTTAGCTTAAATCTTACTTATGTCAAGAGAATATCTAGCATTGAAAATGGGGTCTCTGGGTCCATGTTTTGATATAGCCCCCATATAACCGTACCTCCCGATTTAAGGTATTTTTTGTCTATTTGCCTCATTGTACAATCATAGTGGCTGAAATTTGGCATAGTGAGTTCTCAATATGTAGAAAATACCCTTGCAAAAACTTGTCAACATAGGTCCACGTTTTATAATAGCCCCCATATAAGGGTACCCCGATTTCGAGTATTTACCCAAATTTTGGGTAAAAACTCTTTAATTACCGAACCACTTGACGTTGGCTGACAAAACTTGGCATAAATCTTACTTATGTCAAAAGAACTTCTGGTACTGAACATGGGGTCTCTGGGTCCATGTTTTGATATAGCCCCCATATAGCTGTACCTCCCGATTTAAGGTATTTTTCATCTATTAGCCACATTTTAAAACCAAATTGGCTGTAATTTGGCACAGTGAGTCCTCAAAGAGTAGAAAATATCCTTGCAAAAATTTGTCAATATAGGTCCACGTTTTCTAATAGCCCCCATATAAGGGTACCCCGTTTTCGAGTATTTACCAAAAATTGGGTAAAAACTCATTAACTGTCGAACCAGTTGACGTTGGCTGACAAAATTTGGCTCAAAACTTTCTTATATCAATAGTAATAAGGGTATTGAAAATGGAGTCCCTGGGTCCATGTTTTAATATAGGCCCCATATAGCCGTACCTCCCGATTTAAGGTATTTTTAACTATTAGCCACATTTTACAATCATACTGACTGTAATTTGGTACAGTGGGTTCCCAATATGTATAAAATATCCTTGCAAAAAATTGTCGACGTAGGTCCACGTTTTCTTGTGGCCCAATATGGGTTTCTGAAATCGGGAGGTACGGCTATATCAAAAAGTGGACCCAGGGACTCCATTTTCAATACTTTTAATACTATTGATATAAGAAATTTTCTAGCCAAATTTTATGAGCCTTCGCCAATGGTTCGGCAGATAAAGAGTTTTTACCCAATATTTGGGTAAATACTTGAAATCGGGGTACCCTTATATGGGGGCTATTAGAAAACGTGGACCTATATTGACAAATTTTTGCAAGGATATTTTCTACTCCTTGAGGACTCACTGTGCCAAGTTACAGCCAATTTGGTTGTAAAATGTGGCTAATAGTTGAAAAATACCTTAAATCGGGAGGTACAGCTATATGGGGGCTATATCAAAACATGGACCCAGAGACCCCATGTTCAGTACCAGAAGTTCTTTTGACATAAGTAAGATTTGAGCCAAATTTTGTCAGCCTACGTCAAGTGGTTCGGCAGTTAATGAGTTTTTACCCAAAATTTGGGTAAATACTCGAAATCGGGGTACCCTTATATGGGGGCTATTAGAAAACGTGGACCTATATTGACAAATTTTTGCAAGGATATTTTCTACTCCTTGAGGACTCACTGTGCCAAATTACAGCCAATTTGGTTGTAAAATGTGGCTAATAGATGAAAAATACCTTAAATCGGGAGGTACGGCTATATGGAGGCCATATTAAAACATGGACCTAGAGACCCCATTTTCAATGCTAGATATTCTCTTGACATAAGTAAGATTTGAGCCAAATTTTGTCAGCCTACGTCAAGTGGGTTGGCAGTTAATGAGTTTTTACCCAAAAATTGGGTAAATACTCGAAATCGGGGTACACTTATATGGGGCTATTAGAAAATGTGGACCTATGTTGACAAGTTTTTGCAAGGGTATTTGCTACATATTGAGAACTCACTATGCCAAATTTCAGCCACTTTGATTGTACAATGAGGCAAATAGACAAAAAATACCTTAAATCGGGAGGTACGGTTATATGGGGGCTATATCAAAACATGGACCCAGAGACCCCATTTTCAATGCTAGATATTCTCTTGACATAAGTAAGATTTGAGCCAAATTTTGTCAGCCTACGTCAAGTGGTTCGGCAGTTAATGAGTTTTTACCCAACACTTGGGTAAATACTCGGGTATTTACCCAAGTATTTACCCACTTGTTTAAAGTATTGTAAAACTATCCATTTTGAATCGATTTCATAGCCTAAACCCAGAAATAGGGTCTAAGATGTTGTATTAGCGATTCAATATAGTAAATACCCAAATAAATACCCACAAATGGGTATTTACCCGGTATTTACCCAATTTACCGGGTATTTACCCATTGGGTATTTACCCACTGTCCATCTCTATGTATTACAAATTTGTAGATTTGTCCGACCATGCTATTCCCTAAATAATTTCCTTTACAACTTACGTAGTCTACAGAGCACAACAAAAAATGTGGGTAATAGTTGTCAGTAGTTATTCATTCTTCTAGCATGTGCTACATCTAATTGGCTTAAGAATTTTTTGACAAGTGTACGAAACTCTCTTAAACTGTGCAATAACTGGAATTTTGTGAGTTTGTGGAAATGCGTAGAGGATTTAATGTTGCAATTAAACTTTAATGGAAACCATAACGAATTTAGTAGTTTATTTTTATTTCAGTCTTGATATAGAAATACTTTACATGAGCACTTGAAAAACAAAATTAAATTGCCAAAGCTAACAAATATTAAAATAAATTTAAGATGACAATTCGTGAACCAATAAAAGCATTTCTTTTTTCTTTAGTCCGAGGCAATTAAAACAAATCCCAAGTTTGTCTATATGCACCAAAACCATGAAACACTTTTTCGCAGAATATCAATTAAATAATTAGAAACCACACTAATTCCCTTAACACGCTTAACCGAATAACCTCCAAATGAATCAATTCATAATCCTTTTGTGAAATATTTATTGCACCCTTACCCATGACAAACCACTAGGGATTTTCTACACATTTAACTTTGATTTTGATTGGCCCCTAAAACCAACACATGTAGAGAACTAGCTTATCATCATGTGCTGCTATAACAGCCATTAAGGTAAACGACAATGAACAAAAAACGAACCCCATTTTCATCTTTTGCAATAAACTAAACGTTTTTATAGCGAATTGGTAAAAACACAAGCTCAAGACCAAAACGAATTACAAGAAAAAATAAAATGAACCTTTAAAGGCAATCATAGCAGATAGCTGGTGTACAAAAAAGGAAACGCGAACCCAATCGAAAAAAGAGCTCATGCTATGTATATCACAATAGAAAATGAACTCTTTGGCATTATCAAATGTTCTATTTGAAAGGTTAACAATTGCAGGATGCTAACGTCAGTGGTTCCCAATGACAACTGAGAATATTTTTTGAGGCATCACCAGCTCAGAAAACGTAGATTTTTTAAACTATATTTTTTGTTACATCATCAGTCCAGAAAATGTGGATTTTTTAAACAATATTTTCTTTTTTGGGGCATCATCAGCCTAGAAAACGTGGATTTGTAAAAAAAATATTTTTTGAGGCATAATCTGATGAGGCATCCTCATACTCGAAAACGTGCATTTTTTAAACAATTATTTTTGAGGCATCCTCAATCAGCCTAGAAAACGTGGATTTTCTAAACAATTTTTTTGAGGCATCATCAGCCTATAAAACGTGGATTTTTAAACAATTTTTTTTGAGGCATCATCAGCCTATAAAACGTGGATTTTTAAACAATTATTTTTGAGGCATCATCAATCAGCTTAGAGAACGTGGATTTTTTAAACAATTATTTTTTGAGGCATCATTAATCAGCCTAGCAAACGTGGATTTTTTTAAACTACTATTTTTGAGGCATCATCAATCAGCCTAGAAAACGTGGATTTTTTAAACAATTATTTTTTGAGGCATCATCAATCAGCCTAGAAAACGTGGATTTTTTGAACAATTATTTTTTGAGGCATCATCAATCAGCCTAGAAAACGTGGATTTTTTAAACAATTATTTTTTGAGGCATCATCAATCAGCCTAGAAAACGTGGATTTTTTAAACAATTATTTTTTGAGGCATCATCAATCAGCCTAGAAAACGTGGATTTTTTAAGCAATTATTTTTTGAGGCATCATCAATCAGCCTAGAAAACGAGGATTTTTTTAAACAATTATTTTTTGAGGCATCATCAATCAGCCTAGAAAACGTGGATTTTTTAAACAATTATTTTTTGAGGCATCATCAGCCTGGAAAACGTGGATTTTTTAAACAATTATTTTTTGAGGCATCATCAGCCTGGAAAACGTGGATTTTTTTAACAATATTTTTTGAGGCATCATCAGATAGAAAACGTGGATTTTTTAAACAATTATTTTTTGAGGCATCATCAATCAGCCTAGAAAACGTGGATTTTTTAAACAATATTTTTTGAGGCATCATCAGTCTAGAAAACGTGGATTTTTTAAACAATATTTTTTGAGGCATCATCAGTCTAGAACACGTGGATTTTTTTAACAATAATTTTTGAGGCATCATTAGCCTAGAAAACGTGGATTTTTTAAACAATATTTTTTGAGGCATCATTAGCCTAGAAAACGTGGATTTTTTAAACAATATTTTTTGAGGCATCATTAGCGTACAAAACGTGGATTTTTTAAACAATATTTTTTGAGGCATCATTAGCGTACAAAACGTGGATTTTTTAAACAATATTTTTTGAGGCATCATTAGCCTAGAAAACGTGGATTTTTTAAACAATATTTTTTGAGGCATCATTAGCGTACAAAACGTGGATTTTTTAAACAATATTTTTTGAGGCATCATTAGCCTAGAAAACGTGTATTTTTTAAACAATATTTTTTGAGGCATCATTAGCCTAGAAAACGTGGATTTTTTAAACAATATTTTTTGAGGCATCATTAGCCTAGAAAACGTGGATTTTTTAAACAATATTTTTTGAGGCATCATTAGCCTAGAAAACGTGGATTTTTTAAACAATATTTTTTGAGGCATCATCAGCCTAGAAAACGTGGATTTTTAAACAATATTTTTTTGAGGCATCATCAGCCTAGAAAACGTGGATTTTTTTAAACAATATTTTTTGAGGCATCATCAGCCTAGAAAACGTGGATTTTTTTAAACAATATTTTTTGAGGCATCATCAACAGCCTAGAAAACGTGGATTTCTTAAACAATATTTTTTGAGGCATCATCAGTCTAGAAAACGTGGATTTTTTAAACAATATTTTTTGAGGCATCATCAGCCTAGAAAACGTGGATTTTTAAACAATATTTTTTTGAGGCATCATCAGCCTAGAAAACGTGGAATTTTTAAACAATATTTTTTTGAGGCATCATCAGCCTAGAAAACGTGGATTTTTTAAACAATATTTTTGGAGACATCATTAGCCTAGAAAACGTGGATTTTTTTAAACAATATTTTTTGAGGCATCATCAGCCTAGAAAACGTGGATTTTTTTAAACAATATTTTTTGAGGCATCTCAACAGCCTAGAAAACGTGGATTTCTTAAACAATATTTTTTGAGGCATCATCAACAGCCTAGAAAACGTGGATTTTTTAAACAATATTTTTGGAGACATCATCAGTCTAGAAAACGTGGATTTTTTAAACAATATTTTTTGAGGCATCATCAGCCTAGAAAACGTGGATTTTTTTAAACAATATTTTTTGAGGCATCATCAGCCTAGAAAACGTGGATTTTTTTAAACAATATTTTTTGAGGCATCATCAGCCTAGAAAACGTGGATTTTTTTAAACAATATTTTTTGAGGCATCATCAACAGCCTAGAAAACGTGGATTTCTTAAACAATATTTTTTGAGGCATCATCAGTCTAGAAAACGTGGATTTTTTAAACAATATTTTTTGAGGCATCATTAGCCTAGAAAACGTGGATTTTTAAACAATATTTTTTTGAGGCATCATCAGCCTAGAAAACGTGGATTTTTTAAACAATATTTTTGGAGACATCATTAGCCTAGAAAACGTGGATTTTTTTAAACAATATTTTTTGAGGCATCATCAGCCTAGAAAACGTGGATTTTTTTAAACAATATTTTTTGAGGCATCATCAGCCTAGAAAACGTGGATTTTTTTAAACAATATTTTTTGAGGCATCATCAACAGCCTAGAAAACGTGGATTTCTTAAACAATATTTTTTGAGGCATCATCAGTCTAGAAAACGTGGATTTTTTAAACAATATTTTTTGAGGCATCATCAGCCTAGAAAACGTGGATTTTTAAACAATATTTTTTTGAGGCATCATCAGCCTAGAAAACGTGGATTTTTTTAAACAATATTTTTTGAGGCATCATCAGCCTAGAAAACGTGGATTTTTTTAAACAATATTTTTTGAGGCATCATCAGTCTAGAAAACGTGGATTTTTTAAACAATATTTTTTGAGGCATCATCAGCCTAGAAAACGTGGATTTTTAAACAATATTTTTTGAGGCATCATCAGTCTAGAAAACGTGCATTTTTTAAACAATATTTTTGGAGACATCATTAGCCTAGAAAACGTGGATTTTTTAACAATATTTTTTTGAGGCATCATCAGCCTAGAAAACGTGGATTTTTTAAACAATATTTTTGGAGACATCATTAGCCTAGAAAACGTGGATTTTTTTAAACAATATTTTTTGAGGCATCATCAGCCTAGAAAACGTGGATTTTTTTAAACAATATTTTTTGAGGCATCATCAGCCTAGAAAACGTGGATTTTTTTAAACAATATTTTTTGAGGCATCATCAACAGCCTAGAAAACGTGGATTTCTTAAACAATATTTTTTGAGGCATCATCAGCCTAGAAAACGTGGATTTTTTTAAACAATATTTTTTGAGGCATCATCAGCCTAGAAAACGTGGATTTTTTTAAACAATATTTTTTGAGGCATCATCAACAGCCTAGAAAACGTGGATTTCTTAAACAATATTTTTTGAGGCATCATCAGTCTAGAAAACGTGGATTTTTTAAACAATATTTTTTGAGGCATCATCAGCCTAGAAAACGTGGATTTTTTTAAACAATATTTTTTGAGGCATCATCAGTCTAGAAAACGTGGATTTTTTAAACAATATTTTTTGAGGCATCATCAGCCTAGAAAACGTGGATTTTTTTAAACAATATTTTTTGAGGCATCATCAGCCTAGAAAACGTGGATTTTTTTAAACAATATTTTTTGAGGCATCATCAGTCTAGAAAACGTGGATTTTTTAAACAATATTTTTTGAGGCATCATCAGCCTAGAAAACGTGGATTTTTTTAAACAATATTTTTTGAGGCATCATCAGCCTAGAAAACGTGGATTTTTTTAAACAATATTTTTTGAGGCATCATCAACAGCCTAGAAAACGTGGATTTCTTAAACAATATTTTTTGAGGCATCATCAACAGCCTAGAAAACGTGGATTTCTTAAACAATATTTTTTGAGGCATCATCAGTCTAGAAAACGTGGATTTTTTAAACAATATTTTTTGAGGCATCATCAGCCTAGAAAACGTGGATTTCTTAAACAATATTTTTTGAGGCATCATCAGCCTAGAAAACGTGGATTTTTTTAAACAATATTTTTTGAGGCATCATCAGCCTAGAAAACGTGGATTTTTTTAAACAATATTTTTTGAGGCATCATCAGTCTAGAAAACGTGGATTTTTTAAACAATATTTTTTGAGGCATCATCAGCCTAGAAAACGTGGATTTTTTTAAACAATATTTTTTGAGGCATCATCAGCCTAGAAAACGTGGATTTTTTTAAACAATATTTTTTGAGGCATCATCAACAGCCTAGAAAACGTGGATTTCTTAAACAATATTTTTTGAGGCATCATCAGTCTAGAAAACGTGGATTTTTTAAACAATATTTTTTGAGGCATCATCAGCCTAGAAAACGTGGATTTTTTTAAACAATATTTTTTGAGGCATCATCAGTCTAGAAAACGTGGATTTTTTAAACAATATTTTTTGAGGCATCATCAGCCTAGAAAACGTGGATTTTTTTAAACAATATTTTTTGAGGCATCATCAGCCTAGAAAACGTGGATTTTTTTAAACAATATTTTTTGAGGCATCATCAACAGCCTAGAAAACGTGGATTTCTTAAACAATATTTTTTGAGGCATCATCAGTCTAGAAAACGTGGATTTTTTAAACAATATTTTTTGAGGCATCATCAGCCTAGAAAACGTGGATTTTTCAACAATATTTTTTTGAGGCATCATCAGCCTAGAAAACGTGGATTTTTTTAAACAATATTTTTTGAGGCATCATCAGCCTAGAAAACGTGGATTTTTTAAACAATATTTTTTTGAGGCATCATCAACAGCCTAGAAAACGTGGATTTTTTAAACAATATTTTTGGAGGCATCATTAGCCTAGAAAACGTGGATTTTTTTAAACAATATTTTTTGAGGCATCATCAGCCTAGAAAACGTGGATTTTTTTAAACAATATTTTTTGAGGCATCATCAACAGCCTAGAAAACGTGGATTTTTTTAAACAATATTTTTTGAGGCATCATCAGTCTAGAAAACGTGGATTTTTTAAACAATATTTTTTGAGGCATCATCAGCCTAGAAAACGTGGATTTTTCAACAATATTTTTTTGAGGCATCATCAGCCTAGAAAACGTGGATTTTTTAAACAATATTTTTTGAGGCATCATCAGCCTAGAAAACGTGGATTTTTAAACAATATTTTTGGAGACATCATTAGCCTAGAAAACGTGGATTTTTTTAAACAATATTTTTTGAGGCATCATCAGCCTAGAAAACGTGGATTTTTTTAAACAATATTTTTTGAGGCATCATCAGCCTATAAAACGTGGATTTTTAAACAATTATTTTTGAGGCATCATCAATCAGCTTAGAGAACGTGGATTTTTTAAACAATTATTTTTTGAGGCATCATTAATCAGCCTAGCAAACGTGGATTTTTTTAAACTACTATTTTTGAGGCATCATCAATCAGCCTAGAAAACGTGGATTTTTTAAACAATTATTTTTTGAGGCATCATCAATCAGCCTAGAAAACGTGGATTTTTTGAACAATTATTTTTTGAGGCATCATCAATCAGCCTAGAAAACGTGGATTTTTTAAACAATTATTTTTTGAGGCATCATCAATCAGCCTAGAAAACGTGGATTTTTTAAACAATTATTTTTTGAGGCATCATCAATCAGCCTAGAAAACGTGGATTTTTTAAGCAATTATTTTTTGAGGCATCATCAATCAGCCTAGAAAACGAGGATTTTTTTAAACAATTATTTTTTGAGGCATCATCAATCAGCCTAGAAAACGTGGATTTTTTAAACAATTATTTTTTGAGGCATCATCAGCCTGGAAAACGTGGATTTTTTAAACAATTATTTTTTGAGGCATCATCAGCCTGGAAAACGTGGATTTTTTTAACAATATTTTTTGAGGCATCATCAGATAGAAAACGTGGATTTTTTAAACAATTATTTTTTGAGGCATCATCAATCAGCCTAGAAAACGTGGATTTTTTAAACAATATTTTTTGAGGCATCATCAGTCTAGAAAACGTGGATTTTTTAAACAATATTTTTTGAGGCATCATCAGTCTAGAACACGTGGATTTTTTTAACAATAATTTTTGAGGCATCATTAGCCTAGAAAACGTGGATTTTTTAAACAATATTTTTTGAGGCATCATTAGCCTAGAAAACGTGGATTTTTTAAACAATATTTTTTGAGGCATCATTAGCGTACAAAACGTGGATTTTTTAAACAATATTTTTTGAGGCATCATTAGCGTACAAAACGTGGATTTTTTAAACAATATTTTTTGAGGCATCATCAGCCTAGAAAACGTGGATTTTTTAAACAATATTTTTTGAGGCATCATCAGCCTAGAAAACGTGGATTTTTTAAACAATATTTTTTGAGGCATCATCAGCCTAGAAAACGTGGATTTTTTAAACAATATTTTTTGAGGCATCATCAGCCTAGAACACGTGGATTTTTTAAACAATATTTTTTGAGGCATCATCAGCCTAGAAAACGTGGATTTTTTTAAACAATATTTTTTGAGGCATCATCAGCCTAGAAAACGTGGATTTTTTAAACAATATTTTTTGAGGCATCATCAGCCTAGAAAACGTGGATTTTTTAAACAATATTTTTTGAGGCATCATCAGCCTAGAAAACGTGGATTTTTTAAACAATATTTTTTGAGGCATCATCAGCCTAGAAAACGTGGATTTTTAAACAATATTTTTTTAGGCATCATCATTTTATGTTTGAGGAACCATCTGCTTAGAAGCAGTGAACCCTTTAAGAACCACTGTTCTACCATTGTTTTTCAATGACTCCAATTGCAATGTGTGCATGTAAGTGCCTCAGCACTTCATTGCAGCACCATCTAACGAATCGCAATTCTCAATAGCATTCACAGCTGTATTACTTAACTTTGGTGACCACAGAGGAATTGTGAAATGGATTTTATTTAAAAATCAACTCAATAGCAGTAAACGAGAGCTCGTCTGTCGTATCTAGTGTAGACAGAAACACAAAATGAAGTTCGGTCAAATAGAAAGATGCCTTGTGTGTGAAAATGTTTTTGTTGTTTTTTTGTTTTTAGAATAATAACCGACACTTTTCAACGGCAGAATATGTGGACATTTTGAAAATAGATTTTCATTATATTGCAGAGTGCGTGTATGTACGTAAGTATGAAAGAAAGTGATGACAATGATTGCTCAAAATTGCTTTAGCAATTGCTTTATGATTCTACGAAATTTAACCCATCGCTATGTTGACATTTTTTGCTTGACTGTAAGCGTTTCCGTTGTGTATTGTTGTCGCGTAAATTTCACTATTGACCAAGTTAGACAACAATCATCGTTATCTTATTCCGTGTTGATTGCAGTTGACAGAGCATTTTTCACTAAAAGGCCAAATAACCTGCGAAAGGAAAATTGGAAAATGATTTAAATTGTTTTAGGAACCAATTTAAACCAAATAGACAGAGTACTAGAAATGCACGCTTTGCACACAGAATTTCAAAAACGCCGCAAGTTAACATAAAGTTTTTCACATGTGCTTACGAAACGGTGGATGTCCAAACTTCATCTGAGTCAGTTTTTGCTTCAAGTGGAGCCTGTTAACATTTTCAATATCAGTTTTATCTACACTTATGCATTCTATATGAGCACACAGAAGGGGTGTTTGACCGCTGTCCTGTATATGAAATTTTTCGTTTGTATATCTTTTTTTAGTTTTTTTTTTTTTTGTGTTTTTATAGTTTTAGTATGGTTTGACCTATTTTAATATATAGGTATAAAAACACAAAAACAATCATATTGTGATGAAAAATAGTAAAAAAAAGGCTGAAAAGTTTAACTTTGACCCTAAATTCCCCTTCAACTACTAGACCGAATTTGACATCTTTTGATTCACCGAAAATCACATTATATTATCTGTCGAACAAAAAAAAATATGACAAAATCTCAAAAATTACCGTTTTTTTGCCCAGGAAAAAACGATTCTGCACCACTGTGCACCGAAGATTTTCAAAAATCTTAAAATGGCAGAATCACCACTTATTTATATTTAAACGCTAATAAAGTGTATTCTACTTTTTGCTTATATTTTATAATCTGATTATACCTTCAGCCTTTAGATGAAAATGTGCCTCATCCAAATACTAGTTTTATACCCCAAGTATGTTTCAAAGTTTGTCTGTCTGGCTGGAGCGCACGGCACCTCTTGCGCGGATCAACCGATTCGGTCCAAAATTTGGCCCTTGTAATATTTTGTCCAAACTCAGATCAAGTTCGAATATGGCCAATATAGGTCCACTCTCTGTGGACCTTTGGCAAAAATGGTGCATCCGATAACACTCGAAGGGCGTAACCGATTTCGGCCATACTTTGTAATGATGATGATGATAATAATAATAATAATAATAATAATAATAATAAGAATAATAATAATAATAATAATAATAATAATAATAATAATAATAATAATAATAATAATAATAATAATAATAATAATAATAATAATAATAATAATAATAATAATAATAATAATAATAAAGCTGAAATAAACACAAAGATGTAAATAATAATAATAATAATAATAATAATAATAATAATAATAATAATAATAATAATAATAATAATAATAATAATAATAATAATAATAATAATAATAATAATAATAATAATAATAATAATAATAATAATAATAATAATAATAATAATAATAATAATAATAATAATAATAATAATAATAATAATAATAATAATAATAATAATAATAATAATAATAATAATAATAATAATAATAATAATAATAATAATAATAATAATAATAATAATAATAATAATAATAATAATAATAATAATAATAATAATAATAATAATAATAATAATAATAATAATAATAATAATAATAATAATAATAATAATAATAATAATAATAATAATAATAATAATAATAATAATAATAATAATAATAATAATAATAATAATAATAATAATAATAATAATAATAATAATAATAATAATAATAACAACAAGTAAAAAAGTATCAGTCGGCTTTGCCGACAGAGATATACCCTCAGCCTGTGCAAATTGAAACACATTTTTCACAAAAACCTATGTATTTAGGGGGTTTCCAAATTTTGGTCGTATGAACCGACAAAAATGTTGATTAGGATTAAAGTTCAAAAATTTTGCGGAAAAGGTACTTAATACAATGGACCGACATAGACCATGGGGGTGTCATAGGGGTTTTTTACACCCTTCAGGTTGTTTTCTCACGAAGTATGGACTTGCCCCTGAAACAACTTTACCATCGTAATAGAGGCAGCGAATGTAAGTTGCTTCAATAGCTGGTCTTAAAGTGAACTTATCCAAAATTTTGTGTGGGAGGTACGGGATGGAGTGGACAAAAAAAATCCATATTCGAACCTGATCTATATCTGGTAGATATTTTGAGAATGTGTAAAGTATGGACCAAATCGGTCACTCCCATCAAGAGTTATCGTGTGCACAATTTTTCCGAACATTTTTGAACATTTGTGGGGTAGGTACCTGAAGTAGTGGACCGAAATGGCTTATCTACGGACTTAAACTAAGTTTGGAAACAATATTACGAAGGCCAAATTTTGGCCGGAATCGGCATATCCGTTCGAGAATTATCTTGCGCTTCCACCCATAAACATGGTGTCATATGGGTTGTTTTTCAACTTTCACGCTATTTTTTAAGGAAGTATGGACTTGCCCCTGAGGAAACTTATACCTTCGTATAGGGGACAGTGAATACAAGATGTTACAACAAAAACCAAGGCGATTCGAGAGCAGGTCCTAAACTGAACTTTTCCGAAATTTTGTGTGGGAGGTACTCGAAGGAGCTTACCGATTGAGTCCATATTGGAACCTCATCTAAGTCTGACAGAAATTTCACAATGTGCAAAGTATGGACCAAATCTGTTACTCCCTTCAAGAGTTATCGTACGCACAAATTTTCCGAACATTTTCGAACATTTGTGGGGGAGGTACCGGAAGGATTGGACCGATATAATCCATCTTTGAACTTGAACTAAGTTTGGACAAAATATTACGAAAGCCAAATTTTGGACCGAATCGGCAGATCCGTTCGAGAGTTATCTTGCGCTATAACCACTGCACACGGTGTCATAGGGTTTTGTGTAACTTTCAGGCTATTTTCTCAGGAAGTGTGGACTTGCCCCTAATGAAACTTACAGCGTCGTATAGAGGACATCGAATACAACTTGCGTAAACAAAAATCAAAGCGATTCGATACCAGGTCCTAAACTGAACTTTTCCGAAATTTTGTGTGGAAGGTACCCGAAGGATGTTACAAACAACATCCTGTATTCACTGTCCCCTATACGAAGGTACAAGTTTCCTTAGGGGAAAGTCCATACTTCCTGAAAAAATAGCCTGAAAGTTGAAAAACAAACCCTATGACATCATGTTTATGGGTGGAAGCGCAAGATAATTCTCGAACGGTAATGCCGATTCCGCCCAAAATTTGGCCTTCGTAATATTGTTTCCAAACTTACTTTAAGTTCGTAGATAAGCCATATCGGTCCACTCCTTCAGGTACCTACCCCACAAAAGTTCAAAAATATTCGGAAAAACTGTGCGCACGATAACTCTTGATGGGAGTGACCGATTTGGTCCATACTTTACACATTCTCATAATATCTACCAGATGTAGATCAGGTTCGAATATGGACTATATTTGTCTACTCCTTCTGGTACCTCCCACACAAAACTTCGGATAAGTTCACTTTAAGACCTGTTCTCAAATCACTTTGATTTTTGATGAAACGATTTGCAATCGCTATCTCCATTACGAAGGTAAATTTTTTTCAGGACAAGTCCATATTTCTTGGGAAAACAGCCCGAAAGGTGAAAAAACCCCTATGTCACCATATGTGGCGGTCAGAGAGAACGATAACTCTCGAACTGTTCAACCGATTTGGTCCAACATTTGTTCTTCGTCATATTATATCCAAACATAGTTTCATGGGCGATACCGGTCCACAACTTTCGGTACTTCTCCCCAATATTTAGATAATTTCACTAAAATGATAGGACGATAACACTTGAATGGGCAAACAATTTGGTCCAAACTTTGGATCTCCAAATATTTTGTAAAAATTTAGTTTAACTTCTAAAATGGCCCATATCGGTCCTCCCTAAGGGCACCTCCCCCACAAAAGTTCAATATTTTTGTCTTAGTGCAGTTAATTCCTAATCTAAATTTTTGTCGGCAAGTTCAAATTTTCAAAAAGGGCCACAAAATTCTGAAGAGACCCTAAATACATTCGATCTGTCCGTAGATGAAACTTTCACTTCACATTGGCTGAGGGTATATCTCTGTCGGCAAAGCCAACTGACACTTTTTTACTTGTTTAAATCACATTTAAATGCGATGTAAGAACGGCCCTAAGTGCATTATCCGTAGAAATTCCCACAAAATTCTTCCACGGAAAGTTATGGAATCTAATGTAGATAGAATGAAATTGTGTATGTCTTTACTTGATAAGAAGAAAGAGTCTTGAATTTAGCCGTTATGCGGATTTTACTGTCTGACTACCACTACCTAAGATTTTCCTTCATTCCTACAAATTGTAAAATTTGTTTTTACAGATGCAAATATCACTCACTTAAAAATAACCGTGCCGCATTTACATTTAAAAATAGTGGCACATGGTATGAAAAGGTGGCACAACATTTCAAAAAGTGGCACATTTGGTATCAAGATAAAAAAGTGTCACAGGAGTGTCAAAACCAAAAAAAGGTTCAAAATTGGTACTTTAGTAGTAAGAGCTTACAGTCGTATCTCCTTTCTTGTGGACGGGACACAGGATCGCCGGGTACGCGTTATCGCCAATTTTACGGAGTTTGTTTTTCGTTGTTTTTTCATTGTTGGATATTTATACCCTCAGCCTTTAGGCTAAAGAGGGTATTTACACTTTGATACGACCAAAAATGTGCCTCATCGAAATAATGGTTTTAGACCCCAAGTATGTTTGTACGATATCCGATGTCCGTCCGTCTGTCTGTCTGTCCGTCTGTCTGGGTGGCTGGTGCGCACGATAACTCTCGAACGGATCAATCGATTCGGTTCAAATTTTTGGTATCGAAATATTTTGTCCAGATTCGATTTAAGTTCGAAGATGGGCCATATAGGTCCACTCCGTCAGGTACCTCCCCCACAAATGTTCAAAAATTGTCGCAAAACTTGTGCGCACGATAACTCTTGTAGGGAATAACCGATTTGGTCCATACTTTACATATCGTGTAATTTCTACCAAACTTAGATGAAGTTCCAATATGGACTCAAACGGTCCACTCCTTCGGGTACCTCCCACACAAAATTTCGGAAAAGTTCAGTTTAGGACCTGGTTTCGAATCGCTTTGATTTTTGTTTACGCAAGTTGTATTCGCTGTCCTCTATACGACGCTGTAGGTTTCATTAGAGGCAAGTCCATACTTCCTGAGAAAATAGCCTCAATGTTACAAAAAACCCTATGACACCGGGTGTAGTGGTTGGAGCGCAAGATAACTCTCGAACGGATCTGCCGATTGGGTCCAAAATTTGGCTTACGTAATATTTTGTACAAACTTAGTTCAAGTTCAAAGATGGATTATATCGGTCCACTCCTTCCGGTACCTCCCCCACAAAAGTTCGAAAATGTTCGGAAAATTTCTGCGTACGATAACTCTTGAAGGGAGTAACCGATTTGGTCCATACTTTGCACATTATGAAATTTCTACCAGACTTAGATGAGGTTCCAATATGGACTCAATCGGTAAACTCCTTCGAGTACCTCCCACACAAAATTTCGGAAAAGTTTAGTTTAGGACCTGCTCTCGAATCGCCGTGGTTTTTGTTGTAACATCTTGTATTCACTGTCCCCTATACTAAGGTACAAGTTTCCTCAAAGGCAAGTCCATACTTCCTGAAAAAATAGCCTGAAAGTTGAAAAACAAACCCTATGACACCATGTTTATAGGTGGAAGCGCAAGATAATTATTGAACGGATATGCCGATTCCGGCCAAAATTTGGCCATCGTAATATTGTTTCCAAACTTAGTTTAGGTTCGTAGATAAGCAATATCGGTCCACTCCTTCAGGTACCTACCCCACAAATTTTCAAAAAGTCAGAAAAATTGTGCGCACGACTCTTGATGGCAGTGACCGATTTGGTCCATACTTTACACATTCTCATAATATCTACCAGATATAGATCAGGTTCGAATGTGGACTATATTTGTCCACTCCATCCCGTACCTCCCACACAAAATTTTGGATAAGTTCACTTTAAGACCTGCTATTGAATCACTTTGATTTTTGTTGAAGCAACTTACATTCGTTGCCTCAATTACGATGGTAAAATTTGTTTCAGGGGCAAGTCCATACTTCTTGAGAAAACAGCCCGAAGGGTGTAAAAACCCCCTATGGCACCACCATGGTCTATATCGGTCCATTCCTTTAAGTACCTTTTCCGCAAAATTTTTGAACTTTAATCTTAATCAACATTTTTGTCGGTTCATACGACCAAAATTTTGAAATACCCTAAATAAATAATTTTTTTGTGAAAAAAGTGTTTCAATTTGCACAGGCTGAGGGTATATCTCTGTCGGCGAAGCCGACTGATACTTTTTTACTTGTTTTATATTCACAAAAATATTGAATCAATTACACTGTGAACCGAAATTTTGGGGGGTGGAAAATTCCTATTGGAGATGAAAGCCCTTGGTGAGTATATACAGAACCCCGAAGGACAGATTCGCCGTGAGTCGAACTTTCGCGATATGGCGTGATGAATATTTTGCTGGAGACCCTAAAAGCATATGGAATCAGCCTTATATCTTTGTTCGCTGTTGTTTAAGCTTATATTTAAGGTGGCATGTCTTCAGTCAAATCAAATGAGGATTTTTTTCGTAGAACATTTCGACTTTCTAACTCGCTTCCTTCAATGTCCTTTTTGTCCTTTATTTCAAGAACCGCAATGAAAGTGGCACAAGATGACACTTTTCAGCTTCGGAATATTCTACAAAAATGTCGCTCGGAAGATTTTAGGTACGGTTCCCAAAGAGATAAAATCGATAAAATCTTGTTTAAGCGGTCGTTTTTCACTTTTACCCGAATCTTGCTCCGACAACCCTATATCCATTTATTTCAATATATTATTGTTAACCTATTGATGACCTAGAATTCTCAGAGTCATTAAAACAGTTGTATCTTGTTTTGATAAGCACGTTAATTTCATTATTTTTTAGAATAAAGACCCGGATATCCGAATTATGGAACCGGTTATTCTGATATTAAACCCGAATTTTCATCCGGTTTTTATGAACCGATTAACCGTACATGTATATCATTAGAATGCTATTAAAATTGTCAATCAGATATGACTAATATGCATTAGACGTTTTAAGCGGTTATGATGGTGGAACAAAGAAACCGTATTTTTGAACCGTTTCTTAACGTTTGTGAGGATACATTTCCGTGCGTGAAAAAAATTATGATCATGACCTGGGGGGTGGAAAATTCTTTTTGGAGGTGAAAGCCCTTGGTGTGGACATACAGAACCCTGAAGGGCAGATCCGTCGTGAGTCGAACCGTTGTATTATGGCGGGTTGAATTCTGGGACGGTAGAGTATGTGCTAAGTCAAATCGATTTAATACGATTTCTGTAGAAAATTTAGTGTCTTACTCTTATCCTGCCTTGTTGTTTATGTCCTTTTTGTTGAAAAAGTTAAAAAAATATACTTTAAAGAAAAGGAAAGATACAATTTCGGGGTTAAAATATTAAAACAAAAAAATCCTCAGCCGATTTGGCTAGGGCATATCACGAAAATAATCTTGCGCCGACATAGCACATATTGACCCAGTAGAACCCTAAACCCACTTGAAATTCAGTTACGTAACTTTTAACACTTGTAATTATGGATCACCATCCCAGAATTCAACCCGCCATAACACAAAGGTTCAACTCACGGCGGATCTGCCCTTCAGGGTTCTGTATGTCCACACCAAGGGTTTTCACCTCCAAAAAGAATTTTCCACCCCCCAGGTCATGATCATTATTTTTTGCACGCACGGAAATGTATCCTCACAAACGTTAAGAAACGGTTCAAAAATACGGTTTCTTTGTTCCACCATCATAACCGCTTAAAACGTGTAATGCTTATTAGTCATATCTGATTGTCAATTTTAATAGCTTTCTAATGATATACATATACGGTTAATCGGTTCATAAAAACCGGATAAAAATTCGGTTTTAATATCAGAATAACCGGTTCCATAATTCGGATATCCGGCTCTTTATTCCAAAAAATAATGATATAAACGTGCTTAGCAAAACAAGATATAACTGTTTTAATGACTCCGAGAATTCTAGGTCATCAATAGGTTAACAATAATATATTGAAATAAATGGATATAGGGTTGTCGGAGCAAGATTCGGGTAAAAGTGAAAAACGACCGCTTAAACAAGATTTTATCGATTTTATCTCTTTGGGAACCGTACCTAAAATCTTCCGAGCGACATTTTTGTAGAATATTCCGAAGCTGAAGAATGTCATCTTGTGCCACTTTCATTGCGGTTCTTGAAATAAAGGACGAAAAGGACATTGAAGGAAGCGAGTTAGAAAGTCGAAATGTTCTACGAAAAAAATCCTCATTTGATTTGACTGCAGACATGTCACCTTAAATATAAGCTTAAACAACAGCGAACAAAGATATAAGGCTGATTCCATATAGCTTTTAGGGTTTCCAGCAAAATATTCATCATTTGTTGGCTCGTTAGCCTCATGGATCATGTTCCACCAACATGCGCCAGTATGCAGACGCTGACCATGCAAAAGTTGTTTCTCATGGTTTGCAATATTGTAACTGGATCGGAAGCGCGTGTTAAAGTTAGAACGTGGAAATAGCTTATGCTGCGGAATTAATTTTTGGCACAGTGTCGCCAACGTCGTTAACTATTATTATAATAATAATAATAATAATAATAATAATAATAATAATAATAACATCCCAGAGGGGACAAGGGAGACTTCCGAATCCACCGAGTCCGAACGGCGTGTACTAAGACACCACCTTACATGGCCGAAATACTCAGGAAATGTCACCAACATTGCTGAGGGGAATTTTGCCACCGTTGAAAATTTGATGTTGCCTGGCAAGGGAATCGAACCCACGACCTTCTACGTGCAAGGCGAGTGTGCATACCATTGCACCACGGTGGCACCCTTCCATACTTTATACATAGTATTATTTCGATCAGACATAAATCAGTTTTGAAAATGGACTATATCGGTCCACTTCTTCATGTACTTCCCACACAAAATTTCAACAGTTTTCGTACAACTTAAGGTCATGTCACAGACTGTATTGATTATTCCCTATACCAAAAGTTTTGCCCAAAATTCATAACACCATTTTTAATATATCGAAGAGATAAAGCGATTTAGCGATGTGTGTTCGATTGCCTGTCCGTCCATTAACATTTTTAATCAAACTACAGGCCTCAATTATGAACCGATCGTCGTGGATGTTCCGACCAGAAGAGAAACGATTATTGGTGATTATCGTGAAACATTTACCCGATTTTGTAGCTGCCCTTTAGGGCGCAATAATAGTTCGATCGGCGAAATTTTAAAGAAAGGCTAAGTTTATGACAAAGACGAGCATGATGATCAGATAATAAATTAGTGGGTTAAGTGAACCAAAACGTTTATGTAAAAATTGGCAAAATTTCTAACACACATCTTTATTCCTGGAAGGCACGACCCACCCTAACTTATACTTGAAGGAGGGACTATTTATCTTTCCATTGGTACCACTTATGTTGATGTACGTGTCAGATAACGGAGTTATAGCCTAATATATACATAAACCCATAGATTTAATTGTTTGTAGTCTAATCATAATCAATAGATTATCACAATTATGTATAGCCCTTTCTTACTTGTTTTTTTAACAGGTTGCTCTCAGGACCCTCTAACAATTGTTGATTTCTTTTTCGGGAGCTAGTCCAAACTTTCTGACATAAAACAAATCCTGCCGGCACCACTGAACACATTATGTACAAAATAATAACAACTAAAATGACTGTTTGACAACATAACTATCGAATGAAATGACTCCCAAAATTATACTCAGTTCCAAAATGGGTTATGAGGATTTACTCCTTCAGGTACCTCATACGCAATAGTTCAATACTTTTGCTATTTAATCTAAATCCAATGTATTAACAAAATAACTGCATTTTTTCGGGACCACCACAATCGTTAAGATAAATGT
Organism: Musca autumnalis; assembly: GCF_047663935.1. NCBI lineage: Eukaryota > Metazoa > Arthropoda > Insecta > Diptera > Muscidae > Musca > Musca autumnalis. The sequence goes on along the minus strand of NW_027411866.1, from coordinate 161,835,240 downwards.
TTCAAATAGAGATACTGGTTTCAGTCTATTTCAATGAGATCTGCAGAAATGCAAAATCTGATGACTATTGTCTATTCATTTTCAAAAATGCGAAATTTAGAAATTTCTAATGGAAATGAAACTAATATTAGGGATATGATTTAGCACGAAGTAATCTTTTTAAATAACAAGTAAAAAAGTATCAGTCGGCTTTGCCGACAGAGATATACCCTCAGCCTTTGTGAGTTGAAACTTTCATCTACGGACAGATCGAATGTATTTAGGTTGTTTTCGGAGTTTTATGTGCCTTTTTGGATATTTGAACTTGCCGCCAAAAATGTGGATTAGGATTAAAGTTCAACAGTGTTGCGCAGGAGATACTTGAAGCAATCGTATAACTTTTGGATCAGTATGCAAGGAAGCATAGTCATCTCCACGAAAAAAAAAATATCGCTATTTGCAAAGGAACTCTAACACAAATGTTGAACTTTTGTCTAAGGATCGATATGGGCCATTTTAGAAGTTAAACTAAATTTGAACAAAATATTAGGAGATCCAAAGTTTAACAATACTACATAAGGAATCCAACAACATGTTAACAATATATATTTTGTTTTTAGAATATTGTTGGATCAAACATATTTTTTTCTCTGCGAGTGGACAATAATAAATCCTTAACAACATCAATGGGAGAAGAATCCGTCAAAGTCCGTAAGAGAAAAGAAAGGTTACATACAAAATCTGTTGATCAAATTAAAATTATCCTCGGTTTGACAATGGAACGAAGGAGTGAGGTAGATAATACATATTTTTGAATTGTCAGACATAAAGTCCATAAAAAGTTTTCATTAAAACTCATTACGACGGGCCACCAACGCGGACCGGGGTCTGCTAGTATTCTACATAAAAATTCACTTAAACTTTCAGTGTCGAAGGCATTACACAAATAAAATACAGACATTACAAGAACTCTTGCAAAGAAAAAGTTAAAATGTGGTAATGCTCGGTCCTTATTCAAGTTACCTTACAAATCCGTCCGATTTTCTTTTAATTTAAAAAAAAAAAAAATATTTCCTATCGTAAAAGAAAAACATACCTCTATCTCACAACAAAAAACTTCATTTTTATCTTTTATTTTCGCTCATAAGCTTTAGTATTTTTTATATACTATTATTTTTTTAACCACTATTATTCGTGTATACTGTTCAAATTTACTTTAACTTGTTCATATCAGCAGTACCACAGTCACTGCCACCACAAGAAAAATGCAATTAATTTAACTTTACGTAGCCAAATTCAATTAATGTCATCCACAAAAATCCCATTTGGGTATTACAGAGCGTCAGTACGTGTCTGTGTGTGTGCGTGCATCTTAACTAGAAAGGTGATGAAATCCTTTTGAACCCAATCCAAAAATAGCTGAGAAAAATAGCAATATAAAGTTATTCAAAGATATTTGACATGCCCTAACGACGGCGTCATAAACTTTTAGAAACCATAAAAACCAATGAAATTGTGTAAATAAGCCCACACAAAAAGAAAAGAAAGGAGAGAGAAAAACGCTAATCAGAATATTGCTGGCATTTTGTCCATTTGAAATTTAGTACGGTTGTCAGGTACACAGGTAGTAACAGCAGCAAACTACTCTGTTGAAAGTATGATATTGAACACCAAATATAAAACCACAAAGACTCGAGGAAAAATGTTAAATATAATACATTTCTGGCTAAAACTTTCTAAAGATTTTTCTTCAGTAACTCGAAATGATTTACCTTATATTGGTATGCTTTTCTCGAAACTTTATTATACACAAAAAGTGTTTTTATTTGAGTGTAATCTGCAAGCAGATAAAATAGGCATTCCCAAAAAGAAAAACAAGTAATCAAAGGACTCTATGGTCATTAAGAGACTCACCGATGGCATTTGTGGCCGAATAGCAAAACATTATTTTCCTAGCTTTATCTACCGATATTTTGGTGCTCTAACCAGGTCTAAATAGAAGAATTGTGAGAACATGGTGTCGAACAAATAAAAGCTCAAAAGTAAACATGGCACAGGGAGGATTGAAAAGGATAATAAAGACAGATGTATGTTTAGGATTAGGCCTTCAGTTTAATTACACTATGCAACACAGAAACAACAACTTCTAGTATGCATTTTTTTTGAAAGTACATATTGAGGCTACAAAAACTCTAGAAGGGTTTTGTCCTGTCAGATCCAGTTCGGATTTTATAGCCGGGCTAAAACTAAAGTTTTTTGCATTTATCGGGCCTTTATCTAAGTAACTGTTAGGTATTTGGCCCTGCTGTCTTTGGCAATATTGTAGCCCTAAACTAGCAGAACTTATCGTTTGAACAGACCACATACGAAAAACTCCATCTAGGGCATCAAAATCGATAAAATATAGAAAATTTACATAAGTACGGAAATTCTGGTCAGTATCAGCTAAACTATTGGGAGTTGGACCAAGTAAAAAATCCAAATCTTCCAAATAAAGTTCTCAGCAATTCTTCAGAACATTCTGAAACTCTAAAATGCTTACTCCATGTTGTTTCAGCGGTAGTTTCCATCGTATCTTTTACAACACGTATTTCAAACACAGTTCAAACCAACAGTTTTTTCTCGCATTTCGAATTTCACCACATTATTGACATATTTATTAAATAATCGTTGAAAAATATACCGAAAACAACGTGATAGAGGCATTTTACAACAACGAAATTTTCTGAAGAGTTGTGTATTACATTCCAGCAAACATCCTTCCAAAGAAAAAACATTAAGAACAAGTAAAAAAGTATCAGTCGGCTTTGCCGACAGAGATATACCATCAGCCTGTGTATATTGAAACAATTTTTTTCCCAAAATACGTATTTATTTTTTGGGGTTTTTAAAAATTTTGTGCGTTTGAACCGACAAAAATGTTGATTAAGATTAAAGATCAAAAGTTTTGCGGAGGAGATACTAAAAGGAATGGATCGACATTGACCGTTATGGAAGTGGATCTCCTGCCACAACTTATGGTGCCATAGGGGGTTTTTACTCTCTTCGGGCTGTTTGCTCAAGAAGTATGGACTTACCCCTAAAAAAAACTTTTACCATCGCAATTGAGGGAGCGAATGCAAGTTGCTTCAACAAAAAAGTGATTCGATATCAGGTCTTAGAGTAAACTTATCCGAAATTTTGTGTGGGAGGTACCGGGTGGAGTGGACAAATATAGTCCATATTTGAACCTGATTTATATCTGGTAGATATATTAGGATGCGTAAAGAATAGACCAATTCAGCCAAGAGTTCCCGTACGATCAATTTTTCCGAACATTTTTGAACTTTTATGGGGGAGCTACCTGAAGGAGTGTACCGATATGGCTTATCTTCAAACTTAAACTATGTTTGGACAAAATATTACTAAGGCCAAATTTTGGACCGAATCGGCAGATCCGTTCGAGAGTTATCTTTCGCTCCAACCACCTCACACGGTGTCATAGGCGTTTTTGCAACTTTCAGGCTATTTTCTCAGGAAGTATGGGCAAGTCCCTGATGAATACAAGTTGCTAAAACAAAAATCAAACCGATTCGAGAGATGACCCTAAACTGAACTTTTCCGAAATTTTGTATGGTAGGTACCCAAAGCAGAGGACCGATTGAGTCCATATTGAAACCTTATCTAAGCCTGGTACACATTTCACGATGGGCAAAGTATGGACCAAATCGGTTACTCCCTTCAAGAGTTATCGTGCGCACAAATTTTCCGAACATTTTCGAACTTTTGTTGGGGAGGCACCGGAAGGAGTGGACCGATATAGCCCATCTTCGAACTTAAACTAAGTTTGGGTAAAATACTACGGAAGCTAAAATTTGAACCGAATCGCTATATCCGTTCGAGAGTTGTCGTGCGCTCCAGCCAGGCAGACAGACAGACGGACGGACATTGCTCAATCGACTCCAAATTGTCTGAAACACATTTCGTCCAAACATACTTGGGGTCTAAAACCGTTATTTCGATGAGGCACATTTTGCCCGTATGAAAGCGTATATACCCTCGTTAGCATAAATGCTGAGGGTATAATTAACGGTTTTGGAGATATGGTGCAAAATATATACCAATTATGGAAATTTTCGATATTTTATAAAATTTGAGGGAATAAATGTAGTTTCTCGAGTTCATTATTTCTCCAAATACATTATTCTTGCCCTTATCTACAAATATGCTTCAGAAGTCAGATGAAGATTCACAGAGGTTTCAGAGATATTGCCCAGAATTTCTTTAAAAAGTCAATATTTAACCATGCTTTGATGGGGCCATAAAATCCAAGCTGGATCTGACACAACATAACCCGACTAGGGCTTTCGTCGTTTAGGTCTGTACTTTTAAAAAATTCTAATCTCATATTGTTTGCAAAAGATTATCTTAAAAATGTTGCACAGTGTTATTGGGCATTAATTCTTCTTCTATATGTTAATTTATTGAATTTTAATATGTATGCATATGTGAGATCCAACTTACCATTAAGATAATTTCGCTTATTTACTCAAAGAGTGACACATCTCAAAAAAATTTAGTTTCGAGAAAAACGCGTTTTAAGTTGGCGGTTGAAATTTGACTTCCCAACATAAACAGTTTAATACACAAAAACTAAAACAAGTACTTGGACCATATTTTGCAGACAGCTAGCCAGATCACGGTGCTCTTGAAGCAAATTTAAATGGAAGGTGCTTACACCTGGGAAGTTTTTGCAGATTTTGAAACTACAATGTTCATGATGAGAAAAAACAAAAAACAAAAAAATCGCCGGGGCGCTTTTTAAATAAATCGCGATTCAAGTTGACATTTTTAGGAGTTGTTTAGGTTTTTGCGATGTTGGTTGGAAACCGCAAGTCCTATAGAAATGGGACTAAAAGGTTGTAGCTATTAAAATTCTCTACAAGATTGACCTTTACGGTATTCTCGTCCGTTTTACCGTTTTTGAGATATTGGACAATTAAAATTCAATTCAATTCTGTATCGCCCCCTTATAGAACAACGTCATGACTGCAAATTCCCAACTTAAACTTATATATCTTAAAAATGGCACAACCTACGATAAGTTACTTAAGCCAGTCTTGTAGAGGATTTTCACAGCTTTAAGATTTGCTCAGGTCCCATATTGATAAGACTTGCCGTATTCAAGCAAAATCGCGAAACCCTAACAAAAAAACCTAAAAATGTAAAATAAGCTTCTTTATCTCAAAAACGGTACAGCATGGGAACAAATCATAAACGCCAATCCTGTAGAGAATTTCCACAGCTACAACATTTTCTTTAGCTCCATTTCGATTGGACTTGCGGTTTCCAAGCAAAATCGTAAAAATATAAAAATGTGATTTTTGACCGCGATTTATTTCAAAATCCCTACATCGATTTTTTCTTGTTTTTGGACTTTTCTCATTTATGAACATTGCTGTTTCAGAATTCTGAAAAACGTCCCCTGTGTAAGCGTTTTTCATTAAAAGTTAGTTAAGGCGCACCCTTCATGCTATTGTGTTATAAGGGGGCGATACAGTCAGTGCATTGTCCCAATTTGAACTTCTATATCTCAAATATGGTAAAATCTACGAAAATATCTTACAGGTCAATCTTGTAGAGAATTTTGAAAGCTACAAAATTTTCCTTAGTCCCATTATTATAGGACTTGCGGTTTCCAAGCTACATCGCAAAAACCTAAACATCCCCTAAAAATGTCAACTTGAATCGCGATTTATTTAAAAAGCGCTCCGGCGATTTTTTTTTTTTTTTTTTTTTTGTTTTTGATTTTTCTCATCTGTGAACATTGTAGTTTCAAAATCTGCAAAAACTTCCCAGGTGTAAGCACCTTCCATTTAAATTTGCTTCAAGAGCACCGTGAGATAGAAGTGCAAAATTTCTGTGCAAGATCAAGCGTGATTTGAAGTGTTTTAGTGCTTCATAAACTCAAAAAACATTTTTGTTGAATTATGCCAAACTCGTAGTAAATGAGCTGTAACTCGCTGAGTTTTAGAGCAAGGCTGTTCAAAGTGCGCACGTGGCCTGTCGGTGTATGTCAATTTGCTCACACACACAATTTAAAAAGAGAGCTTTTGTTTTTGTTTTGAATATTTTCAAAATTACCAATCAGTCTCTATTGAACATTCAATGAGGAAGGTTCTGTTTTCGATTTTGTCTATGAATTTATATGCGTACACTGAAAAAATGAATGAAGATACTGAATACGAATTTTTATTTGCCGAAAATTATTACGGCAAATTAGAGTGTTTGGTTTGTCAGCGCACTTTGGCGCAACAAATTATAACATCAACAGTCATATTTGGTCAAAATAAAATTATTCTTCTACTTTAAATTTTGAAACATAAAATAAAAAAACTTGTACAATATTTCTCACAGTCTACAGAGGCAAAATGAAAACATTGAAAATTGTGTATTTCAAAACCAACACAATAACAAAATGTATTTGTATGTGTGAGAGCAGGCCTATTTTAGAGATATCAACATAAAAATTTGGCACAAGATAAAAAAGATGTCGTAGAAAAAATAAAAATTGCTAACTCGGAAAACACACTTTTGGTTTTTTCATACGGACAAAATGTGCCTCATCGATATAATGGTTTTAGACTAGGGCTACTCATACAACTACAAACATATTTTGTTATTGTGTTGGTTTTGAAACACAAACATTTTGATCGTTTCCCAACATACCGTTCAGTCTGATTTTATACAATTTACGAAAAATAAATCGTATAAATACATCTTCAATTACACGGATAAGCTAATAATTAGGATAAACATTCATTATTTTCAAGAGAATCAAGTTTTGTTTATTCTCCAGTGGCTACACAAGATTTTATAATTCAAATACAATGTTTTGTTCGAGTAATGTTGGTTTGTTGGGTTTTCTTGTGTAATGGAAAAAATGTGTGTATTGAAAATTTTCATTTCAAAAACAAAAGCTCTCTTTTTCAATTGTGTGAGTGAGCAAATTGACACACACCGACAGGAGAAGTGCGCCCTTTGAGCAGCCTTGTTTTAGACCCCAAGTATGTTTGGACGAAATTAGTTTAAATTTTTTTTTTAATTTTGCCTTTTAGAGCGAACATCATTTTTAATGATTTTTTTTATTAATTTTCTCGTTTAGAGTTAAGCTTGATGATCCGAAATTATTTGCAAGTTAAAAAGGAAAGCCAAGGACTGGAACCCACATAGTCACCAAATTACGCTACCTGGTTTCAATGGTGGTAAAGCAGATCTTCGTCTCAGACAATTTGGAGTTGATTTAGCCATGTCCGTCCGTTTGTCTGTCTGTCTGGCTGGAGCGCACGATAACTCTCGAACGGATCAACCGATTCGGTCCTAAATTTGGCTTTTGTAATATTTTGGCCAAACTTAGTTTAAGTTTGAAAATTATTTATATCGGTCCACTCCTTTCGGTACCTCCCCTAGAGCTGGCAAACCGTCGATGGAAATATCGATATTATCGATACTTAATTTTTTACGCCAATATCGACGAATAGTTTTTTTATCGATACTATCGGCCATTTTGACATCACTAAAGAAAAGCCATAGAAGCAATAGCCAGAAGTTTTTACACCCTCAGCCTTTAGGCTGACGAGGCGACGTCCGTCCGTCTGTCAGGCTGGTGATCATGATAACTCTCGAATGGATCGATCGATTCGAACCAAAATTTTGCATTTCGTAATATTTTGCCCAAACTTACTTTAAGTTCGAATATGAGCCACGACCGGTCCAATTCTTCGAGAACCTACCCCACAAAAGTTCAAAATTTTTCTGTAAAATGAAGTGAACGATAGCTATCGAAGAGATGAATCGATTTGTTTCAAACTTTGCACATCGTATTATTCCTTCCAGATATACATCGACTTCGAATATGAATTATCACGGCTTACTCCTTCGGGTAGCGTCCACAGAAAATTCGGAACATGTGAAGTTTAAGAGCTCCTCTCGGATCGTGTCGAAATTATTTTCTGCATTTTCTTATAAACGTCTTTTAAATCACCGCGATCGCAGTTTTTCGAAATTTCTTGCATTGATCAACGCGGGATCCGACGAGAAAACCCCTATTTCTTGCGGCAAGTGTTCATGCAATATCAAATGTTAGTTGGTGGAATAAATGCCCAATGATGCCTTTATCTCACGGTACATAACATGGTGATCTTGCACTATCCGTTCACGCACGGCCTAGTTTTTTTCTGGCACAACGACAGTTTTTGGACGACCCTCAGGAACTTCTTTTTTTTATTTTTGCGAATGTCGGCCACGATTGAATTCATTAAACCCGTTTTTCATAGTGCTATAGGATGGTACTTTATTGACATACAAAGATTTAATTTGATAGATGCTCTCCTGCCGCGATTATCCACGTCTAAAGTTGTGAAAAATTATCGGACGAAAATGTTCACAAGTAAATTCCATTTTTTACTGATTTTTCTCAATTCACTGTAAACAAGACAACACATGGCCGTATGTCAAACTGTCCTGGGTACGGTCAGACTAAAAATTGTCACACTTTCCAAAAAATTGTCAAATGACGACTGACGACACTGCGTGTTGCATAGGCCCGCAAACTTTTCTAATTCGCCTCGTATTTCACTAACATGCGAAATGTAAACAAAACACATTTGTCGGCAATTTTAGATTCTAAATAAATAGCAGTAGGAAATGTACGATAGTATCGATTTTATCGATATTTTGAAACGGAAATATCGAAAAAATCGAATGGGGCCGATATCGATAGTTTGCCAGCTCTAACCTCCCCCACAAAAATTCGAAAGTGTTCGGAAAATTTGTGCGCACGATAACTCTTGATGGGAGTAGCCCTTTTGGTCCATACTTTGCACACCGTGAAATGTCTACCTCCGAGTATCTTCCACACAAAATTTGGGAAAAAGTTCAATTAAGTACCTGCTCTCCAATCGCTTTGATTTTTGTTGCAACTATTTGTATTTGCTGTCCCAAATATGACGATGCAAGTTTCTTTAGGAGCCAGACCATACTTACTGAGAAAATGGCCCGAAAGGTGTAATAACTTCCTATGGTACCATCCATGCGTAGTGACTGGATCACACGCTTACTCTCGAACGGATCAGCCGATTCGGTCCAATATTTGGCCTTCGTAATCCAAACTTCGCTTAAGTTCGAATATACGCCACATCGGTCCACTCCTTTAGGTACCTTCACCACAAAATTTCAAAAATGTTGGAAAATATTGTACGCACGATAACTCCTGAAGGGAGTGACCGATTTGGTCCACACTTTACACATCCTAATATATCTACCAGATATAGATCAGGTTTGAATAAGGAAAATTTCGGATAATTTCACTTTAAGACCTGCTCTCGAATCACTTTGATTTTTGTAAAAGCAACTTGTATTCGCTACCTCAATTACGATAGTAAAAGTTGTTTCAGTCCATACTTCTTCAGAAAACAGCCCGAAAGGTGCAAAAACCCCCAATGGCACCATATGTATTGACTGGAGAGCACGATAACTGTCGAACTGATCAACCGATTTAGTCCAAAATTTGGCCTTGGTCATATTTTGTCCACACTTAGTTTCAGTTCGAAGATGGGCAATACCTGTCCACAAATTCCGGCACTTCCCCCTAATATATAAAAAAGTCACTAAAATGCACCATATCTCATGAACAGGGTCCAAACTTTGGATCTCCTAATATTTTGTCCAAATTTAGTTTAGCTTCCATATCGTTCCTCCCCTTGGGGTACCTCCCCCAAAAAGTTCAATATTTGTGTCTAAGTGCAGTTTAGGGCGTATTCGAAGATTATTTGGAAATGTATACTGATGCTGTTCGTTGTGGTCCTGTTTACAGCCATATTACGTTTTCCGTGGACAAGTCCATGCTTTCTGGCATACTAGTCCAAAGGTTGTACGAGGACCCACTGAAATGACTAGTGGGCACAATATCTATCGAACAGATATGACTCCCGAAATAAGATCCGTTTCCATAATGGACTATGTCGGTTCTTTCCTTCAAATACCTCCTCCGCACCATTTTTCAACTTCAATCCTAATCCACATTTTTGTCGCAAGTTCAAGTGTCCAAAATAGGCCACAAAATTCTGGAAAGACATTAATCGTGTTCGTAATTTGTCGGAACGGCGTGTCTTTATACACCGCTTTGTAGAGAAGTTTTACATGGCTGAAATACTCAGGAAATGTCGCCAACATTACTGAGGGGTATTTTGCCACCGTCGAAAATTTTGATGTTGACTGGCCGGGCACATTGGCACAATTAAATTTGGATATATTTCCCAGATTGTTCAATGGCCAATTTCACCCGATAAATACTATCCGATCATTTTTCGAAATTATTGGCATTTCCACTGACCAGACCTCTTAATTTGTGCAAAAATGTTGTTCCTATTGAACTATCTCGTGCATGATCATCTAACTCTTCCTCATTAAAGTACAATTTGTCCGTAACTCAAGAAACGTTGGAACATTTTCTCGGCCATAAATTTTCATAAATCTCAGACACCATACAATAACTTAACCAAACCAGGGTAAAGAAGTTTAATAACGTATAGGGGTTTCTTAAAGGCATAGAGTTTTTAAAATGATAACATTTAGATCTAATTTCATCTTTCCAGAAAAAATTTAGTCTAGAGCGCACCACAGACCAACTCTGGCTAAGTGTATTTTCATATAAATAAAAATGTAAATAAAAGGAGATAAAACTGAATTACTTTACTAATGTTATTAATCCCTTTGAAAGGCCATGTTATTTACAGGCCCTAAACAATTTGGTCAGATTAGAAATGTAACCCACATGTACACTTATCGGGTTGTAAAAAAGGCTTTAGGCTCATTTTTAACAAACACTGAAAACCAAGTGTTTCGGTTGTGGTCGAAGATTGAATATATTGCTTGTAAATACTACTAAACACGGATTTTGGTTAATTCTGGTCATGTTTACAACTTTGCCTATACGAGTATGTGTGCAATTTCCATGGAGGAACACAGTGGCATGATACAAAATAAAAATATTTATTAACAATGACAAATGGGAAATAAAACAGACATTGAATGGAGGAGGAAATGGAGGCTCCAGGTGATGCAGCTATAAAATAAAAAACGACTGTACACATTGGGAGAAATACATCCTTATCGCCTCAGAGATATATAGTCTTTCCTGTACTAGTAGTATTCAGCACAAGTTTAATCCCTCATTAATGACCATTGACATAAAATGTGGAAATAATAATATAGTAAACAATTATACCCACATATATTCTCTGAACATGTTTCTGTTTTCACACATTGTGCCACTCTTACCACAATGAACATTGTCTACGTTATCAACCACATCATTATGCCCATTTGCGACCATAGAATCAGATTGTGTGTGTGAGAGAAAAAGGTAAAAATTTCATTAATATGGGGGTAGCATCACCAGAGATAAACAACTAACAAATATTTGCAGATATCGTCCGTCGCATCAAATGGACGAATGAATCTTTATTTATGGTCATCTGATAGTTTGCTGTCAAAATAAGGTTAACAGTCAGCACTGATTTGAGTAACTAAAGGTATTCGTGTGTGAGGCTGTTGTGCCTTCATATATAAGTTTAAAAGTTTTTAAAAACATGCAATTGGTGTGGCTGCAATTTTGGTAAGTTATTTTTATTAATTTTAAGAGTTTGACATTTTTATTAAATACAAATTGCAGTATAAATTTAAATTTATTTTTATTTATTATTGTGTTTTTAGAAATGTTTATTTTGTAACATGGATATTACAGTCAGGGTTGAAGGTAATAGAGTGGTTATTTAAATGTCTTCGTCAACAAAAATTGATATCAGAATTAACCTTAAACAATTATGCTATCCACGATTATGTAAACATATATTAGCCACGATTGTGGATAAATTATCCACGATTGTGCATAACTATATTACAAACGATTGTGGAAAAATATATTATCCACGATTATGTATAAATAAATTGTCCACTATTGTGGATAAATATATTATCCACGATTATGGATAAATAAATTGTCCACGATTGTGGATAAATAAATTGTCCACGATTGTGGATAAATATATTATCCATGATTGTGGATAAATATATTGTCCACGATTATGGATAAATCCACGATTGTGGATAAATATATTATCCTCCATTGTGGTTAACTTTATTGTCCACGATTATGGAGAAATATATTGCATATAAATTATCCACGATTGTGGATAAATATATTATCCACCATTGTGGTTAAATATATTATCCACCATTGTGGTTAACTTTATAGTCCACGATTATGGATAATATATTATTCACGATTGTGGATAAATATATTACAAACGATTGTGAACAAATATATTATCCACGATTGTGGATAAATATATTATCCACCATTGTGGTTAAATATATTATCCACCATTGTGGATAAATACTTTATCCACAGTTGGGGATAAATATATTATCCACGATTGTGGATAAATATATTGTCCACGATTGTGGATAAATATATTATCCACGATTGTGGATAAATATATTGTATATAAATTATCCACGATTGTGGATAAATATATTATCCACGATTGTGGATAAATATATTATCCACGATTGTGGATAAATATATTATCCACCATTGTGGTTAAATATATTATCCGCCATTGTGGATAAATACTTTATCCACGATTGTGGATAAATATATTATCCACGATTGTGGATAAATATATTGTTCACGATTGTGGATAAATATATTATCCACGATTGTGGATAAATATATTGTATATAAATTATCCACGATTGTGGATAAATATATTATCCACCATTGTGGTTAACTTTATTGTCCACGATTATGGATAAATATATTATCCACAATTGTGGGCAAATACATTATCCACGATTGTGGATAAATATATTACAAACGATTATGGATAAATATATTGTCCACGATTATGGATAAATATATTATCCACGATTGTGGACAAATAAATTGTCCACGATTGTGGATAAATATATATTATCCATGATTGTGGATAAATATATTGTTCACGATTAAGGATAAATATATTATCCACGATTGTGGATAAATAAATTGTCCACGATTGTGGATAAATATATTATCCACGATTGTGGATAAATATATTGTCCACGATTATGGATAAATATATTATCCACGATTGTGGATAAATAAATTGTCCACGATTGTGGATAAATATATTATCCATGATTGTGGATAAATATATTGTTCACGATTAAGGATAAATATATTATCCACGATTGTGGATAAATAAATTATCCACGACTCTGGATAAATATATTATCCACGATTATGGATAAATATATTACAAACGATTGTGGATAAATATATTATCCACGTTTGTGAATAAATATATTATCCACCATTGCGGTTAAATATATTATCCACCATTGTGGATAAATACTTTATCCACAGTTGGGGATAAATATATTATCCACGATTGTGGATAAATATATTGTCCACGATTGTATATAAATATATTGTCCACGATTATGAATAAATATATTATCCACGATTGTGGATAAAAATATTATCCGCGATTGTGGATAAATATATTATCCACCATTGTGGTTAAATATATTATCCACCATTGTGGATAAATACATTATCCACAGTTGTGGATAAATACATTATCCACAGTTGTGGATAAATATATTATCCACAGTTGTGGATAAATATATTATCCACAGTTGTGGATAAATATATTATACACGATTGTCGATAAATTTATTGTCCACGATTGTGGATAAATTTATTATCCACGATTGTGGATAAATATATTGTCCACGATTGTGGATAAATATATATTATCCACAATTGTGAATAAATATATTATCCACAATTGTGGATAAATATATTGTATACGATTGTGGATAAATATATTATAAATATAAATACTGTGGATAAATATAGTATCCGCGATTGTGAATAAATATATTATCAGATTGATATCAGAATTAACCATAAACAATTATGTTATCCACGATTGTGGATAAATATATTATCCACGTTTGTGGATAAATATATAATCCATGGTAATGGATAAATAGAATATTGAACAATATATTATCCACTATTGTGCATAAATATATTATCCACGATTGTGGATAAATATATTATCGACGACTCTGAATAACTATAATATCCAGGATTGTGGATAAATATATTATACACGATTGTGGGTATATCTTATCGACGACTGTGGATAAATATATTATCCACGATTGTAAATATATATTATCGACGACTGTGGATAAATATATTATTAAGTTGTTCTTTGTTTGGACTTTACATTAGATATACGCGTCTTGTTTCCTGAATTTGGCAAATACAGGAAGAAGAAGACAGAGAAGCTCAGGGGAAGATATTCATGGGACGGAGCCTTCATAGTCTGGTAGCAATTCATATTTTGAGTCCTATGATGAGATGTGAGTGAGAGCATTGCAAGGCTCCCTACAAAAAAACAGCTGTCCATGGGTGGCACAAAGACCTAAGTCCAAGATGAAGTATGCAAGTTTAAACAATGCTATACAGTTGGGTGCTCTTTCATCGGAAGTGGCGAAGAGGATAAGATCTCCTGCAGAGCCAAAGAAGAGAGAGAGAGCTGCAGGCAAATCATGTCAAGAACTAGACATATGACACTGTTGGATGAATTATTTGACAGAGTGGGATAAAGAGAGCTCGAATATGAGTAAGGTAAACCCGGCTGCTTAATCGACAGAAGACCCTGAGGATTCTGAGAAGAAATTTGCGATCTTTCACAAGAGTAAGATTGCTGTGCAGATTGTTAAGGAGTTGCCATTATCTTGCGCCATAGTAACCAAACACACTATTGAGGCGGAGATTGACATCAGTAGAATTTAGAAGTAGGGCACAAAAAGACCATCTGAAAACCATTCAGGATCACATACTGCTGGGGTGTGGACCAATTTAAATCATAAGTGGCAAATTGAAGAGCTAGTTTTTAACCATTGTCGCTCTCAAAGAAATCTTATTCTTCCTCATCTGACTAATGCATCAGTGGACGTCAAAGAATGGGCAGTGTAGTGTCGTCACAGTCCTTTATTGTCATCACTCTAAATACATTCAAATATGGCAACATTGTACAATATTACGAGTACGAGGGTCACTCGAAAACCTTCCGGCCAAGGCAACTAGCAGTGTCCCAGGTGTCATTTGACATTTTTTTGGAAAGTTTGACAGTTTTTAGCCTAAGCGTAGTACTCAAGTCTTTGGCCTGATTGTGACACCTCCAAAACATGGTTTTGAATGCTTTTGCTGCATCTCCTGGCGAGTACTGCTATTTTAGGGATCGTACGTATAGTTCCATGTTTCGTCATCTGGATCCATCTTAAAGACGTTTTTTCGTAGCACCGCGATCGTATTTTTTCGAAATTCCTTGCACCGATCAACACGGAATCGGCTTAATTTTTTTCTGGCACAACGACCGTTTTTTGACGACCATCACGACTTTCGTTTTTCAGTGAGTGTCCGCCATGATAATATCCTTGTTGTGTGAACGAACGAACTCCCTATGTCCAGTCTGGCAAAGGCTAAGGGCATGAAATATTACGTCTGGAATGCTGTCTGGCTGACATCTGAAACGCCAGTTGCTGAAACAAAAGCATAAAATTACTCTAGTATGGAACTCGATTTAAGAACGCCTAATTTCATGAGAATAATTTCATGACAACAATGCAACTGGCATTTCGAAAATCAGCCTCTCTAATTCGTAGGAACTGCAGCGGCTGGAAAAAACCAAATAGGTAACGGCTGGAAGAAACCAAACAGGTAACAAAGTACTGCTAGGTAGCAATGGTAGCTCACCGCATATTGCGTAGGATAGTACTATACTTTGTTTATAAAAATATGGAGGAAGTATTAGGGAATATGTTCAAAAATTCGAATAAAAGATGTACAGGATGTGAAGACATCAGAAAAACAATCCTTCTCCAGGCAAAGTTATAAAGATTTAAGCTAATGAAGCCACCGCCGAATCTGATGTTTTCAGAACAAATCAAAAACTAAATGGACTACGTTTAGAAAACTAATAAAAGAAGTCTAATGTAGGAAACTATAATTGCCTGAGCAACGATGGATGGTATAGACCGAAATATCAACACACCAACGATGTCAGTAATCAAGTTATTCAAAGATAGTTTTCCCCTTCGTGAGAGGAATTACGAGGGCTGCGTGATAACTTTCTGGTTTAATGAATTCAATAGCGGCCGACACTCGCTAAAAAAACGAAGGTGCCAGAAAAAATTAAGCCCTTCGTGAACGGTAATGCAAGATAGCCATGTTATAAACCGTGAAATTGAGGCACCCTTGGGCATTTGTTCCACCAACTAATATTTGATATCGCAAGAACAGCTGTCCGCAAAAATGGGTTTTTCTCAGTACATCCAGCACAATTTGCCATGGAAGAAACACTTCGAAGCAAATTATCGCCAGTTTTTTTTTTTTTTTTTGACAACCCTGGCCATGTGGCGGCTAAACGGTACCATGACAATGCGAGCTCTCACACATCGATTCAAACCAGAGCCTGTTTGACCGGACAAAACGTGGAATTGATTGGTCATCCGACGCATACCCTTGACTTGGCACCCAACGACTTCATTTGATTCCTGCTCATCAAGAAAACAAGTGGACAAAGGCTATAGTCGAGACCGGGCCGACTGTGTCATACCCTAGCACTATCACTGTGCATAAGCTTTTCACTCGTAAACATTTATTTTAGGGATATACTAAAGTTTTCACCTATATGGTTTTTATACCACATTACTTAATGCGAACTGAACCAAAATAATTATATTTAACTTTAAATATGACTACTGTCGACATCTACTTGGTACTGATTGAAAGTTTTGCAGGTCTTTTTTCACCATGTTACATGTCTTTAATACACCAAAGCAGAGTTATTTGTCATTAAAGTAAAAACTTCAAAATATTAAAAATGTGATACCTTAGTATCATTTGCAATAACACATTTTGTATTAATTTAAAGCTCAGATGGTTTAGTTTCATTATACAAGCTATCAGCTTGGAACATGTCTAACAGAAGCAGAAATATCTGACATGGAAATAACATTCCATAAATTTGAAATTGGGATATCCCAGCGCCTTTTTCAACATCATAAGCATTTCACCAAATTTGTAACACAATTGGGAACATTTTAAAGCTCAGAATGTCTTCATTCTTCGCATTCAAGCAAAGCTGAGATACTCGTCAGTAAAATTCAAATAAAAAATGGGAAAGTGGGATGTGCGCCAACATATTTTGCATCATAATAAATATGATCTTTTCCTCATCAATTGACGGGCTTTCCTTATGGAAAAAGCGGAAATATTCACATATCAATAAAACTTTGAATTTGTGTCCATATAAGTTTTTTGCCCATTCCGACCCCTGAATATTATCCGACCATTGCCAAAGTAATTAGGCTATATAGGGAGTCTATAGGGTGGCCATATTAACCCTCAAAATTACGTCACGATCCGATCAAAATTACGACCTGTAGCGTGATTAAAAAAAGATGAAAAAATGGGATGTATTAACGACTATTGCAATATCTCCGTTATTTGGCCACCTACTTTACATCATTGTAACGATGGGATTTTCTACTTTCATAGTTAGGCTTTGGAAAGTCCTCAACCAACGCTGTGATATTCGTTTTTATAATTAAAATCGCAAACTGAAAAGTTTTGGTTTTTATTTGAGACTATGCGACTTCGTTGTTTCATTGTCAGGTTTTGCTTTTGGTATATCCCTGAGCTGAGATATTTGCTTTAGAAATAAACCGTTGACCTTTTCTCCTAAATATTATCCGACCATCACCAAAATCAATAGGCTTCTTCCCCACCGGGACCCCCATCAACACCCAAAATTTGGTGGCGATCCGATCAAAATTGCCAACTGTAGCGTAATTACAAAGTTTAGAAAGACAGACGGACGGACGGACACGTAAAACCAGATCAACTCAGCTCGTCGAGACATTAATTTTGGTATATATTATTTCGATGCGTTACAAACTTTTTGGCCACATCCAACTTATAATACCCTCCCCACATTGTGGTGTAGGGTAAAAAAAGATAGAACATATCAAACGCTGTCTGCCCGGATAAAAGTCTACATTTTAAGCCATATTGCGGAAACGACGTTGCCCTCATATTGCAAATTCAAAATCATTCCTAACAAGTGAGAAAAGGCTATAGTCGGTACGGGGCCGACTATGTGATACCCTACACCACTACCTCTGTGAATAATCTTTTCACTTGAAAACATTTCTTTTATGGAGATACGAAAGTTTTCACCTATCTGGCTTTTATACCAAATGACTTAAGGCGAACTGAACCAAAATAATTAATATTTAATTTTATATTTGACTACTGTCGACATCACCAACATCAATAGGCTTCTATCTCTGTAAGAAAATTTCGTGATGATTCGATCAAAATTCCGACCTGTAATGTGATTGCAGAAAAAGTGGAAAAAAGGGATGCATTAACGACTATTGCGATATCTCTATTATTTGACTACCTACGTCAACCTACTTTGCATAATTTCAAAGATGGGATTTTCTACTTTCAGGCTTTGCTTTTAGAAGGTCCCCAACCAAAGGTGTGATATCCGTCATTATTATTAAGATCGCAAAAATGAGAAGTTGGGTTTTATTAGCGACTATTGCGATATCTTCGTTGTTAGACCACCTACGACAACCTACGTTACATTGTTGTAAAGGTGATATTTTATACTTTCATTGACATTGGTTTTGCTTTTTGTAGACCCCTTATAGACGCTGAGATATTTGCTTTGGAATAAAATGTTGACTTTTTCTCCAAATAAGTTTTTGCTCATTCCGACCCCAAAATATTATCCGACCATCATCAAAATCAATAGGCTTCTACCTTTGTGAGACCCACATTAACCCTCGAAATTTCGTTATCCGATCAAAATTGCGCCCAGTAGCGTGATTTCCAAAAAAAATGGAAAAATGGGATGTATTATCGAATATTGCGATATCTCCGTTATTTGGTTACATACACCGACCTAGTTTGCATCATTGTAAAGATAGGATCTTCTACGTTCATAGTAAGGCTTTGCTTTTGGAAAGTCCCCAGCCAAAGCTGTGATATTCGTCATTATAACTAAAATCGCAAAAATGAAAATTTGGGTTTAATTTGCGACTATTGTGATATCTTCGTTGTTTGATCACCCACGAGAACCTACGTTACATTGTTGTAAAGGTGATATTTTTTACTTTCATTGGCAGGTTTTGCTTTTGGTATACCCCTTATAGAAACTGAGATATTAGCTTTGGAAAAAAACGTTGTCTTTTTATCCGAATAAGTTTTTTGCCCATTCCGACCCCTAAAAATTATTCGACCCTCACCAAAATCAATAGACTTCTTCCTCTTTGAGATCCCCATTAACTCTCGAAATTTCGTGACGATCCGATCAAAATTGCGCCCAGTAGCGTGATTTCCAAAAAAATGGAAAAATGGGATGAATTACCGACTATTGTGATATCTCCGCTATTTGGTCACCTACGCCGACATAGTGTGCATCATTGTAAAGGTGGAATTTTCTACTTTAATAGCTAGGCTTTGCTTTTGGAAAGTCCCCAGCCAAAGCTGTGATATTCGTCATTATAACTAGAATCGCAAACATGAAAATTTGGGTTTTATTTGCGACTATTTTAATATCTTCGTTGTTTGATCACCCACGAGAACCTACTTAACATCGTTAGAAAGGTGATATTTTATACTTTCATTGTCAGGTCTTGCTTTTGGTATATCCCATATAGAAGCTGAGATATTCGCTTTGGAAAAAAACGTTGTCTTTTTATCCACATAAGTTTTTTGCCCATTCCGACCCATAAATATTATCCGACCATCACCAAAATCAATAGGCTTCTTCCCCTCCGGGACCCCCATCAACACCCAAAATTTCGTGACGATCCGATCAAAACTGCGATCTGTAGCGTGATTACAAGGTTTAAATGGACAGACGGACAGACGGACGGACGGACGGACGGACGGACACACATAGCCAGATCGACTCAGCTCGTCGAGACATTCATTTTGATATATATAAGTATCGGTCTATGACCATTATTTCGATGCGTTACAAACTTTTTGGCCAAAACCTACCCCACACAGTGGTGTAGGGTATAACAAACGAATTTAAAATTCCCATTCATGCCACTCACATTCAAAACTATTCATATTTATGTTGTTGAAAAACTTAACCTTTGATAAACTGTTTCTCAAGAATGTTGGAATGACTTCAGAAAATTCAACGATTGAATGAAATGTTACAAGAATAAAACTTAATGTTTACATTCCTTAATAACACAACAAATATGTGGTGCAATTGTTAAAATATTCCATATAAATTCAACAAACAAATAACAAAAATAATTTAAAACTTCTCTCAAATGAAGTTGATTTTGTGTACAATAAATGAAGAGTTGGTTGAGTACAATAAACCACATGGGAAAGTTCAAGGCAACCGAATATCATCTATTGTACATATCTATATGTATGTGTGTAGCTATTCATAGACAAAACTCAACAAAACCCTAAATTCATTTTCAATACGATTGTCTTGCTTTTGTGTTGGAGTCGGCATTGTCACAGAAACTCATCTAAAATTTAGTTTGATGCCATCAGATTATGTGACTGACCCACAACTATCTGTTGTCTCCTATGTCATGGACACAAAACTACAACAATGTATTTGTGTTTTGTGATTGTACGTGTAATTCGCTATAAATTCTACAGAAGCACATAAATGCACTCATTGCTAAAGTCCTTTCAGTCCGCAAATCATCAAAAATTAGTTTTATAATATTTAATGTCCAATTGAAATGGAGTGTGGAGTGGAAATAATCAGAACGTCCGTGACTAAATATTTTTAAGCAAGGTACTATGTAAATACGAAAACGACAAATGTTGAGGAATGTTCCTTTTCATCTGAATTGTCGCTGTTCCTTCATCGACTTGGGTTAATTCAAAGACGAGATGTTCGTCGCAGGTATCTTGTGCTTCGGCAACCTAGACGTCCTGCTAAAACCATAACTTCAATACTAAGAAGGTATACAAATGTATATCTACACATATGTATTTCGAAACTTTCGCTTTAGTGCACTTTAATATAATAGCTTTTCGATGATAATGTGACATAATGACATAATGTTTTTCGTGGGCAAACCAGAACTCTAAAAAAATCTACGCCGACCAACTAAAAAGTTATCGTGCCCATCGATAGGAGTGACTGACATCATAACATTTTTCATTTTCGATAAATTGCAGATTAAGGGCTATTTGAGGATTCTCGTTTGTCGACGTTACGATGTCTGATTAAATTTGTCGAGCATCCCGGGGTGACCGAGCCAAGATAAGAGTACTACGTCGCATTAGATCTCTTCCTGGAGGAGCCACCACAATTTACAATGCATATGCCATTAGGAACGCTGAATCATCCAAATCGTTTGTCTCTAATGGAATCTCATTGGTAATGCGGAAAAAGCTGGATGAGCCGGGTGTTCGTTATCTCACCAAAGTTCTCAACCTAGGTTGTGTAGGTTGTTTGCGATACTGAAATCAAGCTAGGGTGTAAAGGTGAATCGTAAAGATCGATTTCGATTACTCCGCATACGTCCCGTAATCAGCACAGCGCTACACACCATATCCACACATATTTGTCGAGAACTCGACCACAACAAGTCGTGCGACAGGACAGTGACAAAAGTTTTTGATACAGTCAAGTACACAATACTGTGAGGACATTGAGCAGACAACCACCCGGCCAAATTTGAAACGTTAGCTAATATATAATATGTATGTGTGGGCGACAGTGGTGCGTGTAATTCCGGAATAATTAGTCTATGTCACATAGATTGAAACAGGGAGTTCCTCAAGGTCGGATGATGTCTTCGAAATTGTTAAACCTCTACCTTTCCTGTATTCTATACCCCAGATGACATTGAAATCGTATCAATTGTGTGATCTTGGCTTCGGTTACTTCCCTCATGACATTTGTGAAAAGCTGAACACCTATTAGGTTGATCTTACCACCCTTTCCCGGGCAAGTAATATGCAAATATCCGCCACCAAAACTGCAATCGCATTGTTTACTAAATATATTGCTGAGAATAGCACTGCGCTGAATGTCATAGTCGATGGTAACATAATTCCGACCACTACCTAATTCAAGATTGTGTCAGTGGGCTCCGCGAATATAAGTGCAACGAAATGAAAATATAATCAAACATGTCAGAAAGCCTTCCAGCGAACTGCACATACGGCATGCCGTGCATGCCACGGCCAACTGCGACAAGCCCAGAGAACTGCATATTCTACGGCATGTAAGCTGAGATGTAAGAGCATGGTCCATAAGTCGTCCCTAGCCGGCAGCACTTGGTTTCCTAAAAAAAACCTTGTTGACCACATATAAAGCGTATGGTCGGACTGCACTGGTGTCCGGGAATATATATGCAACGCGATGTATAATATTCAAACCTGTCAGAAAACCGCCCAGATAACTGCAACGTGGTGCCTCCTTATGTCTTCAATGGACAATCTGCATCAGGAGACGTTACAGTATTTGCCAAAGTGTTACCATATGGTGGATAGAACCCCCAGCACGCCATGCCAAGGTGGATCTGCATTATCTAGAGAAAGAGAGGTCCAACGTTACAAGGAGAACCCGTAAACCTGCAAGATTTGAATACCATTTACACAGATGCAGTCGCAGGTACTCTAATAAACAACTATCGTGTGAATGCGGTCCTCTAAGTACATCGCCCATCTATCGCAGCTGAAAAATGTCAAGCGCCGAGACATACCACAGTAGTTTTGGCTCAACGACACTCCGGATAGTGGAGCTTTATAAATTCCTATAGAAAAAGAATTGATTATACAAAACATCTATACAGCAGACTAAACAGAACCGCACGACACACTTCTAGAACGATTACATGGTTTTGCATGGGCACAGACTATATCTAAACATGATCCACATCATGGACCTGCACCGGAAATATTTTAATCCCCCAATGAAGACTAAACGCAAAACTTCAGCTATTTCGGTTGGATAATATGGCTAAAACCTTGAAAATTACCAAAAACGGGAAGTACCGTTTTATGTGGGTTATATTAAAATGTTGTTCTGCGCAGACAAGGTTCTGGAGTAAAGTTGTGTAGCCCCAACGAAGACTAAATACCAAATTTCAACCATTTCGATGGGATAATGAGACTAAAACCTTTAAAATACCGAAAACCGGATGGTACCGTTCTATGGAGGAGACATCAAACTTGGTCCAATATAGTCCATTTTCAATGCCATACATCCTAAAGTACAGTCGAAATAGCTTATAACGTCGTCGTTTATAACGTCATATCGCTTATAGCGACGAAGTCCAAAAGTCCCGAATTTCTGCCCTTCATATTCCACACAAATAAATATCGCTTATAACGTCATCGCTTATAACGTCATGTCGGTTGTAACGTCGTTTTTTTTTTTTTTTTTTGTGAAATATTTGAATTCTGCTTTTGGTTACGACGTCGAATCATACGAAGAAGGAAATTTTCTCTCAATAATTTGTTGTATGTATATTTTTGCAAACTCAAACAACAACAAAATACCAAACTTATGCACAACATGACGATGATGACGGTCTCAAGTCAATTAAGCTTGAATTTTTGCCACATCTGTTTTACAACCCAGGGTCCAAGGTGGAATAAAATCATTAAAATGGCATTGCCGGATCGGCAAATATCCACTATAGTGCACTATAGGTCAAACCGGCCATTTTATTGGCCAAAAGTCTTAAAGTTAAAACAAGTGTTTGGTTTAAGTTAATATAGCGTTTTTAGATTCAGGGAGAAAAATGGAACAACGTTGGCCAAAAAATTAACCCTTTATGGACAAAATACACAACTGGTACCTTAACCCTTTGGGGACAAAAACTGGAAGGTCTGTTATTTGTCTACAGAATTAAAGGCATCGACGTCCGATAAGTTCAGAAGCTTTTTTGTTGTGTTTCGTTTTAGTTTTAATGTGAATATGACTTAAATTATTACCTTGAAAATCCCACAATATGATGTGACATATTTTGACTATAACTGTATATATTTATAAAAGATTTGTAAATAATTTGACTTTAGAACACAGCAGAATGCTTTTGACTCAAATTTGGCTAACATTATTTGGTAAGAGGTTTAACCCTGACTTCAAAAAAATCAATATTATGGAAAATATGGTGCCACCGTGGTGCAATGGTATGCACGCCCGCCTTGCACGCAGAAGGTCGGGGGTTCGATTCCCCGGCCAGGCAACATCAAACATTTTTCAACGGTGGCAAAATACCCCTCAGTAATGTTGGCGACATTTCCTGAGTATTTCAGCCTTGAAAAACTTCTCCATAAGGGGTGTCTTAAGACACGCCGTTCGGACTCGGCGATAAACAGTAGGTCCCATATCATTGAGCTAAATATGAATCGGGGTGCACTCATTGATATGAGAGAAGTCTCCCTTGTCCCGTATGGGATGTTGTGGAACAATGTTTGTTTTGTTTATGGTAACCTAAAAAAAGTTGTATAATTCTTGTCGAGCAAATTTACGCAAACTCACATAAAATTTTCTGCATTCGGCACGAGTTAATGAACCAATTTCAGTTTTCACTTTCATTGCCGAACGTTGCCGAGACTTTAAAAGCGTACATAACCTCAAAATGTTTTACTTTCTTCGAAAATTCAAAGTTAACACCCATTTAGTACCTATTTATACAGAGGGCATTTTTGATAAATAGATATCGAACACTTTCTAATCAAATCGTTACTTATGTTAATATTGTGATTTTGTTTCACCCTGAACGTATACAAGTAAACATATTTCGTTAAAAAGTTTTTAAAGATATTTGGATAATACATATTTGGCAGCCAGTCATGTAACGGTATAATTTCTCATACAAAAACAAAATTTATTTTTATTATATTTGAAGTGTTTCTTACAGGAAAGTAACACAAAATAAGTGAAAATACAAAGTGCGAAATCTGACTTTTGGCCAGTAAAATGGGCTGTTTGACCTATTGTGTAGTGGCAAGAATAGAAAAGGAAAAAAAAAATGTAACATCTTCTGTCATTGTTAATGTTTTCATCATGCGGGAACCATATCCTATTTTAAGGTGATATATGTATATCCTGAAGAATGAATTTAATATCGTTATTTTTTTTTTATTTTGTTTTTAGTCATTTATACTTACATATGTATATAGAATGAAAAAATAAAAAATAAATTAATTGATTTTATTTATTTACTCAATAAAACAACGTATTTATACCAAAAAGTCACTATACATAATACCATTTTACCTCTTTTCTTTACCTCGCTTATAGCGTCCGATTTTGGCCGGTCCCTTGACCGACGTTATAAGCGATTTCGACTGTATATATTGCGAGCTGTATCTTGATTTGAATTGCAATGTATACTTTTTAGGGTCTCGGAAAAATATTTCGATGTGTTACAAACGCAATGGCAAATATAATTAAAACTTCCATTTTACGGTGGTTGATGAAAAAGTTGGTTCTAGTGGAGAGGACAAGTAGACCTATCATTTCGCAATTGGGTAAGTGGAATATGTTGCAGCTGTCTGTTGCACATTACGATCTTAATGCCGTCTGGAGGGGGGAGGTAGAGGCTTAACAGTTCCGGAGATATCATCCCACCTTGAGTAACTCCCTGTTTCACACTGCGGGGATTGGACTTATTGTTCCTGAATTCCACGTACGGCTGGCGTTCAAACATGTAATTTATTATCCACCGTTTCAGACTTGAGGGGGGGTTTTTTACTCAATGTTCTCAAACAGCGTGGAGCACTTGACAGTATCAGAGGCTTTTTCCTGGTTGAGTTATCGACAAATATATGTATTGCTGCTTACAGAATCCATGCTGATGATCGACAACTGAATAGCTATTTCTGACGCTGAGGAGGACTAAGGAATCACGGGTCTTTGCTACGGGCGACAAAAGCGAAATCGGTATGCACGATTTAATTTTGCTGGCATCCTTGCCGGGTTTCAGTAGCGGGACCACCCTGCCCTTTTTCAGACTTCTGGAACAATGCGTTTGGCCAGCGCCATCCAGCTGTTTCAGCAATACCATGGAGATTCCATCAGGGCCCAACACTTTGGATGATTTAGCGTTCTTGATGGCATTGGCAACATCATCCGTTGTAAACTGTGGTGGTTCACTGTCGGCAGGAAGAGATCTGAAACAACGTAGTACTCTTCTCTTTGCCCTGTCACTTCCGGGGTGATCGACAAATTGTTGCTTGAAATAATTTGTGCACCTCTTCGGGTAAGTCAACGTAACGTCGCCAAAGGTGACTGAGGTCCTGTCTTTCCTCCTCCCAGGGTTCGAGAGTGACTTAACCGTTCCCCACATAGAGTCAGCTCCCTGACCCTGGAGTTGGCTCTATAAAGCTCAACACGCTCATTTGCTAATCCCGTCACCTCTGCTGGGAAGTTAAGTCTCACTTCGGGTATTCTACCAGCAGGTATATGGCCAGCGGCTGCAGCAGTGATGATGTCTTGGAATGTCCTTTCCGTTACCCGAACATAAGAAGGATTGGGTAGATCTCTGAAGCGACCAATCAGCTTTCCATGATTTTGGGGAGTTCAGAGGTGATGAAATCGTGCAGACAATTATGGGGAGATAGTCTGACTCAAGAGAAATTACCGCTTGCCGGGCATCGTTATTTGTCAGACCATGTGACCCGATGGTTATGTCTGGTGAGCTGTGACACTCTCCTCTTATTCTAGAAGGGGCGTCCTCATTGACCGTGCAAAACGTAGAGCTATCAATCTGCTCAGCTAGCGCTCACGGTTATGACATAGCACTAACGATCTAATGATAGACTTGTAGCCTGAAATACAGCTGTTTACTGGCGGGATGTATACGTTCAGCAACACTACCTCGGCAGTTCCAAACCTAACTGCTACACCCATACATTCCATGTACTGGTCATTAAGGTCAGGCTCAAGCGAGATAGGTCTGTATTGAACAGACTGGAATAGGAAAGCTAATCCACTACCGCCACTTCTGGTGCGATCCTTCCTCAGTACGTTGTAAGACCCACAGCGCTGTAAGCTACTGTTGTTGTTGAGCTTGGTTTCCTGCACCGCCGCGACCTCGATCTTCTTCCGACTCATGAAGTCCACTATTTCCTCGATCTTACCTGGGAGTCCATTTAAATTAAATTGCAAAAAGGATGTAATTTCTGGAATTGGGACAACAACGGCTAGTGTTAAATGCTGTGAGTGTGGTTGCCGTTGGGTTGCTTGAAATAATTTGTGCACCTCTTCGGGTAAGTCAACGTAACGTCGCCAAAGGTGACTGAGGTCCTGTCTTTCCTCCTCCCAGGGTTCGAGAGTGACTTAACCGTTCCCCACATAGAGTCAGCTCCCTGACCCTGGAGTTGGCTCTATAAAGCTCAACACGCTCATTTGCTAATCCCGTCACCTCTGCTGGGAAGTTAAGTCTCACTTCGGGTATTCTACCAGCAGGTATATGGCCAGCGGCTGCAGCAGTGATGATGTCTTGGAATGTCCTTTCCGTTACCCGAACATAAGAAGGATTGGGTAGATCTCTGAAGCGACCAATCAGCTTTCCATGATTTTGGGGAGTTCAGAGGTGATGAAATCGTGCAGACAATTATGGGGAGATAGTCTGACTCAAGAGAAATTACCGCTTGCCGGGCATCGTTATTTGTCAGACCATGTGACCCGATGGTTATGTCTGGTGAGCTGTGACACTCTCCTCTTATTCTAGAAGGGGCGTCCTCATTGACCGTGCAAAACGTAGAGCTATCAATCTGCTCAGCTAGCGCTGTACCCCTCTGGTCCTGTCCGAGCACCGAACAACTCACGGTTATGACATAGCACTAACGATCTAATGATAGACTTGTAGCCTGAAATACAGCTGTTTACTGGCGGGATGTATACGTTCAGCAACACTACCTCGGCAGTTCCAAACCTAACTGCTACACCCATACATTCCATGTACTGGTCATTAAGGTCAGGCTCAAGCGAGATAGGTCTGTATTGAACAGACTGGAATAGGAAAGCTAATCCACTACCTCCACTTCTGGTGCGATCCTTCCTCAGTACGTTGTAAGACCCACAGCGCTGTAAGCTACTGTTGTTGTTGAGCTTGGTTTCCTGCACCGCCGCGACCTCGATCTTCTTCCGACTCATGAAGTCCACTATTTCCTCGATCTTACCTGGGAGTCCATTTAAATTAAATTGCAAAAAGGATGTAATTTCTGGAATTGGGACAACAACGGCTAGTGTTAAATGCTGTGAGTGTGGTTGCCGTTGGGTGGACTACGGGGGACCCCCAAACTCATGATTTGTCTCACAGCAGCCATAATACAGTGTGCCAAACTTAAGCGCAGTTATGGCTCCTTTCCGTATCCCTTGCATGACCCGTATGACAGTAATTTCGACCAAGTATAATTGCAAATTCGTTCCGCAGATTATGATATTTAAAATGCTTGCGAAGTTCGTAGCCATTGGGTTGCCCAAGTTGTCCTATCTTCGTTTGTTTATAGTATTGAGTATTTTTAGGGTGGTTACTAATCAAACGCATAAGTCCATGGCCATTATTGTTCTTATAGGAGAACGTGGCATTGAATGTTTATAGGTCGCCATACTCACTCCGCCAACACCGAGATCAAAGGCACTTGGGCATTTACTCTGGAGCCCTCCCGGCACGTTTGCTAAATTGTTGTTTAATTCGCATCTACCCAATATATTACTTACTTACTTAGCTGGCCCATTACAGAACATTTGTTCTATAGGCCGAACTAAGAGGAGATCTCCATTCCTCTCTATTTGCTGCTTCGCACTCTGGAATACCGCGCATTTTCATCTCATCATCCACTTGTTTGCGCCATCTATTCCTTGGCCTGCCAATTCTGCGTGCACCGCCAAGCGGTCCGTATTTATACGCCTTTTTAGCGGGTTCATCATCGCTCATTCTTATGATATGGCCTAGCCAACGCAATCGCTGCATCTCGACACGTTTAACAATATTGATGTCGTTGTATAGCAGATACAGCTCGTGGTTCATGGGACGTCGATATTCACCGTCAACGCAGATTGGTCCGTAGATCTTTCGAAGAATTTTTCTCACAAACACACCAAGCACTGCCATATCTGCTTGCGCAAGTACCCAGGCTTCGGAGCCATACATCAGCACGGGTAGTATCAGTGTTTTGTAGAGCGTTATTTTTGTTTGACGAGATGTGGCTTTGTTTTTAAACTGCTTACATAACCCATTAATGCATGAAGTTCCCTGGCGACTTTTATTCATACTTTTTGTTTGTTTTAGAATAGTAGTAAGATAAATAAAACATTTATAAATTATCGTATGTTTTACAGACCGTCCGTTAAATCGGACGCTATGTAATTAGAACACTTTGTGTGTGATATATTTTGTTACTGTTCTTGGTTTGGCGTTGCTTGTTGTATTTGAGATAAGTTAATTTACTCCTTTGACATCATATTTAGCTTTTATTGAAGTAAATCATGTCATATTTTATTTTTATCGAGTTAACATATACTGAAAATAATGAATTTTAACATTTTTCTCATTTTTTGTAATAAACAAGCACTAAAAACTTGAAATTTGGTGGGATTCACTTCATAATTATAAATTGTGATATGTTTTCAATCATCCCAAACAGTTTTATTCAGTGCATCAGTCTAAATAAAGAATTGGCGTAAGAAATAAAAACGTCCGTTTAAACGGACTCTATGCACTAATGGGTTAAACCAAAGTAGCATCTGTTGGCCAATACAATTCTTCTTTTTATTTCACAACTGATGTCGTTTGTTGTGTTTCCGGAGGTGCCGAGGTAGACGAAGTCTTTTACTACCTCAATATTATAGGAACCGACTTCCACAGTCGGTCTGAGCTCAATGCACGCATTGCGCATCGACACCATCAACTTGGTCTTCTCACCGTTTACCGCCAGACCCACTTTAGCAGATTCTCCTTCG
The DNA here is from genome assembly GCF_047663935.1 of Musca autumnalis. NCBI lineage: Eukaryota > Metazoa > Arthropoda > Insecta > Diptera > Muscidae > Musca > Musca autumnalis. The sequence continues at coordinate 161,805,154 of NW_027411866.1, read as the reverse complement.
ACCTTTATAAATGTATCAGTTACTTCTTTTACTGATCGGCCCATGATGTCTATATCATCAGCATAAGCAAGTAACATGTGACTATTGGTGTAGATTGTGCTGTCGAAGGCTGCTTTATAATCGACAAAAAGGTGGTAGGTGTCGATCTGCATCTCTTGGGTCTTCTCCAGGATTTGCCGCAGGGTAAATATCCGGTCAATGGTGGACTTGCCAGGTCTAAAGCCGCATTGATATGGTCCAATTATCTCGTTGACCATAGGCTTTAGTCGTTCGCACAATATCCCTGACACGATCTTGTAGGCAATAGGGAGTAGACTTATGCCCCTATAGTTAGAACATACAGTCTTATCTCCCTTCTTGTGGACGGGGCACAGGATACTCAGGTTCCAATCGTCGGGTTCGTTCTTCCTGCCAGATGGTGCTAACTAGCTGATGAATACACCTTATCAGCGTGTCGCCTCCGGTTTTGAACAGCTCGGCTGGTAAGCCATCGGTCCTTGCTGCCTTATTATTCTTCAGCCGATTTATTGCTGTCTTTACCTGATCTTGGCTGGGCGGTATACATTCAATACCATCTTCTGGGATTGGGACTGTGGTATCTTCGTCGTCTTCGCTGCTATTGGATACCAACAGATTTGAAAAATGTTCTTTCCATATCCTGAGTACACTATCTGTATCAGTTACCTTGCTGGTCTCTACAGGAGGATGTGCCTGTACCAAAGCCATCAGTTTGATGCTTGACTCTTTGGTAGAATTTTCGGACTTCATTCTGGCTCCTGTACATCTCGATTTTTTCACACTCCCGCTTTTCCATCTCTCTCTTTTTCCTGCGGAAAAGACGTATCTCCTCTCTCCTTTTCTCCCTGTATCTCTCTAGTGCGCTTTTCTGCATCTCTCTTCGGTGGCAGCACGACACTCCTGATCATACCATGGACTCCTTGGTGGAGGTCTCTGGTATCCAAGTATGGATTTTGCGGCTGTTTGCATGGAGTGGGCAATGCTTTGCCATTGCGCTGATATGTTATCGGGATGAGGAGTGCTTTGATTAAGTAATTGGGTTAGTTGAGTGGAATATGCTGTGGCTATCTGTTGTGATTGCAGCTTACCGATGTCTAACTTTCGTGTTGTGTCTGTTCGTACTTTGTTTGCTACGTTTAAGCGGGTGCGTACCTTTGCTGCAACAAGGTAGTGGTCCGAATCAATGTTTGAGCCTCGGAACGATCGTACATCCAACACGCTCGATGAATGTCTCCCATCTATCACAACATGATCAATTTGGTTTCTTGTTTTCTGATCTGGAGACAGCCAGGTGCCCTTATGAATATCGAGATGATTAAATCTGGTACTGCTAACTACCATGTTTTTTGCAGCTGCAAAGTCTATCAGCCTCATACCATTGTCAGATTTTTCACTGTGGAGACTGAATTTCCCGACTGTTGGGCCAAAGATATTCTCCTTTCCAATTTTGGCATTAAAATCGCCTAGAATGATTTTAATGTCATGGGCAGGGCAACGGTCATATGTTTCTTCTAAGCGCTCGTAAAATATATCTTTGGTCTGTTCGTCCTTTTCTTCAGTGGGAGCATGAGGGCAAATAAAGCTGAATTTAGCTTTTATTCGAATTGCTGCAAGTCTTTCATTCACTGGGTTGAAGCTGGATACCAGATGTTTTAGTCTCCGACTAACTACGAATCCACAACCAAATTCATGATTTACGTCATGGCAGCTATAATACAGTGCGTCACCTTTAGGTAGGGTTTTGGGTAGGGAAATCCCGCACCGGGAATTCCCGGGAATTCTCGGTTTTTTGGTTACGGGATTTTCCCGGGAAACAAAAACATATTTCCCGGGAAATCGGGAAATATCTTTTCTCAGTTATCACAACTAATATTGAATTAATGAATAAACTATGCCCGTCACTTTTATAACATATAATCAGAATTCGAATAGATTTTACAAACTTAGTTTAAGTTCGAAAATGGACCATATCGGTGGTCCACTACTTCCGGTACCTTCCCCACAAAAGATTATCACTAAAATGGTGCGCACGATAACTCTCGAAGGGAATAACCGAATCAGTCATAATTTTGCATATGGTAATAAGGTTCCACACAAAATTCGGAAAAAAGTGAAATTTTAGAGCTCCTCTCGGATCGATTTGAATTTTTTTTAGCAATTTGTCTTTACGGGCCCCTTTACAACGGTACAATTTTGTCGGGAGCAAGTCCATACTTCCTGAGATAATGAAGGTCCAAGAAACCTTGACGTCAACAACTAAAATGGAAAATTGGCAAGATAACTCCTGCAGGAAGTTTCTGATAGGTTCTAACTTTGCATATCGTATTATTTCATCTAGTCATGTATCAGGTTGGAATATGGATTATACGGTCCAGTCCTTCGGGTAGCACCAACACAAAACTTAGGAAAAGTGAAGATTAACAGCTCATCGGGGCAAATCCATACTAGAGGTGGGCGATTGTCGTGTTAGTGGCACTAGAAAACACGACACAACAACAAATACGCACATAAACAACACCACTTTACTAACTACTTTACTACCACTAAGTACTAAACCCTTTAGATTTGCTGTGTCGTGTTTTCTAGTGCCACGAAGCACGACAATCGCCCACCTCTAATCCATACTTCCTCAGAAATTGACTCAAAAACTTAAAAAGCCCCAAGAAACGTCAGAAGTATTGTGTTTGCTTTTTTTCTTTAGGTCCGAGCCTGAGCTGACTGATACTTTCTTTCTTGTTTCAAGCAATCTTAAGCATAAGGATAAAACATACGATTTTCGAGATCCATAAAATTGGAATTTGTGATCAATGACTTTATTTTTTGAGCCAAATCACTTTCCATAGAGCGATTTCATTAGCTTTGAATATTGAAAATGGTCAGTGTGGGCAAAATCCGGGCAACACGACGCATTTTTCCATATTTTTTCGTTGTTAATCGATAGAGCGAAAACGTGTCATCCATTTTTGAGCCCGCAACTCTTTGAAAATATTGTATTTCATATTAGTAACTATGGGAATATAAAAAATCACGAAAATATTGATCCACTCTCGTGTTTAGAAATTTCCCGGGAAATCCCGGATTCCCGGGAATGGCGATTTTTTGATTCCCGTTTCCCGGGAACGATAAAAACCGGGAAAACCCAAATCCCTACCTTTAGGTGTTGTTGTGACGCCTTTCCCAATCCATCGTATTTCCTGTATGGCAGTAATATCGGTCTTGTACTTTTCAAGTACATCTGCCAATGCGTAAGCCTTCTCTATAAAGAGTGAGAACATTCATTCGTAGATCATGGTCCTTAAAACGTTTGCGGGGTTCGTCAACTTTAGAGGGGTTTGTTTTTCTTTTCTTTCGTTTTTTCATAGTAGGCTGTTTTTTCTAGGGGAGGGTTACTAACCCGACGCCCAAACCCAAGTTTTTAACGTTCTTATGGGTGAACGCGCGGCACATGTTAGCTCACTTCCTTTAACGGGTGTTAAAGGCAGTTCCCCAGGTGACACCACGGGGAGGTCAGTGTCCACTTGGGATGAAATAGGGACCAAGATAAATCCTGGGCTTTGCCACGTTAAAACCGGTCAGGACCGTTGCTTGGTATCTTCCAACCCCTACGTCACCCACCCAATATATTAACTCCACATTATACAAACCGCAGTATCACCCACCTAAGCTTCCAAAAAGTACATAAAAACTAAGCATCTAATTCCTCAAAATCTCATAAAAATCTCTTGAATTTTCCCCGTATTTTACTATTGAAGTTTTTCGATATGGGATGTGGGAAAACAATCTTAACGAAATTAACGTCCAAATCCAGTGTCGCAAAAACTTCTTTTATTTGTATTGGTTAAATTTTATCACTTACTTTTTATGGCTGAAATTTGTGTTAGGTTAATATTGACGCCTAATTGAGGGTTAAGTCTTTGCTGATTTTGATTCTAATCTAATCTCAATACTTAATTTACAAGTCATTTTAATGCTTATTTGAAATAGCTTGACTCAGTGTTTTATTTTGTTAGCTTTATTCTTGCATGTAGTTCCCGAAACAAAACTGTATCGAAATTGTACATCTTAAATTCTCGTAAAAACTTCATTGTTATTACTGTTCATATTCTTAAGTTCATTTTGTTGGCGTTCACTACGTTCTCGATTAACTGTTTAAAGCGACGTTAGTAAGTTGTTACCACCCACTTAGATCTAATGACCCGATATTTTCCACAACACCAGGCATTCGTCTAACTACTCGCTTATTGCCTACACTACATGAATGGCCTTTGCCCATATAAAAATAGACGACGGTTGGTTGCTTGTTGTTACTGTTGCTATGGAAAAAATACAAAAAGAGGCAAAATATAAAACGATTTGAAATCTTTAAATTATTTGACCATTAAATTTAATCAAATGGAAAAATTGTTCAACATGAATTGTTACTATCCATGAAATATTAACTTTAATGCACAATAAATCTGTCAGACGACCATCGGACAGATTGCATAGCCCAGTTAGTAAAATGTTTGCTGTTGCTGCTGCCTCGTATGCTGTTGTAGGATGTTGTTGGTGTTGTCGTTGTTTGAAATGTACAACAATTAATCACTTGATGGCCAACCAAAACATACAGGATATGGTCCTGCCCGGTCCGGTTCGGTCTACTACAATGTTAAATGTAATATATTTTGATTTGTCCTCTGTATCATTTGTTTTAAATTTATTAACATAGATTTTCATGTCATTCAATATAAAAAAACAACAACTCTGGCAGTCAGCAACAAAAGAAAAAACGACAGGAATGAAAAAATAACTGAAAAAAATCTACCACATACTAAATGTCACTTTGAATTTTTTTATATTTATTAATGACACATAATTTAAAGAAGAACAAATAAAAAACAATGTTCGGGTCACACGTTTTCCTTTCAAGGTCTGTGGTAAGGATATTTATTACCACAAATACTTTTGTTTTTTATGCTCATCACTAAGTTAATGTTCTTTTTACAGTGTTTTATTTGAAAGTTTTATTTTCTAGAGAAAACTGCCAAAGACAACTTATTTATTTAACACAAATAAAAATTTAGTTTAAACATTTTATAGGACCCAAAGGGGAATATAAATGTAGATATTTAAAGATTTTTAAAGGACTCAAAAAAAACTATAAATGTGGATTTTTTAACGATTTTTAGAGGATTTAAAGAGAGCTATAAACTTTGTTTTTTTTTAAGATTTTTAGAGGGCCCAAAGAGAGATATAAATGTTGATTTTTAACTATTTCTTAGCGGAGATGAACGTGGATTTTTTAATGATTTTTTGGGTAGAAAAACGTGGATATAAACTTATATTTTTTAAAGATTTTTAGAGGAACCCAAGAGAGCTATAAACATGGTTTGTTTAAATATTTGTTAGAGGATCTAAAGAGAGCTAAAAGTAGGTTTTTAACGATTTTCACAGGATCCAAAGAGAGCTTTAAACGTGTTTTTTAAAGATTTTTAGAGGACCCAAAGAGAGCTATAAACGTGGATTTTTTAATGATTTTTTACAGGATCCAAGGAGAGCTATAAACTTGGATTTTTTAAAGATTTTTAGAGGACCCAAAGAGAGCTATAAACGTGGATTTTTTAATGATGGGAATTTATTTTTAATGATTTTTAGCAGATATAAACGTCGATTTCTTAAAGATTTTTAGTGAACATAAACGAGGATTTCCGTGCGGAGTTTTTTTTTTCTTTTTTTCTCCCATCGGACGCCTCCCCAGGTGGTGGATAGGGGAAAGCTCATCAGATATGACGGGTACCGCAAAAATAAAATATGTGGGGCGAACCAAAAATAAAAGGAAAAGGCAGCGTCTGATCGAGATTCGGCGGCAGCAAACAGCGTCTGTACTCCATTGGAGCAGCTAAAAATTAGATGAAAATTAGATGAAAAACTATAAACCCTTCAGAAGGCCACGGGAAACCACTGAAGTAACTCTCCCATGAAAATCATACAATATGAACAACCAACAAAACACACGGCCCTCAGTCTCCGGCCAATCGAGGGTGCTAAGAATCCCCGGAGGTAAAAACAAGAAAACACTGAACATTGGAACATGGAATATCCGAAGCTTATATGAGTCTGGAAAACTTAACAATACTATCAATGAAATGAACAGACTTAACATAGATATATTAGGCGTTAGTGAAACATGGTGGACGGAATGTCACACATTTAAATCCCAAAATGCGTCGATATACTCCTCAGGAAATATGGAAGGGACACACAGAAGAGGTGTAGGTATCATCGTTAGCAAAAATGTTGCTGGCTGTGTTGCTGGATTTGTTCCAATGTCCGATAGGTCAATGATGATAAAAATAAAAGGAAAACCGCTTAACTTAAACATTATTCAAGTATACGCACCCACATGTGATGGAAACACAGACGAGGTCGAAAAATTGCTAAAAATGACGAAATCACATGAAATTACAAGAATTCAAGGCGACTTCAATGCCAAAGTAGGAAGCGAAGAAGTATGCGGTATTACAGGAAGTTTTGGTCTCGGCGAAAGAAATGAAAGGGGTGACAGATTAATACAATTCTGTCAAGAGCATGGAACTACAATCACTAACACACTATTTCAATTACACCCCAGAAGGCTTTATACGTGGAAATCACCACAGGATAACAGAAATAATATAGTGCGTAACCAAATTGACTACATTATGATAAATAAAAGATATAGGAGCTGCGTGACCAAATGTTCAACTTACCCAGGAGCAGACGTGCCATCGGACCATAACCTTCTGATGTTAAATATCCGAATAAAACTAGCAACAATACGAAAAAAGAAGACTAGGGTAAGAATTAACTGTGAGAAACTCAATGATCCAATGATTAAGAACGAGGTGAAGGATAGCATGAACAAGGAACTAGGAAGGATCGACATGAACGATTTGGAAAACCTCTGGTATAATGTGAAGGGCACAATATGTAAAATTACTGAAAACTCCCTTGGAAACTGCAATAGAAAAAATAATGAGGAATGGATGACCAATGAAATTTTAGAGCTTCGAGCAGAACGCAGTAAATTTAAAAACATTGATTACGAGAAGTATTGGGAAATCAACAAAGAAATTCGAATAGCAACTCGTGCTGCCAAAAACACACTGTTAAATAGAAAGTGCCAAGAAATTGAACACCTACAGAATGTGCACGATGATTTTAATCTTCACAAAAAATTGAAAGAAGCGGCCGGAATTTATAGGAAAAATATCCCCACAACGCTTATTGATAACAACAACCAGCCAATTTTTGAAACAGAACAAATAAAGAGCCATTGGAAAAAATATATTGAAGAATTGTTTACAGATGAAAGCCGATCCAACAACGAAAATGTTAATATCAATATTGCTGGAAATCCGATAACTGAATCTGAAGTGGAGCATGCAATTATAACCCTGAAGGACAAAAAATCAACAGGACCTGATCAAATACCTTCCGAAGTGTTGAAGCTAATAGATGGACGCAATATACAAATATTAGTACAACTCTTTAATAATGTATATGATACAGGCCAGTACCCACATGACTGGTTATTATCGACCTTTATAGCAATACCGAAGAAGATGCATGCAAGGAATTGCAGTGAGTACAGACTGATTAGCCTCATGTGCCACATTCTAAAATTTTTTCTAAGAATAATACACAAAAGAATATACCCCATATGTGAAAAGGCTATGGGAGAACCACAATTTGGATTCAAAGAGGGCATGGGTACGAGAGAGGCTTTACTCTCCATGCAGATACTGGTGCAGAAGTGCAGAGATGTCCAGAAAGATGTTTTCCTTTGCTTCATAGATTATGAAAAGGCTTTTGACACAGTTCAACACGACAAGCTAATAGATATATTGAAAGATATTGGAGTTGGGCAGAAGGAAATAAGATGCATTAAAAACTTATACTGGAGTCAAACTGCACGGATTGAGATAAATGGCGAAACTACGGACGAAATTATTATATCAAAAGGAGTAAGACAGGGGTGCATATTCTCTCCTATGCTTTTCAACATCTATTCCCAAAAAATATTTAATGAAGCCGTGGAAAATGAAAGAATAGGTATACAAATACATGGACGAACAATAAATAATATACGATATGCAGATGATACCGTAATAGTAGCTAGCAGTCTACCTGGTTTACAAAGGCTCGTAGATAAACTTACAAGGGTGAGCGAAGCAAATGGCCTAAAAATAAACATTAAAAAAACAAAATACATGGTTGTGAGTAAGAAAAATGACCATTATCACACCACACTAAAAATTAATAATAAAAATATTGAGCGAGTCACTAATTTCACATACCTTGGAGTATTGTTAAATGAAAAATGGGACTCTTCCAAGGAAATCAAACGTCGTATAGAGATGGCCAGAGATGCATTTTTCAAATACAAAACAGTCTTTACAAATCACGATATAAGCCTCTCAACAAAAGTCAAATTCGTGAAATGCTATATCTGGTCCGTACTACTTTACGCAGTTGAGACATGGACCATCAAAATTGCAGATGAGAAAAAACTTGAATCCTTCGAGATATGGGTCTACCGAAGGATTTTAAAGATACCATGGACTAATCATGTAACAAACCAGGACGTTTTACGCAGAATGGGTTTAGATAGACAATTGCTGCGATATGCCAAAGCTCGGAAAATTGCATATTTGGGACATCTGATGCGAAATGAAAAGTATAAACTCCTGCAAACCATCATAAAGGGCAATATAGAAGGAAAAAGAGGAAGAGGCAGGAGAGAATTGAACTGGCTGAAAAACATACAAGATTGGACAGGCTGCCATGATGAAAGAAGCATGATTTCGGCGGAAAAAAATAGAGAGCTGTTTATGCCTGTATAATATAAAATAAAATAGCATAACACATTTATAATAATATTGTATGATCGCTTATATCCGGATAACGGATTTGCAAATAAAGAAGAAGAAGAAACGAGGATTTTTTTAAGATTTTTTAGCGGCCATACACGTAGATTTTTTGAAGATTTTGTAGCCTACATAAACGTGGAGTTTTTAAAGATTTTTTGCGAACATAAACGTGGATATTTAAAAGATTTTTTGGGGATCCAAGGAGAGGTACAAACGTGGATTTTTTTAAAGATTTTTAGAGGATCTAAAGAGAGCTATACGTGGATTTTTTTAAAGATTTTTAGAAGATCTTATAACGTTTTCTTAGAGTATCCAAAGAAAGCTATAGCCCTGGATTTTTAACGATTTTTAGAGGATCCAATGATAGCTATAAACGCGGATTTCTTAATGATTTTTAGCAAACATAAACGTGGAATTTTTAATGATTTTTTAGAGAACCCAAAGAGGACAAACAGCGTGGATTTTTAAATTTTTCAGACGACGCATTTTTAAAAATGTTTAGACATCTTAAATGCCTTGTATTACATAAATGGAAATAAATAAAATAAAACAAATTTAAGAAATAAATATAATAAAACGAAATAAATTAAACTAAAATAAAATAAAATAAAATAAAATAAAATAAAATAAAATAAAATAAAATAAAATAAAATAAAATAAAATAAAATAAAATAAAATAAAATAAAATAAAATAAAATAAAATAAAATAAAATAAAATAAAATAAAATAAAATAAAATAAAATAAAATAAAATAAAATAAAATAAAATAAAATAAAATAAAATAAAATAAAATAAAATAAAATAAAATAAAATAAAATAAAATAAAATAAAATAAAATAAAATAAAATAAAATAAAATAAAATAAAATAAAATAAAATAAAATAAAATAAAATAAAATAAAATAAAATAAAATAAAATAAAATAAAATAAAATAAAATAAAATAAAATAAAATAAAATAAAATAAAATAAAATAAAATAAAATAAAATAAAATAAAATAAAATAAAATAAAATAAAATAAAATAAAATAAAATAAAATAAAATAAAATAAAATAAAATAAAATAAAATAAAATAAAATAAAATAAAATAAAATAAAATAAAATAAAATAAAATAAAATAAAATAAAATAAAATAAAATAAAATAAAATAAAATAAAACAAAATAAAATAAAATAAAATAAAATAAAATAAAATAAAATAAAATAAAATAAAATAAAATAAAATAAAATAAAATAAAATAAAACAAAATAAACTAAAAAATAATAAATAATAATTTATAAAAAAATACAATAAAATAAAATAAAATAAAATAAAAGGGACTATGACCGTGGATAAACATAAAGAGGACAATGGACGTGGGTATGTAAAGATGTTTAGAGGGCCCAAAGCGGACAATATAAGTGGATTTTTAAAGATTTTTTAAAGGACTCAAAGAGGACTACGAACTTGAATTTTTAAAGGACCCAGAGAGTACTACCTAAATTACGCTGCCTAAATTACGGCAATAAAAGTTTTTTCAGGGCCATGTACAAACAAATGTTGTACATGCTTTTGGGTGAGATTTGGCCGCTGGAAAATCCACTTATAAAAATATATTTTAGGAATTATCAGCTCTCCAGCAGGCAAGAAATGTATCAAACTCTCAGTGATCTCGTACTCTTGTGCATGCGGCTGTGTGATAATAAAGGTCATGACCACACACAAACACACTCACATGTCGCTGTGCTCAAAGTGTAGAAAAGACCACTTAAATCATCATCCGGCAAAAAGGGGCACACGTGCCCTTGATGAGAATAACAGCAGAACAACCACCATTCAGTCTTCATCCAGAAGTCAAAGAAGCAAATTCTGCTGTCGCTTGTTTCAATGATTTTTAATTTTAGCAATGCATTAACGCACACGCTGTTTGTGGAGAGAGCGAGAGAGAGTCGTATGCGTGAGACCGCAAAGAATGCGTTTGTGTTAGTGCCGATACCTGACTTAAATGATAGGTAAGCAGCGCGCTGCAGCGCTCCAATATTCTCTATTTATTACTAGAGAAGATAAGAGTGATTGTAGTTGCATTAGGTTAAGTTACATTTCCATAAGTAGTTTATAAGTAGTATTTTATTCAATAAATATCAGTGTTGTAAGAGCACTCACTAAGAACAGGCCTCGTGTCTCTTCTTTTTTAACAGGCAAGTCCATACTTCTTGAGAAAATAGCCAGAAAGTTGTAAAAAACCCCCTATGGCACCATATGTAGTGGCTGGAGAGCTCGAACTGAATACTGTGTTCGTCCACACTTTTGATATTGTAATATTTCTTCGAATATTAGATGAGGTCCACTCCTTCCGGTATCTCCCCCACAAAAGTTCGAAAATATTCGCTAAAATGGTACTCTCGATTTCTCATAGACGTAGCAACCGATTTAGTCCAAACTTTGGATCTCTAAATATTGTCGAAACTTAGTTTATGTTCAAATTTGGACCCTATCTGTCCAATACTTGTGGTACCACCCACACAAATGTTCAAAATTTTTGTGTGGTTCGAAGATCCTTTGGACATTTTTACCGAAGGTTTTCCTAGTGACCCTCTTTACAGCTATATTATGTTTTTCGTAGGCTTGTGTGATAAGAAAGCCCTATGTATCGATATCCCCGCAATTTTTTTGAAAACCCCCCTTAATACATAATTTTTTTTTTTTTTTTTTTTTTTTTGGAAAAAATTATTTCAATCCACACAGGCTGAGGGTATATCTCTGTCGGCGAAGCCGACTGATACTTTTTTACTTGTTTTCATATTCCTGGAGTGGTTAACAATGTCAACGGCTTTTAATAAGTCGAGCTTCTCCTACACTGTCCTATCCAACAGCTTTCTCTGGTTGAGTCCCCGAATAATATGTACGCTGATGATCGGCAACTGAATAGCTATTTCTGACGTTGGGGAATAATTAAGCCTCATTCTCATCGGAGAAAGCAGATTCATTCCATTCGATGAAAGACTCGAAAATTTTAAATAGTTACTAAGTATTCTTCGTCCATATAAAACTTTTCTACAATTAGCTTGGTGTGGCCCAATATTATTGAGCATAATAAAGATGCGGAAAGTCCATTAAGGTTCCTTCTGTTCATATCAGGGAGGTGGTCAAATGCTCGTTCTAATCTCGTAAATATATCTTTGATCGGTTCGTCCTTGTCTTTGAGAACAGGTATGAATGCCGTTAAAGAACATAGGCTCTATTCGGATTGTGGCTAGTATTGACCGTGATGAGAACGGAAGACGAAACTGTTATAGGCTACAGGTTATTTCTGGTTTCATGGTAACTACAATATAGTGTATAACCCTTCTTTTTGTTTAAGCTATAAATGGGATGTCGAAAGCATACATTTAGTTCCAAGAGACTATTTATCATCTACTATAGCCTTTTCCCATGTGGCAGCATGCAAAACTAAACAAATAGTTTTATTTTAATGAAATTAAACATATCATATTGTTGACGCATTTTTACAAAGTCACAACGAAGGACTGTAGACTTTATCCAAACACTTAAATATATTAAAAACAAAAAACAAACGCCAACCCAAACAAATTCCATAGAGAGAAATAATCCTTAAACAAAATCCTATGAAGGTCAACCAAAACACACAATGATGCACTCACTTAGCGATGATACAACAACAGCAAAACCAAACAAAATTCAAGATAAACAAAGAAGTGCGGTCGACAAAGTCGGAGATTATTAAATTATATGCACAAGGCAAAAGTGTGTGAAAATAATTTCACCGTGAAATAGTAAACTATTTACTAAATTAAATTTACTTTGTAATTTTCACGCTAACAGAGGCCAACGGGCAAAATCTACAATGCTGTATGTGTGTGTGAATGTAAGTACGAGTATTTACATCACAGCTGGTAAGCACATTTTCAACGCATTCCCAACACCAATCACCATCATCAGTATCTGCAGCATATTCAACATACAACATAGGCACCTATTTAAATTGTTATGTAAATTAGTATTAGAGTGGATAAGCAAAAATATAGGTAATATTTATATTCATATTTTAAAGTGCTAGATTTTGTTGTGCAATAATTTCACACGCTGGTAAACTGAATATTTAAAAAAAAGGAATTAAAAATACTAGGCGGCATTTATAACATAACGTTGAAATACTAAACTAATTGTGGATAATCTCTCTGAACCACTTTAGCGGCGGAAGTACGACAATGAACATGGAATCATCCTTATATACAGTCGCCGAAGCCATCTAAGCGTTTCTGTATACATAGACATACACTTGCATTTAAAATAAAACAGATTGCTTAACAAACTTCCGGTGCGACTTGGTTCCTTCCGTTGGTGACACAGCATGGAAACCAAGAAAAAACGTAATGCCTTTATTCACAAGCACATACATACATACTTGTGTATGTAGCCATGTTATGTAACACTGTGTGATATAATAGAAAATAGATTTAAAATAACTTTGTAATATTTCTGAGAAATCTTTATATTCGTGATTTAATATTTATACCCTACACCACTATGTGGGGAGGGTATTATAAGTTGGTTTTGGCCAAAAAGTTTGTAACGCATCGAAATAATGGTCGTAGACCCATACTTATATATATCAAAATGAATGTCTCGACGAGCTGAGTCGATCTGGCTATGTGTGTCCGTCCGTCAGTCCGTCCGTCCGTCCGTCTGTCCGTCTGTCCATCTAAACCTTGTAATCACGCTACAGGTCGCAATTTTGATCGGATCGTCACGAAATTTTGGGTGTTGATGGGGGTACCGGAGGGGAAGAAGCCTATTGATTTTGGTGATGGTCGGATAATTTTTAGGGGTCGGAATGGGCAAAAACGTATGTGGATAAAAAGACAACGTTTTTTTCCAAAGAGAATATCTCAGCTTCTATATGGGGTATACCAAAGGCAAAACCTGACAATGAAAGTAGAAAATATCACCTTTCTAATGATGTAAAGTAGGTTCTTGTAGGTGATCAAACAACGAAGATATCACAATAGTCGCAAATAAACCCCAAATTTTCATGTTTGCGATTTTAGTTATAATGACGAATATCACAGCTTCGGCTGGGGACTTTCCAAAAGCAAAGCCAGACTATGAAAGTAGAAGATTCCACATTTACAATGATGCAAACTAGGTCGGCGTAGGTGACCAAATAGCGGAGATATCACAATAGTCCGTAATTCATCCCATTTTTCCATTTTTTTGGAAATCACGCTACAGGCCGCAATTTTGATCGGATCGTCACGAAATTTTGAGAGTTAATGGGGAGCTCAAAGAGGAAGAAGCCTATTGATCTTGGTGAGGGTAGAATAATATTTAGGGGTCGGAATGGACAAAAAACTTATTTGGATAAAAAGACAACGTTTTTTTCCAAAGCTAATATCTCAGCTTCTATAAGGGGTATACCAAAAGCAAAACCTGACAATGAAAGTAAAAAATATCACCTTTCTAACGATGTAAAGTAGGTTCACGTGGGTGATCAAACAACGAAGATATCGCAAGAGTCGCAAATTAAACCCACATTTTCATTTTTGCGATTTTAGTTATAATGACGAATATCACAGCTTTGGTTGGATACTTTCCAAAAGCAAAGCCTTACTATGAAAGTAGAAGATCCCATCTTTACAATGATGCAAACTATTTCGGCGTAGGTGACCAAATAACGGAGATATCGCAATATTCGATAATACATCCCATTTTTCCATTTTTTGGAAATCACGCTACTGGGCGCCATTTTGATCGGATAGTCACGAAATTTCGAGGGTTAATGAGGGTCTCACAGAGGAAGAAGCCTATTGATTTTGATGATGGTCGGGTAATATTTAGGGGTCGGAATGAGCAAAAACTTTATTTGGAGAAAAAGTCAATATATATAAAATATCATCTTTACAACAATGTAACGTATTTTGTCGTAGGTGGTCTAACAACGAAGATATCGCAATAGTCGCTAATAAAACCCAACTTCTCATGTTTGCGATTTTAATAATAATGACAGATATCACACCTTTGGTTGGGGACCTTCTAAAAGCAAAGCCAGACTAAGAAAGTAGAAAATCCCATCTTTGAAATTATGCAAAGTAGGTAGTAGGTACCTACGGGTAGTCAAATAATAGAGATATCGCAATAGTCGTTAATGCATCCATTTTTTCCACCTTTTCTGCAATCACACTGCAGGTCGGAATTTTGATCGGATCATCACGAAATTTTCTCACAGAGTTAGAACCCTATTGATGTTGGTGATGTCGACAGTAGTCAAATAAAAAAATTAAATATTAATTATTTTGGTTCAGTTCGCCTTAAGTCATTTGGTATAAAAGCCAGATAGGTGAAAACTTTCGTATCTCCATAAAAGAAATGTTTTCGAGTGAAAAGATTATTCACAGAGGTAGTGGTGTAGGGTATCACATAGTCGGCCCCGTACCGACTATAGCCTTTTCTCACTTGTTTATTTATGGGTTAAATTGAAGGATTTTCATTTTGCCATTACATGATAACACTGTGCAACATAAATGATACATCAGACAAAATATTTGACAGATTCTGGGAGATTTCTGGAAAATAGAAGAAACGTGCATCGCTGTTTAACTTTCCCGATCATAATTGCATTTTTGGTATATAGTGTCTTCGGCAACGCAAATATGTTCGTATATCATTTCAATTATCCGGTTCTGGTGGATCTGTGTAGAGATTTATTAATTCTGCAATCTATACTGGATGCGTACATAAAGATCAGGCGAGAGGTGATTGGATTTAGCTTGGCAGTTAAACAAATGTAGTATGTCGTGCAGTCCCAATCCGTATGCAGCACATGAATGCGGGCTCAATAAGAATAAGTTGTTGTTGTAACGGCATATGATATGTTCCTGAGTTCGTTTTTATACCCACCACAAAAGTATGGAGGGTATATTAAGTTTGCTTTTCTGTTTAATAATAATATAATATTAATAATAATTTCCTACCTCATAAAGAAACAAGTAAGAACAGACTATAGTCGGACGGGGCCGACCATGTGATACCCTATACCACTATCCCTGTGCACTAGCTTTCCGGGCTAGCTGTTATAAGATGTGCATTAGAAATTTTACCAATTTTCACACAAAAGTTTTGATCAATTTAACCCGCTAAATATTATCCGATCATACCGTTGACTTGCACGCTACTTCTTCATCTCAAACCAAAACTACGTTTAAAATTTCGCGCCGATCGGACTATTATTGCGACCTACAGAGCGGCTACAAAATCGAGCAAAAATTTTGTTTTTGGTCCATTTCATCCCTTTAACATTTCACGATCATCGCCAAAAACTAATCAGTTCTATTCTGGTCCAAACCCGACCTCCATACTAAATTTCGTGACAATCGGTCCATAATTGCGGCCTCTAGCTTGATTACAATTTTTAATGGACGGACAGACGGACGGACGGACACACATCGCTAAATCGCTTTATCTCGTCGAGATATGAAGTTTGGTATACCACATGAGGGGTCTACGACGAATATTTCGCGGCGTTACATGAATTTTTGGGAAAACAAACTTATTATACCCTTTTCCACATTGTGGTATAGGGTATAAATATACGAAGCCTGCACTATAACTCTCTGGCCTAACAATGAAAACGCGAATATTTACAATCAAAAATAGTTTTAATGCTATCTTAAGTGGTCTCCAGCATGATTTATACAGTTTTTCATGCGTTCAAACCATGGTTTCGGAGTCGAGGTATTTTTGGCTCGACTCCGACTCCAAACCGATTTTTTTACTTCTCCGGCTCCGACTCCGAGAGTAAACTTCTATACCACTAAAATTAATAAAATTTGCACAAAAGTTTAATTTTTCCTATATTTGGCCAATATATACTAATTTATTGGCTTTTCCCAACATACATATTCATTAGAAAGGGCATTAGTACTCAACTACGGAACATAAATTCGAAGTAACATTCATATCTATATTATTTCTACTGAATCTTACAATTAAAAAAGGCAACAAAATACAATTTAGCTTTTGTCCGTTTTGGCGTTTTTTTCTCCACACGAGTAAATTTTGGAAGGAACTCTTCCCTGTGAGAAAATATGAGAAAACAAGTAAGAAAAGTCTATAGTCGGACGGAGCCGACCATGGGATACCCTATACCACTATCCCTGGACAATCGCTCTCCACGGAACTTCCTTTCAATGATTGTGGAAATTTAATTATCAAATATCAGAGATGTAATGTATAATACTTATGACCGAAACCAACAAGTTATCTAGCATGACAAAAACATTTTTGTAGCAGGAAAGGAAAATTTAGTTCACACAAACTAAAATGTAATGAAACCCACTTATGTAGTACTACTACTTCCGTTGTTTAACCGCTACGTTATTGAAATTTT
Organism: Musca autumnalis; assembly: GCF_047663935.1. NCBI lineage: Eukaryota > Metazoa > Arthropoda > Insecta > Diptera > Muscidae > Musca > Musca autumnalis. Next base: position 161,787,860 of record NW_027411866.1, on the reverse strand, counting down.
TACCAATTTCACACAAAAGTTTCAGTCCATTTAACCCGCTAAGTATTGTCTGATCTTCACGTTGGTTTGTACGCTTCTTCCTCATCATAAACTCAAACTTTGTTTAAAATTTTGCGGGTTATTATTTTGACCTACAGAGCCGCTACAAAATTTGTTAAAATTTTGTTTTTGGTCCATTTCATTCCCTGAACATTTCACGATCATCAGCAAAAACTAATCATTTCTATTCTGGCCCGAACCCAACCTCCTTAAAAAATTCGTTACAATCGGTCCATAACTGCGGCCTTAAGCTTGTTTACAATTTTTAATGGACGGACACACATCGCTAAATCGCTTTATCTCGTCGAGATATGAATTTTGGCATACCAAATAAGGGGTCTAGGACGAATATTTCGTGGTGTTACATAAACTTTTGGTTCTATACACAGAACCCATTACAAAGAACCCATTATATATTAGGCAGTAGGCCCGTTATCTAGCAAACACTTTATTGCAATTTACATCAGAGGAAAGGTCAGTAGTTTTTTCCCATATGTAGGCTACTTTGCGAAATATATACAGTTAGGCAAGAAATTTATTGCAAAAACCAAAATTGTAGGAAATTTCATATTAATTGTTCGTTTATGGCAACAAATTATGTAAAAACTATACGGTTTTTTGTGCAAATCTCTTGCTATAGGTCCTTACAACAATATTCCATCAAAATATGCAAAGGTTATTTGCGATTTATAACAAATACGGTCAAAAATAAGAATTAACTACTATTTGGGGGTGACAATAAAAGTATTGCAACGGGAAAATCGGTACTATAAAACTATAAAATTTTTGCAAATTTTTGCGCTCATTATGCATTTTTATGATTTTTGCGGCTAATAATAGACTAACAGTATTGAATGTAATAAAGTTCAGTGATAAAAAATGCGGTCATGGAGGGTCTTCACACAGGTAAAAAACGCATGGGACCATATTAACAATAAACAATAACGAATCGGCCACAGGCAAGTATGCCAAGAATGAATATTTGACTCAATATGTATTGTAGGATAATGGAACAATGCAAAACAGTCCGATTTTGGCTTTGAGAACATCGAGATACCTCTGGAAAGTATATTGAATAAATTGACACCTGTGTAGTATTTTGAAGCGACCTACGACAGAGCACTATTTCGTCTTTAAATGGTATTAATATGATTTAATTTTTACTAAGTGGATAGATATTATCCTCTGCTATCACAATAAATCCTGATATCAACCCTCATAAAATGTTTGGGTCCAATTTAACAAAAAACTCCAAAAACATCCTCCATCGAAGGATCAAGATTTACTAAAAATTGGTTAACCAGTATCCTTAGAGTGGAACATACCGAGCCTTAATGCTCTATGAATGTCCAAAGTGGATAGACAACTCATTAAGGAACACACCTTTGGTAATTCTCGAAGAAACCATCGATTTGGTAATTTTTGCAATACTTTTATTGTCACCCCCAAATAGTAGTTAATTCTTATTTTTGACCGTATTTGTTATAAATCGCAAATAACCTTTGCATATTTTGACGGAATATTGTTGTAAGGACCTACAGCAAGAAATTTGCACAAAAAACCGTATAGTTTTTACATAATTTGTTGCCATAAACGAACAATTAATATGAAATTTTCTACAATTTTGGTTTTTGCAATACATTTCTTGCCTAACTGTATGTCCTCAAGGAATTAAAATATCGACCAAAAATAAAATTTTTATATAAAAGTAATGGTCCATTTCACCCGCTAAAGAATATCAGATCATCATTCAAAATTGTAGGCATCTTTTTCGACCTATACTCTTACCCGGTGCAAAATTTCGTGACTATTGATGTATAATTGCGACTTCTAGCGAGTTTGTTATTACACTAAAAACAAATAACGGAATATATTAGGCTGCAACTCTGTTATCTGATCATGCACACCAACATAATTGGCATCAATTGAAAGGTCAAGAGTTCCACTTTCAAGTATATCTCACTTGTCCGGAATGTCACTTCCAGGAATTAAGATATAAGCTGTATATTAAAAATTTTCACAATTTTCACACAAAAGTTTTGGTCCATTTAACCCTCTAAATATTATCCGATCGCCATTTCAAATTGCAAGCGTCTCCTTTGTGATATACTCTTACCTTATTTAAAATTACGCGTTGATCGGACTATTATTGAGACCTACAGAGCCGCTAGAAAATGGGATAAATAGTATGTTTTTGGTCCATTTCACGTTTATCACCAATAAGAATAGGGATCTATTCTGATCTGAACCCGACCTCCATACAAAATTTCGTGACGATCGGTCCATAATTGCGGCCTGGAGCGTGTTTAGAATTTATAATGGACAGACGGATGGACGGTCACACATCTCAAAATCGCTTTATCTCGTCGAGATATGCAGATTGGTATACCACATTGGTGGTCTCCGACGAATATTTCGCGGATTTACATGAATTTTTACCAAAACAAACTTATAATACCCTTTTTCACATTGTGGTATAGGGTATAAAGAAGGAGCAATACAAATCATAACAAGTAAAAAAGCATTAAGTTCGGCCGGGCCGAACTTTTCATATCCTCCACCATAAAGTATTATGAACTAAAATGGAATAATTAGTTTTCATTCCTGTCCCCAACTATAAGTAAGTACGTTAAAATGTCAGATAATGTACATAAAATGCTTCATTAGGGAGGCCCTTTTTATGGTGCCTATATCTAACTATGTATGTTGACAATTTTTGGTGGGCTAGAAATTGGGAGGTACCGTTATATAGGGGTTATAATAAAAAAACATGGACGTATGTTGACAGTTTTTGATGGGAGCCTTTAATGTCAAATAACTCCTAATTCGGTTAAAAATTGCAGCTAGAAACCTCAAAATGCCGAAAATCGGTACATAACGTGGGAACTTCAAAAGTCATTAACAGCTAGTTCGGAGGTATGTGGGCTATACGAAAATATGAACTTAAATGAACAATTTTTGTTGCAGAATTTTTGTTGGCTTTTAAATTTCAAATTACAGAAAGTTCGTCCAAAAAATAAAGCTAAGGTACGGAAAATCGGGAGGTTTGTTTTGGGGCTATACCAAAACATGGACTTACGTTGGTTAAACATTTTAAGTAAAATCCTCAAAGTATCGAAAATCAGGAAGTATCGTTATATTGAGGCTATGTTGACAATTGTTGATGCAGATGTGTGGTGACCACTACAACCTTCAAATGTCAAATTACATTTTGTTCGGTTAACAATTTAGCTAAAATTGCAAAATCACTGAAAATTGGGAGATACCGTTATATGGGAGCTATAGCCGAACATGGACCTATGTTGACAATTTTTGATGGAGAGGTGTTGTGACCACTAAGAACTTCAAATGTCAAATTACTGCTAGTTCGGTTTAATATTGGAGCTAAAATCATCAAATTACTGAAAATCGGGAGGTACCGTTATATGGTGGCTTTATCAATACATCTACCTTTCTTGACAATTTTTGGTGGAGAGGTGTGGTGTCCACTAGGAATTTCAAATGTCAAATGTTCAAATTACAGATAATTCGGTTAAAACTTGTAGGTAAAATTCTCAAAATACCGAAAATCGGGAGGTACCGTTATATGGGGCTATACCAAAACATAAACCTATGTTCATAATTTTTTCGAATATAAGTTTTTTGGTCACTAAGAACCCTAAACATCAAATTATAGCTAATTCGGTCAAGAAATGTGACTTAAAACGTCAAAATACTTGAAATCGGGTGGTAACTTTATATGGGGGCTATTCCAGAACATGGACCTATGTCCACTAGTTTTGTTACATAAGTTTATTGAATCAGTCTGAAAATGTAGCTAAAAACGTCAAAATACCGTAAATCGGGAGGTACCGTTATAGGGGGACTATACCAAAAGGTGGACCTATGTCCACAACTTTTGTTATATAAGTTTATTGACACTTAAGAACCCTAAATGTCAAATTATAGCTACATCGGTCTGAAAATGTAGCTAAAAACGTCAAAATACCGTAAATCGGGGGTACCGTTATATGGGGGCTATACCAAAACGTGGACCTATGTCCACAACTTTTTTAATATAAGTTTATTGACACTTAAGAACCCTAAATGTCAAATTATAGCTAAATCGGTCTGAAAATGTAGCTAAAAACGTCAAAATACCGTAAATCGGGGGGTACCGTTATATGGGGGTTATACCAAAACGTGGACCTATGTCCACAACTTTTGTTATATAAGTTTATTGGCACTTAAGAACCCTAAATGTCAAATTATAGCTACATCGGTCTGAAAATTTAGCTAAAAACGTCAAAATACCGTAAATCGGGGGGTACCGTTATATGGGGTTATACCAAAACATTGACCTATGTCCACAACTTTTGTTATATGAGTTTATTGACACTTAAGAACCCTAAATGTCAAATTATAGCTAAATCGGTTTGAAAATGTAGCTAAAAACGTCAAAATACCTTAAATCGGGAGGTACCGTTATATGGGGCAATACCAAAACGTGGACCTATGTCCACAACTTTTGATATATAAGTTTATTGACACTTAAGAACCCTAAATGTCAAATTTTAGCTAAATCGGTCTGAAAATGTAGCTAAAAACGTCAAAATACCGTAAATCGGGGGGTACCGTTATATGGGGGCTATACCAAAACGTGGACCTATGTCCACAAGTTTTCTTATAAAAGTATGAAAATGTAGCTAAAAACGTCAAAATACCGTAAATCGGGGGGTACCGTTATATGGGGGCTATACCAAAACGTGGACCTATGTCCACAAGTTTTCTTATATAAGTTTGCTGGCACTTAAGAGCCCTCAATGTCAAATTATAGCTAAATCGGTCGGAAAATGTAGCTAAAGACGTCAAAATACCGTAAATCGGGGGGTACCGTTATATGGGGGCTATACCAAAACGTGGACCTATGTCCACAACTTTTGTTATATAAGTTTATTGACACTTAGGAACCCTAAATGTCAAATTATAGCTAAATCGGTCTGAAAATGTAGCTAAAAACGTCAAAATACCGTAAATCAGGGGGTACCGTTATATGGGGGCTATACCAAAACGTGGACCGATATAGCCCATCATCGAACTTGACCTGCCTGCAAACAAAAGACGCATTTTCCCAAAATTTCAGCGTCCTATCTCCATGTTTGTGGATGCTAGAGTGATTACCACAGACGGACGGACGGACGTGCACAGATCGACTCAGAATTTTACCCTGATCAAGAATATTTATACTTTATAGGGTCGCTTATGAGTATTTCAATGCGTTACAAACGGAAAAACAAACTTAATATACCCTCCATACTATGGTGGAGGGTATAAAAACTGCATGCGGTAAAAATTATAAGCCATTCATGAAAAGGTTTTAAAATCGATGTAAGCCTACATTTTAGAATGCTTCGAGAGCCTTAAAAGCCGTTTTTCATGATTTTTTTCCAAGAAAACTACGAAACTTTTTTTTAGATTTTCTTCATCTGAAAGAACATAACAATATCATCTTTCTGAATTTTAATTTGAAAAATACCATGAAGTTTTGTTGGCCGTATACGAAAACCCTCTTTTTATAAAAGCTTAAAAACTAAACCGACTGCCATATATTTTTGTGGGCTTATCAAGAACATCAAAATCTAGTCTGTTTTGTAAAAAATATTAGATTTTACGGAAACCGTGGACAGAAAAAGTCAAAATATTAATGTTTGGCTTAAAAACTGACGGTTTTGTCATAAAACGGCCCAACAAAATATGAAAAATAAAATCGACCGATGAATTTCTAGATTTTGTTGCCCTTCCTAGATTTTTATAGAATCATCTAATAATTAAGATTTTATTTAATTTTATGTAAAAGCTCTTCAAAATAGACCTTTGTGAAAAGACCAGTAGGTTTCCTGACAAAAGACTTGTAGAACAGAAGACGTTAAATGTCCAATTATAATTCGAATATCATAGAACTTTACTTTTGGTTGCAAAAAATTAAAGCATCAACCGGACCATAAAATATTCTCAACATGCATTTTGTAATCAAAATAGATATGAAAAGATTTGACTTCAAAGGATAGTAGATATCCTGTGAATCGCCCTCTGACTTAGTATAATATACCGTTTGCTTAATAGTTTTCTTATATTTTCTTCTTTTAAAATAAATTATGATTTTTTAAAAAAAATTGGTGTCCCGAATTTTAAATTTCTATAATGAAGAAAAAAAATTGGCCGGAGTCGGAGTCGAGTTATTTTTTTCGACTCAGACTCCGACTCCAGCAAAATTGCTCGACTCCGACTCGTAGACTCCGACTCCGAAACCCTGGTTCAAACCAATTGAAGAAAGTTGATGTCTTGTTGGTAGAGCCAAAGATGTAATCCAACAGGAACATCAACGAGCAGAAAGTCGAGGATTGTATATTTTTATTAAGTATTTCTCATAGCCAATGAGGAATAATTTGCGGGTAATGATAGATGAGAATTAAAACGCAAGAATTGGTATATTTTCAAAAACATTATAAAATTTGGCCTACGGAGTTTTGTATTGAAAAAGTGTTGTCTATCATCCAACCAATATGCTACGATCGTTTCGCTGGTGGTTTAAGCCAGCTCATCAGGCATATTTAGATGTGGTGCTAGACAAAGGCTGAGTTTGAAAACTTGTATATATACTAAACTTATTGCAAATTTGCAGTTGTGAAGTATTTTTGAAGCCTTTTTTACTATCAAGTCAGCCTTGTGTCTCTGGTCTTCCTAGTATCCTTCTTCAATACACACATATATACAATCGAAGACTTTTTTCTTCATGAATTGTATGCCTTCCAGTTCAGAAGTTTGATAGATTGGCAGTGGCTTCCCATAAAAATATTCGATGCCAAAGATGCCATTCAATCATATGTGAAAGTGATATGGCATGTCATCTTTTTAGCATCTTCATCGATAAATTTTATATGAGCGTGGACCACAAAAGATGCTATTCATTTTTGGATCCAAAGCATCTCATTTACACCAATGCTTTGACATGTCATTTTTACCAATGATGTCATTTCCACCAACCCTTGACAATGACATTATCATTACGATGAAAGTTTTAACAACGTTGGTTGTGATTCGAGTCTCCGGCAAAATCAAGCCTATTGTAAAGAATTAATCTTATATATTTAAAAAAATGTGTATAAAAAACACAAGATTTATCTCTATTGGATCGATGGAATGGGTTCAAATGCTGATGAAAAGATCTGATCTTTCACGACCTCCTTAGCATGGGTTTAAATGCTGATGAAACTATCAGATCTTTCACGACTTCCTTTCAGGTTTCAAATGCTAATGGAAAGATCGGATCTTTCTCGACTTCCTTCGAACCAATGCATAAGATGCAATGAAATCACGTCACCGCATAGAACCTCTTCCTTCAAATTTTACAGGGTTAGAACGCTAAGACCTCGATAACATTGTCTGTTTGTTGGAGAGGACCCACCAGGTTCAAACCTCAGCCGGGTTATAAAATTATGTTTATTTGGAATTCAATATTAGTAAATTCTTGAGACGAGAAGAGATGCTTACCAGCCGGTTAGTGCAAGAGAAGTGGTTTCATTAGAAGAGAAGAAAACTGGTAAAGCAAAGATAGAGGAGAAATTAGTTAAATAAGTAACGTACAATCAAAAACATGGTTTTTGAACGCTTTAACGTCATCTTCTGGCGATGAAAATCGTTGACCAGGATTTTTCTTGATATACGGGAATCAAATAAAGTCGTTTGATCCCCAATCAAGGCTGTATGGCGGATGGCCCATCAATTCCACGTTTTGTCCTGTAAAAAGGGCGCTGCACAGCGGTTGCATTCACTGATGTAATAACTTGCAAACGAATGGAGATATGTTTCTGAAATTTTGCATAAACTCAGTCTGGGTCCGTGGGTAATAACGTACTAAATACGAACAACATCGGCTAATATTTTGGTATAGCCCTCATATAACGGTACTTCCCGATTTTCGGTATTTTGAGGATTTAAGCCACATTAAGATTAAGTCTGATGGATTATATGTGTTCACAATTTTTGTTCTTTAAGACAAGTGCTACAACTTTGCCTCTGAGATGAATTCAAATTTCCTAACGGTTTGGAAGATATAGTCCGGACTAAATGACCCTTTTTACATCAAAGCCTCAAACGTTTGGAGGTCTATAACCTCGAAAGTTGATGAGATACGAAACAACGGCGAGACATGTGTCCTCTCTTTTTTGGTCTTCTGTCACGCTGCGGTGTCAGAATATGGTTAATAAAAGATGACTCAGAAAATAACACACAGTGTTATCAGGTCGAATCTGGAAACGAAATTTCTAAGAAAAACTAATGACTTGTTTCGTTTAGATGTTGTAGTGTCGCCTTTTCCTCGCGCTTCGTGAAAGTCATATCATCCTCCACTTCATACATACATTTAACCTTCTTCGTTACGAAGGCCGCAGCATACTGCTTTTGTCAAAGAGAACCATGATGAATCGAAATGTACAGAAGTCAGAATGAAGTACGAAAATTCTACTATAATATAATTGTTCCACAAACATCCCATAAGGGACAAGGGAGACTTCTCTCATATCAATGAGTGCACCCCGATTCATATGAGCTCAATGATATGGGACCTACAGTTTATTGTCGAGTCCGAACGGCGTGTCTAAGACACCACTTTTGTAGAGAAGTTTTACATGGCTGAAATACTCAGGAAATGTCGCCAACATTACTGAGGGGTATTTTGCCACCGTTGAAAAGTGTTTTGATGTTGCCTGGCCGGGTTATCGAACCCACGACCTCATGTGTGCAAGGCGGGTGTGCATACCATTGCACCACGGTGGCACCCTACGAAAGTTCTACTAAAGAGTAAAATATAAAACATATGCCTTTGTTACAAGCACATCCTCTTGTAGATACGAACAAGGTAATATGGTAACAGATCGTCGGTGTCATGCTTAAGTGTTCCATACGCCATTTTTGACATTTTGAGTTACAGGTACCTTTCAAAGTTTTCAACCCTACTCTTTCTGAATTTCTAGTCGGTTTTCCTCAATCTCTTATAGTTTTCGAGATATAGAAATGTCAATATGTTCCATATCCACTTTGGACGCAAAAAAGTCTGCCTTTTTGTTCCATATCCATAAAGTCTTGCGTATGGAACAAAAGAGCTTTGAACTTTTTTGTTCCATATCCATACCGTTTGGCGTATGGAACAAAAAAAGACAAAAACGAATTGTTCCTCACAAAAAATGATGGCGTTTGGAACAAAAAATTGCCCAATTTTGTCAAGTTACGAACAATGTGGCGTATGGAACAAATTGTTTTAAAGGACTAGGTATAAAAACTGAAGAAGAATAGTTTTTAAATCAAGATATTTTAAAATGTTATATTGTTATATGAAACTAAAATTTATTTTTGCTTAAATTTAACGCCTCCCGCTTAATAAAAGACATGTAAGGTAAATAAAATGTCAGAAAATGAATTAAAATATAATTCTATTGCCACTACCAATAGTTCAAAGAACGATTTTTTTAATGAATTAAAAGATGAAATAAGACAATAAGAATAAGCTAATAAAAATTATATTTTTCGAAAGTGGAGGTGTCCTCTCCTTAAATTAATGTAAAGGAAACATATAACAATGGTCCCTAAAGCATTTATTTTCTACTGCAACTGTTATACTGAAGCCCCCAAATTTTCAGCTATACAGCAGCACTTCGCATAACGGAGGTGGAACACATTTTATCAAAAGTTTGTTTGTTAAAATGTGACAAAAAGTGTTCCATGTCGCACAAATTGCCAAAAACACGAAAAAAAGATCCTATGGAACAAATCTACAACCTTTTGCATTTATAAAAATTGGCTATAACATATAGACTATAACAGATATCTGACTAAAATAAACTCCTAATATATTCTTTGAGTTTAGTTAAGTAGAATTGAGCTCTTAAAGTATTGGATTTTTGCACCACATCTAGCCTGTATGGACTAAAACATTAACTTGAGTTTTTCTCGAATCAGGCAAATGGCGTATGGAACACTTAAGCATGACACCGACGAGATGCAGAAGGTGTACGTAGTATATGAAAAGATCAATTTTCCAAACTGCCCCAGAACCAATCTCAGAAAATGATATTGAATATCAAATCTGTAAAAAAACTGCAATAAGGCAGCTGAAGAGAAGCAAGGCCGCACTAGCCCATTTCTTTATCCGCTGTTCATGGTCGGAGGCTACACGCTGATAATACTAGAACTTGACTAATGATTGCAGGATGATACGTCCCTTGCAGGATAATACGTCCCTTCCCTAAAGCTTATGGTCAAAGAAATATTAATTCGTTGCTTTCTTCGCAAATCTCCCATTGGTATTTTTGTAGTCATTCCTCTCGATATATATCGCGCCCATCACCATATAATTTAGAGCTTTTAAACCATTTTATCGGGAAACATATACTTGCCCACGAAAAACATGATATCGCTGTAAACAGGACCACTATCTTTGGTAAACATTTCCAAAAAATCATGAACATTTGTGTGGGTGGTACCCCAAGGAGTGGACTGATAGAGCCCACTTTGAACATAAACTAAGTTTGGACAAAATATTTCGAGATCCATAGTTTAGACCAAATCGGTTACTCGGTTTATGAGATATGGCGCGTACCATTTTAGAGAATATATTCGAACTTTTGTGGGGGAGGTACCGGAAGTACTAGACCTATAAGCACCACCTTCGAATTTCATCTACTATTCGAAGAAAGATTGCGATATGCAAAGTGTGGACCAACGAAGTTTTCGGCGCGGGAGTTGTCGTGCGCAACAGCCACTACACATGCTGGCCGTAGGGGTTTTTACAGCTTTTGGGTCCATTTATCAAGGAGTATGGACCAAAAACTTGACCCATCGTAATGGGGGATTTGAGCGCAATATGTTTGAAGAAAAATCATAACGATTCGAGAGGACTGCACTTTTCTGAAATTTTGTGTGGTAGGCAGCGTACGTAAAAATACTTTATGAAACATTTCCAATAGTTTCGATTCGTATTGAATATCGAAGGAAAAAAATTTTTCTCTGACGCCTCTTTTTTATTGATACATTTTTCTTTGTTGTGTTTTTTATTGGAAGATTGTAATTTCAAACGTATTTAATGTAGAACAATGTAAACTTTGTGCACAAATATGTTAAGTCTATAAGCATTAGCTTGAATTATTATATGCTGTATTTATATTTAAAATATTTAAAAATTGTATATGCGAATTTTATAACCAACCATTTTGTTTTTCGACAACAAACTGAAATGTTGCTTGTTAGATATATACAAAAGGTAGTTGTTGTGCGAAGAGACATTTGTTTCCGACATATCGATCCGAATTCGTACCGAAATCGGAAGAAAAACATTAGCATATTCGAAGAGAAATTTACTTCCGACATTTTCTCCGAAATCGGAACGAAATCTGAACGAATTCCCCTACGAAAAATCGTTTAGAAATCGGAACGAAATCTCAACGATTTTGCTTCCGAAATTGTTTCGATGTGTCGGACATCAGATATTTGGTTTGCTGGGTATGTTCCAAGTATGTTGATGTTAGCTGATAGTGTTGTTAAGCAATCAAATGTGTATGTGTGTCTGAGTGTGGCATTGATCATTTAGCACAGCAAATGTTTTCCAAAAATTCTTTTTTTTTCGGTGGTGAATGAAACCACTCGGCAAAGCCTAGGCGAAGTACATTTCAGTAATCGTACGGTTTTCGTATTTTTGCATTAAAAAGTTTGTGGTTTTGTTTTGCTTTGAGAGCTAAACACTTCAAAGAAACTGAAAATTTTTGACTTTGTGTGATTGGTACGGGAATCGTTTTGTTTGCTTGCGTTCATTAGTGGGAGGTACCCGAAGGAGTAGACATATATAGTCCATATTCAAACCGGATAGAAATAGAAATATTACGATGTCCGAAGTCTGGACCACATCGGTTATTGCCTTCGAGAGTTATCGTGCGCACAATTTTAGCACAAAGTTTTGAACTTTTGCGGGGGAGGTACCCAAAAGAGTGGACCGAGTGAGTTTTTACAGATTTCGGACCATTTTCTCAGGAAGTATGGACTTGTCTCTGAAAAAACTTGTACCGTCGAATGGGGGCAGCGAATACAAGTTGTTACAACAAAAATCAAAACGAGTCGAGAGAAGGTCTTATACTGCACTTTTTAAAAATTTTGTGTGGTGGGTACCCGAAGGAGTTGATCGATATAGTCCATATTTGAACTTGTTTATATCTGGTAGAAATATTACGACGAGGAAAGTATGGACCAAATTGGTATGTGCATTCGAGATATATCGTGCGTATAATTTTTGCGAAAATTTTTGAACTTTTGTGGGGGAGATACCCGAGGGAGTGGAGCGATATGGTCCATCGTCGAACTTAAACTAAGTTTGGACAAAATATTACGAAGGACAAATATTGAGGCAAATCGGTAATCCATTCGAGAGTTATCGTGCACTCCAGATAGACGGACCTTGTGAAATCGACTCCAGATTGTCTGAAAGGGATTTCGTCCAAACATTCTTGGGATCTGAAACCATTATTTCGATTAGGCACATTTTGTCCGTATGAAAGTTTATATACCCTTACTTACTTACTTACTTACTTACTTACTTACTTAGCTGGCTTTTTACAGAACATTTGTTCCATAAGCCGAAATAAAAAAAGATCTCCAATCCTCTCTGTTTGCTGCAGTATTTTCCCAATCTAGGATATGTAGCTTTCTGATGTCTCGTTTCACTTGTTCGCTCCAACGAAGCTTTGGCTTTTCAGATCCGCGTGAACCTCCATGCGACCCTTATTTATAGGCCTTTTTACCGGATTCATCATCCCTCATTGTTATGACATTGCCTAGCCATCGCAATCGTTTTATCTCGATTAGTTCAACTATATTGATGTCGTTGTATAGCACTGTGCAAAATTTTTAAGGTGATCTTGTGACGTAGGGGATGGAAGATACCAAGCAACGGTACTGACCGGTTTTAACATGGCAAAGCCCAGGATTTATCTTGGTCCCTCTTTCATCCCAAGTGGACACTGACCTCCCCGTGGTGTCACCTGGGGAACTGCCTTTAACACCCGTTAAAGGTAGTGAGCTAACATGTGCCGCGCGTTCACCCATAAGAACGTTAAAAACTTGGGTTTGGGCGTCGGGTTAGTAACTCTCCCCTAGAAAAAACACCCTACTATGAAAAAACGAAAGAAAAGAAAAACAAACCCCTCTAAAGTTGACGAACCCCGCAAACGTTTTAAGGACCATGATCTGCGAATCAGCACCTGGAATGTTCGCACTCTTTATAGAGAAGGTGCAGTCTTCGCATTGTCAGACGTACTTGAAAAGTACAAGGCCGATATTACTGCCATATAGGAAATACGATGGACTGGGAAAGGCGTCACAACAACACCTAAAGGTGACGCACTGTATTATAGCTGCCATGACGTAAAGCATGAGTTTGGTTGTGGATTCGTAGTTAGTCGGAGACTAAAACATCTGGTATCCAGCTTCACCCCAGTGAATGAGAGACTTGCTGCAATTCGAATAAAAGCTAAATTCTTCAACATCAGCTTTATTTGTGCTCATGCTCCCACTGAAGAAAAGGACGAACAGACCAAAGATATATTTTACGAGCGCTTAGAAGAAACATATGACCGTTGCCCTGCCCATGACATTAAAATCATTCTAGGCGATTTTAATGCCAAAATTGGAAAGGAGAATATCTTTGGCCCAACAGTCGGGAAATTCAGTCTCCACAGTGAAACATCTGACAATGGTATGAGGCTGATAGACTTTGCAGCTGCAAAAAACATGGTAGTTAGCCGTACCAGATTTAATCATCTCGATATTCATAAGGCACCTGGCTGTCTCCAGATCAGAAAACAAGAAACCAAATTGATCATGTTGTGATAGATGGAAGACATTCATCGAACGTGTTGGATGTACGATCGTTCCGAGGCGCAAACATTGATTCGGACCACTACCTCGTTGCAGCAAAGGTACGCATCCGCTTAAACGTAGCAAACAAAGTACGAACAGACACAACACGAAATTTAGACATCGGTAAGCTGCAATCACAACAGATAGCCACAGCATATTCCACTCAACTAGCCCAATTGCTTAATCAAAGCACTCCTCATACCGACAACATATCAGCGCAATGGCAAAGCATTGCCCACTCCATGCAAACAGCCGCAAAATCCATACTTAGATACCAGAGACCTCCACCAAGGAATCCATGGTATGATCAGGAGTGTCGTGCTGCCACCGAAGAGAAAAATGCGGCATATAGGGCTACTTTGCAATCCGTCGCAACGCGCAACGAGAGAGATACAGGGAGAAAAGGAGAGAGGAGAAACGTCTTTTCCGCAGGAAAAAGAGATAGATGGAAAAGCGGGAGTGTGAAAAAATCGAGATGTACAGGAGCCAGAATGAAGTCCGAAAATTCTACCAAAGAGCTAAGCATCAAACTGATGGCTTTGGTACAGACACATCCTCCTGTAGAGACCAGCAAGGTAATTTGGTAACTGATACAGATAGTGTACTCAGGATATGGAAAGAACATTTTTCAAATCTGTTGGTATCCAATAGCAGCGAAGACGACGAAGATACCACAGTCCCAATCCCAGAAGATGGTATTGAATGTATACCGCCCAGCCAAGATGAGGTAAAGACAGCAATAAATCGGCTGAAGAATAATAAGGCAGCAGGGGACGATGGCTTACCAGCCGAGCTGCTCAAAACCGGAGGCGACACGCTGATAAGGTGTATTCATCAGCTAGTTAGCACCATGTGGCAGGAAGAACGAGTACCCGACGATTGGAACCTGAGTATCCTGTGCCCCGTCCACAAGAAGGGAGATAAACCTGTATGCTCTAACTATAGGGGCATAAGTCTACTTCCTATTGCCTACAAGATCGTGTCAGGGATATTGTGGGAACGACTAAAGCCTATGGTCAACGAGATAATTGGACCATACCAATGCGGCTTTAGACCTGGCAAGTCCACCATTGACCAGATATTTACCCTGCGGCAAATCCTGGAGAAGACCCAAGAGATGCAGATCGACACCTACCACCTTTTTGTCGATTATAAAGCAGCCTTCGACAGCCCGCTGCGTTCAAAGGTATTCCAAGCCATGTCTGAATTTGGTATCCCCGCAAAGCTCATCCGGCTTTGTAAAATGACTTTAACTGACACGAGGTCCTCAGTTAAAATAGGAAAGAACCTCTCCGAAGAGTTTGGTACCAAAAGAGGTTTCAGACAAGGAGACAGCCTTTCGTGTGACCTCTTCAACATCCTGCTAGAAAAGGTTATACGAGAGGCAAACGTCAAAAGAAGTGGCACAATCTACACCAATAGTCACATGTTACTTGCTTATGCTGATGATATAAATATCATGGGCCGATCAGTAAAAGAAGTAACTGATACCTTTATAAAGGTCGACGAGAAGGAAGAAGGAGAATCTGCTAAAGTGGGTCTGGCGGTAAACGGTGAGAAGACCAAGTTGATGGTGTCGACGCGCAATGCATCCATTGAGCTCGGACCGACTGTGGATGTTGGTTCCTATAATATTGAGGTAGTAAAAGACTTCGTCTACCTCGGCACCTCCGTAAACACAACAAACGACATCAGTTGTGAAATAAAAAGAAGAATTGTATTGGCCAACAAATGCTACTTTGGTTTAAGTAAGCAGTTTAAAAACAAAGCCACATCTCGTTAAACAAAAATAACGCTCTACAAAACACTGATACTACCCGTGCTGATGTATGGCTCCGAAGCCTGGGTACTTGCGCAAGCAGACATGGCAGTGCTTGGTGTGTTTGAGAGAAAAATTCTTCGAAAGATCTACGGACCAATCTGCGTTGACGGTGAATATCGACGTCGCATGAACCACGAGCTGTATCTGCTATACAACGACATCAATATAGTTAAACGTATCGAGATGCAGCGATTGCGTTGGCTAGGCCATATCATAAGAATGAGCGATGATGAACCCGCTAAAGAGGCGTATGAATACATGCCACATGGCGGTGCACGCAGAATTGGCAGGCCAAGGAATAGATGAGGCAAACAAGTGGATGATGAGATGAAAAGGCGCGGTATTCCAGAGTGCGAAGCAACAAATAGAGAGGAATGGAGATCTCTTCTTAGTTCGGCCTATAGAACAAATGTTCTGTAATGGGCCAGCTAAGTAAGTAAGTAAGTAAGATCTTGTGGAAACAATTCGAACTGAGGATTTTTTGAAAGCACAGACCCAAACGACAGGATACCCTAGTTGGGTTTTGTTGTGCCAGATCCAGCTCAGATTTTATGGCCCCATCTAAACATGGTTAATATTGAGTTTTTAAAGAAATTCGGGGCTATATCTCTGAAACCAATACGAATCTTCTTCTGACCTCAGAAGCAAATTTGTAGGTAAGGACAATAATAAAATATCTGGAGAAATAATGAACTCGAAAAACTACATTTATTGCCTCAAATTTCAGAATATATGCAAAAATGCCACAATTTTTATACATTTCGCACCGTATCTCCAAAACCTTTAATTTTTTCTGAATATTTTCTGGAATGTAATCCACAACTCTTCAGAACATGTGATTGTTGTAAAATGCCTCTATCCCGTTGTTTTCAGTACATTTTTCAACGACGATTTAATAAAAATGTCAATAATGTTGTGAAATGCGAGAATAAACTCTTGGTGTGAACTGTGTTTGAAAAACGTGTTGTAAAAGATATGATGCAAAATACCGCTGAAACAACATGAAGTAAGCATTTTAGAGTTTCAGAATGTTCTAAAGAATTGTTGAGAAGATATTTGGAAGATTTTTGCAAAAGGTTACTTGATTCAACTCCCAATAGTTTAGCCGATACTGGCCAGAATTTCAGCAATTATGTAAAATTTTCTATATTTTATAGATTTTGATGCCCTAGATGGAGTTGTGGCTACAATATTGCTAAAGAAAGCAAGACCAAATTCCTATTCGTTTCTGAGATAAAGGCCTGATAAGTGCAAGAAAGTGTAGATTTAGATGATGCCATAAAATCCGAACTGGATCTGACAGGACAAAACCCTACTAGGGTTTTTATAGTCTAAATATTTACTTTCAAAAAATGCATACTAGAAGTTGTTTGCATTTTCAGTGTTGCATAGTGTGGTTGATACAGCTGGTTGTTGTATGTACCCTCGTCGTTAGCATCAATGCTAAGGGTATAATGAGTTAAATTTGATTGTATTTCTAAAGTTAAACAGTGTTAGTTTTCAAACATAGGACTTACACGTTGACAACATGTTAAATTATACGGTGATGTAGAAAATAACATATTTGTCCTTACGTAAAATGGTCCACAATAAAAAAATAAAAAATACATAAAATTCTTAAAAATATCTTACGTTGACGACATAAATGCTTATTTAAAATATTTTAATTTTCAATTTATATACATGTTTTTTCATAAGGAAATATTTACTTTCAGCTTCATATGATATTCCACAGGTAATTTTTATTTTCAAAACAAGTCATGCAGAAGTAAAGAATTAAAAATAAACACTTAATGGTAAATATTTGCATGTTTTCCTTAACAATATTTGTTTGTTTTCGATAGGCATTATTGTGTACTTTAGGCTTCTTGTCTCTTTTGGTAAAGAAAATAGCACAAAATTCTTGGAGAAAGATTTGAATGCGTATACGTAACAGATGTCAAATATTTTTTTAATGTGGTGTAAAGTATTCGTCACTAAGTACCAAGAATTTTTTGTTTAGAAAATCAAGAAACCAAAAAAAAAAAAATAATAATAAACACTGTGTTATTGTACACCAATGGACAAATCTTTGTCATCCAATTATCCAATATTCATTAAAAACATTTTTCTCTCAAGATTAAATTTATTCGGCAGAATAGAAATTTTCTATGTCTCTGCATACATTTTTATGTATTTTTCTTTCCGAGAAATTTATGGATAAAACTTGTTTTCCATGTTGCGCTGTCCATCATCTGTAAAGTTGTTATGCAGAGCAAAATAAACTGATAAATGTTTACGTTTAACTGGAATCAAAATGTAACCTATAAAATTTTGTGTATTATTGGACAGTGAAATATAACGAAGTATGTTCCTCGAAGACATAAGTCATATTTATGCCATGTTTAAGTATAAAAATTGAGAAAGTCACACTTAGGTACTGAGGTGGATATAAGTGAATCTGTTATCTGTAATCTTATGCTTATAAAGCTTAATTTGGTCTATTCATTTCCACGTAATTGACCAAATACGCAAGCAATTCAAAAAAATTGTCTTTTTTGCAATATTTACCTTTTGATGAAAAATTTAAATATAAAATCAGGAATTTGTTGGGTATGTAGTAAGAGTATTTTTCCAATCAAAACCCGAGGGATTAGCATGTAAGAATAGAATTTTGTGTGGGAGGTACCCGAAGGAGTGGGCCAAACTAAACTGATTGCTCCCTTCGAAAGTCATCGTTCACACCATTTTGCAGAAAAATTTTGAACTTTTGTGGGGGAGGTACCAGAAGGAGTGGACCGATATGGCCCATCTTCGAACTTAAACTAAGTTTGGACAAAATATATATAATTGATCCACAAACATCCCATAAGGGACAAGGGAGACTTCTCTCATATCAATGAGTGCACCCCGATTCATATTTGCTCAATGATATGGGACCTACACACTGTGGTTCCGCCCGTGGACAAAAATCGAAAAATTTATGTTGACAAATTTGATTGCGATGGAAATAAATATTCTCCATACACATTATATTTTTATTATCCAGTATTATTTTTGCTAATTTACAGCGGTAATATGCCAAGTTAAGTCGAAGAAGTTGAGATTTCTATGTGGTACCTTTAAAACGAAAAAAAAATATCCGCAAAGCATTCGTAGTTTATGAGTGAAATTATAAAAAAATTAAGAGGTAAATATACAATTTCCAAAATGAAACTTATAGTTGATAGCATTGACAATATTCTTACGAAAAAAACAAATTCAAAATTCGTTTTCTAAGTTCCTTAAAACTAAATTCTTTGTAAATGACATTATGTGCTATTTTTAATATCATTGCTATAAATTTATGTTGAGCTTTACTAATATTGGCACCGTAAGGGCAAGTCCATATTTTGTTTAAAATATAGGGGAAATTCTCTAGTTTACGATAAAAAGAATTCCAGAATTCAATTGAACATTTTTTGCACGGACATATGATCATCCCTACGAACTCAAAATACAAAATTACAGCCAACTCGGTTAGAAAATCTGGCTAAAATCGTCAAAATACCGAATATAGGGAGGTACGTTTATATGGGAGCTATACCTAAACGTGGACCTATATTGAAAATTTTTGCAAGGAAGTATGGTGTTCCTTCAGAACACAAAATGCAAAATTACAGCCAAATCGGCTTGAAAATTTGCCTAAAATCGTCAAAATATAAAAAATGGGGGGTACCTTTCTATGGGGGCTACACCCAAATGTGGACCTACATCCAATAAACTTGTTTTTCTCCCTTTTGGGCTCGTTATAAAACTATGCTTAAAATTTCGAGGCGTTAACTCAATTAGAACTATTTTTGGCACTCCTTTCCATACAAGTGGGACCACTATGCTACAGTTTATCGCCGAGTCCGAACGGCGTGTCTAAGACACCACTTTTGTAGATAAGTTTTACAAGGCTGCAATACTCAGGAAATGTCGCCAACATTACTGAGGGGTGGCACAAAATATTACGATACCCAAAATTTGGTTCGAATCCTTTGATCCTTTCTGCGTTGCTGGCCCGTCGCAATGAGTTTTAATGAAAACTATTTATAGACTTTATGCTTGGCAATTAAAAAATAGGTATTTTCTACCTCACTTCTTCGGTCCAATGTCAAACCGAGGAGAATTTTAAATATATCAATAGATTTTGTCTGTAACCTTTCTTTTCTCTTACGGATTTTGTTGGATTTTTCGCTCTTTGATGCTGTTTATTATCGTCCATGGATTTATTATCGTCCATGCCCCCTGTCTTTATCCTAAAGTGATCGAATTATAAAAGTTAAAAAAATGGTTAAGTCAAATTCTTCCGCTTATTGAGACTTATATGCTTTAGTTTTTATGGCTGATGGATCGTTGAACCTCACCCTTTAAGTAAATCTGTTGTAGTTTCTGAATCCGCAAAAACTTCCAGGTGTAAGCTCCTTTCATTTAAAGTTGATTCAAGAGCTCCGAAGGAATGGACTGATATGGTCCATCTTTGACCTTGATTTAAGTTTGGGCAAAATATTACGAGAACCGCTCCAGCCAGCCGCACAGATAGACATCGAATCCTAATTGTCTGAAACGGATTTAGTCCAAACATATTTTGGGTCTTTAAAAACCATTTCGATGTTGCACATTTTCATCGTATCAAAGTCTATCTATCCTAAAGAATGAGGTTATAAATAAATGTTTTTGTTCGGACTCTAATCTGCTTGAATACCAACATCTTAGGAACGTGTTATTTCCCTATGATTACACTATCATTGTATGTGACACAATAGTTGGGCTCATATCTACAGGATGATGTGCCTGTACCAATGCATCAATTTGATGTTACACTCTTTGGTAGAATTTTCAGACTTAATTCTGACGATTCATGTCAATTTTTGTATACTCATATTTTTCCATTCCATTTATACGGAAAGACGTTCCTCCTCCCAACTATTCTGCCGATACATCTGTAGTGTGTTACATGCTGCTGTCGATTGCTGACCTCTCCAAAATATCGCATTTTTCTCTTCGCTTGCAGAACGACATTCGTGGTCATACCACAGATTTGAAAATGCTTTCCTACACCGTGTATATGTTATTGATATAGGAAAAGCTCTCATTAAGCACTTGTGTAAGTTGAAGGCAATCTCTTGAGGCTATCGATTGTGATTGCAGTTCTCCCAAGTCCAACTTCCAACTGTTTGTACTTTATTCGCTACGTGTAACCGGTTTTGAACATTGATTGCAACGAGTAAGAAAGTATCAGTCATCTGTGCTGATGGAGATATACCTTCAGTCACTGACCAAAAAAATACAACAACAAGAAAACCAAACACAATATTTATGTCGTATATAAAATATATTTATTTTGTATCACGAGTTTGCTTTAAACTATGTACGTACCGTAATATGGGGCTATAACAAATACAAAAAAAATTTTGGTAACCAAACTTCTTCATAAAAGACTGGAAATATTAAATTACATTAAACTTAGTTTGAAAGAAATTTTTGAAAAAGTTTTAGAGTTATCTTGCACAATAGCTATTTTAGTATATGCAGGGTATGGGCAGGGTTTTGCAGCTTTTTGGGTCATCATCTCAGGAAGTATTGGCTTACTCCGGGAAAAAATTGTTCCGTTTTAACACGTTCGCGGACGTGAATGCTATAGCATTCCGATGCAAAATGACGTGAATGCTATAGCATTCACATCGTCAGTGGTCCAAAAAACTACAATGATGGGACTCACTCCTACCTTGGTGGCATTTACGTAATTAACTATAGCAATTGACATAAATGTATATATCCTAACTGGGTTCGCTATGGTCATTCATGATACAGATATTTACGTCAATTGCTATAGTTAATTACGTAAATGCCACCAAGGTAGGAGTGAGTCCCATCATTGTAGTTTTTTGGACCACACCAAATTGTACATGTGAGAGCCTATATGACACCTATATTTTCACTGGACCATAGCCGTAGACCTCTAATGTATTTTCACATACAATATAAGCAACCAATGGCTTATCCTAAATACGTAATTTAAGTTAAAAGTATTAAAAATACGCAATTTTGGCAGGTCCGATCTGGGTTTTCTATATTTTTCAAATATATATTCACCCCAAATGTTTTTAAAGCTATTTAAATTGAACATACAACATCTTCTGTATGAATTTATAACGAAAAACCATCAATAAGATATTTATATTTTTTAATCACAACGACAATCTGGTTAAAAATTGTAAAATACGGCCCTAAACCCTACACCAAAAACAAGGGCTGCTAAGAATGTTATATGTTGTGGTTACAGATTTGGTTTATTCAGAGACTCATAATGAAATTTCATTTGGAACATTTCTTTCTTTAACAATATTCCCAAAAAGTAAAGGATTTTGCTAGATTTTGATCCAGTATGGAATTATGTAAAATTAACAGTACAAAATTTAAACATATAATTTCATCCTAATATACATATATAAATTTGTAATCTAATTTTTTAAGGAAATAGTATACATAGATATATGGTTTATTTTGGAACTCATAGTGAAATTTTGCGTAGAATTTATCATCCTTTGACACTTTTCACCTATAACCTAGTTTTATATTACTTCCATGTATCAACTCGAAAAAAGAAGGAAAAATGTTTCATCAAAAAAATTGGGAAATATTTTCATGTTTTTTCAGCAAAATTAATACTGATATTTTCATGCTATAAAATGTAAATAGACATTTCATTTCTTTGGTGACCCATAGTGAAATTTGATGAAGAATATTTTTGTCTCTGACATCATCTCTCTAAAATTATGCTTTGTGGGACAATTTTGAATAAACTCAGATGAAGTCCGACTTTAACCCTACAACGTGTTTTTCAGTTTTAGGGATTCCTGGCGATTAGACAAGAGTTGCAGATTTGGTGTATTCTGAGACCTATAGTAAAATTTTATGGCGAACAATTTTGTAGAATATTTGGATTTGATACCATCACATTTTTAAGGAGTTTTTGAAAGATTTTCAAAAAAAGGACAAAAAATACCCCTTTGATGAACCGCATGAGGGTTAAAATTTTTATCATAAATATTCCCCACATCCTTCTGAGTAAAGTTGCCAAAGACACTATATACCTAAACTGCAAGGATTCCAAAATATCTTAATTCGAATATTTCGAAGAAATTAAAAATGGGCGGAACTTGCCCCGCCTATTCACGTTACTGAATTTGCTTACGTCCGCGAACGTGTTAAATGAGGCCGCTAGAACAACCCGAAGGAGTGGACCGCTATAGTCCATATTCCAACCTGATACATGACTGGATGAAATAATACGATGTGCAAAGTCTGCACCAATCAGAAACTCTCTGCGAAAATTATCTTGCGAATTTGCCATTTTGGTTGGTGCCGTCAGGGTTTCTTGGAGCTTTTAGGCCAATATCTCAGGAAGTATGGACTTGCACAAGAAAAAAATTGTATCGCAAGTACAACCTACTGAAAGAAATTTCAAAACTACCCGAGAGGAGCTCTTAAACTTCACATTATAGAAAATTTTGTGTGGGAGGTACCCGCAAAGTTAGAACCAAATCGATTGCTTCCTTCGAGAGTTGTCGTTCACATCATTTTACAGTAAGTACCTGAAGGAGTGGACCAATATGGCCTATCTTCGAACTTAAATTAAATTTGGTTGGAATCGGTTGATCCGATCAAGAGTTATCGTGCGCATCAGACAGACAGATGGACGGACATGGCTACATCGACTCTAATTTGTCTGAAACTAATTTCGTCCAAACATACTTGTGGTCTTAAATCATTATTTCGACTAGGCACATTTAGGTCGAATCAAAGTGTATATACCATCCCTAGCCTAAAGGCTGAGGGTATAAAAATGAACCACTACAGTCCATTTTTTAACGTGACCAAAGTTTGGAATACCATGTGAAATGTTTAGACCAACCAGCCAGCCAAACGGACAGGGTTAGATCGACTCTAAACTATCTTAAATGGATTTGTTTTGGAATTTTGATGGTTGACGGTATACAAATTTTTGCTTTGATGCCCTTCAAGACGAAATATGTTGCAGGCTACATACTTATTATCTAAAAGCGGAACTAAACCCAATAATTCTAATATTTTTCAATGGCCAAAGACTACAAGACATCTTGACATTTGTACTTCTAGTCTATAGCACTGACACATAGTCAGCAACAAAAAACCAAACCACAACATTTCATTTGAATCATAAATCAATGGAATTTGTTATGACACACACACACAACCCCAACATCACTATCACAAACAAACAAAAAACACGCACAACCCCACCATCACAAAAATATAAAATAACCAAATTCTAAACACAAACAGAAAACTTTTAACTTTTTGTCCAGAGCCAATAAAAATTCGAAGTGAAAAACATTTGAAAACAAAAATTAAACTTTTTACTAGGAATGGCATTTGACAGCCATGAAGAATGTCATTTGATTTGATTGAATGTTAGATGGGGGAAAATATTTTATTGAGTTTAGGCGAAACGCAGAGGACTAAACCAAAATATTTTATCAACTTCACCAAAATGCATTTGGGAAAATGGAGATCAATTGTCCTCGACGATAATAGTGTAGCCGGATGCCTTTCAAAATGTGTGTTAAAGAAATGACACGTGGAAAATTATGAAGATAACTAAGGATAATATAAAACAAGTAAGAAAAGTCTATAGTCGGACGGAGCCGACCATGGGATACCCTATACCACTATCCCTGGACAATCGCTCTCCACGGAACTTCTTTTCAATGATTGTGAAAATTTAATTATCAAATATCAGAGATGTAAAGTATAATACTTATGACCAAAACCAAAAAGTTATCTAACATGACAAAGACATTTTTGTAGCAGGAAAGGAAAATTTAGTTCACACAAACTAAAATGTAATGAAACCCACTTATGTAGTACTACTACTTTCGTTGTTTAACCGCTACGTTATTGAAATTTTTAGTTTCAGTCCATTTAACCCGCTAAGTATTATCTGATCTTTTGGAGAGACAATATGTAGCATGGGATAAAAATGTGGTTCTCTACACAGAACCCATTATATATTAGGCAGTAGGCCCGTTATCTAGCAAACACTTTATTGCAATTTACATCAGAGGAAAGGTCAGTGGTTTTTTTTCATATGTAGGCTACTTTGCGAAATATATATGTCCTCAAGGAATTAAAATATCGACCAAAAATAAAATTTTTATATTTTTCATACAAAAGTAATGGTCCATTTCACCCGCTAAAGAATATCAGATCATCATTCAAAATTGTAGGCATATTTTTGCACCTATACTCTTACCCGGTGCAAAATTTCGTGACTATTGATGTATAATTGCGACTTCTAGCGAGTTTATTATTACACTACAAACAAATAACGGAATATATTAGGCTGTAACTCTGTTATCTGATCATGCACACCAACATAATTGGCATCAATTGAAAGGTCAAGCATTCCACTTTCAAGTATATCTCACTTGTCCGGAATGTCACTTCCAGGAATTAAGATATAAGCTGTATATTAAAAATTTTCACAATTTTCACACAAAAATTTTGGTCCATTTAACCCTCTAAATATTATCCGATCGCCATCTAGAATTGCAAGCTTCTCCTTTGTGATATACTCTTACCTTATTTAAACTTACGCGTTGATCGGACTATTATTGAGACCTACAGAGCCGCTAGAAAATTGTATAAATATTATGTGTTTGGTCCATTTCACCCGCCAAATATTTCACGATCATCACCAATAAGAATAGGGATCTATTCTGATCTGAACCCGACCTCCATACAAAATTTCGTGACGATCGGTCCATAATTGCGGCCTGGAGCGTGTTTACAATTTATAATGGACAGACGGACGGACGGACGGACACACATCTCAAAATCGCTTTATCTCGTCGAGATATGAAGATTGGTATACCACATTGGGGGTCTCCGACGAATATTTCGCGGTGTTACATGAATTTTTACCAAAACAAACTTATAATACCCTTTTCCACATTGTGGTATAGGGTATAAAAATATTTATGTTGTAAATTGTGGCAAATAAAGCAGGAAATTCATATACAACGGAAAGATGTTTTACACAATGAAATTGTACAGATCAAACCAAGGAAGTGAGCAAAAAACAGGTATTAACAAGGAGTAATACAACAAGTAGCAAATCGAAATCAGGAAAAATATAAAAGAGGAAGAAAGAATACGTTTATCGTATTATACTCGCAAAAAACGCGAGAAGCTAAAAGCCGGGACCAATCCCTGCAAAATAGCACATTTTTGTCTTGCAGACTATAGATACTCGTGCGTACATACATTCTAATATGAACACCCAGAAAGTTCCTTATGTATTTTGCCATACGAAATTTGAAGGTTAAAAATTTGATTAAAATATTATTGGCCTAAATTGTTAACCATTTTTGAATTCACATTGAAACATCGAACCAGGGTACCTAAAAATAAGGGCCTGTTTATGTATGTCGATAAGAAAACGAATGCGGAAGAAAAACTACCAAATTTGAGGGTGTATTTCAAATTTGTTTTTTGTTTTGAAGCAAATGCAAGTGAAATAATATTTCAAAAACTAAAGTTTGGGTGTCTTTCATGCGCACACATTTTCATTTCGAAATACATAAACTGGGGGTTATTTATGAAATATTTTCAATGGTTTCATTTCGTATTTTCCATAGGAACAATACAAAACGTAACATTATCCACGTTGACCGAGCCGATGTTCTTTGTCGTTTTGTTTACATTCGTCGGTGCGAACAAAACGAATAGCGAAAAGTTCTCAATTCCACAACAACAGATCGAAAACGAAAATGTTCAAAACACATGAACGATTCAATGAATAATTCGTTTAGTGGTTGAAAAACATCAAGCACATCATGCGTAATATGTTCCAAGTATGTTGATGTTAGCTGATAGGGCTGTTAAACAATCTGTGTCTGTGATCATTTTGCACAGCAAATGTTTGTCAAAAATTCTTTTTGTTTCGGTGGTGAATAAAACAACTCAGTAAAGCATAGCCGAAGTTCATTTCAGTAATCGTACGGTGTTCGTATTTTTGCATTGAAAAGTTTGTGGTTTTGTTTTGTTTTGAGGGCGATACGATTCAGAGAAACTGCAAAGTTTGTGACTTTGTGTGATTGGTACGGGAATCGTTTTGTTTGTTTGCGTTCATTGCATCTAACACCGGAGTGAACATATTTTGAAATAACGTACGTTTCTGTGTAAATTTATCCAAGTTCAGCTTTAATTCAAAAGAAATACTGCATACTTTTAGGCGCACATGACAATCAACTATATTCAAATTTAGTATCAATGTTTATACCCTCCATCTAACGAGGGAATATACACTTTCATCCGGGCAAAATGTGCCTCATCGAAATAATGGTTTTAGACCCTAATTATGTTTGGACGAAATGTGTTTCACACAATTTGGAGTTGATTGAGCAATGTCCGTCCGTCTGTCTGTCTGGATGGCTGGAGCGCACGACAACTCTCATAATATTTTGTCCAAACTTAGTTCAAGTTCGAAGATAGGTTATATCGGTCCACTCCTTCCGGTACCTCCCCCACAAAAGTTCGGAAATGTTCGAACAATTTGTGCGCACGATAACTCTTAAAGGAAGTAACCGATTTGGTCCATACTTTGCACATCGCGACATTTCTACCAGACTTAGATGAGGTTTCATTATGGCCTTCGGGTACCTCGCAGACAAAAATTTCGGAAAAGTTCAGTTTAGGATCTGCTCTCGAATCGCTTTGATTTTTGTTGTAGCAACTTGTATTCACTGCCCCCCATACGAAGCTATACGTTTCGTTAGGGGCAAGTCCATACTTCCTGAGAAAATGGCCGGAAAGTTGCAAAAAGCCCCTATGACACCTTGTGTAGTGGTTGGAGCGCAAGATAACCCTTGAACGGATATGCCGATTCCGTCCAAAATTTGGCCTTCGTAATATTGTGTCCAAACTTAGTTTAAGTTCGAAGATGAGCCATATCGGTCCACTCCTTCAGGTACCTCCCCCACAAAAGTTCTGAAATGTTCGGAAAAATTGTGCCACGATAACTCTTGAAAAGTGTGGCCGATTTGGTCCATACTTTACCAATTCTAATATATCTACCAGATATAGATCAGGTACGAATCTGGATGGAGTGGACAAATATAGTCCATATATTTGTTCACTCCATCCGGTACCTCCCACACAAAATTTCGGATAAGTTTACTTTAAACCCTGCTATCGAATCCCTTTGACTTTTGTTGAAGCTACTTACATTCGCTGCCTCAATTACGATGGTAAAAGTTTTTTTCCTTTAAGTACCTCTTCCGCAAAGCTTTCGAACTTTAATCCTAATCAACATTTTTGTCGGTTCATACGCCCAACATTTTAAAACCCACTAAATATATAAGTTTTTTGGAAAAATGTATTTCAATTTACACAGGCTGTATATCTCTGTCGACAAAGCCGACTGATACTTTTTTATTTGTTTTAATAATATTTATAGTGATTAGTTTCCATAAATATGCTTGTTATTTTTATTTCCACTACCATTTTTACGGACATACTGAAAGCTCCCCCCAAAAGAATCCATGGTACGATCAACAAGTAAAAAAGTATCAGTTGGCTTTACCGACAGCCTACGTGAATTAAATCTTTCATCTACGGCCAGATCGAATGTACGTAGAGTCTTTTCAGAATTTGTTGGTCCTTTTTGGACATATGAACTTGCCGACAAAAAAGTTCAAAAGTGTTGCGGAGGAGGAACTTAAAGGAATGGACCGAAATAGTCCATTATGAAAGTAGATCTTATTTTGGCAGTCATATCTCTTTGATAGATATCGCACCCACTAGTCATTTCAGTGGGTCATCGTATAACTTTTGAACCAGTATGCCAGGAAGCATGGACTTGTTCACGGAAAACATAACATATGTAGCTGTGAACAGGACCACAACGAACAGCATCGGAATACATTTCCAAAGGATCTTCGAACAGACCCTAAATTGCACAAATGTTGAACGCTTGTGGGGGAGGAACCATAAGGAGACGAGATCGATATCGGATATTTTAGAAATTAAACTAAATTTGGACAAAATATTAGGAGATCCAAAGTTTGAACCAAATTGGATGCCCAGTTCAAGAGATATCGTTCATAGCACTTTAGTGCAATTTTTTTAATATTGGGGGAAGTACCGCAAGTTGTTGCCCATCTTCGAACTGAAACTAAGTTTAGACAAAATATGACGAAAGCCAAATTTTGGACCAAATCGGTTTATAAGTTCGAGAGTTATAGTGCTCTCCAGCGTATACATATGGTACCATAGGGGTTTTTACACCTTTCGGGCTGTTTTCTCAAGAAGTATAGACTTGCCCTTGAAAAAACTTTTGCCGTCGTAATTGAGGCAGCGAATGCAAGTTGCTTAAACAGAAATCAAAGTGATTCGAGAGCAGGTCTTAAAGTGAACTTATCCGAAATTTTTTGTCGGAGCTACCCGAAGGAGTGGACAAATATAGTCCATATTCAAACCTGATATACATCTGGTAGATATATTAGGATGAGTAAAGTATGGACCAAATTGGTCACTCCCTTCAAGAGTTATCGTACCCACAAATTTTTCCGAAAATTTTTGAACTTTTGTGGAGGACGTAGCTGAAGGAGTGGATCGATAAGGCTTATCTTCGAACTTAAACTAAGTCTGGACAAAATATTACGAAGGCCAAATTTTGAATCGAATCGGCAAAGCCGTTCGAGAATTATCCTGCGTTCTAACCACTGCATAGGGGTGTTTTGCAACTTTCATGCTATTTTCTCAGAAAGTATGGACTTGCACCTAATGAAACTCGTATGAGGACAGTGAATACAAGTTGTTACAACAAAAACCATGGCGATTCGAGAGCAGGTCCTGAACTGAACTTTTCCGAAATTTGGTGTGGGAGGTACCCGAAGGGTTGGACCGATTGAGTACATATTTGAACCTCATCTAAGTCTGGTAGAAATTTCACGATGTACAAAGTATGGACCAAATCGGTTACTCCCTTCGAGTTATCGTACGCACAATTTTTTCCGAAAATTTTTGAATTTTTGCGGAGGAGGTACCTGAAGGAGTGAACCGATATGGCTTATCTTCGAAGGTAAACTAAGTTTGAACAAAATATTACGAAGGCCAAATTTTGGACCGAATCGGCAAATCCGTTGGAGAGTTATCTTGCGCTCCAACCACTACACACGGTGTAATGCGGTTCTTATAACTTTGCCCCAGATGAAACTTGTCGTCGTATGGGGGGGAGGGGGTTAATACAAATTGTTACAACAAAAATCAAAGCGATTCGAGAGCAGGTCCTAAACTGAACTTTTCCGAAATTTTCTGTGGGAGGTACACGAAGGAGTGGACCGATTGGAACCTCAAAATTGAAACAAAATATTACGAAAGACAAATTATGCATGTTTTTTGTAATATGTATAACTTTTTACTGAACCTGCACATACCTAGCTACGCTCATGATGGAGATTTGTCTATAGATCACCTGCATATATGTACCAGTACCAGTCTTATCTGCGCCCAAGCCTTCATGTAGCAATGATATATTGTGCACCGTCCATGACGATTTTAATACAAAAACTGAAACATTTGACCAACTGGGGAATTAAGCTAATTAGCGCTACGGCGAAGTATTGCCATTCCAAGCAAAAAGCCACCAAATCCGTACTTAGGTACCGAAAGCATCCATAGTGGAACCAATGGAACAACCACGAGTGAAATGAGGAGAATAATGCTCAGCAATCAATAGCAACACGTAATCTTTGTTCAGTGGTATCAGAATAAAACAAGTAAACAAGTATCAGTTGGTTTTGCCAACAGATATATACCCTCAGCCTGAGTGAATTGAAACTTTCATCAATGAAGAGATCAAATACCAGTTATACAAACAAAATCCTTTACCCCAACGTTTCTATTAAGGGGTTCTTCGGAATTCTATGGCCCTTTTGGAAGTATGTATGAACTTGCCGACGGAGGTTGTGCCTGATGGAATGGACCGGCATAAAGCCATTTTGGAAGTGATTTTATGTTGGAAGTCATTCCTTTCGAAAGATGTCGAGTTGATCTTGGTTGGTGCTTATGAAAAATTATGTCAGGAAGTATGGACTTGCCAGGAAAAAATAAAATACCGTTGTAAACAGGACCACAAGGTCCTGTAAAAATTTGAAAATGATCCTCAAACAGACCTTAAAATGTACTTAAACCATAGACTAATGAAGACATAGACTTCGGATCTCTCTCACCGAGTATGTTCGAATTGAGTGTGGTAACTAAGAAACTCAATATAAAATGCCAAAAAATACAACTTAACAAATTGTTTGTTCTGAAAAAAGTCTACATAGGGTTAGTTTTTGATGGGAACTATATCCTCAGATAAAAATATCCAAGAAAATATTGCAATTTTCCACAAAAAATCGTCTTCGAACTTTTTTGAGTTTTCGGGTTGGAGTGACTTGACCGCGGAAAAATTGAGTGATCCGTCGTCTGTATATTCATTAGTCTATGCTTAAACAAAATGTTGAACTTTTGTGAGAACCCAACGATATAGTCCGCTGTACCAAAGCCGCACATGACACTTTTTTATAAGGAGGCGATACAGTCAGTGTATTGTCCCAATTTAAACTTCTTTCTATACCTCAAAAATGGTAAATGGCAAAACCTACGAAAATATAATTAAGGTCAGTCTTGTAGAGAATTTTGCACTGCAACAACATTTTCTTTAGTCCCATTACGATAGGACTTGCTGTTTGTAAATAAAACCGTGAAAACATAAAAAACCCCTAAAAATGTGAACTTTGACCGCGATTTATTTGAAAATCCCTCCGGCGATTTTTTGTGTTTTTTGATTTTTCTCATCTATGAACATTGTAGTTTCAGAATCCGCAAAAACATCCCAGATGTAAGTACCTTTTATTTAATATTAGTTAAGGCGCACCGTGGCAATGTTTGGAATAAATCGTTTACTTCCTTCAAGAGTTATCGTACACACCATTTTAGTGAAAGCTTTTGAACTTTTGTAAGGTGGTACCCGAAGGAGTAGACCGATATGGCCCATCTTCGAACGTGATCTAAGTTTTGAACAAATATTGCGAGGGGTGGGAAAAGTTTAGACATAATCAGTTGATCCGTTCTAGAGTTAATCAGCATCAACCAGATAAATTTGAAGAAAAGCGATTATTATGTGCGCCTAAAAGTATGCAATATTTTTCAATTAAAAGTGAATTTACGGTCTAAAGCTGAAAGCACATACAACGTTTGAGTAAAGTTTGAGTAAAAGTTGGGCGTTGACAAAAAAAGACAACAACAGGGCGACGCCGACATCAAAGTCCGGCGTTGATGTGTTTGCCGGCATATATTTCAAATGAATTTGAATTTTTCGGCATCATGCCCAACAGTGTAAAAACGGCCAAAACGACACAAAACTTTACTCAAACGTTATATGTGTTTTCAGCTTAAAAATAGGATAATTTTGGAAATTTTTAAATGTAAAAGGGGTAACAATACTCTAATTGAATTTAATGATGTGAATCCCAACTCACCGGTTGTTGATATTCTCTATGAGACGAAGCTTTGTCACGAAAGTTTACGCCGAATATAAATAATCAGATACAGCGGACTATATCGTTTGGTTCTCACAGAAGTTCAAAATTTTGTTTAAGTACATTTTAATATCTGTTTGAGGATTATTTTCAAATTTGTACAGGACCTTGTGGTCCTGTTTACAGCGATAATTTATTTTTCGTTAGAAAGACCATGCGTCCTGGCATAATATTTCAAAAGCGCCAACCAAGACCAACATGGCATCTTTCGACATGAATGACTCCCAAAATAAAATCACTTCCAAAATGGCTTTATGTTGGTCCATGCCATTAGGTACATCCTCCCTCGGCAAGTTCATACATACGCCAAAAAGGGTCATACAATTTTGAAAAATCCCTTAATACAAACTCTGGGGTAAAGGATTTTGTTTGTATAACTGGTATTTGATCTGTCCATAGATGAAGGTTTTAATTCACTCAGGCTGAGGGTATATCTCTGTTGACAAAACCAACTGATACTTTTTACTTGTTTTATTCTGATACCACTGAGGTGTGCTACGTGTTGCTATTGATTGCTGAGTATTATTCTCCTCACTTTTTTTTCACTCGTGGTTGTTTCATGGGTTCCACTATGGATGCTTTTGGTACCTAAGTACGGATTTGGTGGGTTTTTGCTTAGAATAACAATACTTCGCCGTGGCGCTGATAACCCTAATTCCCCAATTGGTCAAAGGTATTGCCTTTCTTAAGTTTTTTTATTAAAACCTTCATGGACGGTGCGCAATATATCATTTGTCTGCTACATGAAGGCTTTGGCACAGTCAAGACTGGTACTGGTACATATATGCAGGTGATATATATAAAAACCCCCGTCATGGGGGTATGCACAGGTTCAGTAAAAAGTTATACATATTACAAAAAACAAGCATAATTTGTCTTTCGTAATATTATGTCCAAACTTTAAGTTCCTTCCGGTACCTCCCCCACAATAGTTCGGAACATTTGGGCGCATGATAACTCTCGAAGGGAGTAACCGATGTGGTCCATACTTTGGACATAGAGAAATTTCTACCAGACTTATATGTGGTTCCAATATGGACTCAAGTGGTCCACTCCTACGGATACCTCACACACAAAATTTTTTTGTTGTAACAACTTGTATTCACCGCCCCCCATACGACGGTACAAGTTTCATCACTAAAGTGGTATGCACGATATCTTTTGAACGGGTCAGCCAATCTGGTTCAAACTTTGGATCTCATAATATTTTGTCTAATTTATTTTATGGTTCCTCCCCCACAAAAGTTCAACATTTCAACATTTTTGTCCATGTTTTCCGTGGACAAGTCCATGCTTCCTGACATAATGGTCCAAAAGTTATACGATGACCCACTGAAATGACTAGTGAGAGGAATATCTATCAAAGAGATATGACTGCCAAAATAAGATCTACTTCCATAATAGACTTTGTCGGTACATTCCTTTAAGTACCTTCTCTGCAACACTTTTGAACTTTAATCCTAATCCACATTTTTGTCGCCAAGTTCATATGTCCAAAAAGGACCAAAAAATTCTGAAAAGAACCTACGTACATTCGATCTGCCCGTAGATGAATGATTCAATTCACGTACGCTGTCTGTAAAGCCAACTTGTTGATCGTACCATGGATTCTTTTGGGGGGGAGCTTTCAGTATCTCCGTAAAAATAGTAGTGGGAGTAATAACAAGCATTTTTATGGAAACTAATCACTAAAAATATTATTAGAAAAAATTAATACTAAATTTGAATATATTTGATTGTCATGTGCGCCTAAAAGTATGCAGTATTTCTTTTGAATTAAAACTGAACTTGGATAAATATAAACAGAAACGTACGTTGTTTCAAAATATGTTCACTCCGGTGTTAGATGCAGTGAACGCCAACAAACCAAAGGATTCCCGTATCAATCACACAAAGTCACAAACTTTTCAGTTGCTCTGAATCGTATCGCCCTCAAAACAAAACAAAACCACAAAATTTTCAATGCAAAAATACGAAAACCGTACGATTACTGAAATGTACTTCGGCATTGCTTTGCTAAGTTGTTTTATTCACCTCCGAAACAAAAAAAAGAAAAATTGGCAAACATTTGCTGTGCAAAATGATCAATGCCACACTCAGACACAGATTGCTTAACAACCCTATCAGCTAACATCAACATACTTGGAACATATACGCTTGATGTGCTTCAGGTTTTTCAACCACTAAAAGAATCATTCAATGAATCCTTCATGTGTTTTGATCTTTTTCGTTTTCTATCTGTTGTTGCGGAATTGAGAACTTTTCATTGGTTTCAGAATCCGCAGAAACTTCTCAGGTGTAAGCACCTTTCATTTAAATTTAGTTAAGGCACACCGTGTTGCGTGACATGTTACGGATTATTTTGAAATTATTTTGCAGCTGTATATATATATATATATATATATATATCAGAATCCGCAAAAACTTCCCAGTATATAAATATATATATATATATATATACATATATATATATATATATATATATATATATATATATATATATATATATATATATATATATATATATATATATATATATATATATATATATATATTTATATATATTTGCAGCTCCCATTACAACGGTTAATTTTTTCGGGGGAAGTCCAAACGTTTCAAAAACCCCTAAAAAGCTTCCCGGCACCAACTAAAATTACTGATGAGTACGATAACTTATGAATTGAGTATCCAATTTCTTAGAATTTCTTCTAAACGAACATCAAGTTCCAAGACGGACAACACTTCCCGTTTCTATCGGCGCAGTGGCATCCACATAAACGGCGATTAAAAGGCAGCTATTATCCCAAGCGTCTGTCCTCCATGTTAGGAGCGGCTTGCATATCACTGCTAGTCTGGAAGCTTAGTTGGCAGCCCCATCCCAGAATCGAGTGCATCAGGGCAATCGCCTGGTCACTTTAAACCCCATGATTACAGAAACCACAAGAACAATCACAACCTCCCCTCGATGACGACCTTTGGAATGAAAACAAGCACACGATTTGGAACATGGAATATTCGCACAATGCTTGAACCCTCAAAAGTTGCCCAGATAACAAAAAAGTTCAGCAGATATAAACTAACACTCCTTGGCCTCTGCGAAACAAGATGGCCGGACAATGGAGAATTTTTACCAACCGATAATGTAACCTTTTTATACTCGGGCAAACCAGCTGGACAGCCAAGATCTAGTGGAGTTGGGCTTCTCCTTTCCAAAAATGCCAAGGAAGCACTTTCTGAGTGGAAACCCCATACGGATCGTATAATATCAGCAAGATTTCGTACGCGCGATAGATACATTACCGTGATACAGTGCTATGCCCCAACTGAAAACGCTGAAGATTCCGACAAGAGTGCTTTTTACAGCCAGCTCACAAATGTTTTAGATGCAACCCACAGAGGAGATATAAAGATCTTAATGGGCGATTTCAACGCCCCAGTAGGACCAGATAATGGAAATTTGGAATGTGTAATGGACAAACACAGGAAGAATGAACGAAAATGGTACACTTTTGGCAGAAACATGCGCCAGCAACGCTCTTGTGATAGGTGGTACACTATTCCCTCACAAGAGAATTCACAAAGCCACATGGATATCTCCGGATTGTTTAACGGAAAATCAGATAGACCACATCGCCATCAGTAAAACATGGAGAGGGTCACTTCTGGATGTGTGTGTAACAAGAGGAGCAGGTTTAAGATAGCTGCAATTAGAACAGAAAGAACAAAAAAACGTAGACCACGATATGATGTTGCCAAACTACAAGAGGAGACCGTGCGAAACAGATACTCAAGGAAACTCGATGCAAAATATGCCGAATTACAAGCCGTCGAAAGTTCTAACGTAAATGATTACTACGAAAAGGCTAAGTCCACAAATTTTGAAACAGCCGCCGAATATCTAACTGCCACGAGAGCACCCAGGAAATGCTGGATATCAGACAATACGTGGATGCTCATCGAACAGCGGAAAAACATAAAGTCTCAACTAAATGCAGCCAGAACAAGATCGATAAAACTTACCTTAAACAGACACTACAATGAGTTGGATAAGAAAGTTAAAAAAGTGCCAGAAACGACAAAAGACATTGGGCAGAAAATATGGCAGTACAAGCGGAAACTGCAGCACCATCCAACAAAACAAAAGAAATGTACCAAACAATAAAGAAGCTAGTCTGACAAAGACAAAGGGCAGGGCTTTCTACATCTCCAACGCTGTCCGCTTCAAAGCAGGAAAGGCGGTAATCGGCGAAAGCGAGGAAGCCAAACAAAATAGCGAAGAGGTTTTACCTTCCAGCAACAATGAAAAGGGAGCCGATGCCGTAATCACCGACTCTCAAGAAGCCCGTTTACTGGAGGACCAATGATTGAGGTCATCCAGATAAACCTCCATCGGAGCGAGACGGCAACCATGGCCCTGATGGAGAAAATCAATACAGGTAACATCCATATTGGCTTGATCCAGGAACCTTGGACTATTCAGAACAAGGTCTCTGGACTAAACCATATAAACTACCAACTGTTTTATGCAAATACGGGGTCTCGACCGATAACCTGTATAATATGTCACAAAAACTTAAATTTTCTTTTCTCTCCAGAGTTGTCAACATCGGACGCAACTGTGCTGAAGCTGGGGAATGGCAATATATACCTTGCGTCAGTATATTTACCTTTCGACTCGGCGACACTACCACCTACATACGTCGGAGCTGCAGCGGTTGGTGAGGAAAGCAAAACAAACAGGTAACGAAGTACTAGTAGGTACCGATGCTAACTCACACCACATTGCGTGGGGTAGTACTAATACTAACAAAAGGGGCCAAGCCCTTTTAGATTTCTTGAATCGTTAGTATAACCCTTAACATAGGTAATACAGCCACCTTTGTTAACAAGATTAGGGAAGAGGTATTAGATATAACAATATGTTCCGAAAATCTTATAAACGAGGTGCAGAATTGGAGGGTCTCGGAAGAGCACTCCTTCTCGGATCATCGTAATATAAGATTTGAATTAACACGGCCACCGCCGAAACCTATAAGTTTCGGAAATAAATCCAAAACCAATTGGATAAAATTTGGGAAATTAATAAAAGATAGGCTAGGGCACGATAGATATGCATGCCTAAGCACGGAAGATATAGACAGAAATGTCAACATTATAACGGAGGTCTTAGTAAAGTCATTCGAAGAAAGTTGTCCCCTTCGAGAGAGGAAATCTGCCTACGAAAAACCCTGGATGACAGGAGAAATTCGTAACAAAGGCAAAGAGGTCCGAAGGCTTTACAACAGAGCTCGACGAAAGAAATTAGCTGTATTCTGGGACAACTATCACACAAAACTTAAAGAATACAACAAAATGATTAGAACAGCAAAGCGCAATTCCTGGAAACTTTTCTGTGAACAGGTAGACAGCGTAAATGATGTATCCAAAATAAAAAAGTTTCTATCGAAAACCCATACACAAGCCGAGATCATGGTGAATGATATGGGAAATAAGATGGAAACAATCGAGGGCACGCTGGGGCTTTTGATGAATACACATTTCCCTCCGAACACTGCGACGCACGCAGGGGTGCCGGTAGTTAGGGAATGTGTTACAGAGGAAGCACCAACAATTGATTAAGCGATAGTAAAGGATGCCATCAAGAGCTTCAAACCCTTCAAAGCAGCGGGGCCGGATGAGATATTTCCGGCCTTACTCCAGAAAGAGATGAGCTACATTGCGCCCAAACTATCTGGAATTTTTAACGCATGCTTAAAACTTGCGTATACCCCTAAAGCCTGGCAGGAGGCGAGAGTAGTATTTATCCCCAAACCTGGGAAGGCAAGTTACGCAATTCCTAAGTCTTATCGTCCGATAAGCCTAACATCCTTCCTGCTTAAAACCATGGAACGAATAGTCGACACCATGATTAAGAGCAAGATTCCAAACGATATTCTTAAATTCAAACAACATACATACGTTAAAGGTAGATCAGTGGAAACCGCATTACATGAGGTTGTACACCACATCGAGAGAACCTTCGACAGGAAGATGCATACACTAGCGGTATGCATTGATATCGAGGGTGCTTTCAACAACGTCAGCACCGAAACCCTTATCCAATCCTTAGATAAGTTTCAGGTGAATCGGGCCCTTAGGGACTGGATAAGCCACATGCTAAGGAATAGATGGATAAGCGGCGGGCTACTTGACGTAAAAATAAAGGACAAAGTTGGTCAGGGTGCGCCACAGGGGGGGATTTTATCCCCACTCCTGTGGGTCACTACTATAAATAGCCTATTAAGGACTTTAACCGATGAGGGATTTGACCCAGTCTGTTATGCAGACGACGTTATAATACTTCTGAGGGGTAAGAATCCAAACTTGCTATGCAGAAGAGCTTAATCAGCCCTAAAACTAGCGTACAACTGGGCTAGACCAAGAGGTCTTAATGTAAACCCGGAAAAAACGGAAATATGTCTGTTTACTAGGAAAACAAAACTGGGACACTTTGAAGAACCAGTTTTCCTAAAGAAGACGATCAATATTTCCAATAAAGTCAAATATCTGGGAGTAATTCTGGATAGGAAACTTAAATGGAAAGACCATATTCAAGAAAGAGCCAATAAAGCTCATAGATGTTGGTCAACCTGTAGAAGGGCTATAGGCGCCAAGTGGGGTCTTAATCCTAAGATGACACACTGGCTATACAAAAGCGTAGTTAGACCTATTCTAACATACGCTTCAGTAGTCTGGTGGACAGCTATGGATAAAAAGTGTAATATTAAAATACTACAGAAAGTCCAACGAATGTGCTGTCTAAGTGTAAGCGGCGCAATGAGGACAACATCAACGAGGGCATTAGAAACTATTCTATATATACACCCAATAGAAATCCAGATAAGGTATGAAGCGGCTGTCGCAGCTATTCGACTTAAAGCGATGGACGAGTGGATCAGTAAGGACCACGTAACATACCATCAAAACATTCTACAGGTAACAACGGGAGAGTCAATGGATAACATTGTATCGGACCGTATACCTGAAACATTTGTAGCTGCCTCATGCGAGGCATTAATTCCAGACAGAGACTCGTGGATCGGCGGAAATCTAGCACAAATGCAGACTGGAAATTGTTGTTATACAGACGGCTCAATGCTAGGTGGGAGAACGGGACTGGGTCTCTTTATTGAAGAACCAGAGACCGAAATATCTCTTCGTTTGCCGGATCACAATACGGTCCATCAAGCGGAGATCCGAGTGATCACAGAGTGTCTGAACTGGCTTAATGCCAACACGAGGCCAACTACTGTAAACGTCCTTACGGACAGTAAAACTGCAATCAAAGCAATAACATCCAAGACAGTAAAATCACAAACAGTCTTGGATTGTATAAATTCGATCAACAGCTACACTCAGCATGGCACGGTGCGGGGAATAGAGGCAATGAGATAGCAAATTCTCTGGCAAAAAAGGGAAGGGAATTAGCAACCGTAAACCTAGCGAACGCAAAGCCACTAAACGCGTCTCGGCTAGAGTTAAAAAATTGGGCAAAAAATGCCCACTTATCCCTATGGAATAGAGAGGAATTAGGGAATTAGACTTACAGGTGTTCTTACAGGTCACCTGGGTTTACAAGCTCATTTGCAAAAAATTATTTGTGCAGACAACAGCGTATGCAGGGCATGCGGAGAGGATGATGAAACATTGGAGCATTTTCTCTGCAAATGCCCCGCTTTCGCAAACATCAGATCCCAGTTTTTAGGGAACGACACAATACCAGATCTTAATCAGGTAATTGTAGACGACCTAAAACAATTACGGGATTTTGTTAAGGGAACAGACTTCCTTAATTAATTTATAGTAGAGTCCCCTTCTTCAAAAAACTTAGACTAGAGCGCACAACAGGCCTACTTCATGGCTTATGTGTATGTCCATCAGGACATGTGGCGAGTACTCGCCCCTATTTTCAACCTAACCTAACCTAAAGAAGCTCAGTGGAAAAAAGACAAAATGTTCAAAAGGTAAACCTTTAGTTGGCCCAGATGGAACATCACACACAAACAGCCAATCTCAACTCGATACATGGGTACATCACTATACCAACATTCTGTCCATAAACCAAACAGTTTGGAATTCAAATATCTGCAACTGTGAGCATCACGAGACAAGAGACTACATAAGCACAGCACCTCCTTTCATAGACGAAATATGTCATGCCATATCATCTTTAAAAAATAGTAAATCAGCAGGCATTGACGAAATCGCACCTGAAATGTTAAAAGCAAACCCATTCACAAGTGCATTGATCTTACATCCAGTCGTCAACAAATTTTGGAGTACTGGGGAATTGCCATCCGACCTAAAGAAAGGACTGGTAATAAATGTGCCAAAAAAAGGCAATCTTTCTCAATGCTCAAACTACAGAGGCATAACTCTTTTGAGCATGGCAAATAAAACAATTACATATATTTTAAACGACCGAATTTCATCAGCAATTGTACCCGAACTAAGAAAGCAGCAAGCTGGCTTTCGACAAAACTATTCCTGTGTGGATCACATAAATACTCTAAGAATCATCATAGAGCAATGTATAGAACTAAGATCATCATTATATCTAACGTTCAAAGACTTTCAAGCATTCAAAAGCATTCGACACTATATACCACAATGCCATATGGGCGTCCCTAGTATGCAAGGGTGTTCCAACAAAAATAATCGACCTTATTAAAGCTCTCTATGATGACTCACACTGCAGAATTTTGCACGACGGCTTAACTAGCAAGAGAATTAAAATATGTGCAGGAGTAAGACAAGGATGCGTATTATCGCCGCTCCTTTTTAACATTGTTCTAGATACGGTGATGGCTGCTGCAACGCGGGAGCTTGGCGGCATCATTTAGGGTTTAAACGGCGGATGATATATGCCTTTTGTCGCATCAGAACGCAGAGAGCTGGCCTTCATATAAATGTATCCAAGACTAAATGCAAACGCAACACCATTAACCTTGGACAACACCCCTTTGGAATATATGGAGATCATCGCAAATCAGACGTAGTACAAAAATACGACTATTCAACTCAAATGTAAAATCTGTCCTATTGTACGGATGCGAAACATGGAACATGTCCTCAAGAGTAGCGAACTCATTCCAGGCATTCGTCAATAGATGCTTAAGAAGAATTTTGAGAATACATTGGCCTAATGTGATTACAAACCAATTTCTTTATGAAAGGTGCAACCAAAATCCAATAGTAATGGAAATCAAACTAAGAAAATGGAGATGGATCGGTCATACACTGAGGAAACAAGAAGGAAATATTGCCAAAGAAGCCCTTGAGTGGAACCCGCAAGGTAGCCGCCGTAGAGGTAGACTTTTGCTAACGTGGAGACGGCAAGTTTTAGAAGAACTGAGGAAGGCGAATATATCATGGAATGAAATTAAAATTTTAGCTTTAAATATAAATAATTGGAAAAATTTTGTTGTGGCCCAATGTTCGACCTAGGAACCTGGATATTAATAATATAATAATAATAATAATAATAACATGTTTGATGATGGAGTATAGCGGACAAATATTTCCAGTACACAATTTTCGCTGAAGTTTAAGTGATGTCCTAGCGTTGTTTTAAAAATTTCACACAAGGTAGTCCTTAATGCAACACGACTCATTTCTTTTGTCACAATACGGAATATACCCATTTGTTACATAGTGACTCAAAAACTTTACTAAAATCTTTCGATAGCCAACTGAAATAGCTTGATGGAGTATTCTGGGGGAATTTCTATGTTTTATTATGTATTTATTTTTGTAGTTCGAATGTTTATGTAAATTAAACAACTGCCACATATTTTGGTATGCTGAAAACATTTATAACATATGACGAATTTCCTATACTATCCGCCTAATGGTGGAGGAATATAAAAACGTGATATTAAAATTCAATCCAACAAAAATATTCCTTCAGTAAGTCATTCACTAATCAAGATAATCGCTACATTTAGACAAACACATTGCACGTTGTAGCTTTTGAAGAAGAACAAATTGTATATTTATTGGTGTCTGGGCAATGGGGACAAGTTATTTGCAGTTAATACTACTTCA
Source organism: Musca autumnalis (assembly GCF_047663935.1). Classification (NCBI taxonomy): domain Eukaryota; kingdom Metazoa; phylum Arthropoda; class Insecta; order Diptera; family Muscidae; genus Musca; species Musca autumnalis. The sequence continues at coordinate 161,745,335 of NW_027411866.1, read as the reverse complement.
CCATCCCCACTCCCTGAGAATATCAATATATAAATCATTTTTCCAATATTGATTTGGCTATACGTTGTGGCTTTGCTAGTTAGTTAGACATGCCTTCATAGTTTTCTTTTGCAAAGCAATTTTCAATTTATTATTGGCAACATCCTTAACACGTTCTTCACAAAAAAGAAAGTTGGCACTCCATGAACGAACGAACCACTGACTGACTGTTGGTTATTACACTTCTTTTACGAATTCTTACTTTTTTGCTGTTTTGGTTCACTACGTTATTAAGCAGGCAACGACCAACAGTCCAAAAATTGTGTATTCGATACGAGCGTGAATGTTGGTTGGCTAGCCAACAACATTCAGTAAATGTTAAGATGAAAAACGAACTCAATGGATGGAATGATTCCAGTCACGTTTCAGCCCAAAATGGTACTTAACTAGAAAATTCATATTAGTATGAATAATATTGTTATTCAGATGTGATATTGTGGTTTTGAAATTGGCCATTGTTTGAATTACTGCGCACTGCATTGCCATGAGGTTTAGTGATATTCGAATAGTGGTTACATCTCAAAATGCAGTTGCTTAATTTTGCATATGTTGCTCTAGTTCTTAGGGTTTAAAGAACAATTGGAACGTTAGTTAAGAAATTTAAGGAATTGAAAATATTTTAGATTCAGTTTTGTTGAGATGTGTGTTACTTACTTACTTAGCTGGCCCATTACAGAACATTTATTCTATAGGCCGAACTAAGAAAAGGTCTCCATTTCTCTCTGTCTATTGCTTCTCTTTCTGGACTACCGCGCCTTGTCAGCTCCGCCAAGCGGCTCATATTTATACGCATTTTTAGCGGGTTCATCATCGCTCATTCTTATGATATGGCCTAGCCAACGCAATCGTTGCATCTCAATACGTTTAACTATATTGATGTCGTTGTATATCAGATACAGCTCGTGGTTCATGCGACGTCGATTCACCGTCAATGCAGGTTGGTCCGAAGATCTTTCAAAGAATTTTTCTCTCAAACACACCAAGCACTGCCTTATCTGCTTGCACAAGTACCCAGGCTTCGGAACCATACATCAGCACGGGTAGTATCAGTGTTTTGTAAAGCGTTATTTTTGTTTGACGAGATGTGGCTTTGTTTTTAAACTGCTTACTTAAGCCAAAGTATCATCTGTTAGCCAATACAATTCTTCTTTTTATTTCACAACTGATGTCGATAGTTGTGTTTACGGCGGTACCGAGGTAGACGAAGTCTTTTACTACCTCAAAATTATAGGAACCAACGTAAACCGATCTCTATGGACGCATTGCGCGTCGACGTTAACCGCCAGACCCACTTTAGCAGATTCTCCTTCGACCTTAATAAAGTTATCTGTTAGTTCTTTTACTGATCGTCCCATGATATCTATATCATCAGCATAAGCAAGTAACATGTGGCTATTGATGTAGATTGTGCCACTTCTTTTGACGTTTGCCTCTCGAATAACCTTTTCCAGCAGGATGTTGAAGGGATCACACGAGACGATGTCTCCTTGCATGAAACCTCTTTTGGTACAAGATTCTTCGGAGAGGTTCTTTCCTATTTTAACTGAGGACCTCGTGTCAGTTAAAGTCATTTTACAAAGCCGAATGAGCTTTGCGGGGATACCAAATTCAGACATGACCTGCAATACCTTTGAACGTAGTGGGCTGTCAAAGGCTGCTTTATAATCGACAAAAAGGTGGTAGGTGTCGATCTGCATCTCTTGGGTCTTCTTCAGGGTTTGCCGCAGGGTAAATATCTGATCATTGGTGGACTTGCCAGGTCTAAAGCCGCATTGGTATGGCACAATTATCTCGTTGACCATAGGCTTTAGTCGTTCGCACAATATCCCTGACACGATCTTGTAGGCAATCGGGAGTAGACTTATGCCCCTATAGTTAGAGCATACAGTCTTATCTCCTTTCTCATGGACGGGGCACAGGATACTCAGGTTCCAATCGTCGGGTACTCGTTCTTCCTGCCAGATGGTGCTAACTAGCTGATGAATACACCTTATCAGCGTGTCGCCTCCGGTTTTAAACAGCTGGGCTGGTAAGCCATCGGCTCCTGCTACTTTATTATACTTCAGCCGGTTGATTGCTGTTTTTACCTCATCTTGGCTGGGCGGCATACATTCAATACCATCTTCTGGGATTGGATCTGTGGTATCTTCGTCGTCTTCGCTCGATACCAAGAGGTTTGAAAAATGCTCTTTCCATATCCTGAGCACACTATCTGCATCAGTTACCAAATTACCTTGCTGGTCTCTACAGGAGGAGGTGCCTGTACCAAAGCCATCAGTTTGATGCTTCACTCTTTGATAGAATTTTCGGACTTCATTCTGGCTCCTGTACATCTCGATTTTTTCACAAGTTTTACAGTTTTATTTAACAATAGCCAGTTTAGTATGTGCTGGCAGGGTTTTGGAGCTTCTAGGCTATTATCTCAGGTAGTATTGACTTACTCCGGAAAAAATGTATCGCTGTAAATGAGGCTGCTAGAACAACCTGCTGAAAAAAGAATGAAAATGATGCGAGAGAAGCTCTTAAACTTCACTTTTTCCGAATTTTGTGTGGGATGTACCCGCAAAAAAATAATTGCACCTTCTTAAAGAAGCAGCAGGTACAACCTACTGAAGAAAATTTCAAAATGATCCGAGAGGCGTTCTTAAAGTTCACTTTAGGCAAATTTTGTGTGGGAACTTGTGTGAACTTTTCCAAAATTTTGTGTGGGAGGTACCCGAAGGAGTGGACGTATTGAGACCATATTGGAACCTCATATTACTCTGGTAGAAAATTTACGCTATACAAAGTATGGACCAAATCGGTCACTCCCTTCAAGAGTTATCGTGCGCAGAAATTTTCCGAACATTTTCGAACTTTTGTGGGGGAGGTACCGGAAGGAGTGGACCGATGTAGCTCATCTTCGAACTTAAGCTAAGTTTGGGCAAAATATTACGAAATCCAAAATTTTAACCGAATCGGTTCATCCGTTCGAGCGTTATCGTGCGCTCCAGCCAGCAGGACAGACACACAGACAGACGGAGGGCAATGGCTAAATCGACTCCAAATTGTCTGAAACGAATTTCGTCCAAACATACTTGGGGTCTAAAACCGTTATTTCTATGAGACACATTTTTGATCGTATCAAAGTGTATATACCCGTTCTAGACTAAAGGCTAGACTAAAGGCTGAGGGTATAAAAGTAATAAGGAACTGCAAATATGTAAGTGAAAAGAGCAAAAAGATGTATGTAAACTGACAAAGGTGTAAAAAAAACTTCCCCTTTCATAGCCCCTTATAAACACCTTCAATCCTATAAAATGTTTCCCATTTCCACTTAAACTAGCTGAAAATACAATAAGAAAAAAAATGCGATAAAATAGAAGGAAACTACGTGCTTCATATATTATCCTGTAAATGTTAACATAAATATACCCCACGGTCGCAACACTAACATAATTACATTTGCACAGATGTTTTTCTATCCTCTACGTTATCATCATGTTCTGCTTGTGTTGAATAAATACAAAATATATAAATCATTGTTGGACAAGTGGAGCAAGAGCAAAAAAAAATCACAATTCATATTTAACATAATTCGAATTAGATCCATGTGCTTCGTGATGACCTCCTCTAACCGCATAATACATACAGACAAAATAGAAAAATATGCTGGTGGATTTATTTATCCAAGCAAGCACGCTTACATCCCATCCCATCATCTATCTGTCTTTTCTATTCTAATTCTGAAACCCACATCTATCTATCAGTCTGGCAAATTGTGATAATGTCATATTTCACGTTGTGGCAAATGACAACGTCTGCACACGTAGTCGTTCTCAATGTTTTTTAAATTAATTTCGCTTTGTGTTACATTTTCGCCCAGACAATTCCTGCGAGCATTGTGTGTTGATGAGGTGTTTGAATGTATATTTTTTATTGCTATTTTTACGCCTTGCAAATGTTATTGTAAAATTTCTTTCACATATTTTACTTTCTCTGGGGCGTTAATTTAAAATAGATAAGTACAATGCGTTTTTTATTTTTAGTTCAAATGTTTTTATTTTCATGGAAATGGAAAAGTAAATACAATTAAAATATTTATAGAAGTTAACACAAAGTTATTTACAATTTGGAACAAGTAGCATGAAATTAACCAGATAAAGTTAATTAAACTTCAAAGTTAGAATATGTTTCTTTTCATTTCCTTCCTTCAGCATTTACTATATCCTCAGCATTTGATTTATCGTATTTTTTATTCTACGTATTTTAGTTTTTATATTTTAATTATATAAAATAATATATTTTTTATTTTAAATTTAATATTTTGCATTTTACTTTTTGTTACCATTTTATGTATTATTATTTATATTCTTTATTTCATATTTTATTATTTATATTTTATATTTTTAATTTATATTTTCTATTTCCTATATTTTATATATTATATTTATACCCTCAGCCTTTAGGCTAAGGAGGGTATATACACTTTGATACGATGAAAATGTGCCTCATCGAAATAATGGTTTTAGACCCCAAGTATGTTTGGCCCAAATGTGTTTCAGACAATTTGGAGTCGATTTAGCCATGTCCGTCCGTCTGTCTGTCTGTCCTGCTGGCTGGAGCGCACGATAACTCTCGAACGGATGACCCGATTCGGTTCAAATTTTGGCTTTTGTAATATTTTGCCCAAACTTAGTTCAAGTTCGAAGATGGGTTATATCGGCCCACTCCTTCCGATACCTCCCCCACAAAAGTTCGAAAATGTTCGGAAAATTTGTGCGCACGATAACTCTTGAAGGGAGTAACCGATTTGGTCCATACTTTGCCCATCGTAAAATGTGTACCAGACTTAGATAATGTTTCAATATAGACTCAATCGGCCCACTCCTTCGGGTACCTCCCACACAAAATTTCGGAAAAGTTCAATTTAGGGCCATCTCTCGAATCGCTCTGATTTTTGCTTTAGAAACTTGTATTCACTACCCGCAATACGACGGTACAAGTTTCATTGCACAGTGGTCCCACTTGTATGGAAAAGAGTGCCAAAAATAGTTCTAATCGAGCTACCGCCTCCAAATTTTAAACATAGGTTTATAACAAGCCAAAAAGATAGAAAACCATTTTTAGTGGATGTAGGTCCACATTTGGGTATAGCTCCCGTAGAAAGGTACCGCCCGATTTGTGGTATTTTGACGATTTTGGCCAAATTAACCAACCGATTTGGATGTTATTTTGCATTTTGAGTTCTGAGTGAATAAACTACCTCCTTGCAAAAAATATTCAATATAGGTCCACGTTTAGATATAGCCGCCATATAAATGTACCCTCAGATTTTCGGTATTTCGACAATTTTAGCGAAATTTTCCAACTGATTTGGCTGTAATTTGGCATTTTGAGTTCTGAGTGAACCAAATACCTCTATGCAAAAAATGGTCAATATCGGTCTACGTTTAGGTATAGCCCCCATGTAAACGTACCTCCCGATTTTCGGAATTTTGACGATTTTACCCAAATTTTCCAACCGATTTGGCTGTAATTTTGCATTTTGAGTTCTGAGTGAACAAAATACCTCCTTGCCAAAAATGTTCAGAATAGGTCCAAGATTAGGAATAGCTCCCATATAAATATACCTCCCGATTTTCGGAATTTTGACGATTTTACGGGCGTGTTATAAGAGGTATAACATAGCGGGTGGCAGATGGGGGCAGCTGGACTTTTTTTAGTCGTAAACTAGAGACTTTTCCCTGCATTCTAAAAAAAATTTCGAAACTCACAAATGCTCACAACATTAGTAAAACTTAACCTAAATTAATAGTAATTATATTAAAAATAGCAGAAAAAGTCATTTATTAAGAATTTATTTTTAATGAAGTTAGGAAACGAATTATGAATTTGTTTTTTCATAAAAATATTGCCAATGCCATCGTCTATAAGTTTCAATTTGAAAATTGCACATTTACCTCTCCAATTTTTTATAATTTTACTCATAACCTACGAATGCTTTGCGGATGTATTTTTCGTTTTTAAGGGCTCACATACAAATCACAACTTCTTCGACTTAACTTGGCGTATAACCGCTGTTAATTTACAAAAACAAGGCTGGATGTTAAAAATTTGATATGTTTAGAGAATATTTATTTCAATCGCAATAAAATTTGTCGCCATCAATTTTTCGATTTTTGTCCACGGGCGGAACCACTGTGCATTGGGGGCAAGTCCATACTTCCTGAGAAAATAGCCTGAAAGTTGCAAAAAGTCCATATGACACCGTGTGAGGTGGTTGGAGCGTAAGATATCTCTCGAACGGATCTGCCGATTCGGTCCAAAATTTGGCTTTCGTAATATTTTGCCCAAACTTAGTTTAAGTTCGAAGATGAGCTACATCGGTCCACTCCTTCCGGTACCTCCCCCACAAAAGTTCGAACATGTTCGGAAAGTTTGTGCGCACGATAATTCTTGAAGGGAGTGACCGATTTGGTCCATACTTTGTATAGCGTAAACTTTCTACCAGAGTAATATGAAGTTTCAATATGGTCTTAATAGGTCCACTCCTTCGGGTACCTCCCACACAACATTTCGGAAAAGTTCAGTTTAGGGCCATCTCTCGAATCGCTTTGATTTTTGTTTTAGCAGCTTGTATTCACTGCCCTCCATACGGCAGTACAAGTTTCATCAGGGGCAAGTCCATACTTCCTGAGAAAATAGCATGAAAGTTGCAAAAAACCCCTATGACACCGTGTGAGGTGGTTGGATCGCAAAATAACTCTCGTACGGATCTGCCGATTCGGTCCAAAATATGGCCTTAGTAATATTTTCTCCAAAATTTGAAGATGAGCCATATCGGTCCACTCCTTCGCGTACCTCCCCCACAAAAGTTCAAAAATGTTCGGAAAAATTGTTCGTACGGTAACTCTTGAAGGGAGTGGACGATGTAATCCTTACTTTACACATCCTAATATATCTACCAGATATAGATCAGGTTCAAATATGGACTATATTTGTCCACTCCATCCGGTACCTCCCACACAAAATTTCGAATAAGTTCACTTTAAGACCTGCTCTTGAATCACTTTGATTTTTGTTGAAGCAACTTTCATTCGCTGCCTCAATTACGATGGTAAAAGTTTTTTAGGGGCGAGTCCATACTTCTTGAGCAAACAGCCCGAAGAGTGTAAAAACCCCCTATGGCACCATATGTTGTGGCTGGAGATCCAATTCCATAACGGTCAATGTCGATCCATTAGTATCTCCTCCGCAAAACTTTTGATATTTAATCCTAATCAACATTGTTGTCGGTTCAAACGCCCAAAATTGTTAAAACCCCCTAAATACATACGTATTTTGGGAAAAAAATTGTTTCAATATACACAGGCTGAGGGTATATCTCTGTCGGCAAAGCCGACTGATACTTTTTTCCTTGTTTTTTATATTTTTTTCATTTCAAGCCTGGACTTCTTAAGATTATTTTATAGAATTATCACTTAGCGTTGACTTTTTATGCATTTTTAAGGGGCTATCACTAAAAGTGGCCATTTTAAGGGACTATGACTTAGAGTGGATTTTCAATAATATTTTTGAGGGACTATCACTAAGCGTGGAGCTTTTTAAGAATATTTTTGAGGTTTTTTTTAAAAATATATTTTGAGGGTAAATCTCTAAGCGTGGATTTTTAAGAATATTTTTGAGGAGATCTCACTAAGTGTGAATTTTTAAGAATATTTGTTGCGGGACTATCACAAGCGCTGTTTTTTAAGAATATTTTTTGAGGGACTATCACTAAGCGTGGACTTTCTTAGAATATTTTTTTAGGGACTATCACTAAGCGTGGACTTTTTAAGAATATTTTTTGAGGGACTATCACAAAGCGTGGACTTTTTAAGAATATTTTTTTAAAGGTCTATCACAAAGCGTGATCCTTTATGAATATTTTTTCATTTACTTTTACTAAGCGTGTTTTTGTAGGAATATTTTTTGAGGGGCTATCACTAAGCGTATTTTTATGAATATTTTTGAGTCACTAAGCGTGAACTTTTTAAGAATATTTTTGAGGGACTATAACTAAGCGTGGACTTTTTAAGAATATTTTTAGAGGGACTATCGCTAAGCGTGGACTTTATCAGAATATTTTTGAGGGACTATTACTAAGCGTGGACTTTTTAAGAATATTGTTTGAGAGACTATCAGTAAGTGTGGACTTTTTAAGAATATTTTTTGAGGGACTATCACTAAACGTGGACTTTTTAAGAATAGTTTTTGAGGGATTATCATTAAACGTGGACTTTTTAAGAATATTTTTTGAGGGACTATCACTAAGCGTGGACTTTCTTAGAATATTTTTGAGGGACTATTACTAAGCGTGGACTTTTTAAGAATATTGTTTGAGAGACTATCAGTAAGTGTGGACTTTTTAAGAATATTTTTGAGGGACTATCACTAAGGGTTGGCTTTTTAAGAATATTTTTTGAGGGACTATCACTAAGCGTGGACTTTTTAAGTATATTTTTGAGGGACTATCACTAAGCGTGGATTTTTAAGTATATTTTTGAGGGACTATAACTAAGTGTGCATTTTATAGGAATATTTTTTGAGGGACTATCGCTAAGCGTGGACTTTATCAGAATATTTTTGAGGGACTATTACTAAGCGTGGACTTTATCAGAATATTTTTGAGGGACTATTACTAAGCGTGGACTTTTTAAGAATATTGTTTGAGAGACTATCAGTAAGTGTGGACTTTTTAAGAATATTTTTGAGGGACTATCACTAAGGGTTGGCTTTTTAAGAATATTTTTTAAGGGACTATCACTAAGCGTGGACTTTTTAAGTATATTTTTGAGGGACTATCACTAAGCGTGGATTTTTAAGTATATTTTTGAGGGACTATAACTAAGTGTGCATTTTATAGGAATATTTTTTGAGGGACTATCGCTAAGCGTGGACTTTATCAGAATATTTTTGAGGGACTATTACTAAGCGTGGACTTTTTAAGAATATTGTTTGAGAGACTATCAGTAAGTGTGGACTTTTTAAGAATATTTTTGAGGGACTATCACTAAGGGTTGGCTTTTTAAGAATATTTTTTGAGGGACTATCTCTAAGCGTGGACTTTTTAAGTATATTTTTGAGGGACTATCACTAAGCGTGGATTTTTAAGTATATTTTTGAGGGACTTTAACTAAGTGTGCATTTTATAGGAATATTTTTTGAGGGACTATCGCTAAGCGTGGACTTTATCAGAATATTTTTGAGGGACTATTACTAAGCGTGGACTTTTTAAGAATATTGTTTGAGAGACTATCAGTAAGTGTGGACTTTTTAAGAATATTTTTGAGGGACTATCACTAAGGGTTGGCTTTTTAAGAATATTTTTTGAGGGACTATCACTAAGCGTGGACTTTTTAAGTATATTTTTGAGGGACTATCACTAAGCGTGGATTTTTAAGAATATTTTTGAGTGACTATCACTAAGGGTTGGCTTTTTAAGAATATTTGTTGAGGGACTATCACTAAGCGTGGACTTTTTAAGTATATTTTTGAGGGACTATCACTAAGCGTGGATTTTTAAGTATATTTTTGAGGGACTATAACTAAGTGTGCATTTTATAGGAATATTTTTTGAGGGACTATCGCTAAGCGTGGACTTTATCAGAATATTTTTGAGGGACTATCACTAAGGGGTGGCTTTTTAAGAATATTTTTTGAGGGACTATCACTAAGCGTGGACTTTTTAAGTATATTTTTGAGGGACTATCACTAAGCGTGGATTTTTAAGTATATTTTTGAGGGACTATAACTAAGTGTGCATTTTATAGGAATATTTTTTGAGGGACTATCGCTAAGCGTGGACTTTATCAGAATATTTTTGAGGGACTATTACTAAGCGTGGACTTTTTAAGAATATTGTTTGAGGGACTATTACTAAGGGTTGGCTTTTTAAGAATATTATTTGAGGGACTATCACTAAGCGTGGATTTTTAAGTATATATTTGAGGGACTATAACTAAGTGTGCATTTTATAGGAATATGTTTTGAGGGACTATCGCTAAGCGTGGACTTTATCAGAATATTTTTGAGGGACTATTACTAAGCGTGGACTTTTTAAGAATATTTTTGAGGGACTATCACTAAGGGTTGGCTTTTTAAGAATATTATTTGAGGGACTATCACTAAGCGTGGATTTTTAAGTATATATTTGAGGGACTATAACTAAGTGTGCATTTTATAGGAATATGTTTTGAGGGACTATCGCTAAGCGTGGACTTTATCAGAATATTTTTGAGGGACTATTACTAAGCGTGGACTTTTTAAGAATATTGTTTGAGGGACTATTACTAAGCGTGGACTTTTTAAGAATATTGTTTGAGAGACTATCAGTAAGAGTGGACTTTTTAAGAATATTTTTTGAGGGACTATCACTAAGCGTGGACTTTTTAAGTATATTTTTGAGGGACTATCACTAAGCGTGGATTTTTAAGTATATTTTTGAGGGACTATAACTAAGTGTGCATTTTATAGGAATATTTTTTGAGGGACTATCGCTAAGCGTGGACTTTATCAGAATATTTTTGAGGGACTATTACTAAGCGTGGACTTTTTAAGAATATTGTTTGAGAGACTATCAGTAAGTGTGGACTTTTTAAGAATATTTTTGAGGGACTATCACTAAGGGTTGGCTTTTTAAGAATATTTTTTGAGGGACTATCACTAAGCGTGGATTTTTAAGTATATTTTTGAGGGACTATAACTAAGTGTGCATTTTATAGGAATATTTTTTGAGAGACTATCGCTAACCGTGGACTTTATCAGAATATTTTTGAGGGACTATTACTAAGCGTGGACTTTTTAAGAATATTGTTTGAGAGACTATCAGTAAGTGTGGACTTTTTAAGAATATTTTTGAGGGACTATCACTAAGGGTTGGCTTTTTAAGAATATTTTTTGAGGGACTATCACTAAGCGTGGATTTTTAAGTATATATTTGAGGGACTATAACTAAGTGTGCATTTTATAGGAATATTTTTTGAGGGACTATCGCTAAGCGTGGACTTTATCAGAATATTTTTGAGGGACTATTACTAAGCGTGGACTTTTTAAGAATATTATTTGAGAGACTATCAGTAAGTGTGGACTTTTTAAGAATATTTTTGAGGGACTATCACTAAGGGTTGGCTTTTTAAGAATATTTTTTGAGGGACTATCACTAAGCGTGGATTTTTAAGTATATTTTTGAGGGACTATAACTAAGTGTGCATTTTATAGGAAATTTTTTGAGGGACTATCGCTAAGCGTGGACTTTATCAGAATATTTTTGAGGGACTATTACTAAGCGTGGACTTTTTAAGAATATTGTTTGAGAGACTATCAGTAAGTGTGGACTTTTTAAGAATATTTTTGAGGGACTATCACTAAGCGTGGCTTTTTAAGAATATTTTTTGAGGGACTATAACTAAGTGTGCATTTTATAGGAATATTTTTTGAGGGACTATCGCTAAGCGTGGACTTTATCAGAATATTTTTGAGGGACTATTACTAAGCGTGGACTTTTTAAGAATATTGTTTGAGAGACTATCAGTAAGTGTGGACTTTTTAAGAATATTTTTGAGGGACTATCACTAAGCGTGGATTTTTAAGTATATTTTTGAGGGACTATAACTAAGTGTGCATTTTATAGGAATATTTTTTGAGGGACTATCGCTAAGCGTGGACTTTATCAGAATATTTTTGAGGGACTATTACTAAGCGTGGACTTTTTAAGAATATTGTTTGAGAGACTATCAGTAAGTGTGGACTTTTCAAGAATATTTTTGAGGGTCTATCACTAAGCGTGGACTTTTTCAGAATATTTATTGAGGGACTATCGCTAAGCGGGGACTCATTAAGAATATTTTTTGAGGGACTATCACTAACCGTGGACTTTTTAAGAATACTTTTTGAGGTACTATCGCTAAGCGTGGACTTTTTAAGAATACTTTTGAGGGACTATCGCTAAGCGTTGACTTTTTAAGAATACTTTTTGAGGGACTATCACTATGTGTAGTTTTTTATGAATATTTTTAGAGGGACTACCACTAAGCGTGATTTTTTATGAATATCTTTGAGTCACTAAGAATATCTTTTGAGGGACTATCATTAAGCGTGGTTTTTTATTAATATTTTTTGAGTCACTCAGCGTGGACTTTTTATTAATATTTTTATAGAGACTATCACTTAGCGTGGACTTTTAAAGAATATTTTTTGAGGGATTATCACTAAGCGTGGTATTTTTAAGACTATTTTTTGAGGGACTATCACCAAGCGTGGACTTTTTAAGACTATTTTTTAGGGACTATCACTAAGCGTGGACTTTTTAAGACTATTTTTGAGGGACTATCACTAAGTGTGAATTTTTAAGAATATTTTTGAGGGACTATCACTAAGCGTGGACTTTTTAAGACTATTTTTTGAGGGACTATCACTAAGCGTGGACTTTTTAAGACTATAAGACTAAGCGTGGACTTTTTAAGAATATTTTTTGAGGGACTATCACTAACCGTGGTATTTTTATGAAACATTTTTGTGTGACTATCACTAAGCGTGTTTTTTTAAATATTATTAAATATTTGTTAAGTGACTATCACAAAGCTCGGACTTTTTAGAATGTTCTTTAGTGTGATGACTTCGTCAAGAATGTTGTATATATTTTAAACAATGTAATGACTTTAGAGGCAACGTCAAATTTTACTTCCCGTACCATTGCACGATGGGGCCGATGATATGTTTTTGAGGCAAAAAATCACAGAGGCAAGCTAGACCTTCAATCGGTTCATATATAAATATAGCTCTCATATATATGTTCGCCCGATTTCGAGTAATTGATGGACCAAACACGAAAATTCTGTCCAATTATGATGATATTTGGAATAGGTGGCGGAATTCGGACTAGAAATAAGTTTACCAAGTTATTTTGAAATCGGTTCAGATTTGGATATAGCTCCCTTATATATTTTCGCCCGATTTGAGGTATTTCGTGCAACAAACACGCAATTTCTGTCCAATTTCGAAGAAATTTGAAACGTGTGACAGGATTTGGTCTAGAAATATGTTTGCTAAATTATATTGATATCGGTTCAGATTTGGATATAGCTCCCATATATATTTTCACCTGATTTTAGGTATTTGGTGCAACAAACACGCAAATTCTGTCCAATTTCGATGAAATTTAAAATGAGTGACAAAATTACGTTTAGAAAAAAAAGTATGCCAAATTATATCGAAATCGGTTCAGATTTGGATATAGCTCCCATATATATTTTCACCCGACTTTAGGTATTTCGTGCAGCAATCACGCTATTATGTCCAATTGTGATGAAATTTAAAGTGTGTGACGGAATTTGGTCTAGAAAACATTATTGAGACATCATATTGAAATCGGTTCAGATTTGGGTATATCGTTCATAAATTTTCTCTGTCGAAGTAAATTGTTTTCTCAATTTAGTTGGTTGTACCGAACTTCCTTGAGAACATAGTTTAAACATTTTTCTTTTGACAAATTGGCCGAAACAGAGGCGGCATGAATCAAGGGTTTGGTATTGTTGCCGTGTTCATAGCAGACTTCCGAAGCAAGTTCTTCCTTCACTATAATCTACATTAGGGCGCCCTCTCTTCTTTTTATCATTACCTTGTTCTAGCGTAAATACTGTGTCGCTAGCTAACCATAAGCTTTCAAATTGTAATACACGACTTTTTGACCTCCAATTTTTTATCCATTTTTGGTTAAGGCGTGCACAAACATTATAAATTTGCTTTTTAAATTCCGTCACAAAGTTGTCTTTGACACCTCGATTAAATTTTGCAGAAATCCATTCTATAAGGTTTTTAGGTTTTCGCTGATTTTCCAACCAAAAATTAAAAATATCCAAATTTTTAAGTTTTAGGAAATCTGGTAGTTGATAATTTTTTTATTCGCAAGTATACGCAAAAATTCTTCTCAAAATCTGTTAGCCGACATTGTCACCTTTCACCAGATACATATTTTTACGAGAATGCACCCTGAAACGGAAAGTTCTACTCCAAAGAACACGTGGACGATACCACAGACTACATCAAAAACCATCACTTACTGACACAACAAATTATTGACCACATCTAATATTACATTTACACTTTTAATAATAATCTTAATTTAATTTGGCGCCAAAATACTTAAATTGTTTAATTACGACTGAATGTCAGAAATAAACGGAATCATCTTTGACAGCTTGGCATGTCGCCGGGGGCCGTTGCCCGATTGTAATTTTTTGGTTTTGGAGGTTTGAAAGTGTTAAGAATATAATTCCGTTATTATTTGATTTCAATCGCTGACTTGAAAAAACGACTTTTTGCCTCAAAAACCTGCCATTGGCCCCATCGTGCATTGTTGACATGTGTGTACCTGGAATGAAAAACATATAACTTTAACTCAAATACTGCAAATAATGATGGTCATGAAGTCTTAAAGTAATGCTTTTTATATTTTATTATTAAAATGCCTGCATAAAAGTAATTTATTTCGAAGAAAGCAATAAAAAAAACAATGGCATAAATTGTAATTATCATGCGGCCTAACCGACTCCACCATAAAAGTGGGTCATTTATCATTTGTGAAATAAAAGGGATGCTAACAAAAAAAAAACAGTCCATACATACTCATACATTCACAGCACCCGCACATAGAATATAATCGCCTTTAATTGTCACTTATTTTATATTAAGCCAAAGAGAAATAATGGCACATAAGATAATATGCGAAGCGACAAAAAATCGAAGAAGAAAGCATCCATAATCTTTATTTTTCTCTAAGGCAGATGTGCCCAATTTTTACTTTTTTTGTTTTTGCTCTTTTAATAATATTCACTAATGGAGATAAACGGATTTTGTTCTTTTTGGGATTTAAATCAATGAATGAACATAAATTAAAAAAATTAACTATTTTAACATTATCTACTTTATAACATGCATTAATGGAATTAGTGAATTCGTTGAACAGTTTTGTGAGCAAATGTTTTTGATTGTTAAAATGCCCATTAATTGGTGCATATAACAAGGTAATTGACGTTAATGTGAATTAGACTGGGTAAATTGAATTCATTGTTTTAAAGTAAACTACGTAAAAAACACTTACACATAAATCATGAGAATGCTAAATGTCATCTAAATAAAAAACATATTTTTGGCAGAGATCGCAACCGCATCGGATACTGAAAAATTTTCTTATTTGCAAAATATTAATTTAATACACTTCAAGCATTTTTATAATTTTTTTCTTTAAAAATTATTGCATGTACGAAGAAAATTTTGTTCAACAGTATAATTGGCTCAAATACCTAGGTATTTCATTACCCTGTTTCCACAAGCTCTTGCATCTGACACCTTTCATTAAGAATCGTATTTTTTCCAACTTTCAAATTAACAATTTGCAATATTTATTTTTACATTAAATATATTTTTTCGTATTAATTACCCAATGCGTACATATGTCAGCCATCAATGAAACTGTCATTTAAATAAATGTGGCAAATTGCAATGGGTTTTTTTCTGTTATTGTGCCAACTGCGCCATCACCGTCATCATCATCATTAACGACAATATAATTGCACATGTTAAACAGAAAAATCCTATAAAGGTGCTTTTGTTCGAGGTGTTGACAGTGTCAGAAGACAAGTGTTAAATTCATGTTAACATCAAAGTCATAAACGATAACAATTTCATTAAAACTCAATATGTATATCAAATTAGTGACCTGACAGCAATAGTATTTTTTATTTATTTATTTATTTATTTTTTTTTTTTGTAAAAGAATATTTAATGTTTATTATTCGACATCATATTGCGATGTAAAAGATGTCAGCTTTGTTGAATTTTAGAAAAAAAATGTGGGAAAAACAATCTTTGTAAATTTAGAGGACTCAAAGACGTATGCAAATATGCATTTAAGTCTTCATTTTAATTTGAATTAATTTCCCTAAACTTATAATTAATTATGTTTAATAAAATCAATTTTGTTATTAATATGAAATTCTAAACTGACTTCACATTTAAAATGAATTTTGGGTAACCAAGGCTTCTACACAATTTTCAACTGTAGTTCAGAAACTAGCAGGTGTAATTCAGAAATTCCATTTGAAATTCAGATATTTTATTTGTAATTCAGAATTTCAATTTCAAATTCAGTTATTTTATTTGTAATCCAGAAATTAATTAATTTCAAAAAGTGAATTCACTTAACCTAAAATGGATCCAGAACAGCTGCAGACATTATGTGTGTTCGTTTGATAAAAATTTTTACGAATTTTTACTGGATGTTGTTCATTTACTCTTCAGCACAATGCAAAATTCCTTAGTCCCGGTCCACACTAGAATGATTTCATTGAAAAAATGGCATGAAATTATGCGTCTCTAGATCGACTTCCATAGTAGAGTAAAATCAAAAAATTTCTGTAGTGGGTAATTCGATTTAAAAACCCCTAATTTCATGAAATTTTTTAATGAAATTCACGCTAGTGTGGACCGGGACTTAGTATTTTACGAGAAGTTACTGGACTTGTACAAATTTGTACAAATTATTGAGTAAACGAACACACCTTTATTACAAGCCATCTCAACAATGGCAGCAGCGTTGTCAGTATTGGGGATTTTTCCCCAAATTGGGGAATTTTTATTTGAAATGGGGAAAAAAATTTCGACTTGGGGAATTGGGAAAATGTTGAGGAAATCTGAAAAATATTTGGGGATTTTTGGGGAATTTCTTTTTTGACTAATTACTTCAGATTATCTAATCTTTTTTAATTTCAGTACGTGAATAGTAGTAGCGCACGCTTGACGCACAAAATACATTCATCATATACTAACTGGTCGCAGCTGTAATAATTCCCAGCAAAAAGTTGGCATCCGCGGATGCAGTTAAATCACTAGGACAATTGCCGCTGGAGTACATCTTTTCCTATGAATTCACCTATGAATTTTACAAGAGAGCGCGCAGCTACGATGCACTCCATTTTTCTTCCACGGCACACAGCTAGGATGCACTCCATTTTCGATCCAAATCACAGCCTTTGATGTAGTGTTTTGGATTGAATTTAAATGCAGTCTAAAGATGCTATAAAATGCAAGCCATTGCAAATATCCCAAAATAAATAATGTACATTGCTTATTCGTGTAAACAAGAATATTAACTTTATTATACTAATACCCCGGTTACACTATTAAAGGTAAACCCACTGGGTTTAATAGATCCAGTGGGTTAATCTTTACTGGCTACACTTAGCTTTTCGAGGATATAAACTGTCAGCTGATGTTTATTTACGTATACATACAAAATAACTAATAAAGTCGTGTGTTATACTTTTACAATTTCTCGTATGAGATATCGTCCCCTCTTTGCTCATATTGGTATATTTTACACACAGGGATACATTTTTGTATCATGGTATCAATCGTACTTTTTGTTAAAAAAGTGTCTAACGAAAAAAAAAATAATTTTATGATTTCCAAATAACTTTATATTTATTAACTCCATAAAATCTCATGCGACCAATCGTAAACGTGTAAAACACGACAAACGCTGTTGCAAAAACAGTTGAAAATTTCGGTACTTTTTGAGTAGAGTTGGATTTTTTTGCACAAATACCGAATACAACACTGTATTTTTGGTGGATTTGTGCCGGATTTAAAAAAAAGACCCAGCCATGAGAGGATTTAATTTTTGTATGGCAAATCTGGTCAGATTTGAGCAGATTAAGCAAATAAATCCTTATAGTGCGGTTACACTACAGTTTTTTGCCGGGTTAACCCACTTTATGAGGATTTATTGCTTAATCTGGTCAAATCTGACAAGATTTGCCATACAAAAATTAAATCCTCTCACGACTGGGTTTATTTTAAGTCCGGCACAAATCCACCAAAAATACAGTGTTGTATTCGGTATTTGTGCAAAAAAATCCAACTCTACTCAAAAAGTACCAAAAGTTGCAACTGTTATTTGCAATAGAGTTTGTCGGGTTTTACACGTTTACGATTGGTCGCATGAGATTTTATGGTGTTAATAAATCTAAAGTTATTTGAAAATCATAAAATTACTTATTTTTTTACATTAGACACTTTTTTAACAAAAAGTACTCTTGATACCATGGTACAAAAATGTATCCCTGTGTGTAAAATATACCAATATGAGCAAAGAGGCGACAATATTTCATACGAGAAATTGTAAAAGTGTAAAACACGACTTTATTAGTTATTTTGTATGTATACGTAAACAAACATCAGCTGACAGTTTATATCCTCGAAAAGCTAAGTGTAACCAGCAAAGATTAACCCACTGGATCTATTAAACCCAGTGGGTTAACCTTCAATAGTGTAACCGGGGTATTATGAAGTGGGTTAACCCGGCAAAAAGCTGTAGTGTAACCGTGCTATAATACAAATGATAAAAACTCTCCATTAAATTTGATCATAACTGAGTTTACTTCCTCTGCTCTGCTTTTTGTGACACCGCAACTGATATTGCTTCATCATCCAAATGGTTTTTCATTTTTTCTCCAATTCCAGTTCAGATTTCCAAAAAAACTCTAACTGCACTTCAAAAATAATTTGCGTCTCGTGAATTACAGCAATGTTCGTATCTTTAGTTTGTATTTCTTTATTTTTTTAAACAAATTCTTATAATTTTAGACACTCTTTCTTGTGTTCAGAAGGAAAACTGCGACTGTAGGGATCAAAAAATTGGCTTGCTTGGCTAAGGATCTATAAGCGAGTGCTTCTAAAATGTATCGAGCGGAGTGCATTTTTCATAACTCCGTGTGGGCTGCATCGAAAGATGTATTGAAATCATAACTCTGCATTGCACTACTTCCAAACTTTTTACTGGGTTTATACTAGAACAGTGGGTTGAATTGAAATAATATTTTCCATCATTTCTACTGCTGAAGGGGACTTAAGGCCTGGGTACATAAGCTGCCTCGCCTGCTTGCCTTGCTTGCTTCTGATAAATGAATAAAAAAGAAAAGGGCAACCCAGTTCGAAATTTGCTCGACCTTCTTTATACTTTTATTTTTATTATGTCAGAAATGAAGCAGGAAAGCGAGACAATCAGGCGAGACAGCTTATGTACCCAGGCCTTTAAATGCAGAAATGATTTCTGCATTGATGGGTAATGATGAAATTAATCTTTATTTAACATTCATGCCTCCAATTATAAAAGAGATAAATATGCTTAGGCCCGTTACTATATCCTTTTTGTAGTTAAATGTTGGCCGATATCGGACAGATAACCAGTTTTTTATTCCTACAAGTTTGATTTAATAATAAGTGTCAGATAAATTAAAAGGAACTTTGTGTTCCTTTTAAAATTTAAAGTGCGCCCAAAAACAAGTAAAATTTGAGAGCAAATTCAAATCAACCAATCCAATTTGAATAAATTTGATGTATACAGATTGTTTTGCTTGAAATGGAATTGAAGATGTAATAACAAATCCCTGGTAACGCGAACTTTATTCCTTATTTTTCTCAAAGTAAGGTATAACAAAAAGGGATTTTAAAGAAAAAATGTAAGAATGGACCTTATAGCCCATTTAGACTAGCCATAAATCCTCGACAAATCTCATAGCATTTAGATATACATTTTTGAGGATTTAAATAGCAGTCAGCTGATTTTTGTTCATAGCACAATTACCAAGGTAGATGCTTCAGCGCATCTGATCGAATTTGAAACGTCAAAAGAATTTTTTGTAAATTGAATTCGTCTCAAAAACATACGTCAAATTACAAATTTATTGCTTAATACTGAAAATGTTAGCACATTATGCTACTAATGCTAACTAGAGAGCAAATAAAGAATTATTTTTCGCAGTTTGCCCATCTAAAATAAATAAACGAATTATTTTATCGTTTAGATATCGTAAATATTAGTCTTGCTTGATTAAAATCAACTTTGTACATCAAAACAAATTTAATTTTTCCGCCTTGTTTAACAATATTTGCATTTTAAATTATTTTTAGTGTAGCAATTCACCGATGCATCTACCTTGTTTCTTGTGCCAGCTTGCAACTTTTTGTATTTTCTAGCAACATGTTGCAAAAACCAGAGTTGTATACGAGAATTTATGCCAGATTTAAAACAAATCCACTCAATACGAGGATTTATTTTTGTATGGGAAATCTGGTAGATTTTGGCTGGATTTAGCAAATAAAACCTGATAATGTGCTAAATCTGGCTAATGAAGTCATATCGAAATGGGCTATTAATCTATGTTTTTAAACCTATGCACACTGCTAATATGCATTTTCCCTGTGCACTCGAATATTGAAACCATTTATAAAAAAATTAAGAAGATAATAGGTCTGTTCGATAACCCAAAAGTTTGTACAAATTTGTACAAACTTTTACAAAATGCTGTTCGATAACAAACTTGTTCAGTAAAAGAGAACTGACAGAACTTGCAAGTAGTTGTAAGAACTTGCAAATACTTTTTACTTGCGAAGTTATCGAACAGGCCAATTGAAAAAATAGTGGAGTCGGTCGAAGACGACTCGGCATATTTACCATGAGGAGCCATGGACCTAGGTTTTAATTTTGACTTGTACTTTTTTGAGTAAACAATTATTAAAGTTAACAAGTAAAGAAGCATTAAGTTCGGCCGGGCCGAACTTTTCATACCCTCCACCATAAAATATTCATTCCTGTCCCCAACTTTAAGTGAGTACGTTAAAATGTCAGATAATGTACATAAATTGCTTCATTCGGGAGACCCTTTTCATGGTGCCTATATCTAACTGTTGACAATTTTTGGTGGGCTAGAAATTGGGAGGTACTGTTATATAGGGGTTATAATAAAACATGGGCCTATGTTGACAGTTTTTGATGGGAGCCTTTAATAGCAAATAACTCTTAATTCGGTTAAAAAATTTAGCTAGAATCCTCTAAATATCGAAAATCGGTACATAACGTGGGAACTTCAAATGTCATTAACAGCTACTTCGGAGGTGTCTGGGCTATACGAAAATATGAACTTAAATGAACAATTTTTGTTTCAGAATTTTTGTTAACTTTTAAATTTCAAATTACAGAAAGTTCGTCCAAAAAATAAAGCTAAGGTACGGAAAATCGGGAGGTTTGCTTTGGGGCTATACAAAAACATGGACCTACGTTCGGTTAAACATTTTAAGTAAAATCCTCAAAGTACCGAAAATAGGGAAGTATCGTTATATTGGGGCTATGTCGAAAATTGTTGGTGCAGATGTGTGGTGACCACTACAACCTTCAAATGTCAAATTACAGTTAGTTCTGTTAAAAATTGTAGCTAAAATTGCCAAATTACTGAAAATTGGGAGGTACCGTTACATGGGAGCTATATCCGAACATGGACCTATGTTGACAATTTTTGATGGAGAGGTGTGGTGACCACTAAGAATTTCAAATGTCAAATGTTCAAATTACAGATAATTCGGTTAAAACTTGTTTGTAAAATTCTCAAAATACCTGAAATCGGGCGGTAACGTTATATGGGGGCTATTCCAAAACATGGACCTATGTCCACTAGTTATATAAGTTTATTGACATTTAAGAACCCTAAATGTCAATTGATAGCTAAATCTGTCTGAAAATGTAGATAAAAACGTCAAAATGCCGTAAATCGGGGGTACCGTTATATGGGGGCTATACCAAAACTTGGACCTAGGTCCACTACTTTTGTTATATAAGTTTAGTTACACTTAAGAAACCTAAATGTCAAATTATAGCTATATCGGTCTGAAAATGTAGCTAAAAACGTCAAAATACCGTAAATCTGGGGTACCGTTATATGGGAGCTATACCAAAACGTGGACCTATGTCCACAAGTTCTGTCACATAAGTTTATTAACATTTAAGAACTTTAAATGTCAAATTATAGCTAAATCGGTCTGAAAATGTAGCTAAACCCGTCAAAATACCGTAAATCGGGGGGTACCGTTATATGGGGGCTATACCAATACGTGGACCTATGTCCACAACTTTTGTTATATAAGTTTATTGACTTTTAAGAACCCCAAATGTCAAATTATAGCTACATCGGTCTGAAAATGTAGCTAAAAACGTCAACATACCGCAAATCGGGGGGTACCGTTATATGGGGGCTATACCAAAACGTGGACCTATGTCCACAACTTCTAATTTATAAGTTTATTAACACTTAAGAACCCTAAATGTCAAATTATAAGTTTAGTTACACTTAAGAACCTTAAATGTCAAATTATAGCTATATCCGTCTGAAAATGTAGCTAAAAACGTCAAAATACCGTAAATCGGGGGGTACCGTTATATAGGGGCTATACCAAAACGTGGACCTATGTCCACAAGTTTTGTCACATAAGTTTATTGACATTTAAGAACTTTAAATGTCAAATTATAGCTACATCGGTCTGATAATGTAGCTAAACCCGTCAAAATACCGTAAATCGGGGGGTACCGTTATATGGGGGCTATACCAATACGTGGACCTATGTCCACAACTTTTGTTATATAAGTTTATTGACTTTTAAGAACCCCAAATGTCAAATTATAGCTACATCGGTCTGAAAATGTAGCTAAAAACGTCAAAATACCGCAAATCGGGGGGTACAGTTATATGGGGGCTGTACCAAAACGTGGACCTATGTCCACAACTTCTAATTTATAAGTTTATTAACACTTAAGAACCCTAAATGTCAAATTATAAGTTTAGTTACACTTAAGAACCTTAAATGTCAAATTATAGCTATATCCGTCTGAAAATGTAGCTAAAAACGTCAAAATACCGTATATCGGGGGGTACCGTTATATGGGGGCTATACCAAAACCTGGACCTATGTCCACAACTTTTGCTATATAAGTTTATTGATACTTAAGAACCCTAAATTTCAAATTATAGCTAAATCGGTCTACAAATGTAGCTAAAAACGTCAAAATACCGTAAATCGGGGGGTACCGTTATATGGGGGCTATACCAAAACGTGGACCGATATAGCCCATCATCGAACTTGACCTGCCTGCAAACAAAAGACGCATTTTCCCAAAATTTCAGCGTTCTATCTCTATTTTTGTGGATGCTAGAGTGATTACCACAGACGGACGGACGTGCTCAGATCGACTTAGAATTTTACCCTGATCAAGAATATATATACTTTATAGGGTCGCAAATGAGTATTTCAATGCGTTACAAACGGAAAAACAAACTTAATATACCCTCCGTATTATGGTGGAGGGTATAAAAAGACCAGTGCCGAATATCTTAAACGCTGTTAATACAAATGCTGAAACCGATGCCTATAAATATGCAATTTTTAAACAAACAAGCAATTTTACCCCAATATTTGCAGCAATTCACTAGGTCAACACAATTTTAGCTCTATGCGAACCTTTTTAGAAACAGTTGTCAACACAAAAATCTCCACGATTGTTTACGAATCGGAAAATGGAGAAAGTTATCATTCGTAAGTTGGAGATGGTATTAAATATGCTTTCTGTTCCAACAAGTAATTCTTAAGTAGAAAGAGTCTTCTATTTTGAACTATATTCAGAAATAAAATGCAGTACGAGTTACTAGAATAAATAATAAATTTTCTAACAACTCCATTTGTTGTAGAAATGTTACAACTCTTTCATTATACAAATTTATATAAATCCAATGAGACTGATGACTCTGAATCACTTGAAAGTGAAGTTTTCAATATCGTTAATTTAATTCATATATAAGTGTATAGAATACTTTACAAGTTTAATAATATGAATTTCAATAGTAAAATAAAATTACTTTTGAATTTTTTGTTAAACAATTTTTGGGGATTTTTTTGAGGAAATTTAATAAAATCTGGGGTATTTTGGGGAAAAGTTTTGGACAAGTTGGGGAAAAGAGTCTAAAAAATACTGGCAACGCTGAATGGCTGACACATTACAAAATCAACAGTCCGCACAAGCAGCTACAACAACAAGCGTTAGCATAGTAACGAATTTCGACATCTTTGACCACAAAACAGAAAGTTTTAAAACAGCATCCGGCAAAAAGGGGCACACGTGCCCTTGATGGGAATTACGACAGAACAACCACCACTCAGTCTTCGTTCAGAAGTCATTGAAGAAGGTTCTATTGTCGCTTGTTTCAATGATTTTTAATTTTGGCAATGTATTAACACAACTCTGTTTGTGGAGAGTGCGAGAGAGAGTCGTATGCGTGAGACCGCAAACAATGCGTTTGTATTAGTGCCGATACCTGGTGTGACGTAGGGGATGGAAGATACCAAGGAACGGTCCTGACCGGTTTTAACATGGCAAAGCCCAGGATTTATCTTGGTCCCTCTTTCATCCCAAGTGGACACTGACCTCCCCGTGGTGTCACCTGGGGAACTGCCTTTAACACCCGTTAAAGGTAGTGAGCTAACATGTGCCGCGCGTTCACCCATAAGAACGTTAAAAACTTGGGTTTGGGCGTCGGGTTAGTAACCCTCCCCTAGAAAAAACAGCCTACTATGAAAAAACGAAAGAAAAGAAAAACAAACCCCTCTAAAGTTGACGAACCCCGCAAACGTTTTAAGGACCATGATCTGCGAATCTGCACCTGGAATGTTCGCACTCTTTATAGAGAAGGTGCAGTCTTCGCATTGGCAGACGTACTTGAAAAGTACAAGACCGATATTACTGCCATACAGGAAATACGATGGATTGGGAAAGGCGTCACAACAACACCTAAAGGTGACGCACTGTATTATAGCTGCCATGACGTAAAGCATGAGTTTGGTTGTGGATTCATAGTTAGTCGGAGACTAAAACATCTTGTATCCAGCTTCACTCCAGTGAATGAAAGACTTGCTGCAATTCGAATAAAAGCTAAATTCTTCAACATCAGCTTTATTTGCGCTCATGCTCCCACTGAAGAAAAGGACGAACAGACCAAAGATATATTTTACGAGTGCTTAGAAGAAACATATGACCGTTGCCCTGCCCATGACATTAAAATCATTCTAGGCGATTTTAATGCCAAAATTGGAAAGGAGAATATCTTTGGCCCAACAGTCGGGAAATTCAGTCTCCACAGTGAAACATCTGACAATGGTATGAGACTGATAGACTTTGCAGCTGCAAAAAACATGGTAGTTAGCAGTACCAGATTTAATCATCTCGATATTCATAAGGGCACCTGGCTGTCTCCAGATCAGAAAACAAGAAACCAAATTGATCATGTTGTGATAGATGGAAGACATTCATCGAGCGTGTTGGATGTACGATCGTTCCGAGGCGCAAACATTGATTCGGACCACTACCTTGTTGCAGCAAAGGTACGCACCCGCTTAAACGTAGCAAACAAAGTACGAGCAGACACAACACGAAAGTTAGACATCGGTAAGCTGCAATCACAACAGATAGCCACAGCATATTCCACTCAACTAGCCCAATTGCTTAATCAAAGCCCTCCTCATCCCGATAACATATCAGCGCAATGGCAAAGCATTGCCCACTCCATGCAAACAGCCGCAAAATCCATACTTGGATACCAGAGACCTCCACCAAGGAATCCATGGTATGATGAGGAGTGTCGTGCTGCCACCGAAGAGAAAAATGCGGCATATAAGGCTACTTTACAATCCGTAGCAACGCGTAGCGCACGAGAGAGATACAGGGAGAAAAGGAGAGAGGAGAAACGTCTTTTCCGCAGGAAAAAGAGAGAGATGGAAAAGCGGGAGTGTGAAAAAATCGAGATGTACAGGAGCCAGAATGAAGTCCGAAAATTCTACCAAAGAGTCAAGCATCAAACTGATGGCTTTGGTACAGGCACATCCTCCTGTAGAGACCAGCAAGGTAATTTGGTAACTGATACAGATAGTATACTCAGGATATGGAAAGAACATTTTTCAAATCTGTTGGTATCCAATAGCAGCGAAGAAGACGAAGATACCACAGTCCCAATCCCAGAAGATGGTATTGAATGTATACTGCCCAGCCAAGATGAGGTAAAGACAGCAATAAATCGGCTGAAGAATAATAAGGCAGCAGGGGCCGATGGCTTACCAGCCGAGCTGTTCAAAACCGGAGGCGACACGCTGATAAGGTGTATTCATCAGCTAGTTAGCACCATCTGGCAGGAAGAACGAGTACCCGACGATTGGAACCTGAGTATCCTGTGCCCCGTTCACAAGAAGGGAGATAAGACTGTATGCTCTAACTATAGGGGCATAAGTCTACTCCCTATTGCCTACAAGATCGTGTCAGGGATATTGTGCTAACGACTAAAGCCTATGGTCAACGAGATAATTGGACCATACCAATGCGGCTTTAGACCTGGCAAGTCCACCATTGACCAGATATTTACCCTGCGGCAAATCCTGGAGAAGACCCAAGAGATGCAGACCGACACCTACCACCTTTTTGTCGATTATAAAGCAGCCTTCGACAGTCCGCTGCGCTCAAAGGTATTCCAAGCCATGTCTGAATTTGGTATTCCCGCAAAGCTCATCCGGCTTTGTAAAATGACTTTAACTGACACGAGGTCCTCAGTTAAAATAGGAAAGAACCTCTCCGAAGAGTTTGGTACCAAAAGAGGTTTCAGACAAGGAGACAGCCTTTCGTGTGACCTCTTCAACATCCTGCTAGAAAAGGTTATACGAGAGGCAAACGTCAAAAGAAGTGGCACAATCTACACCAATAGTCACATGTTACTTGCTTATGCTGATGATATAGACATCATGGGTCGATCAGTAAAAGAAGTAACTGATACCTTTATAAAGGTCGAAGGAGAATCTGCTAAAGTGGGTCTGGCGGTAAACGGTGAGAAGACCAAGTTGATGGTGTCGACGCGCAATGCGTCCATTGAGCTCGGACCGACTGTGGAAGTGGGTTCCTATAATATTGAGGTAGTAAAAGACTTCGTCTACCTCGGCACCTCCGTCAACACAACAAACGACATCAGTTGTGAAATAAAAAGAAGAATTGTATTGGCCAACAGATGCTACTTTGGATTAAGTAAGCAGTTTAAAAACAAAGCCACATCTCGTCAAACAAAAATAACGCTCTACAAAACACTGATACTACCCGTGCTGATGTATGGCTCCGAAGCCTGGGTACTTGCGCAAGCAGACATGGCAGTGCTTGGTGTGTTTGAGGGAAAAATTCTTCGAAAGATCTACGGACCAATCTGCGTTGACGGTGAATATCGACGTCGCATGAACCACGAGCTGTATCTCCTATACAACGACATCAATATTGTTAAACGTATCGAGATGCAGCAATTGCGTTGGCTAGGCCATATCATAAGAATGAGCGATGATGAACCCGCTAAAAAGGCGTATGAATACATGCCACATGGCGGTGCACGCAGAATTGGCAGGCCAAGGAATAGATGGCGCAAACAAGTGGATGTTGAGATGAAAAGGCGCGGTATTCCAGAGTGCAAAGCAACAAATAGAGAGGAATGGAGATCTCTTCTTAGTTCGGCCTATAGAACAAATGTTCTGTAATGGGCCAGCTAAGTAAGTAAGTAAGTACCTGATGTGAATCACCACTGGGCTCGCGAGCCGTGTCTGTGTGAACACACACAATCTCAATTGTGGTGAGTTTGAACGTTGCTCTCACCACCGATCATCTTCTTTGTTTTAGCAATGAATCAACGCACACGATGTTTATCTGCTAAAACTTTTAGCAATGAACTAACGCACACGATGTTTATCTAGAGAGGGATAGATATTTGTGTGTGTTCACACAGACACGGCTCGCGAGCCCAGTGGTGATTAACACTGCTTTAGAACTTCATTTTCAACTTAAATGTGTATTCGCAGATAAAGAAACATGTAGAAAACTTTTGTTGCAGAACATTGGGTCTTTAACATATTCAATTCTTTCAAACATTGCCGCACCGCGCAGCAAAAGTGACATCAACTATGACGAATTAATTCAATTCCTTGAATCGCAAGAAAAACATGTTAGTAGTTCAACACAAATTTTTATCCGAAATCCAAAACGAAGATTAAACCACCACAGCATTTGTGTCTATTTTACAGCAACGATCTGCTGATTGTGGTTTTGTGTGTGTATGTCAGAAATCGGTGGCTGAGATTTTTCTACGAGCATAGTTCATCAGGGGCATAAGAGACGGACATATTCGCGAACAGCTGTTACAAACGCCAAATGCATTAATCTCGCAAACAGTGGAAAAGTCAACAACGTTAGAAGCTGCGAAGGTTTATAACAAAGCAATTTCCATCAACTCAACATAAACGGGAGAAATTCACTACATTAAAAAAAAAACACAATCGAGGAGGAAGAAATCGATACAACATCGATTACAACAAAAATCAATTATAAGCAATTAGGATTGCAAGGTACATATGTATTCGTTGTGGACGTACTAATCACGTATCGAATGATTGCACAAAGGGCCCAATGGTAGGTTTCTGAGGCAAAAAGTCCATTTTTGAAGTCATATATTTGTATAAAATAGTAACGGGATTAGATTCTTAACACTTTGAGCCACTTAGAAACACAATCATTTCAACCTGGCAACGCTTCATGGCCACATACCGGGCTGGCAAAGATATTGCATCTTACATTTGGTCTGTTCCTTTACTTTTGAAAATGGTAAAACCGGCAAAAATAGTAAAAGTTGTAAACTGCTCTCATATGAATTGTATGGTGTCAGAAGTAAAGGAACGCTTTTCGAGTAAAAAGTTGTAAAACTTGAAGATTCTTGAACGTAAAGGAACAGAGCTATTGTAAAATTTTATAAAAATTTATCAAACGAAGAACAAATTTGTTTCGCTCTACAATTAAAAACCGCTAACTTAATAAACAATTTTTTTAATGGATAACACGTGTAAAGGTATGTAAATTAATATTCTGATTAAGAATTAAAAGAAGTTAGATTTGGTAAGGAATATTTGATGTAGACTTGTGGTGCATTTTTAGTGTAGTTTATATGGTTTTTGGAATAGAGCTCTCGGTATTGCGACGTATTGTCGAAAATATATATATGTGATAGAAGGTAATAGCGAAAACTTATAGAAAAATACTTACAGATAGCGTGACACTTAAAAATGTGGATATTTTTATTTATTAGACTGGGTTGGGACTGGACGATGCTTAATATGACACAAGTCGGCAAATTTTAAAGTAATCTTATCCGAGTTACACCAAGCATTGAAATCTTCAATATTCTAGATCTTTAAATTTAATAACTGGTACTACAAACACCTACTAAATTTCAAGATCTTAACCTGCAATTATAAAGTTTTCAAATAAAGGACGCGATCGCGGTTTTCCACTTCCAAAACATAAATTAATGATAGAGGTCACAATTACTATTGTTTTGTAAACCAATGCGTCTAATAATCTCTGAGATTTCGCGTTTGGCTAAAACACGTTGTGGGGGAGGTCCCCCACCTCAAAATCGGTTTTTACGAGTTTAACCCAGACTTTCGTTATTTTCGGATACAAACAAATATTTTTTTGTGGGGTTTTCGACATTAATATATTAAGGAGATGTTGTACGCTCGATAAAAATCGTTTTTGAAATAGTTATGGTGAGTATATATCAAAAAATATAGAAAATATACGACGGACCTTGTCAAAATTGCATATTTTGAGTACTTTAAGCTGTAGCTTAAAATGTCGACTATGCGATAAAACTAATCATATACATAAAGTATACATTCAATACAGACTGAAAGGCAAAGGGGTCAACACTCATTCAATCGATAACTGCTCAGAGCATCAACATCATCAAACGATACTCACCATAGTGATGAGTATTATGGAATCAACAGTGTTATCGATATCTATTCAAAACAAAAACAAATATCAGCTGTGGATACACATAAATTTTTGACGGATATTCTGAATGAAGGTAGAAAACAAGTTTTCGATGTAGATTCTGGTGCTGGGTACACGCTGATACCACAAAACGATTTCAATAAATTAAACATAAAGAGTTGCATGCGGAAAACAAATATATATTTTCGTTCTTATACCGGTGATGTTTTTCAACCAGTAGGTGTTGTCGACGTAAACGTTAAATACAAAAATAAAACATCGAAGGAAGAAATGAATGTTGTGCCATCCAATCATGCAACGCTTTTGGGACGAGTGTGGATTCGTCACCTAAAAAAAATCTCAATGATATCGACCAGGAACGTTCAACTGACAATGCGAAAGAAAATTATATGGTAAATTCGATCGGACAAATTATGCAGAAGTTTGCCGACATTTTTAAAGAAGAAGTAGGATGTATTTCAGATGCCGTTTGCTGTTTAAAATTGAAAGAGGGTGCAAAACATGTGTTTTTAGGAGAACGACAGGTAACATTTGCTCTACATGAAAAAGTAGAGATGGAACTAGACAGTTTGGAGAAAGATGACATCATTACCAAGGTAAATACCAGTAACTGGGGATCGCCACTAGTGATAATCCCAAAGCCAGACGCGGAACGTGCGCTTATGTGTCGATTATAAAGTAGCTGTCAATTCACAGTAAGAACCGGCACACTATCCCATAAAAAGAATCGACGAAATCTTCATCAGCCTGAAAACTTCGAAGTATTTTTGCAAATTAGAACTTTATAAGGCTTATTTGCATGTGCATGTCGACGAAGATAGCAAAAATATTCAAACTATTTCAACGCATCAAGGTGTTTACCATATGAACAGGCTTTCCTTTGAAATCAAAACTGCTCCAAGCGAAGTTAAACGAATTCTAGACCAGGTTTTACAAGGGACCAATCTCCTATTTCGACGAAAGAATGTGAAGACCGTTTGATCAAGTGCTTGGATAGGTTAAAACAAAACAATCTTCATGTCAACAAAAACAAATGTGAGTATTTCAAAACAGAAATCAAATATTTGGGCTACATAGTGAGCTATAATCAAATTTCAAAATGTCCAAGTAAGATAAGATAAGACGTTAGAATCAACATGCGAAGACCTCAAAATGTCAATGATTTACGCCGTTTTCTTGGAATGGGCACATACTATTCTAAATTTATACCTAATGTTTCGACAATAACAACGCCATTACGTCAACTCTTGGAAGAAGGTTGACATGACAAAGAAAACAAGACAGACAATTAAAACGAGAAATTTCTTCGGACAGGGTTTTGGTCCCCTATAATGAAACATAACCAGTTACTCTTGCTTTTGACGCCAGCCCTACTGGAAAAGCAGCTGTTTTATCACATATAATGGATTGAGCTGAACGACCCATTGCATTTATCATTGACCAATGCGGAGCGTAGCTACAGTCAACTAGATCGAGAAGCATTGTCAATAATTTTTGCTGTTGACAAATTATTTACTTATCTTCATGGAAGAGAATTTACACTCACAACGGTTAGTCGACCGCTTTCTCGTATATTTCATCAAAACGCAAACGCTCCTGCAATGACGTCTTCCAGATGGTTAAGGTATGCTTCTTTTCTTCAAAACTTCAACTACAAAGTCGAACACCGCAAAGGTGAAAATAATGTCAACGCAGACTTTTTGTCCAGGGCTCCGATTGAAAAAAACTTCAAAATTCAATCACTTTCTAGAAGAAATACAAATGATTCAAGATCAAATTATTAATCGAATTTCAACATCATCGATTATGGCTGTGACCATTGCAAACGAAACGGGCAAAGATATCGAACTTTCCAAATTGAAAAAGCATTTGGTTAGTGGTAAGAATTCCGTTAAAGAATACTCAATTCAAAACTGAGTCATCTTCCCAGGCGATCGTGTTGTCATTCCCATGAAAATCCGTGCGAACATTCTTAACGAATTACATCACACCCATGTTGGCATCGTCAAAATGAAACAATTGGCCGGAATATAATGTTTTTGGAAAGGCATCATTACAGACCTTGAAAATTTGGTAAGATCCTGTTCTGATTGTGCTACGTTGAAAAAGAATCCAGCTAAAGTAATTACGCATCAGTGGGAAGAGTCAGTTCAGAATTTTCAGAGAGTCCACAAAGATTATGCTGGTCCATTCCCAAATCATTACTTTTTCGTATTGGTCGACGCCAAATCAAAATGGCCTGAGGTAAGAGTGATTCGGGAAGCACCGACGACTGAGAAAACGGTATGCTTGTTACAAAACATTTTTGCCACGCATGGTTTACCACAAATTATTGTTTCGGATAACGCAACTATTTTTCAAAGTAAATATTTTCGTGACTTGTGCATTTAAAATGGAATACATCCAGCGACAAATGGATTGGCTGAAAGATATTCTCAAACGCTGAAATATAAACTAAAAGCAATGGGAAATGATAAATCAACACTAATAGAAAAGGTTTAAGAAATTGTTTTTCGCTACAGGGCTACACCACTGGCAAATTGGAAAAGCCCTTCTCAATTATATCTCGGTAGAGAATTAAGAATCAAATTGGACGCTATTCGCCCTTGGAAAAACTTAAAATCTTTTTCAGTTTCTCCAAAAATACGACATTTAAGCCTGAGAGACAGAGTACAAGTGAGATGGTTTTAAAAAAATAAACCAACCTGGAAATTTGGAAGAATTAAATCAAAATTTGGGAATCTTCATTACCAAGTTAAACTCGATAATGGTTATGATCTTAAAAGACATATCAACCAACTTCATAAATCCAATGTCGAAATTGTATGGGAAACTATTACTTCTTCGGATCAACCTGCAAAAAAAAACTACTTTGTGATGAAATTCGTATTGAACGCCGCGTTACCTATCCACAAAGTTTGCCTACTTATCAACTACAAGTACAACCAGCTTTACAACCTCAAACTCCAGAATTAAGAAGATCAAGCCGAGTAAGAAGGCCTCCTAGTATCTTTTGTACTAATTAGTATTCGTTACATTTGTAGTAACTGCCATTTTGCTTACTAGTTATAATTAACCCTTTCGGCCCCAACGTTGCTTATAAGCAACTTCGATTTTAACGTCGTTTTATTTAAAACTAACGGAATTTTTTCCTCAAAGAACACATTGCTTTGGCTAATTGTAGTCCTAAGAATGCAAAAATTATAAAAAAGTGCCAGTTGTATCCCGATCAACAGAACTACGATGCATTATTCAGTGTGAAGTCTGGAAAATCACGGCATGTTAAAAATCGATGTGTACAGTCCAAATTATTTAAATCGTTTCTAAATCAAAATCTACAAGCTTTATGTTAAACTTTAGTTTTGATTCTTCAAAAGTAAGGTCAGAGGTATACTTCTATACGATTATAACATTTACGTTTACATAATTGCACAAAATAATGAGCAAATAAATTTTAGATAAAATGTACTGTATCTTCCGAAATAGGTGGGGTAACGCCCACCAATTTATGTTATGTCTTAGTTTTGACTTATACTTTAATTCTATGTCTTTAAAGTAACTACTAATGCGAGGAAAAAAGTTCGGGGCCGAAAGGGTTAACTTGTTCACATATGCAATGCGGCCTCCCATGTAATTTGTGTAATTTGTGAACCTGCGCCAGGAAGGGGAACCAACCGCAGGAAGCCTTAGGGCATAGATGCATATCAGCTGATTGTCAATTTAGTGCAAGAATTCACAGAGTCAAATTGTGGTACCACAGAAAGAAGCTTAATTTTGACTACATGAAGGAGTTCAGCAGAAAGCCATACATACTTCAAGGAATATATGTTTACGAAGAATTCAAAATGAAAAATTGCGAGGAAACATTTAACAGTGGAGTTGTGGCAGATCTGGCTTCGACGACCAGCCCAAGCAGCGTTTGGGGATATTTGTTTCTAAAGTAGGAAAAACTTTGACATGGAAAATCTCAGATTGTCTGAACTTTTTATACCCTCCACCATATGGAGGGTATAATTAAATTTGTCATCCCGTTTGTAACACATCGAAATATTCGTCGGAGACCCCATAAATTATATATATTATTGATCAGCATAAAATTCTATGTCGATTTGACCATGTCCGTCCGTCTGTCTGTTGAAATCAAGATACATCTCGCAATTTTAAAGATAGAGAGTCAAAATTTGGTACAGAAGTTTTTATTACTTGCAGGATGGTTGGTATTGAAAATGGGATATATCGGTCCACGTTTTGATATAGCCCCCATAGAACCGTACCTCCTGATTTTCGGTATTTTTAAGGTTTTAGCTTCATTATCCTACCAAAATGGCTGAAAATTGGACGTAGTCTTCTTTAGGGGTATACAACTTTCCCCCAGAATTTTGTCGGTATCGGTCCACACCTTTATATAGGCCCCATAGAACGGTACCTCCCGATTTTCGGTATTTTGAAGGTTTTAGCTTCATTATCACACCGAAATGACTGAAATTTGCTACTAAGTCTACGTTAGTGGTATAAAACTTTCCCGCAGAACTTTGTCGGTATCTGTCCATGCCTTCATATAGCCCCCATAGAACGGTACCTCCAGATTTTCGCTATTTTTAACGTTGTGACCTCAATAACCCACCGAAATGGCTGAAATTTGGTATTTAGTTTTCGTTGGGGGTACTCAAACGTCCTCTTTAGATTTGTCGGTAAAGGTCCACGCCTTCATATAGCCCCCATGGAAAGGTATCTCCCGATTTTTCGTATTTTGAAGGTTGTGTCTTCAATATTCCACCAAAATGGCTGAAATTTGGTATTTAGTCTTCAATGTGATATAAAACTGTTCGCCAGAAATATGTCTGTACAGGTCCACGCTTTCATATTGCGCCATTTCTGACTAAAATTCGTCGGTATAGGTCCATGTTTCGATATAGCCCCATAGAACGGTACCTTCCGCTTTTCGTAATACTGAAGATTGCGACGTCGATATCCAACCGAAATGGCATGGACCGAAATTCGTTATTTCGTCTTCCAAGAGTTATAAAATATTCCAGAAGAGTATTATCAGTATAGGTCCACGTCTTCCTATATCCCCATAGAAGCGTACTTCTTGGTTTTTTAAGTTTTAGCCACATTCTCTTACCGAAATATAGGAAATTTGGTATTTAGTCTTCTTTGAGCCTAAAAACTTTCCGTCAGGAATTTGTCGGTATAGATCGACGTTTTGAAATAGCCCCCACATTGTTTTACCGAAATTGCTGAAATTTAGTATTAAGTATTCTTCATACAAGAAAGGAAACTAATTATTCCATTTAACTCCAATACAACTTGTGGTGGAGGGTATAACAAGTTCGGCCCGGCCGAACTTAACGTCGTTCTTACTTGTTCAATAATAAGGATCGTTATCACGAAATGTGTACATTCTGCGGCCCTAGGCATATTTTGAATATATTTAAAAATTTAAATTCTGAGAAACAGAATAAATAAAACAAAATGTCCTTTTACAAGGTTTATCTATTAAGGTTTATGTATTTGGTCGCACTATGCAAATCCTCCGTTTTGTGTTTAAAAGCACAGAATTTTAATATTTCAAATATATATGTCAATATAAATATTGAAGTAAATCAAACAAAAAATAAGTAATGGGATTGTAAGTAACAGTGGATGCCGTAAAAAGCATTGCAAGGCAAGCCCAGCTCAGAATGTCATGTCAAGACTATATAATAAGTTAGGCCATCATCGAAAAAGTTTCCGATTTATATAAGTCCTTCGCGGATTTTAAAGGAAAATTTGAGGGGAATGATGATCTTACTCGAAATGAGTTTTCTGATTAGTTTTCCGCTGAGAAATATTTCGAGACGACAAGAAGTTAGGCACAGCGTACACTAGTAAGGGCAAAAAATACAAAAATAATGATCTTCGTTCTAATAAGACAATAAATAATATGTTCATAATGCTGTGAATGAAATGGGTCACATGAATTTCACTTAGTCATCACTAAGCTATTGTATATAATAAGATTACCTTTTATGTTTAAATTGAGATAGGTACCAAGCAAAAAATTATTTATGGATTTAATTTTTCCAGAATTTCTCGTTACGAACTGAGAGAAAAACCTACCTACCTATTACTATAAATAGCACTGTTGAAAGTAGCAGTTTTTTGAAAATCCACTAATTGGCTATAATATGGAGGATCATATGGTCCGACAGTTCCGAATATGACCCTGTGTTACAAAATTTATACTTGCTTTCATGTGACACATGCAATTAAAATATACTTTATTAAATTTCTTATAATAACATAACAATATTTTAGGTTAGATATTAAATTATATTATGGTCCTTTGATAAATTATAATTAGCGGCCACAAAAAAGTATATAAAAACTACCACAAACAAATGAAAAATTACAGTTAGCAAAATCAATAATAATAATAATTAAAACTTTTAAATATTTCATAATAAAAACAATAAAAAAATTAGTGGGTGCACAGTACGAGGTAAAAAATAGAAGCCAGTACCATGACTGACACAAAGGGAGACGATAAAAATATGCCAAGGGCTTGAAACACTGTACGAAGAACTGGAAGAAAACTTGATCTCGATATTATGCAGCAGAAAATACAGATATATAAAACGATGTAAAAATACTAAAGTTGAATGTGGCAGAAAATGTGAAACATAATCAAGGAATCGATGATGAGGCGATTGTGTGACGTAACACGATGTTTGGGCAGATCCTGTCTGGAATAATTCCAATGAAGTCTAGAAAAAATAACGTAAGATCTGTTGCTGCAAAAAAAATTGAGAGGTTTTCGGGAATAGAGGAAATTGAAGATGAACATACGCCCATGAAAGTTGAATACTTTAAAGCTATAGGAAGAAACTACATGAATAGACGATTCAATGAAATTCGTTGTGCGGTTACCGTTGATCGAAGATTAGGAATTGAGAGATTTGTACTTAATAGCAATGGCGAGATTCAGAAGCTTGTTCCTCCTCGGAAGAAACCACTATCACCCTAAAAGCTACCAAAATTCAAATTATCAATTCTTTTCACAAAGTAATACTTACAAATAATTTCTTCGTCAAGTTTTTACATTTAGTTTTGAGAGCTGTTTACCACGTTTATCTGAAGTAAAGGAGGATACACTTTAATTGCAATTATTAAAAAAGAGGTGAGTATATTACCTGTGGACGATTTGCCAGACTGTGCATTCTTCGGGGAAATCGTCTCGGCTCATACTCGAAATCTAATTTATTCCCCTGCATACAACATTTCATAGTCTTCTTTTTAAATAGAGTATCATGTACAACTTAAAGTAGAATATACAAAAAAAATAAATAAATAAAACTCATATTCACTGTATTATATGCCACCGTAAGCTGTAGTAAGGGAAACAAGACCGATCGATGCGTTATCTAATACGTCAAACGGAAAGGCGCATAAGGACATTCTGCACGATGGATCAAAGCTGCAAATGTATAATTTCGACATAATTACAAAGTGGAGATCGTTGAAGATCGTCATCTCAGCTGATGTTGAAAAAATTTAGCGATAAATCAAAATAGAAGATGATTTCATTGGTTTTCCCCAGTTTGTACAGCTAACTAAATTTCATTCTTGATAGAGGTAAATAATTATGCAGTTTGGTGTCTTCTACGCAGCCCAGAGCACGAGGAAAAGCATTTTCCTGTTTTTTAATGCGTTTTTGTCACATTTAAACCACTATAAAAGAAGTTATGTCCGTTTTAATTTGAAAATCCAAGAAACCCCGTTTTTCACTACACGACCACGATTTTTATCCAATCGATGAAAACAGTTTACCTGTTCAAGTAACAAGTAATCCTACAACAAAATTTGAAAATCGGGCCAGATTTTAATATTAATCATAACTGTTTTAATTTCTAGATTGGGCTTCGTACCCAAATTTTAAAGGCTTAATTGATTTGATTTTGGAAACAGTTTTAATAATTTTTGACATCCATTTTGTGAACAAGAAGGAAAAGCAAAAATTAAAATTGGATTTCAGAATTTCGTGACTAAAGTTTTTGGATTATGAGGAAATGTTTGAAAATAGTAAAGGGATTTGGTGGTTCATATATTTTTTCTTTAATAACAAATTGTTTAAAGAAGATAATGGTAGATATTACCACATTCGTCAGCCAAGTAAATCTTAAAAAACTAAATATCGAAATTCTCTTCATAAGGATTCAATGTAGGGTATACATTTTACCAAATATCATTTAAATCTTAACAAAACAAATTGTTTGACACCTTAATTAAATACACATTGTTAAAAATTTTCATTCAAATATTTACTTACAACATTACTAACATTCTCGTTTAATTTAATACTGATTTGGGTTAAAACATATTTACTAACTTCAATATTAATTTTATGTTTCTTACATATGCGCCAAATGTGACTCCAATTTTTTTTTTCAAAAAAGCTCATATATAAAAACTTTAAAAGCTTATTGTGCCTGAGCTTTCTTATCGAAACACCTTATAATTACGATTTTATATAATTTTATGTAGAAACTCATCACCCTATGATACAGGGATATGATATTGTAAAAAAGTAATAACCCTAATGACCATATGCTGAGACTCCAGAACATTCATACCGAAACTGTAATTAGAGGAGGACAGCATAATTTCATGGAAATACAGTGGGAGCAAGCGGCATCAGTTTTTTCGAGGAGTAGAAAAAGAATCATGGATAAGACAGCTGTTTTTTCAAGATTCTTCTACGCAGCAGTGCCTTTTTATTCCGTATTTTTTTATTTTCTTGGTTAGTCGCAGCTAATCCAATCTTCATCGATAAGCGATACTCTAGAAATATTTCTATTCCGAACTATAATTTAAGAAATGGAAATATTCCGTAAGGTCACCTTAGCTCTTGCGAACAAAAATTGTTGATTCTTTGAGTAAATGTATTTATTTTCATACTGATCCGATGAACTTAAGCTATTCACCTTAAATCTTGCTAACAAATATGGACATTCTTTGAGTCCAATATGCCTATGAATAGCGCAGTACGTACTTTTTTTCATATTGTTCCGATGAATTTAACTCTTCACTCTTGCTCTTGTTAACAAGCATGGAGATTCTATGAGTCCTATATGCCCGTGAACGCAACCTATTATTATTTTCATGCTGTTTCGATGAACTTAAGCTGTTCACCTTTGCTCACGCAAACAAACCAAATTCTATGCGTCCAACATAACCTTGAATGACGCAATACGTATTTCTTTTCATACTGTTCCGATGACTTTAAGATGCACTCTTTACCTCTTGTAAAAAATTGGGGTTTACTTGACTATAATATGCCCATGAATGGCGCAGTACCTTCTTTTTTTCCATATTGTTCCGATGAATTTAACTGTTCACTTTTGCTCTTGTTAACAAGCATGGAGATTCTATGAGTTCTATATGCCCGTGAACGCAATACTATTATTATTTTCATGCTGTTTCGACGAACTTAAGCTGTTCACCTTTGCTCACGCTAACAAACCAAATTCTATGCGTTTTCCGATGAATTTAAGATGCACGCTTTACCTCTTGTAAAAAATTAGTACGTATCAGTACGTACTTATTTTCACACTGATCCGATGAACTTAAGCTGTTCAACTTTGCTCATGCTAAAAATCAGCGATTCGAAGAGTCCAATATAATCTTGAATGACGCAATACGTGTTTTTTCATACTGCTCCTATGAACTTAAGCTGCACACCTTACCTCTTGTAAAAAATGGGGTTTATTTGAGTACAATATACCCATGAATCGAGAAGTACGTAGTTATTTTCACACTGATCCGATGAACTCAAGCTATTTACCTTAGATCTTGCTAACTAATATGAGTTTTAGGAGTCCATTACGCCCATGAATTGCACAGTACGTGTATATTTTCATACTGCTCCGATGAACTTAAACTGTTCACCTCAGTTCTTTCTAACGAATATTGGAGATTCCAATAAGTTAATAAATGGAGCGTTGTGTATTTATTTTCATACTGATCCGATGAACTTAGGCTGCTCACCATTGATCTTGCTAACGAGCATTCAATTTTATGAGCGCAATACGTCCATGAATCGCTCTTCAAAAAAATTGGGGTTTATTTGAGTACAATACGCCCATGAGTCGAGCAGTACGTACTTATTTTCACAGTGATCCGATGAACGCAAGCTGCTCACCTTAGATTTTGTTAACGAACATGCGTTTTATGAGTCCATTATGTCCATGAATCGCACAGTACGTATATATTTTCATTCTGATCCGATGAAATTAACCCAGATAAAGCCACTGGTCGTTTAAACGCCACAAAAAATGGTTGCAAAAATTGACGTAAAACTATGGTTTTTTCGAATATTTTTGTGGGGTTTTTTAATTTTGTTATAGTATTGTCTGTTATTTGTAAGTTCACGCTGATAACGCTTCATTTGACCTACGCATTTCCACGCAATTGGCCAAAAACCCAAGCTATTCAAAAAAATCGACTTTTTTGTAATTTTCGACTTTTGATGAAAAATTTAAATATGCGATAAAAATTTAATCAAAAATGTTAGAATCATATAAAGTCAGGGATTTGTTAGGAATATAGTAAGAGTATTTTCTCAATCAAAAACCAAGGGATTGGCATGTAAGGACACGCCTATATTACGCTCCAAAGTTTTTGGAACTTTTAAAAGAAGGCCAGATTGCAGGAAAATTATAAGTTTTAGAGAAAAAAGTTATTTTTTAAAAAATGCTTAAAAAGTCTCAAAAATATAAATTTCATTAAAAATTTTAAGTTTTCTCGCAAAAAAAATTCTCGGCGCTAAGTGGGTTAAGCTGGTCACCTTAGCTTTTGCTAACAAACATGGAGATTTCATATGAGTGAATCCTGCAGAACGTATTTATTTTCATATTGCTCCGATGAACTCAAGCTGTTCACCGTGGATTTTTCTAACGAACATGCGATTTTATGAAACCAGTATGCCCATGATTCGCGCAGTACGTATTAATTTTCACATTGATCCGATGAACTTAAGGTGATCACCTTAGCTCTTGCTAAATAACGTGGAGAAAAGACATACAACTATACAAACAAGTCAAAATGCATATGCAGTTTTATTTAACATTAATATAAGTACACAACAGAAACATTACAGATATATGTTATATGAAAATCTCTTTCAAAGGACGAAAATTAGAAAAAATAGTATCTGGAATATGCCAACGATTCTCACTGAAGAATAATAAAATGTCGTATCTTTTTATATTTATGCCTTTACCTGGAGATTCTAATATGTACTAATCTTCTCTAGTTCTTAGTTCTTAGCGACACTTCTAAAGCGAAATTTTATATAAGACGGAGCTCAACTGATTAACTAAGAAATCTCTTTAGATTCCTTGAAAAGCCTTAATATTTCTTTACACTTTTTTCGTAATTTCCCTGGTAACATTGCACTAAGCAATTTTGCTCAGTTGTAAATAAATATGCACAATATATTCGCTCAATATCCTTTGATGGATTCTCTAAAACTCATTTTAATTATATACCCTTTTTATGACTAAATTTCTTATCAATTATAGAATTTTAATACATTCACTTTTTGACTACGCGCTTTTATAAGAGTCTTAATCGGCCAATCTATTAGTTGACTATACGCCTATCACAAAAGTAAAATAGTAGATATAACAAAGCAGATTTTTACTACGCTTTTATCTCGCTACTAAAAAACAACACAATTTTTTGCTTAAACGACGGACCTATTACGTCGCTACATTCCGTATAGGCTTACATAGTTAGTATATGATTGGAGTCGTTTTGTACAGGATTATATATTTAAATAAAAAGTTGCAAATAGTTTTTTTAATAGTAATAACTAAAATATTTTCATCTAAACGTCAAATTCAAAGGAGAGTTACATCTAAGAAATTAAGAGTAATAGTTGATTAATTAAGAGCCTTATACCGACGCTGTAAGTAAGTTCAGCGGAGCAGCATGAAAAAAATACGTATTGCTCTATTCAAGATTATATTGGACTCATAGAATCTCTGATTGTTAGCATGAGCATGAAAAAAATACGTGCTGTGCGATTCATGGACATAATGGACTCATAAAACGTATGTTAGTTAGCAAGATCAAACGAGAATAGCTTGAGTTCATCGGATCAGTGTGAAAATAAGTACGTACTGATCGATTTATGGGCATATTGTACTCAAATAAACCCCAATTTCTTACAAGAGGTAAGGTGTGCAGGATAAATTCATCGGAGCATTATGAAAAGAAATACATATTGCGCCATTCAAGGTTCTGTTGAACTCATAGAATCTCGGTTTGTTAGCCTGAGCTTAAGTTCATTGGAGCAGCATGAAAATAATAATAGCGTTCACGGGCATATAGGGCTCATAGAATCTCCATGCTTGTTAACAAGAGCCAGAGTGAACAGTTTAAATTCATCGGAACAAAATGAAAAAAGAACGTACTGAGCCATTCATGGCATATTGGACTCAAAGAATGTGATCAGCTTAAGTTCATCGGATCAGTATAAAAATAAATGCAGTACATACATGTACTCAAAGAATCATAAATCACATTATAACCTAATACAACACCACACCAAACATCGATTTTGATACACTATTTTCCACAAACCGTAAAATAAATTTAAATGTCTACATGTTTTATGTTTGATTGTACATGAACAATGTTTTTTCTTTTTAAATTTTATGATTTTAAACTACGTTAATTGTTTTTATATACATATTTTGCTTGCAAAGCATTAAACGCTACCTCATATTCAATT
Organism: Musca autumnalis; assembly: GCF_047663935.1. Taxonomy (NCBI): domain Eukaryota; kingdom Metazoa; phylum Arthropoda; class Insecta; order Diptera; family Muscidae; genus Musca; species Musca autumnalis. The sequence continues at coordinate 161,702,751 of NW_027411866.1, read as the reverse complement.
ATAATTATAGCTTATTCTGAATTATAAAAATTATACCAGAGTAGTTATTTACTTGTCAAACATTCAATGTACGTCATATTCAAAGATTAAATCATAATTATAACTTATTTTTAAGATATTAATATTTTTATAATTATCATCATGGAGTAGTTCAATTTGCAATTTAATTGTAATCGGGCTTAAAATTGCATTATATGAAATAAATAAATAACTGCTCTGAGAGCTTATAGGGACTGTAGAATTTTTTAAGGCTCTTTTACTCCTCAGGTTTAGAGTACAATTACTCACACAACTTAAAGGGGTAGGTAAGCATTTTAAACTTCCCTATTTATATCAGTTATTTCATAGGACAGATCTCTGGTAAAGTTATAAAAATCGCTGTCAATGCTACGACAATTAATACAACACCAACTAATAGCCCGTTTAGATTAGTCATTTTAAATCGACTGGATTTCTAAATCCAACTTTCAAATCCTAGTTGTTTAGACTAGTCTAAAATTATATAAGATGTCAGTCAGCTGATCTTTGTTTACGTATACATACGCGAATTTGCAAAAAGAATTGCTTGAAAATTAAAAATGGAATGGAATAATGCAAAAAATTATCTGACAAATTGCTATTAAATATGTTGTTTACATTTGCTCTGTTCCAGAACCTGCAAGAAGCTACTATTTTTTACTACGATAACATTTTTCCCTTTATGTTATCGGAAAAAATAGTAAAAAGTAGTAGATTCTTGCAGTTCTGGAACAAACCATATATATATTAAATTAAATGGCCTGTTCCCGTACTTTATAAATTGGTAAAAGTTATAAAAGTCGTAAACGATTTTCATATAAATTTTGTGTACGGGAACGCAAAATGTGTAAAAGTGGTAAAAATTTTAAAAACTTTTTAGTTCTGGAACAGAGCTAAAGCTACATCTATTTTATTTTTATTTAATATTTTTTTTTTTTCTATTTTTCCTCTTCTGTTTGTTTTTGTGTGTTTGTGTTTACAGTTATTTGAAAAATTTTAAGTAATAGGGTTATGACTTTTTTGCAAACTCACATCCCTGTGTCATATTTTGATGAGCTTTTGCACAATATTAGATAAAATCTTAATTACAAGGTGATTCGATAGAAAAAAACTCACGCACAAAAAGCTTTTAAATTTTTATAGATGAGCTTTTTGGAAAATTTTTGGAGTCACTTTAACTCAAAACAATCGTTAAAGCCACACGACATATCCAGAATGACATAAGCTTTTGTTTCTCACCAATTTTTCATTCATTTTCATTTCATCATTTTATATTGAACGTGCTTTGTGCGGGATGTTTTTCAATATTTAAATGGAATAAAAATTATTTTAGTCATTACTAGGCAAAAAGTCACTTATTCGTGCAACAGGAAAACAATTTTGGAGCAAATCTTTAATAGGCAGAAGTTCATTCACTCTCGCTACAGGAAATCATTTTTGAGAATAAAGGTCAAAAAGTCATAACCCTAGCAAATAAACGACACATGAACGTAGTTGCCAATATTGGTACAGACTGCAATAGTTGCATTTTTAGAAGCAAAAAGCAGTGTTGTATATCAAAATATTTCGATTTAACATTTTTTAGGAAACGTTTTTTAGCCACAACAATGAACTGGTAAAAATATTTCATCGAATGGACCATAAATATGGGTTTTAAATTTAAATCTATTTGTGTAATAGGTCCAAACATATCTATTACACCAGTTATCGAAGAACTGTAAAAACCAAGTAAATATAATTGTCAACCAATATTCCGGCTGGTTTCTGTGACCTGACGCATTTAGTGTACAAATATTGACAAATTTAAATTCTAAGGAACGGAATAAACAAAACGTACTATCCTTTGACGAGACTCGAAAATCAATATAAAATATTTTACATATTTTTATGAAAAAAATGGTCGCACGATGCAAATTGTCACACGGTGGGGTGAGATCCCAAAAAAACGGAGATTAATTCAGGGAAGCATTTGGGTGGTCTTGAGCTACAGAGGGCAAACAAAAATCATAGAATTTTATCTACTATTTACGATCAACCACCAATTCAATGGTCAGTGATCACTTCGACAATTTTTGTTCGCTCTCTCCTTCAACATACTTTAACCAATAAACACGTTAGACCAAACAACCATCAGTGTTATATTATTACTCCATCACGGTAAGTACTACTTGACTTAAGAAAACGAAGATTACAGCCAATCGACTAAAAATAATCAGCGTTCGTTTTAAAACCCGAGAAAAGTTTATACCTTTGTTCCTCCTCGGAAGAAACCACTATCACCCTAAAAGCTAGCGAAATTCAAATTACCAATTCTTTTCACAAAGTAATACTTACAAATAATTTCTTCGTCAAGTTTTTACATTTAGTTTTGAGATCTATTTACCACCTTTATTTGAAGTAAAGGAGGATACGCTTTAATTGCAATTATTAAAAAAGAGGTGGGTATATTATCTGTGGACGATTTGCCAGACTGTGCATTCTTCGGGGAAATCGTCTCGGCTCATACTCGAAATCTAATTTATTCCCCTGCACACAACATTTCATTGTATTTCTTCTTACAGGTGTTATTTTTTGCAATAATGTTGCTTTTCCGCTGGAATCGATATACGCCTTCATAGGACTTTTTACTATCTTCTTTGTTAATGGAAGATCCAACGTATGTTTTTGCGACATTTTTTCTGAAAGTGAACATAAATTGTGTAAACAAAATGCATACATGTCACTCATTGACTCAAAAAGTGTCACATCTCAAAAAGCTTTTTCGCGAAAAACGCGTTGTAAGTTGTCGATTGAAAGTCAACAAAATATTCAGTGCTAAATTTCTGTGCACTTTCAAGCTTGATTTAATGTTTTATGGTCCCATCGACGAAAATTGCTACCAGTTCATTGTTGTGGCAAAAAAAGAATTCAAAAATTGTGAAAAACAGATCGGATTTTGATATAGCCCCGATAAGCTGATTTTGGGCCCTATATAATAACTATATCGAAATGTGATCCGATGTTCACAATTTTTTAGGATACGTTTTTTAGCCACAACAATGAACTGGTAAAAATATTTCATCGAATGGACCATAAATGTGGGTTTTAAATTTAAATCTATTTGTGTAATTGGTCCAATACATATCTATTACACCAATTATCGAAGAATTGTAAAAACCAAGTAAATTTAATTGTCAACCAATATTCCGGCTGGTTTCTGTGACCCAACGCTTTTAGTGTACAAATATTGAAAAATTTAAATTCTAAGAAACGGAATAAACAAAACGTACTATCCTTTGACGAGACTCGAAAATCAAAATAAAATATTTTACATATCGTCACACAGTGGAGTGAGATCCCAAAAAACGGAGATAAATTCAGGGAAGCATTTGGAAGATTACAGCCAATCGACTAAAAATAATAAGCGTTCGTTTTAAAAGCCGAGAAAAGTTTATACCATTGTTCCTCCTCTGAAGTAAAGGAGGATACACTTTAATTGCAATTATTAAAAAAGAGGTGAGTATATTACCTGTGGACGATTTGCCGGACTGTGCATTCTTCGGGGAAATCGTCTCGACACATACTCGAAATCTAATTTATCCCCCTGGGCACAACATTTCATTGTCTTCCTTTTTACTGGATTTATTTTTTGTAATAATGTTGCTTTTCCGCTCGAATCGATATACGCCTTCACAAGACTTTTTAAAATCGCGAAAAACGCGTTGTAAGTTGTCAATTGAAATTCAACAAAATATTCAGTGCTAAATTTTTGTGTACTTTCAAGCATGATTTAATGTTTTATGGTCCCATCGATGAAAACTTCTACGAGTTCATTGTTGTGGCAAAAAAAAAAAATTTATATAAAAATTGTGAAAAACAGATCGGATTTTGATATAGCCCCGATAAGCCGATTTTGGGCCCTATATAATAACTAGACATCGGATTTTTGCATATTTTTGAAAATTATATTGCAAATAATTCCTTTATTAAACAATAGAAGCTGGAGCTTTGTACGTATTATTGATTATTTTCAATATTCAATCTGTAGGGTTCGTGGTGAGACCACTAATCCTAATATTTGGGGGTTTTGTCTTTTATTATAATTTATTTAAATATTATTGCACAGGTGAATATAACGAAACAGACGTTTCCGTCCAATAACGTATTTATCCACTTTGTGTAAGTATGTATTTATTATTGAGGGTCGAAACAGACAATTATGTCCAATTTCGTCCACACAATATTATTTTATATTTTTTTAATAAAAGACGGGGTTGTTCCTGGTTTTGATACTTTATTTTCAAAAGCAATCACAAGAATGACAAAATTCTGATTATGCGTCGTCTTATATAGACAACAAAATAGAGATCATAACACATGATTCCAAACAAAATTGAGAGTGATTGAGTTAAACGAAATAATCACAAAAACAAATGTCACAAGTAAAAATAGTCAAGCATACAAGTTACTCAAAATAAGGCAAACAATAAAGTAGAGCTTTAAAATAAAGAGAGATCGATAATACACGCATTACAATTAATCTCAAAAATAACGTGATAATAACCTGTCACTCAAATGTAATTATTAAACTCATTCATTACAAACATAATTCTCATTGATTCTCTTGAGTTATTGATTGAAAGTAATAAAACAAAAAAAAACACTCAAAAGAAAAAGTTAGTTCGAGTAAAATATAAAATGATTTGATCTCATTTAAAGACAAAAATCGTAACATAAATAAATCATTATATAAATGAATATTAATAAAATAGCAGTCCGCTACAGCCTCCCCCTCTGCCTCAGAAATCGTCCCTGATGATGTGGCAGCATTAGACATCTTGGGAATGTTTCCTTTTCCTCAGAGATCTTCTCAATGGCACTTCGACAGTGGTATTTCCTGGGTTTGTTGTATCCGGAACATTTACATTTGTTGTTGCGCTGATAGCATTTTTTGTATTTTCTGTGGATTGGTTATCATTGGTGGCACATTTGTTGCACTTCTTCGGTCTTCCCCTTTGCCGTAAGGGATAAACTGGAACCTCTTCACGTCCAACATATAAATCTAAATCGGATGAATGGTATGTTGCTAGTGGTACTGTGGGATTTTCTAGCGATGCAACCGTATATGTGTTAGAGCCCTTTTTATCAATGACAACATATGGACCGTCACGCCGTGGGACAAATTTAGATGTAAGACCTTTATCTTTGTTGCTAAGAATATGGGTAGAGACGAGCACATGATCACCAATTTGAATTTTCTTCTGTGGGATTCTTTTCGCATCAACATATGCTTTATTTTTATCTTGCATCGTTTCTTCGTTCTCTTTAGCCCTTTTAAAAGTATCTGCAAGTCTAAGCAGGTGTGGAGTAATTTGCGGTATAAAATTTTCGGCGTTTACAATAGCACGTAGATCATGTTGCACATCCACTGGGGTTCTTAGTTCTCTTCCGAACGTAAGATATGCAGGAGTATAATTGGTTGTGGAACATCTAGCAGTGTTCATGGCGAATCTGATTGCTGGAAGATTCTTATCCCATAATGTGTGATCTTTACCAACATGAATAGACAACTGCACTTTTAAGTCCCTATTTTTCCTTTCTACGGGATTAGCTTCCGGATGGTAGACAGGTGTAAAACTTTGTTCAATTTTCAAACAGTAGGTCAACTTCTGCATCACTGATGAAATAAACTGAGAACCATTATCTGAATGGATCCTTCTTGGGATTCCATATCTCAGGAACACTTCATTTAATAATATTATGGCACAGTTTTCAGCCGATGCTTCTCTAAGAGCAAATAACTCCGTCCAGCGACTACACAAATCTTCGACTATTAATATCCACTGATTTCCTCTTTTAGTACTTGGCAATGGTCCAAAAAGATCAACCGCAACAATTTCAAATCTCTGGTTACTAGATACTGTCTGAAGTAAACCAGAAGGTTTCATATTAGTAGCTTTATATCTCTTACAATCAATGCACGATTTTATATATTGATGAATTTCAGATCTCATTTTCGGCCAATAATAGTGAGGAGTAATGCGGTTTATAGTCCGTTCAATACCATAGTGTCCAGCTGTCGGCTCATCGTGGTGATTATAAAGAATAATACTTCTCATTGATTTTGGAACAACCAGTTGTCCATTTTCTGTATCTTCTTCATGACAAAATCTATATAGGACTCCATCTTGCATGATAAAGCCTCTGTTGATGTAACGAATCACGTTTTCATCATTATTTTCGAAGGATTCGATTATATCCTTAATATCTTCATCCTCCATTTGTGCTTTTCTAATCTCCTCAGCCCCTTTCCGCGGAAAATCAATCCTTATGGAACAAATTTCACAAGTGTTAACATCGTGATTTTCTTCAGAACATGGTGGTCTCGATAGAGTATCGGCAACAGCATTTTTACGTCCAGGTGTATAACCAAAGGTGATATTATACATTTGGAGTTGTAATGCCCACCTGGCGAGACGTGGGACTTTTCAAACTGAAGAGCCATTTCAACGGTTGATGGTCCGTAAGCACTTGTACTTCTGATCCTTCGATATATCCTCGAAACTTTTGGACTGCCAAGACCACCGCCAAGGCTTCACGTTCTGTGGTTGAATAGTTTCTTTCGGCTGGAAGTAACAATCTGCTGGCATATTCTATAGGATGTTTTTCATCCTTCTCCACCTGGATTAATACAGCTCCCAAGGCATAAGGCATCTGTCATTATTTTAAAAGGTTTTGTCTCATCAATTTGCTTCAAAATTGGAGGTGAAACTAGGAGATGTTTTAGTTTTTCAAAAGCAGTTTGCTCCCTTTCTGTCCAGACCCATTTAGCATTTTTCTTTGTGAGATCAGAAAGTGGTTTTGACACGTCTGCGAATCCTGGAATAAAACGTCTATACCACGAGCATGTTTGTAAAAAGGATATGACCTGCTTTGGATTCAAAGGCCTGGGGCGTTTCATAATAGCCTGGGTTTTCTCGGGGTCAACTTTTAATCCTTCTGTCGTTAATATGTGACCGAGATATTTAACTTTCGGTAGGCAAAAATGACATTTATCACGGTTTAAATGGAACCCAAAACTCCGAAGTCTTTGGAAAGTTTTCCTCAAATCCATTATGTGACTTTCTAAGCTACTTGAGCATATAATAATGTCATCCAAATAAGCCAGAATTGTAATATTCGGTAAACCTGTCCGAAATTTGTCTATCAATCGCTGGAATGTCGCCGGCGCATTCTTCAATCCGAAAGGCATTCTATTGAAGACGAAAATTCCAAACGGCGTTGTAAATGCGGTCTTTAATTTATCCTTTTCCGCTATTTTAATCTGCCAATATCCGGATCTCAAATCAAGGGTCGACATGAAAGGAGTTGTCTTCGCAGTATGTAGAAGATCATCCATTCTGGGAAGAGGATATGTATCAGTTACTGTTATAGCATTCAAACGTCGGTAGTCTACGCAGAGTCTAATTTTGTTATCCTTCTTTGGAATTAAGACAACCGGAAATGCCCATGGAGACTCCGTTTCTGCTATTATATTTTTCCTCAACATTTCATCCAACTCTTGTTTTAGCAAAGTCTTCATTCTCGGAGATATTCGGTATGGCGCAGTGGAAATTGGGCTATGACTGCCAGTATTAATATAGTGTTCTACTTCAGATATGGGAACATCTATATCTTCAAAAATCTTATTCTCTTCTTTAAGTAGATTTTCAATAGACTCTTTTTCAGAATCATTAAGAAGAATTGCCTCATTAGACCATCTTTTGCTTTTTCATAGGAGGAAATAAGTCTGAGGACCTGTCTATATCTACTTCTTGAGATAGCGAATCCGCAAATAATTTGTTGGTATATGCTGGAGAATAGTTATTATTTTCAGAATTTAGAGACTCAAACTGTCTGAAAAATTCTTTTACATCATCTCTATACTTCTTCTGCGGATCTTCAATCATAATATTGTTTATTGGGGCAGCTTCTTGCATTTTGAAAAGGAAATATTTGTCAGGTTGATCTTTAAAATACCATGCTCTTTGTGCAAGATCAAGGACTATACCACATTCTTCGAGGAAATCTATACCAAGAAGAGTTCTATTTCCCCTTGCTTTCGGCAGGCATATGAATTTAATACGTTTAAACCTTTTTCTATTATTATGCTCGCTGTTGTTGAAAACACGACTTCGTTGCGGACGATTCCATCAGCTAGAACAATTTGTGATAAGACTTTTCCAAATGGCATTCCAATGGCCTTAAATTTATCAAACAAAATTTGTCCTGCAACACTTGTTCTTGCCGCTGTGTCAAGGTATGCTTCTCCATTCATAGCTTGTATATTGACATCTATAACTTGAACATTTCGTCCTGCAATACCTGTACTTAGGGCATTAAAATCCAATTTTTCTGTACTAGTGCCGGGTTTAACTTTATTACAGAAAGGACAGTTAGATCGGTAGTAACCAGCAGCACCGCATCCATAGCAATTGAGCTTTGTTTCTGGAGCTTTTACATTAGAATGCTTATCGGCTTCCATTTTCTTATAACAATTTTCTACAGTGTGGTTCTTTTTGCGACAATATGAACATTTCACCTGCCTTTTACTGGGATTTTCAGTATCAGATTTTTGATCTATTTTCTCCTGCCTGTTTTCGTTAACCAACATTTCAACTTCCCTGGCTTTAGCCAACAATTCTTGAAAGGATGAAAGGCAACTTGTCAGACAACTGGGCAAACAAAGATCTTTTACGGCATACAAATGCATCTGTAGTTTCAAAAATTTTCTGTTTGTCTTGATAAATCTCGCTATATATGCGCCAATCTGGCTTTGGAGGAGCAAACGCTTTTCTCAAAAGATCAATAGCCTCTTGGAACGTTTTAGCTTCATCTTGTACACCCTGCCACCATGTGGAAGCGTAACCCTCGAGAAGTAATGGAAGGCTATTAAGTGCATGGACATCAGCAATATTCTCCGATTCTTTATATACCAATTTGGTCGCAATAAAATCTTCAATTTTGGTCGAATTTCTGTCTCCACTGAAACGAGATGTGCATGTGCTAAAAGTACTATTCCTTGGTCTTTCCCTGACTGCTAATCCACCCAGAAGATTTCTAAACATTTCTTCACTAACATTGAAAAATACCGGGGAGTTTGCGGGAGTTCGAGCTTCATTCAACAAAGGGGCATTATTAGCATTTATACCACTTCTATTTGGATCTGTATTTTGTTGAGGAACATGGTTCTGATTAACACCAGACACGCCTGGTAATTCACCATCCACCTGGTTCATGGAACCTTGACGAATCGGTGGTGTGTTTCTTGGACTTCGTCTCATATCCCACAATTTTTAAAATCACAGAGACTTGGTAACCCTTTTTCACGGAGTTGGAGCAACTTCTCTCAGCAATTAGGCAGAATTACAACAACCAAATGATACCTCACCAATGTACCAACCACAACAACAACAAACCCTTTGCAGTACCAGAATTACGTTTGCAGACGCTAAAACGCAATATGTATATTATGGATTCTGCAACCAAGATTTGTATTAAACATCCAATTGATGATACTTGGTAATTTTCCAAAATTTTTATGTATTATTTTTCGTTGGGCGCCACTTGTAGGGTTCGTGGTGAGACCACTAATCCTAATATTTGGGGGTTTTGTCATTTATTATAATTTATTTAAATATTATTGCACAGGTGAATATAACGAAACAGACGTTTCCGTCCAATAACGTATTTATCCACTTTGTGTAAGTATGTATTTATTATTGAGGGTCGAAACAGACAATTATGTCCAATTTCGTCCACACAATATTATTTTATATTTTTTTAATAAAAGACGGGGTTGTTCTTGGTTTTGATACTTTATTTTCAAAAGCAATCACAAGAATGACAAAATTCTGATTATGCGTCGCCTTATATAGAGAACAAAATAGAGATCATAACACATGATTCCAAACAAAATTGAGAGTGATTGAGTTAAACGAAATAATCACAAAAACAAATGTCACAAGTAAAAATAGTCAAGCATACAAGTTACTCAAAATAAGGCAAACAATAAAGTAGAGCTTTAAAATAAAGAGAAATCGATAATACACGCATTACAATTAATCTCAAAAATAACGTTATGCGAGAGCACACGTGATAATAACCTGTCACTCAAATGTAATTATTAAACTCATTCATTACAAACATAATTCTCATTGATTCTCTTGAGTTATTGATTGAAAGTAATAAAACAAAATACAAACACTCAAAAGAAAAAGTTAGTTGGAGTAAAATATAAAATGATTTGATCTCATTTAAAGACAATAATCGTAACATAAATAAATCATTATATAAATGAATATTAATAAAATAGCAGTCCGCTACACATCGAATTTGTATCATTGGAATGATATGAATCTATATAATAACGAAGTTACAATCTGTTGAAATTTCAAAAATATGCAAAAATCCGATGTCTAATAATAACTATATCGAAATGTGATCCGATGTTCACAATTTTTTAGGATACGTTATTTAGCCACATGGTAAAAGTATTTCATCGAATGGACCATAAATATGGGTTTTAAATTTAAATGTATTTGTGTAATAGGTCCAATACATATCTATTACACCAATTATCGAAGAATTGTAAAAACCAAGTAAATTTAATTGTCAACCAATATTCCGGCTGGTTACTGTGACACGACGCATTTAGTGTACAAATATTGACAAATTTAAATTCTAAGGAACGGAACAAACAAAACGTACAATCCTTTGACGAGACTCGAAAATCAATATAAAATATTTTACATATTTTTATGAAAAAATTGGTCGCACGATGCAAATTGTCACACGGTGGGGTGAGATCCCAAAAAAACGGAGATTAATTCAGGGAAGCATTTGGGTGGTATAATGTTAATATTTGTTTATGTCACCCTCCCATCTCTGAATTTTCAAAACTTGAACTACAGTGGGCAAACAGAAATCATAGAATTTTATCTACTATTTACGATCAACCACCAATTCAATGGTCAGTGATCACTTCGACACTTTTTGTTCGCTCTCTTCTTCAACCTACTTCAACCAATAAACACGTTAGACCAAACAACCGTCAGTGTTATATTATTACTCCGTCACGGTAAGTACTAGTTGACTTAAGAAAACGAAGATTACAGCCAATCGACTAAAAATAATCAGCGTTCGTTTTAAAAGCCGAGAAAAGTTTATACCTTTGTTCCTCCTCGGAAGAAACCACTGTCACCCTAAAAGCTACCGAAATTCAAATTAATAATTCTTTTCACAAAGTAATACTTACAAATAATTTCTTCCTCAAGTTTTTACATTTAGTTTTGAGATCTATTTACCACCTTTATCGGAAGTAAAGAAGGATACACTTTAATTGCAATTATTAAAAAAGAGGTGAGTATATTATCTGTGGACGATTTGCCAGACTGTGCTTTCTTCGGGGAAATCGTCTCGGCTCATACTCGAAATCATATACCTAAAAGCTACCGAAATTCAAATTAATAATTCTTTTCACAAAGTTATACTTACAAATAATTTCTTCCTCAAGTTTTTACATTTAGTTTTGAGATCTATTTACCACCTTTATCGGAAGTAAAGAAGGATACACTTTAATTGCAATTATTAAAAAAGAGGTGAGTATATTATCTGTGGACGATTTGCCAGACTGTGTATTCTTCGGGGAAATCGTCTCGGCTCATACTCGAAATCTAATTTATTCCCCTGCACACAACATTTCATTGTCTTTCTTCTTACAGGTGTTATTTTTTGCAATAATGTTGCTTTTCCACTGGAATCGATATACGGCTTCACAGGACTTTTTAGTATCTACTTTGTTAATGGAAGATCCAACGTATGTTTTTGCGACATTTTTTCTGAAAGTGAACATAAATTTTGTAAACAAAATGCATACATGTCGCTCATTGACTCAAAAAGTGTCACATCGCAAAAAGTTTTTTTCGCGAAAAACGCGTTGTAAGTTGTCGATTGAAATTCAACAAAATATTCATTGCTAAATTTCTGTGCACTTTCAAGCATGATTTAATGTTTTATGGTCCCATCGATGAAAATTTCTACCAGTTCATTGTTGTGGCAAAAAAAAAAAACGAATACAGATCGGATTTTGATATAGCCCCGATAAGCCGATTTTGGGCCCTATATAATAACTATATCGAAATGTGATCCGATGTTCACACTTTTTTAGGATACGTTTTTTAGCCACAACAATGAACTGGTAAAAATATTTCATCGAATGGACCATAAATGTGGGTTTTAGAGAATTTTCGTGAAAGTGCATCTTTGGCCCCATACAAATTACTATGGAAACAAAGATCGCCTGGGTGGCACGGGTTAATCTTAACCAATCGTCGTTTCATATATAAGGTTTTTGAGAGCTATTTACCACTTTTATCTGAAGTAAAGGAGGATACGCTTTAATTGCAATTATTAAAAAAGAGGTGAGTATATTACCTGTGGACGATTTGCCGGACTGTGCATTCTTCGGGGAAATCGTCTCGGCTCATAGTCGAAATCTAATTTATCCCCCTGCACACAACATTTCATTGTCTTCCTTTTTACTGGATTTATTTTTTTGTAATAATGTTGCTTTTCCGCTGGAATCGATATACGCCTTCACAGGACTTTTTACAGTCTTCTGTGTTAATGGAAGATCCAACGTATGTTTTTGCGACATTTTACCATTTATTTTTGATAGCTATTTACCTTTTGTATCTGAACTAAAGGAAGATACACTTTAATTGCAATTATTAAAAAAGAGGTTAGTATATTACCTGTGGACGATATGCCGGACTGTGTATTCTTCGGGAAAATCGTGTCGGCTCATACTCGAAATGTAATTTATTTCATTGTCTTCCTTTTTACTGGATTTATTTTTTGTAATAATGTTGCTTTTCCGCTGGAATCGATATACGCCTTCATAGGACTTTTTAAAATCTTCTTTGTTAATGGAAGATCCAACGTATGTTTTTGCGACATTTTTTCTGAAAGTGAATATAAATTGTGTAAACAAAATGAATACATGTCGCTCATTGACTCAAAAAGTGTCACATTTCAAAAAGTTTTTCGCGAAAAACGCGTTGCAAGTTGTCGATTGAAATTCAACAAAATATTCAGTGCTACATTTCTGTGCACTTTCAAGCATGATTTAATGTTTTATGGTCCCATCGACGAAAATTTCTACCAGTTCATTGTTGTGGCAAAAAACAAAACGAATATAAAAATTGTGAAAAACAGATCGGATTTTGATATAGTCCCGATAAGCCGATTTTGGGCTCTATATAATAACTATATCGAAATGTGATCCGATGTTCACAATTTTTTAGGATACGTTTTTTAGCCACAACAATGAACTGGTAAAAATATTTCATCGAATGGACCATAAATGTGGGTTTCAGAGAATTTTCGTGAAAATGCATCTTTGGCCCCATACAAAGATCGCCTGGGTGGCACAGGTTAACTTAACTAATCGTCGTTACATATATAAGGTTTTTGGTTCAAATGGAAAACATTTAGGGGTAGGAGTTTCAATCAATTAAAATGTTTTTTTTTTTGTTTTGGTCGGTCTAACGAACGTTTTAAAAACCAAATAAGAGAGGGTTATAGTCGGACAGGGCCGACCATGTGGCACCCTACTCCACTACCTGTGGGCAGGGACGTAGCCAGAATCTCATTTCGGGGGGCCCACCGGACCAACATTTTGGAAGTTCATGTTAGCAAAAATTTGTTATTTAATAAAGATCTAAACATTGATTTAGACTTTTATTGCTGACGATGTATGACGACATTCACCAATTTTTTCTTGTTTTTAGAACACTTTGCAAAATCATAAATCGGTTTTAATATACATATGAATGTTAAATTCAATGATAGTCACATATATTTTTGAGCATATCATTTACATATCAAATTGGAGGCCGTCGTCAGTAAACTTCAGGAATAGGCTATAACCCACATCGAGATGATATAAGTACGATTCATTTCGGTAAGACCAACGTAGTTTAATGACCGAAACTTAAGAAAGAGAATGCAATCATAAAACCATAGGAATATCTTAAAATATTTAAAATAGTGTAATTTTTTTTTTGACTTCGACATATTTATTTATTTGTGCATATTGAAATCGGTTCAGATTTTTCTTGTAAATAAGACTAAAAAACATCAAGTAAGGGTTGTTATTGATCCATGCACTACGATAAGCGAAATATCGAAGAAGCTAGTAGACGTTTTGGGGCTTTGTACAACCACTCTTGGGGATGAAGTTATCTGTGGAATAACCATTGCCTCTCGACAATCCTCCAATACACTTTTAGAAACAACAATGCGTGTCAACAATCATATTTCTATGGATACCCCCAGCCGGAGTCTAGATCCTTCCATAGCGCTCAAATTCTCGAATATTGCGCTAGCTGATCCACAATTTTTCAAATCTTTACCTTTTGCTATTGTTTTGGGATCGGATTTGTATGGACGTGTTATTTTACCCGTAGTGCGATTCTGTAACTTTTTTAAATAACCAACCGACATTGGTAGTTAACGAAAATATTCGGTTGAGTTAACGAATGTGCTATTCTGTAACTTTATGTTACCGATTGTAGAAATCGTTAGCACTACCGACGAATATCGATGGAAAGACAAATTGTCAAATATTATATTTGAATATTTATTAATGTATTTTTTAATTAAACATATTATTTTTCGCAAATACAGGACGTAAAAAGCGTAAGGGAGACAAAAAGGTCTGCTTTTTGATGAAATGTGCTAAATAAGTACATATTTGCAAGTATCCCAACAATGCGTAACAATAGGGTGTACTTCTAGCGTGTGTATGTACTTCTAGGACTTAAGCCCTCAGTACGGCATTGAAGCCAATGGAAGCTTCCTAGACAGATAGTATTAAGGACATTGGTATAGGTCTTACATAGCAGTACCACACTCGGGTTCTTTTGATGCATTTGCTAACGTTTTTCCTCTTTAATAATTAAAACAAAGGTTAGCGCAGCCTTATTGAGACAAATCATCTGAAGGCATTCACATAAGTGTTAACTATGTAAGATAACATGGGGCAGCTTCGCCACTGTTGCGCTTTCGTCAGCGCCGATTTAATTGATACTACATAAAGATCGTCCAAGGGAATGTTACGAGTTAATCGAAGATCTACAACTTTCACATTTATGCAGTTTCTATAAAATCGGCGCTGGGGTAATCACAACTGTGACGAAGCTGCCCCCTGTTATCTTGCATAGTTAGCACTTATGTAAATGCCTTAAGAAGATTTTTTCAATAGGGTGGAATTTACCTTGTGTGCCCTCTTTATTATCTTCATATACATATGTTCATATAAATACACCGTTGTTAAAACAACTCATCAAAATACAGCAATAATGTACTGTCGTTAAGACTTAAAGACTACTTTTTTTGGTTGTTAACTTAACAATAATTTTCGGTAATTAACGACAAAATTTACCGACAAAAATCGTTAAAACTGGTTACAGAATAGCACATACCGAAAATTATCGTTTACTATCGACATTCGTCGTTAATTCTGTCGTTAATTAGTTACGGAATCGCAGTACTGTAGTGGGATTCTGTAACCTTTTTTCTACCGAACCGATATTGATAATTAACGAAAATTGTCGGCTGAATTACCGAAAGTGCTATTCTGTAACTCAATGTTATCGATACAAAAATGTTAGCGACGAATATCGGTAGAATGACGGAATTTAAAAGAAGATACACGTCATTTCAAAAATGAAAAGAGTATACGAAGTATATAAATTATTCTAACTTTTAAACGTTTCTTGTTTTTTACGAGAAATAGGGTAAATCACACCTTAATCGAAATAATGCTCATTCAAAGTTAACATAATTCAAATTTCTAATGAAATTATTTAAATCACTATTGTATATAAAATAAGTATGTTTCAAATTACATGTAGAAAAATTCAACTTTAGGACATGATTTATTTGAAATATAAGCCATGGAATTGACATTTAAAATCCAGTGGGTTTATTAAATATTAAAAATCTTAGTTAAAACTACGTTTACATACATATAACTATACTTTATTTTTTTAATTCCGGGGTATTTTAATTGTCAAATCCGGAAGATTTAAAATCCCAACATTTAATATGTATATTTTGAAAATTAATATTTAAATTGTGTATATTGATCTGTCATATCAGAATTACGTATTATCAGGGAATTGGACGACCATGGTGATATTCTTCTTTCTTTTAATGTTGATGCTAATCGAAACCACCAATACATTTTTATATGGGTAGCAACTGTTACGGAATATATCCTTTAAAATATTATGTTCGTTCTGAAAATAGATATTATTTTCTCAGAGATTTTTCCCGCAATTTCATACATTATTTTATAAAATGTATCCATTTCTAATTTTTCATAAGCTTCCTATTATTGAAAGGATCCTCCATATGCCGCAGAATTTTCTTTTTTATGCCTAAAGAAATGTATCTCAGCTTATGTTTTTATTTGCCATGAAATATATTCCAAAAACGTTTCTAAAAAAATGATTTTCATTGATTTTTTTGTTTAAAATATGAAAATTCTTTTATATCGGTAGACTTATCGACTCCTTTTTTTCGTCGGTAACTGACCGATGATTTTCGATAAGTACCGACATAAAAATCGGTAAAATTTGTATACAGAATAGCACATACCGACAAATATCGTTAACCATCGACATTTGTCGTTAATTCCATCGGTAAAGAGTTACAGAATCGCACTACTGCTCTTTTACCTAGCGATGGTAATTTCCCGGTGGCTATTAATACCATTTTCGGTTGGATGCTATCAGGATTAGGCCGGGGCGATTTGTATGGAAGGAAAAAAGTGTTATCGGGCGCCTGGAGTTTCTGATTCTTGGGATTGTACTGAGCAAAAAAGTCAACTAGACCATATGTCTACGGTGAAAATCGAGCCCCCGGATTTTGACTTGAAGTTATTTTTCAAGGATTTTTGGATATTTTGGCATATAAGAACCAAACCACTGAGATTTTTGATCCAACACAAAGACAACAATTGTAGCCAAGACAATAATAAATAACTCTCTAGTACATCGCAAAAGCATTAGAACGCTCCTTCAGGTAGTTATGGCCTCGAGAAGGTGCACATTTTTCGGAAAATATCGATAAATGACACTGTGCTAGAAAATGGGACTCAAAGTCAGTGGGTGGAAAATTCCTTTTGGAGATGAAAGCCCTTGGTGAGTGTACTAAGAACCCAAAAGGAAATATTCACCATAGGTCAAGTTTCCGAGATATCGCGTGATTAATGGTTTAATTTTGGCCCCTTAATTTGTGAGAAAATAGCTTCATATCTCTCTAAAGCGTTATTGTAGCTTCATTTTGACATTACATTTCTTCGGTCAAATCGAATGGTGAATCTTTTTGTAGAATATTTCATCCCTCTAACTCAATTCCTTTCATGTCCTTTTCGTCCTTTATTTTTTGAACCGTAGTAAAAGTAACACAAGACGAGATTTTACAGCATCCAAATATTCTACAAAAATGTTGTTCAGAAGATTTTAGGTACGGTTCTCATTGATGACTAATCGATATTTCCCCGTTTTCATGGTCCTTTTACAACTTTGTTGGTTCCGTAGCTAGAAAAAAACAGCTTTCTTAAACCGATTTTGATGTAAAATATCACTGGTTGAAAAATTCTTTTTGGCGATGAAAGTGCATGATAAAAAAAACAACATAACATAAATTCATCTCGCCATAACTCAGAAGTTTGACCTATCTGACCTATATTTTACATCAAAATCGGTTTAAGAAAGCTGTTTTTTTAATAATGATTTAATAATAATGTCAAAATGAAGCTACAATAACGCTTTAGAGAGATATGAAGCTATTTTCTCACAAATTAAGGGGCCAAAATTAAACCATTAATCACGCGATATCACGGAAACTTGACCTATGGTGAATATTTCCTTTTGGGTTCTTAGTACACTCACTAAGGGCTTTCATCTCCAAAAGGAATTTTCCACCCACTGACTTTGAGTCCCATTTTGTAGCACAGTGTCATTTGTCGATATTTTCCGAAAAATGTGCACCTTCTCGAGGTCATAACTACCTGAAGGAGCGTTCCAATGCTTTTGCGATGTACTAGAGAGTTATTTATTATTGTCTTGGCTACAATTGTTGTCTTCGTGTTGGATCGAAAATCTCAGTGGTTTGGTTCTTATATGCCAAAATATCCAAAAATCCTTGAAAGATAACTTCAAGTCAAAATCCGGGGGCTCGATTTTCACCGTAGACATATGGTCTAGTTAACTTTTTTGCTCAGTACAATCCCAAATCCATTGAAATAAATAGAAATTTCGCTGCTTTTCGGTTATGTGTGTGTAAGAAAGTAAGTCCGTAGTCACACGTACACATTTTTCGGTAAAATAAAATGTATTTTTTACATTTTTTTATAAAATAAAGGCAGGTGTTTATTCTTCTTTACATTTCTGTGAACTACTTTTGCATAATTTCAAGAAAATCATTGACATTTCCGCCATTTGCACCTCCAAATTAATGGCGATGACAACTTAACGATAATATCGATAGCAATCGATATTTTAAAACATTATATCGAAAATATCTAATGTTGGGAATATCGATGGTTTGCCAGCCCTATCAGGATGTTGTATTGGCTAATTATAACAAACTACATCTTCTTATATTTTACCTTTACAATATTATATGTATATATTTTTTGAATTTGGATTACTACAACATATTATACATATATGAATTATAATAACTATAAGTATTTAAGTTTAATTCGAATATCGATTTATTATCAACAAGTTGTAAGAACAATGTATCTTAATTTCCATGTTGCAATACTGCAATGGGGGGTGGTGATGTTTATGTCACCCTCCCATCTATGAATTTTCAAAACTTGAGCTACATAGGGCAAACAAAAATCATAGAATTTTATCTACTATTTACAATCAACCACCAATTCAATGGTCAGTGATCACTTCGACACTTTTTGTTCGCTCTCTTCTTCAACATACTTCAACCAATAAACACGTTAGACCAAACAACCATCAGTGTTATATTATTACTCCGTCACGGTAAGTACTAGTTGACTTAAGAAAACGAAGATTACAGCCAATCGACTAAAAATAATCAGCGTTCGTTTTAAAAGCCGAGAAAAGTTTATACCTTTGTTCCTCCTCGGAAGAAACCACTATCACCCTAAAAGCTACCGAAATTCAAATTACCAAATCTTTTCACAAAGTAATACTTACAAATAACTTCTTCGTCAAGTTTTTACATTTAGTTTTGAGATCTATTTACCACCCTTATCGGAAGTAAAGGAGGATACACTTTAATTGCAATTATTAAAAAAGAGATGAGTATATTATCTGTGGACGATTTGCCAGACTGTGTATTCTTCGGGGAAATCGTCTCGGCTCATACTCGAAATCTAATTTATTCCCCTGCACACAACATTTCATTGTCTTCCTTTTTACTGGATTTATTTATGGAAGATCTAACGTATGTTTTTGCGACATTTTTTCTGAAAGTGAACATAAATTGTGTAAACAAAATGCATACATGTCGCTCATTGACTCTAAAAGTGTCACATCTCAAAAAGCTTTTTCGCGAAAAACGCGTTGTAAGTTGTCGATTGAAATTCAACAAAATATTCAGTGCTAAATTTCGGTGCACTTTCAAGCATGATTTAATGTTTTATGGTCCCATCGATGAATATTGCTACCAGTTCATTGTTGTGGCAAGAAAAAAAAAACGAATACAAAAATTGTGAAAAACAGATCGGATTTTGATATAGCCCCGATAAGCCGATTTTGGGCCCTATATAATAACTATATCGAAATGTGATCCGATGTTCACACTTTTTTATGATACGTTTTTTAGCCACAACAATGAACTGGTAAAACTATTTCATCGAATGGACCATAAATGTGGGTTTTAAATTTAAATCTATTTGTGTAATAGGTCCAACACATATCTATTGAATCGAAGAATTGTAAAAACCAAGTAAATTTAATTGTCAACCAATATTCCGGCGGGTTTCTGTGACCTGACGCATTTAGTGTACAAATATTGACAAATTTAAATTGTAAGGAACGGAATAAAAGTACGTTCGAGTCCTTTGACGAGACTCGAAAATCAATATAAAATACTTTACATATTTTTATGAAAAATTGGTCGCACGATGCAAATTGTCACGCGGTGGGGTGAGATCCCAAAAAACAAACGGAGATTAATTCAGGGAAGCATTTGGGTGGTATAATGTTAATATTTGTTTATGTCACCCTCCCATCTCTGAATTTTCAAAACTTGAGCTACAGAGGGCAAACTAAAATCATAGAATTTTATCTACTATTTACGATCAACCACCAATTCAATGGTCAGTGATCACTTCGACACTTTTTGTTCGCTCTCTTCTTCAACATACTTCAACCAATAAACACGTTAGACCAAACAACCATCAGTGTTATATTATTACTCCGTCACGGTAAGTACTAGTTGACTTAAGAAAACGAAGATTACAGCCAATCGACTAAAAATAATCAGCCTTCGTTTTAAAAGCCGAGAAAAGTTTATACCTTTGTTCCTCCTCGGAAGAAACCACTATCACCCTAAAAGCTACCGAAATTCAAATTACCAGTTCTTTTCACAAAGTAATACTTACAAATAATTTCTTCGTCAAGTTTTTACATTTAGTTTTGAGATCTATTTACCACCTCTATCGGAATTAAAGGAGGATACACTTTAATTGCAATTATTAAAAAAGAGGTGAGTATATTATCTGTGGACGATTTGCCAGACTGTGCATTCTTCGGGGAAATCGTCTCAGCTCATACTCGAAATCTAATTTATTCCCTTGCACACAACATTTCATTGTCTTCCTTTGTAATAATGTTTCTTTTCCGCTGGAATCGATATACGCCTTCACAGGACTTTTTACTACCTTCTTTGTTAATGGAACATTTTTTCTGAAAGTGAACATAAATTGTGTAAACAAAATGCATAAATGTCGCTCATTGACTCAAAAAGTGTCACATCTCAAAAAGCTTTTTCGCGAAAAACGCGTTGTAAGTTGTCGATTGAAATTCAACAAAATATTCAGTGCTAAATTTCGGTGCACTTTCAAGCATGATTTAATGTTTTATGGTCCCATCGATGAATATTGCTACCAGTTCATTGTTGTGGCAAGAAAAAAAAAACGAATACAAAAATTGTGAAAAACAGATCGGATTTTGATATAGGCCCGATAAGCCGATTTTGGGCCCTATATAATAACTATATCGAAATGTGAACCGATGTTCACACTTTTTTATGATACGTTTTTTAGCCACAACAATGAACTGGTAAAACTATTTCATCGAATGGACCATAAATGTGGGTTTTAAATTTAAATCTATTTGTGTAATAGGTCCAATACATATCTATTACACCAGTTATCGAAGAATTGTAAAAACCAAGTAAATTTAATTGTCAACCGATATTCCGGCTGGTTTCTGTGACCTGACGCATTTAGTGTACAAATATTGACAAATTTAAATTCTAAGGAACGGAACAAACAAAACGCACTATCATTTGAGGAGACTCGAAAATCAATATAAAATATTTTACATATTTTTATGAAAAAATTGGTCGCACGATGCAAATTGTCACACGGTGGGGTGAGATACCAAAAAAACGGAGATTAATTCAGGGAATCATTTGGGTGGTCTAATCTTAATATTTGTTTAAGTCACCCTCCCATCTCTAAGTTTTCAAAACTTGAGCTAAAGAGGGCAAACAAAAATCATAGAATTTTATCTACTATTTACGATCAACCACCAATTTAATGGTCAGTGATCACTTCGACACTTTTTGTTCGTTCTCTTCTTCAACATACTTTAACCAATAAACACGTTAGACCAAACAACCATCAGTGTTATATTATTACTCCGTCACGGTAAGTACTAGTTGACTTAAGAAAACGAAGATTACAGCCAATCGACTAAAAATAATCAGCGTTCGTTTTAAAAGCCGAGAAAAGTTTATACCTTTGTTCCTCCTCGGAAGAAACCACTATCACCCTAAAAGCTAACGAAATTAAAATTAATAATTCTTTACACAAAGTAATACTTACAAATAATTTCTTCGTCAAGTTTTTATACCCTCAGCCTTTAGGCTAAGGAGGGTATATACACTTTGATACGATGAAAATGTGCCTCATCGAAATAATGGTTTTAGACCCCAAGTATGTTTGGACGAAATGTGTTTCAGACAATTTGGAGACGATCTAGCCATGTCCGTCCGTCTCTCTGTCAGTCCTGCTGCCTGGAGCGCACGATAACTCTCGAAAAAATGAACCGATTCGGTTAAATTTTTGGCTTTCGTAATATTTTGCCCAAACTTAGTTTAAGTTCGAAGATGGGCTATATCGGTCCACTCCTTCCGGTACCTCCCCCACAAAAGTTCGGAAAATTTGTGCGCACGATAACTCTTGAAGGGGGTAACCGATTTGGTTCATACTTTGCCCATCGTGAAATATGTACCAGACATAGATGAGGTTCCAATATGGACTCAATAGGTCTATTCCGTCGGGCACCTCCCACACAAAATTTCGGAAAAGTTCAGTTTAGGACCTGCTCTCGAATCGCTTTGATTTTTGTTTTAGCAACTTGTATTCACTGCCCTCTATACGACGGTACAAGTTTCATCAGGGGCATACTTCTTGAGAAAATGGCCTGAAAGTTTCACAAAACCCCTATGACACCGTGTGAGGTGGTTGGAGCGCAAGATAACTCTCCAACGGATCTGCTGATTGGGTCCAAAATTTGGCCTTTGTAATATTTTGTCCAAACATAGTTTAAGTTCGAACAAAAGCCATATCGGTCCACTCCTTCAGGTACCTCCCCCACAATATTTCAAAAATGTTTGGAAAAATTGTTCGTAACTTTTGAAGGGAGTGGCCGAAATGGTCCATACTTTACACATCTTAATATATCTACCAGATATAGATCAGGTTCAAATATGGACTATATTTGTCCACTTCATCCAGTACCTCCCAAACAAAATTTCGGATAAGTTCACTTTAAGACCTGCTATCGAATTACTTTTATTTTTGTTGAAGCAACTTGCATTCGCTGCCTCAATTATGATGCTAAAAGTTGTTTCAGGGGCAAAACCACACTTCTTAAGCAGACAGCCCGAAGGGAGTAAAACCCCCCTATGGCACCATATGTAGTGGCTGGAGATCGACTTCCATAATAGTCAATGTCGACCCATTCTTTTAAGTAATTCCCCCGCAAAGCTTATGATCTCTAATCTAATCAACATTTTTGTCGATTCGTACGTTCAAAATTTTTAAAATCCTCTAAATACATACGTTTTTTGGAAAAAAAAAATTTTTAATATACACAGGCTGAGGGTATATCTCTGTCGGCCAATCCGACTGATACTTTTTGTACTTGTTACATTTAGTTTTGAGATCTATTTACCACCTTTATCTGAAGTAAAGGAGGATACACTTTAATTGCAATTATTAAAAAAGAGGTGAGTATATTACCTGTGGACGATTTGCCAGACTGTGCATTCTTCGGGGAAATCGTCTCGGCTCATACTCGAAATCTAATTAATTCCCCTGCACACAACATTTCATTGTCTTTCTTCTAACAGGTTTTATTTTTTGCAATAATGTTGCTTTTCCGCTGGAATCGATATACGCATTCACAGGACTTTTTACTATCTTCTTTGTTAATGGAAGATCCAACGTATGTTTTTGCGACATTTTTTCTGAAAGTGAACATAAATTGTGTAAACAAATTGTGTAAAGTAAAGGAGGATACACTTTAATTGCAATTATTAAAAAAGAGGTGAGTATATTACCTGTGGACGATTTGCCGGACTGTGCATTCTTCGGGGAAATCGTCTCGGCTCATACTCGAAATCTAATTTATCCCCCTGCACACATTTCATTGTCTTCCTTTTTACTGGATTTATTTTTTGTAATAATGTTTCTTTTCCGTTGGAATCGATATACGCCTTCACAGGACTTTTTACTACCTTCTTGGTTAATGGAAGATCCAACGTACGTTTTTGCGACATTTTTTCTGAAAGTGAACATAAATTGTGTAAACAAAACGCATACATGTCGCTCATTGACACAAAAAGTGTCACATCGCAAAAAGTTTTTCGCGAAAAAACGCGTTGTAAGTTGTCGATTGAAATTCAACAAAATATTCAGTGCTAAATTTCTGTGCACTTTCAAGCATGATTTAATACCACCCTAAAAGAAACCACTATCACCCTAAAAGCTTCCGAAATTCAAATTACCAATTATTTTTGGAATGTTTACACCTCAATGAATAAAACAGGATTGGAGAGGTATTTTCGAAGCCCTCATAAATGGGTACCATAAATATATGAAGTGTTTTTACGGTTTTGTCTACATTTCTTATTTGATTATGCAAAATTCTTCTAATATTTTCAATTATTGCTTAATAGTACGGTTACACTAGAGTTTTTTACCGGGTTAACCCACTTCGAGAGGACTTATTTGACGTTTGCGCTATGGAATTGACATTTGCAATCCTAACCCACTGGGTTAATCCGGTTAAGTGTAGCCGGGGTATAAGCTAATATTTGGCAATGAATTATAAAGTTAGACCAATCTTATAATGTAGCTGCCATATAAGGGTATTTAGTATATTTTTCTGCAAATTAGGATTTATAATTTTCGTGTGAAAATTTTTCAATAAAGGTCAATGTTTTCGCATAGCCCCTATGTGAAGCTACAGTAAAATTTTGGATTTTTGAACATTTTAGCTATATATTAAAACTAAAGTTGCTTAAATTGTAAATCGTGCATTTTGAAGGTATTAAAATTATTTTTACGAAACGTCGTCCGCATATAGAATATATGCTTTGAAATAACTTCCATACACAGGAGCAGTCAAATTTAACATATTTTGAAGATCTTACTCATTCCTCTAGGAGAATTTTTACAAATTTTGGAATAGATATCGTAAAATTATGGTTAAACAGTTTATTATACTAGTACGCTAATAAGTATACAGTAAAATATATTTCTTAGTGTGTGAAAAGTATATTCAGTGGTTCTATGTACATAAAAAGGAGTACTTTCTGAAAAGAAATTACCGTAAATTTCCATGAACAATATCACCCTGACGATCGATAATAGCCTGTCGTACGTAGAGTAAAAACAAATAACACAACGCTAAAAACAAATATGTACCATATAAAAATAACAATCATGGCTCCAATAACTAGTACAAAATTTATTATGTTTACTAGCAAGTGCCCGTTACTTCGTTAGTGGAGAATTCACGCCAATATAAAGGAGGATAATAAATTAATAAATTTAAATGCAGAGTATAGTTTCACCCGTTCCTATTTACAAATTCTTTATCTAGTAAAGTACGACAGTTTAAGGTTTTACCACATATTCTTTTTAAAAATCATACCTGTGGTTTTCAAATAGATCTACATAAATCGATTAATCAATTTGTATTAATTTTGCTTTATTAATGCCGCGTAGAAGTAGCTACAAGCTATCAACGGCAAAATTTTGTTTTCAAAAAATGTGGGCCGTAGTATTTTTAAAACTATATTTTCAACGACTGTTGTTAAAGCTACGTAATCCTTTAACATTTGGTGGATAGAATATACGGAATCGGGAGAATATATGGGAGCTATATCCAAATCTCAACTGATTCTCGTCAAAAGCAATAGCTATAGTCCTTTGGTCAAAATTGCGACCATCATAAATTTTAACCCGGATAGGATAATAAATGCGACAAAAGTGCATTAACGGATGGACGGGAACGTATAAATGGACTCAGAATGTGATGCTATGTAGATCATCGAAAGGAACCATTGACCTATTTCGTTTCCTTTTGCATGTTACATACAAATGCACAAATTGATAATACCCCTTAACACAGTGTGGTGTAGGGTATAACAAAAAATTCTAAAATCGACAAACTTTATCATAAGAAGATTTATGTCCAGTTTCATTAATACGATACATATACAAATTCGTTCAAACTACTACCAAACTTTTTTTTTTTTTTGAAAAATATATAAAAATTTATGAGTCATGTTTGTTTTCAGCCAAACAAATATTTTCTGCAACAACAGGAGTTTGGTTGCTAGTAATTCGAACGGACTTGATTTCGAATCATTTTAGAGAAACAGGTCATTAATTAATTATTTTGTCTTAAAATATTCAGCGTTAATCGAAATCGACTATACTATAATCATTCAATAACCATTATTCAAAAACGCAGATTTTTTTCACTGAATAGTAAATGTATTGAAAATTGCAATTTTTCTGCAGAGCAAAATATGTGTTATATACATATGTAATGGATACTTTACACGATATGTTTTTACACATGTGTTGAAACTTTGCATATACATTTTGTATGTACATACTTAGGGTTGGTCGAATTTTGTCATTCTTTTTCACATGAACATTGAGGATGTCCGAAGAAAGCATTCTGCGAAAAATGTATACATTTGACTGTTTTAGTTATCTAAATGTTATACAAATTTTATTTGTATAACATTTATCGTATCGGGACTTTCAGAAAAAGTTGGTCTTAATATAACGTATACCTACTTTGGGCATCAATTACATGGGATTTAAAAAAATACAATTCGAAATGTCATATTTTATTGATATTTGTGCCACTGATCTTAATTAAGTCTCTCATATTAGTGGGCTGTCTTATTCCCGACTTCTGTCTTCAGATGAACCCATAAATTTTCAATGGGGTTAATATTTGGACTTTAGTGTCGATGTCTTCGTTATAGTTGTATAACAACCAAGTACTACGTAAATAAGATTTACGTCTGTCTAGACTGTCTTGTCTTGGTAGAGTTTATATTATAATTTATAATTTTCAGTGTCCAAAAACCCAATTTTGAAGTTGTCGATTAAATAATTTTTCAATGTTTCCTCCGAAATCCGTTGACAGAACAACTGAATTAAAAATACAATTGTAATCAGATTTTGTTCAAACAAAAACTGTATGTGGTTAGTTTTTGACGAAATCTACATCCTCAGATAATTGTATAAATGAAAATATTGAATTTTTTTTAAATTGCTTTCGAAAAACGTTGAGTATTTTTGTTTGGGTCGGTTAACAACATATAACATGATGCGGTGCTCTTGAGCCAACATTAAATGAAAGGAGCTTACACCTGGGAATAAAAAAATCGCCTAAGCGCTTTTTAAATAAATCACAGTTAAAGTTCACATTTTTTGGGGGTTTTTAGGTTTTCACGCCTTATCAAAATGGAATAAAGAAATTGTTGTAGCATCGAAAATTCTCTACAAAATTGTCCTTTATGATATTTTTGTAGGTGTTACCATTTTTAAGATATAGATGTTCCGATTAGGACAATTCATTGACTGTATCGTCTCCATATGAAACAATGTCATGACTGCAATTTCCCTACTTTAACATATATATCGCAAAAATGGTACAACCTAGGAAAAAATTACGAAATTTTCACAGCTATAAGATTTTTAGTCCCATTTTGAGAATACATGCCGTTTTCAAGCAAACTCGCGAAAACCTAACAAAAAACCTAAAACTGTGACCTTGCCTTCTCTTAAAAATGGTAAAACCTAGGAACAAATCGTATGAGTAATCCTTTGTCTATACGATTCATTTTTTAACATCGAGTTCGTTCACAGAACAGCTCAATTAAAAACACAATTTTAAAAACATCTTGTTCTAACAAAAACTGTATGGGGTCAGTTTTTGACGGAATCGACATCCTCAGATGTAAAAGAAAATCTTGCAATTTTTCTCAAAAATCGACTTCGAAAAATGTTGAGTATTTTGGTTTGAGTCTGTTGACAGCACTCAACATGAGTAATCCTTTGTCTATACACTTCATTTGTCTATGCCCTTACCATAACTTACAGTTCTCCGAACTTTACAGTATGTATTGCATTTTTATTTTCCAGGGATGTGAGAGGGTTGCGCCATATTTTGTGGGTTCTGTCGTAATATCATCAGAAAATATAACGTCATCAAAGTACTTTAAAGGGCTTGAAATCTTCTTTGTAGCAAATCTGATTCGTTCCTTTATATTTTGCGGGGAGAGAACTTTTTCCTATCCCTTCGTGATGAATACTTGTTATGTAATACTTTTCAGCCTTTTTCATGTAACACATATGCTCCAAAATCGTTTTCAATTACAGAGCCAATCTTTTGTCTCTGGTTTGGGACCTATTATTGATTTCATTAATTATTTAGCCATTTCTTCAAATGACAGATTTTGAAATTGAAAATTGAATAGTTATGACTGTACATCTCCATATACGATAATATTCTTAATTGCAAATAAATCGTGGTCATATGCACCATTTTATTGCACTTTCATTGATTTGCAAACATTTAGTTATTACCCAAAAGTCAGGTCCATACAGTTTTTAGCTGTTGTTATTTCTGGCCGATTTCTGAATTTATTCCCCTAATGTTGTCTTCAACAGCAACTCATTTTTCAACAAACCCAACATTATTTATAGTACGTTTATATATAACCGGATTTAACAAACCCACTGGGTTTTAAATGTCAATTCCATTACATATACATCAAACAAATCCTGATAATGAAGGTTAACCCCCCAAAAAGCTCTAGTATAAACAGCATATTATTGAAAGAATTTTTGTTTTAATTTTAAATTGAAAATCAAAACTTTTACAAATGCATCGTTTGTAATCATTTTTTCTAACTGGACTTTAACATGTGAAAACAAAATCAGAATCGGTTTGTCTTTGTCTTTCTATTATTTAGTGGTTTACGATAAAATAAGTGCGCCTAGAAGTAAACTACAAAATTTGAAATTATGTGTGATCGTTTACGGTATCAAGAAGTTATAGCATTGTTAATTTGACACATGTCTTGCAGAGGGCCAACTAAGTGAATAAGTACGTAATAGTAATGGAAAATAAGGATTTTTGTTGTTGTTATTTTTTGTGGTTCCAGGACGAATTTTCTAAAACCCGGCCTTATCTCGCACATTTGCATCAACAGTGACCCACTGGTAAAATTTCAAGCTCCTAGCTTAAGGCCGTTTTGGCTGGGCGTTGATGATGAGTCAGTCAGTCAATCACTTATCACCAAGCTCATTTATATATATAGATAGATATTTCCACAATTTCTTCAATAAAAAAATAACGGCAATAGCGGCACGAGTTTTGTGTTGGTTTCGAAAGACAACACTCAGGACTAAAATACAAAACTATCATTATCGCGTTACCACGCGCTACTTTTTAATACTCTACATACTTTTCGAAAATAGTGAAAATATGGATACATTTAAATTAGTTTTGAATATGTTTCTAAACTACTTTTGCTATAATTATATTTAAAATTCAGATAACTACCATTTTATAATCACCACTTTTGATGCACAGAAAAAAGATATTACACTTTAAGGACAAGACAATTTAATTTTTTTATTTATGTTTACCTGTTTTTTTATGTTATTTTGTAATTGTTAAAAATTCTTCAACTTTAACAACGTGTAACTGTAAAAGTAAACAACATATGTTCTTGACATTTCGGTTAGAGACGTGCAATTTTATACCCTATAACCATGTAACGACAATTATACAAAAAACTTAATTTAATATTTTTTAATTATCTCCGTGTTTTGAGATTTCACCCCTCTGTGCGTCATTAGCATGGCGTGGAACCGATCTGGTGCATCAGGAGACGCGATTTTCGCGCGTTGCACGACTTGCTGGAAATTGCAGAGAACACAGAGAATCTTCCACCACTGACCACACCAGCTCGAGAGCAGCAAAGCAGGAACCGACGGAGCAACCCCCGTCGCCAACGCAGTTGCCGCCTAGCCCCAGCTGCGTTGATTTGTTGGAGGAGGTCCCAATGTAATATGTTTTCCTGGGGCGTTATGTCCTTCTTATCAGTAATGTTTGTAACTTATTCAACAATACATTCACAACCACCTTTTAAAAGGTTGGTCTCCAAGCACCTTAAAAATTCAACCTCTCGAGTGTGAAAGACGCTCTTAGGTACATCTTCTGGCGTGGGTGTTCTTATAAATCTTCTATTGAGAGCCGGCGGCATTGGTTGCACCGGCATAACCCTATGAGCAGAATTTGATCTCTTAGCTGCCGATTTGATCGGCATCAATCTTTGTGTCGACTGAGACCCCGCGTGCAGCTGTGAGCTTTTGGTGGAGACGCGGATTTTGCTGTTTAATTAGAATTTAATAAATATTTGCAATTTTTTCATTGATAGTGTGCGAAGCTGCGCCGAAACAAGAAAGCTAAACAATTTGTCTCAAAAGGAAGGATATTCGGTCAGCAAATATAAGTAGGTGGTGGAGTCCTACAAACGATCATCCAGGTCTGTAGATTGCCCTTAACAAAAAGGATAGTCTACCATTTTGCGAAAAAAGGCGCGTTGTCTTTTTAAAAAATAGATGCACGTTTGCATTGGCCTTTCGAGAAGGATGGGTGGCCGTGTCCCAACCGAGGTTCTAAAGTGAACGAAAAATCGCTAGATTTGTCTTTTTGAGTGGCGTTGCCGGTATGCTGGCGTTTAGCCCGGCTAGCTCAGTCGGTAGAGCATGAGACTCTTAATCTCAGGGTCGTGGGTTCGGGCCCCACGTTGGGCGCCATTTTGTCCCAACCGAGGTTCTAAAGTGAACGAAAAATCGCTAGATTTGTCTTTTTATATGTTAGCCTTAAGTCTTTTTATCTTTTAGCCTTAAGTCTTTTTATTGTATTTTAACTCATATTTTTAGGCTTCAAATTTTCTTCAAATAACTTTGTATTTGGTATTTTGTTTTGTGATTTTAGCTTCACACCAGGTTAAATCAATCCATATTTTCGTATCCATTTATAAATAAAGTTCATTATATTCAAAAAACGGTATTGTTGTTATTCGCTGGTCGGTTGGAGCCACGCATCCAATCTTCTTCACAGGTAAATTCAAAAAGGGCAGATCTTCCTGTCTTTTTTTGTAAGGAAGATCTAATCATGTCAACTCATATTTTCCTTTCTCTCTTTGTTTTCTTTTACTTCCCCCTTAAGTCAGTATTATTGACTGTTTTACAAACAGCTGTTTTGTTAGATGATCAATGTTATCAATCATGTATTCTTCTTCTTATTTAGGATAAGTTAACCCTTAAGAGGCGCACCCCACAGCCGATACTAAGAAGACCTGAAAGAATTTTATTCAAAAAGAAGGATATTCGGTCAACAACAAGAAGCAGTTGTGATGATCAATAAACTATGGCAGAAGTCTGTAGATTATCCCTAAGGTAAGGTATAGTCTATAGAATAAATATCCGAGTTTTCATTGGTTCTTCGGGAAGGATACGTCCACAAACCAAGATCGCTGGAAGGCTGAAGAATCTGCCTCAAAAGGAGGATATTCGGTCAGCAAAAGGAAGCAGTGATGGAGATCTACATACTATCACCCAAGTCTGTAGATTATTATATACATAGATCGCCGTTTACATTGGTTCCTCGAGCAGGATAGATGTCCGATGTCTTTATATTATATCGACTACCTTTTACGTTGGTTCCTAAAGCAGGATACGTGGCCGAAACCAAGGTAGATTGTCTTTAAGGAAAATTATAGTCGATCATGCTAAGAAATAGGTGTTGTCTTTATATAATATAGATCCCAGTTACCCGATATCAAGAAGGTAGATTGTTCTTAATGAAAATTATTGTCTATCAGGATGCGAAAGACGTGCTGTTTTTATATAATATAGATACCCGTTTACATTGGTCCTTCGAGCAAGATATGCGGCTGAAACCAAGAAGGTAGATTGATCTTAAGGGAATTGCGCCGTTTACAATGGTCCTTTGAACACGATAGATGGCCGAAACCCAGAGATAGGTTGTTCTTAAGAAAAAATATAGTCTATCACGAAGACGTGTTGTCTTTATAGAACAAGGATCGCATTGTTCCTTCGAGCAGGATAGGCGGCCGAAACCAAGAAGGTAGATTGTTCTTTAGGAAAATTGCGTGTCCTTATATATTATATGGATTCACGTTTAGAATGTGGTCATTCGATCTTGATAGGTGGCCGAAAGCAAGAAGGTAGGTAGCCCTTAGGGAAATTTATAGTCTATCATGATGCGAAGAAATACGTGTTGTATTTATAGAATATAGATCCCAGTTTGCATAGAAAGGTGACGTATTTACTTGAATAGAGAGAATCTTCTATCAGCAAGAAGAAGCAGATTGAGACGGTAGCAAATATCTAAGACGAAATAGATTCTGCAGCGTACCCCGAAGAAACGAAAATTAACACAAAGAATTGTTCATTTGTTTACTGAGAACATTGAATTACGGAAACAGTAAGTGCGACTGTCTATATGAATACGTAAGCAAACATCACCTAACGAAGATTTTAAATTATACAAAATCCGATATGAATGAATTTCATGGTGAGACACACCAGAATTCTTGCCTTTTTATTTATATTTTCCAGTTGTTTGGCAATGACGGCAAACATTGTTATGACAGGTTATGTCAGTAGCTCGTTTTATTCGTAGTATTCAAGTTGGTACCAAGCGAAATAAATTGTTTTTCCAGCAATCGAATTGATATCAACATTTTGACAAATCAAGTTTCCCCAGCAATGTATAATCGTAAATCTATTGTGTAGAGAAGTAATTAAATTTCACAAATCAATTCTGTCAATAAAATTTTTCGTTCATAGATTGATTTGTTTTAGAAAATAATGAGCAGAAGCAATGGAAAATGTGGAGAAAAAAATCATTTCATAGAGAATTATTTTATGAAAGCACGAAAACCCCAACAATGAAGGTTTTAGTTGGTGTGTTGAATGCGATATGAATGAATGAGCGTAAAAGGATGAAGTCATGGCATAATTTGATTACAAAGTAGAAGGGCCGAGTAAAAATATTCTTTAATAAATCCATGCCTCGAAGGGCCAAGTAAAAATATTCTTTAATAAATCCATGCCTTGAAGGGCCAAGTAAAAATATTCTTTAATAAACCGACGCCTATAAGGGCCAAGTACAAATATTCTTTAATAAATCCATGCCTTGAAGGGCCAAGTAAAAATATTCTTTAATAAACCGACGCCTTTAAGGGCCAAGTAAAAATATTCTTTAATAAATCCATGCCTTGAAGGGCCAAGTAAAAATATTCTTTAATAAATCCACGCCTTGAAGGGCCAAGTAAAAATATTCTTTAATAATTGCACGCCTTGAATGGCCAAGTAAAAATATTCTTTAATAAACCGACGCCTTTAAGGGCCAAGTAAAAATATTCTTTAATAAATCCCTGCCTTGAAGGGCCAAGTAAAAATATTCTTAAATAAATCCACGCCTTGAAGGGCCAAGTAAAAATATTCTTTAATAAATCCACGCCTTGAAGGGCCAAGTAAAAATATTTTTTAATAAATCGACGCCTTGAAGGGCCAAGTAAAAATATTCTTTAATAAATCCACGCCTTGAAGGGCCAAGTAAAAATATTCTTTAATAAATCCACGCCTTGAAGGGCCAAGTAAAAATATTCTTTAATAAATCCACGCCTTGAAGGGCCAAGTAAAAATATTCTTTAATAAATCCACGCCTTGAAGGGCCAAGTAAAAATATTCTTTAATAAATCCACGCCTTGAAGGGCCAAGTAAAAATATTCTTTAATAAATCCACGCCTTGAAGGGCCAAGTAAAAATATTCTTTAATAAATCCACGCCTTGAAGGGCCAAGTAAAAATATTCTTTAATAAATCCACGCCTTGAAGGGCCAAGTAAAAATATTCTTTAATAAATCCACGCCTTGAAGGGCCAAGTAAAAATATTCTTTAATAAATCCACGCCTTGAAGGGCCAAGTAAAAATATTCTTTAATAAATCCACACCTTGAAGGGTCAAGTAAAAATATTCTTAAATAATTGCACGCCTTGAAGGGCCAAGTAAAAATATTCTTTAATAAATCCACGCCTTGAAGGGCCAAGTAAAAATATTCTTTAATAAATCCACGCCTTGAAGGGCCAAGTAAAAATATTCTTTAATAAATCCACGCCTTGAAGGGCCAAGTAAAAATATTCTTTAATAAATCCACGCCTTGAAGGGCCAAGTAAAAATATTCTTTAATAAATCCACGCCTTGAAGGGCCAAGTAAAAATATTCTTTAATAAATCCACGCCTTGAAGGGCCAAGTAAAAATATTCTTTAATAAATCCACGCCTTGAAGGGCCAAGTAAAAATATTCTTTAATAAATCCACGCCTTGAAGGGCCAAGTAAAAATATTCTTTAATAAATCCACGCCTTGAAGGGCCAAGTAAAAATATTCTTTAATAAATCCACGCCTTGAAGGGCCAAGTAAAAATATTCTTTAATAAATCCACGCCTTGAAGGGCCAAGTAAAAATATTCTTTAATAAATCCACGCCTTGAAGGGCCAAGTAAAAATATTCTTTAATAAATCCACACCTTGAAGGGTCAAGTAAAAATATTCTTAAATAATTGCACGCCTTGAATGGCCAAGTAAAAATATTCTTTAATAATTGCACGCCTTGAATGGCCATGTAAAAATATTCTTTTATAAATCCACGCCTTGAAGGGCCAAGTAAAAATATTCTTTAATAAATCCATGCCTCGAAGGGCCAAGTAAAAATATTCTTTAATAAATCCACGCCTGGAAGGGCCAAGTAAAAATATTCTTTAATAAATCCACGCCTTGAAGGGCCAAGTAAAAATATTCTTTAACAAATCCACGCCTTGAAGGGCCAAGTAAAAATATTCTTTAATAAATCCACGCCTTGAAGGGCCAAGTAAAAATATTCTTTAATAAATCCACGCCTTGAAGGGCCAAGTAAAAATATTCTTTAATAAATCCACGCCTTGAAGGGCCAAGTAAAAATATTCTTTAATAAATCCACGCCTTGAAGGGCCAAGTAAAAATATTCTTTAATAAATCCACGCCTTGAAGGGCCAAGTAAAAATATTCTTTAATAAATCCACGCCTTGAAGGGCCAAGTAAAAATATTCTTTAATAAATCCACGCCTTGAAGGGCCAAGTAAAAATATTCTTTAATAAATCCACGCCTTGAAGGGCCAAGTAAAAATATTCTTTAATAAATCCACGCCTTGAAGGGCCAAGTAAAAATATTCTTTAATAAATCCACGCCTTGAAGGGCCAAGTAAAAATATTCTTTAATAAATCCACGCCTTGAAGGGCCAAGTAAAAATATTCTTTAATAAATCCACGCCTTGAAGGGCCAAGTAAAAATATTCTTTAATAAATCCACGCCTTGAAGGGCCAAGTAAAAATATTCTTTAATAAATCCACGCCTTGAAGGGCCAAGTAAAAATATTCTTTAATAAATCCACGCCTTGAAGGGCCAAGTAAAAATATTCTTTAATAAATCCACGCCTTGAAGGGCCAAGTAAAAATATTCTTTAATAAATCCACGCCTTGAAGGGCCAAGTAAAAATATTCTTTAATAAATCCACGCCTTGAAGGGCCAAGTAAAAATATTCTTTAATAAATCCACGCCTTGAAGGGCCAAGTAAAAATATTCTTTAATAAATCCACGCCTTGAAGGGCCAAGTAAAAATATTCTTTAATAAATCCACGCCTTGAAGGGCCAAGTAAAAATATTCTTTAATAAATCCACGCCTTGAAGGGCCAAGTAAAAATATTCTTTAATAAATCCACGCCTTGAAGGGCCAAGTAAAAATATTCTTTAATAAATCCACGCCTTGAAGGGCCAAGTAAAAATATTCTTTAATAAATCCACGCCTTGAAGGGCCAAGTAAAAATATTCTTTAATAAATCCACGCCTTGAAGGGCCAAGTAAAAATATTCTTTAATAAATCCACGCCTTGAAGGGCCAAGTAAAAATATTCTTTAATAAATCCACGCCTTGAAGGGCCAAGTAAAAATATTCTTTAATAAATCCACGCCTTGAAGGGCCAAGTAAAAATATTCTTTAATAAATCCACGCCTTGAAGGGCCAAGTAAAAATATTCTTTAATAAATCCACGCCTTGAAGGGCCAAGTAAAAATATTCTTTAATAAATCCACGCCTTGAAGGGCCAAGTAAAAATATTCTTTAATAAATCCACGCCTTGAAGGGCCAAGTAAAAATATTCTTTAATAAATCCACGCCTTGAAGGGCCAAGTAAAAATATTCTTTAATAAATCCACGCCTTGAAGGGCCAAGTAAAAATATTCTTTAATAAATCCACGCCTTGAAGGGCCAAGTAAAAATATTCTTTAATAAATCCACGCCTTGAAGGGCCAAGTAAAAATATTCTTTAATAAATCCACGCCTTGAAGGGCCAAGTAAAAATATTCTTTAATAAATCCACGCCTTGAAGGGCCAAGTAAAAATATTCTTTAATAAATCCACGCCTTGAAGGGCCAAGTAAAAATATTCTTTAATAAATCCACGCCTTGAAGGGCCAAGTAAAAATATTCTTTAATAAATCCACGCCTTGAAGGGCCAAGTAAAAATATTCTTTAATAAATCCACGCCTTGAAGGGCCAAGTAAAAATATTCTTTAATAAATCCACGCCTTGAAGGGCCAAGTAAAAATATTCTTTAATAAATCCACGCCTTGAAGGGCCAAGTAAAAATATTCTTTAATAAATCCACGCCTTGAAGGGCCAAGTAAAAATATTCTTTAATAAATCCACGCCTTGAAGGGCCAAGTAAAAATATTCTTTAATAAATCCACGCCTTGAAGGGCCAAGTAAAAATATTCTTTAATAAATCCACGCCTTGAAGGGCCAAGTAAAAATATTCTTTAATAAATCCACGCCTTGAAGGGCCAAGTAAAAATATTCTTTAATAAATCCACGCCTTGAAGGGCCAAGTAAAAATATTCTTTAATAAATCCACGCCTTGAAGGGCCAAGTAAAAATATTCTTTAATAAATCCACGCCTTGAAGGGCCAAGTAAAAATATTCTTTAATAAATCCACGCCTTGAAGGGCCAAGTAAAAATATTCTTTAATAAATCCACGCCTTGAAGGGCCAAGTAAAAATATTCTTTAATAAATCCACGCCTTGAAGGGCCAAGTAAAAATATTCTTTAATAAATCCACGCCTTGAAGGGCCAAGTAAAAATATTCTTTAATAAATCCACGCCTTGAAGGGCCAAGTAAAAATATTCTTTAATAAATCCACGCCTTGAAGGGCCAAGTAAAAATATTCTTTAATAAATCCACGCCTTGAAGGGCCAAGTAAAAATATTCTTTAATAAATCCACGCCTTGAAGGGCCAAGTAAAAATATTCTTTAATAAATCCACGCCTTGAAGGGCCAAGTAAAAATATTCTTTAATAAATCCACGCCTTGAAGGGCCAAGTAAAAATATTCTTTAATAAATCCACGCCTTGAAGGGCCAAGTAAAAATATTCTTTAATAAATCCACGCCTTGAAGGGCCAAGTAAAATATTCTTTAATAAATCCACGCCTTGAAGGGCCAAGTAAAAATATTCTTTAATAAATCCACGCCTTGAAGGGCCAAGTAAAAATATTCTTTAATAAATCCACGCCTTGAAGGGCCAAGTAAAAATATTCTTTAATAAATCCACGCCTTGAAGGGCCAAGTAAAAATATTCTTTAATAAATCCACGCCTTGAAGGGCCAAGTAAAAATATTCTTTAATAAATCCACGCCTTGAAGGGCCAAGTAAAAATATTCTTTAATAAATCCACGCCTTGAAGGGCCAAGTAAAAATATTCTTTAATAAATCCACGCCTTGAAGGGCCAAGTAAAAATATTCTTTAATAAATCCACGCCTTGAAGGGCCAAGTAAAAATATTCTTTAATAAATCCACGCCTTGAAGGGCCAAGTAAAAATATTCTTTAATAAATCCACGCCTTGAAGGGCCAAGTAAAAATATTCTTTAATAAATCCACGCCTTGAAGGGCCAAGTAAAAATATTCTTTAATAAATCCACGCCTTGAAGGGCCAAGTAAAAATATTCTTTAATAAATCCACGCCTTGAAGGGCCAAGTAAAAATATTCTTTAATAAATCCACGCCTTGAAGGGCCAAGTAAAAATATTCTTTAATAAATCCACGCCTTGAAGGGGCCAAGTAAAAATATTCTTTAATAAATCCACGCCTTGAAGGGCCAAGTAAAAATATTCTTTAATAAATCCACGCCTTGAAGGGCCAAGTAAAAATATTCTTTAATAAATCCACGCCTTGAAGGGCCAAGTAAAAATATTCTTTAATAAATCCACGCCTTGAAGGGCCAAGTAAAAATATTCTTTAATAAATCCACGCCTTGAAGGGGCCAAGTAAAAATATTCTTTAATAAATCCACGCCTTGAAGGGCCAAGTAAAAATATTCTTTAATAAATCCACGCCTTGAAGGGGCCAAGTAAAAATATTCTTTAATAAATCCACGCCTTGAAGGGCCAAGTAAAAATATTCTTTAATAAATCCACGCCTTGAAGGGCCAAGTAAAAATATTCTTTAATAAATCCACGCCTTGAAGGGCCAAGTAAAAATATTCTTTAATAAATCCACGCCTTGAAGGGCCAAGTAAAAATATTCTTTAATAAATCCACGCCTTGAAGGGCCAAGTAAAAATATTCTTTAATAAATCCACGCCTTGAAGGGCCAAGTAAAATATTCTTTAATAAATCCACGCCTTGAAGGGCAAGTAAAAATATTCTTTAATAAATCCACGCCTTGAAGGGCCAAGTAAAAATATTCTTTAATAAATCCACGCCTTGAAGGGCCAAGTAAAAATATTCTTTAATAAATCCACGCCTTGAAGGGCCAAGTAAAAATATTCTTTAATAAATCCACGCCTTGAAGGGCCAAGTAAAAATATTCTTTAATAAATCCACGCCTTGAAGGGCCAAGTAAAAATATTCTTTAATAAATCCACGCCTTGAAGGGCCAAGTAAAAATATTCTTTAATAAATCCACGCCTTGAAGGGCCAAGTAAAAATACTCTTTAATAAATCCACGCCTTGAAGGGCCAAGTAAAAATATTCTTTAATAAATCCACGCCTTGAAGGGCCAAGTAAAAATACTCTTTAATAAATCCACGCCTTGAAGGGCCAAGTAAAAATATTCTTTAATAAATCCACGCCTTGAAGGGCCAAGTAAAAATATTCTTTAATAAATCCACGCCTTGAAGGGCCAAGTAAAAATATTCTTTAATAAATCCACGCCTTGAAGGGCCAAGTAAAAATATTCTTTAATAAATCCACGCCTTGAAGGGCCAAGTAAAAATATTCTTTAATAAATCCACGCCTTGAAGGCCAAGTAAAAATATTCTTTAATAAATCCACGCCTTGAAGGGCCAAGTAAAAATATTCTTTAATAAATCCACGCCTTGAAGGGCCAAGTAAAAATATTCTTTAATAAATCCACGCCTTGAAGGGCCAAGTAAAAATATTCTTTAATAAATCCACGCCTTGAAGGGCCAAGTAAAAATATTCTTTAATAAATCCACGCCTTGAAGGGCCAAGTAAAAATATTCTTTAATAAATCCACGCCTTGAAGGGCCAAGTAAAAATATTCTTTAATAAATCCACGCCTTGAAGGGCCAAGTAAAAATATTCTTTAATAAATCCACGCCTTGAAGGGCCAAGTAAAAATATTCTTTAATAAATCCACGCCTTGAAGGGCCAAGTAAAAATATTCTTTAATAAATCCACGCCTTGAAGGGCCAAGTAAAAATATTCTTTAATAAATCCACGCCTTGAAGGGCCAAGTAAAAATATTCTTTAATAAATCCACGCCTTGAAGGGCCAAGTAAAAATATTCTTTAATAAATCCACGCCTTGAAGGGCCAAGTAAAAATATTCTTTAATAAATCCACGCCTTGAAGGGCCAAGTAAAAATATTCTTTAATAAATCCACGCCTTGAAGGGCCAAGTAAAAATATTCTTTAATAAATCCACGCCTTGAAGGGCCAAGTAAAAATATTCTTTAATAAATCCACGCCTTGAAGGGCCAAGTAAAAATATTCTTTAATAAATCCACGCCTTGAAGGGCCAAGTAAAAATATTCTTTAATAAATCCACGCCTTGAAGGGCCAAGTAAAAATATTCTTTAATAAATCCACGCCTTGAAGGGCCAAGTAAAAATATTCTTTAATAAATCCACGCCTTGAAGGGCCAAGTAAAAATATTCTTTAATAAATCCACGCCTTGAAGGGCCAAGTAAAAATATTCTTTAATAAATCCACGCCTTGAAGGGCCAAGTAAAAATATTCTTTAATAAATCCACGCCTTGAAGGGCCAAGTAAAAATATTCTTTAATAAATCCACGCCTTGAAGGGCCAAGTAAAAATATTCTTTAATAAATCCACGCCTTGAAGGGCCAAGTAAAAATATTCTTTAATAAATCCACGCCTTGAAGGGCCAAGTAAAAATATTCTTTAATAAATCCACGCCTTGAAGGGCCAAGTAAAAATATTCTTTAATAAATCCACGCCTTGAAGGGCCAAGTAAAAATATTCTTTAATAAATCCACGCCTTGAAGGGCCAAGTAAAAATATTCTTTAATAAATCCACGCCTTGAAGGGCCAAGTAAAAATATTCTTTAATAAATCCACGCCTTGAAGGGCCAAGTAAAAATATTCTTTAATAAATCCACGCCTTGAAGGGCCAAGTAAAAATATTCTTTAATAAATCCACGCCTTGAAGGGCCAAGTAAAAATATTCTTTAATAAATCCACGCCTTGAAGGGCCAAGTAAAAATATTCTTTAATAAATCCACGCCTTGAAGGGCCAAGTAAAAATATTCTTTAATAAATCCACGCCTTGAAGGGCCAAGTAAAAATATTCTTTAATAAATCCACGCCTTGAAGGGCCAAGTAAAAATATTCTTTAATAAATCCACGCCTTGAAGGGCCAAGTAAAAATATTCTTTAATAAATCCACGCCTTGAAGGGCCAAGTAAAAATATTCTTTAATAAATCCACGCCTTGAAGGGCCAAGTAAAAATATTCTTTAATAAAGCCACGCCTTGAAGGGCCAAGTAAAAATATACTTTAATAAATCCATGCCTCGAAGGGCCAAGTAAAAATATACTTTAATAAATCCATGCCTCGAAGGGCCAAGTAAAAATATTCTTTAATAAATCCACGCCTTAAAACGCCAAGATTATATTTTCCGCATGTATTTCTGCTGCTGCGACAAGGACTTCTCGTCTCGTCACAAAGTGTAATTTAGGAAAACTAAGAATAATTTAGGAAAACTAAACACGCCGCAGAGATGATGTTGTTGGTCCCACGGGTGAATGGGAACTCTCTATCATCATTAGTTGCTTCCGTGAAGGAACTAACAACGACTTCACACTATTCTAGAGTTGGCCAATAAAGTTCCTGTAGTGGATCGATCTTTCTAGTTCCTTAATATAGTTCAATGAATTTTTCTCTTTCATCTTTCTTTCTGTTACTCT
Organism: Musca autumnalis; assembly: GCF_047663935.1. Lineage (NCBI taxonomy): Eukaryota > Metazoa > Arthropoda > Insecta > Diptera > Muscidae > Musca > Musca autumnalis. The sequence goes on along the minus strand of NW_027411866.1, from coordinate 161,661,294 downwards.
AAAGCCACACGCTGAAACTTTCCCATTATTTTGGCGTTCTTAGGTCGAGTTTCCCAATACAGTAATTTCATAAAATCACTTTAGTATGGAACTCAATCTATAAACGCCAAAATAATGGGAAAGTTTCGTATGAAAGTTTCAGCGTGTAGCTTTAGAGTTTCCTTCGTTACAAATAGTTCCGAGACCGATATAGTTCACAGAATCTTTTTCCTCCATCGTTCCATATAGTTCCGAGAGTGAAGTTGTTTAACGGATCTTACTCTTTCTTTTTATCATAATTTAAGTCTGTGTTTAGACACGCAAATTTCTCGGGAAAGTAAATTGAGTTTTTTGGGAGAAAGCAGAGAGGAAAGAGCTCCTCACTACTCTTTCCTACCCCCTATTGCCTTAAAACTGAATTTACATTCCCGAGAAATTTGTGTGTCTAAACACGGACTAATGGATGAATTGACATAAAAATAAATAAATTGCAGCGATCTGTGGCCGCATCTGAATGATGAACGAACCGAACGAGAAAGATCAAAGTGAGTGTGGAATTAAAGGAAGAAAAATGAACAATACAAATGAAAGTACACTCATACCTCTTTATACGGCATACAAATCCATATTAACAGTAAGAGATCGGTTCTGATTTATTGTAAAAATAAGTGGTTTTAATAAAAATCAATATTACAGCAATAAAAACAAGTAAAGCATGTATACAAACAAACAAACAAAGCAGAGGGTGTGACTTAAATTATAAAAACTAGTTTGGGGTCTGGAAGTACTTAGTTATATAGGAATAAATTTTCAAAAAAATTCAATTTTTTGTGTTTTTATGGGTTGTACGCGCTTGTTCCATAGAGTGCATCTTGTAAACTTGGCCGAACTTAGGTTCGATTATTTTGTGGGGAATGAAATTGGACTCTCAGAATACGGAATAACCACATTAGGGCTGCAAATATTTGCAAATCTTTTGATGACTGCACTTTTAAAATACGGGATTTTGCATGAAATTCATACAAATTTAGCTGTGCATTTGTGTGGGAGCTAAATCAAAATATGAACCTATCAAGTTGGTTTAAAATGTGGTCATGATATTCAAAATACCTTAAATTGGGAGGTACGGTTACATGGGGGATATATCAAAACGTGCACCTATGTCCATAATTTTTGGTTAAAATATTTTGTGACCACTAGGAACCCTAAGTACCAAATTACAGGTAATTTGCTACGAAATTGTGGCTTAAATCCTCAAACTACCGAAAAACTTAAGGTACCGTTATATATGGGGGCTATACCAAAACATCAGCCGATATTGTTCATATTTGGCCCATTATTACCCACAGGTACAAGCTGAGTTTGTTTTACTGACGTATCTCGATTCGTTTGCAAGTTATTAATTTCGCGCCGCTAAATCAGTGTTTTCGACCACCGTGCGGCGGTTAGAAAAAACCAATTACTTTTCAGTTATGACCGGCGCCAATAACAAAATAGTATATTAGACATTAGGTCAGAGTGAGGCAGAGAACATTTTTGGGTCTCTCTTGTGCTCTCAATGAGCGTAAATTTGTTGTTGTTCACAACGTGTTAGCATCTACACAGGCTGTGAGCGATAACAAATTTACGCTCACTTAGAGCACATGTGCTCTCTTGTGAGTCACAATGCCTCCTCCTGCATTAGGTTATTACTCCAGTGCAGTGATGGCCACCAACAACAACTTTCCTATGCCCGCGAAAATACGACACACACGTACACTGTAAACACATTCGTTAGGTTAATGCACTGTTTACGTTTCCATTCACACTAGCAGAAGTTATAATCTGCAAATGTGTGTTTTTGGCCATCACTGCTCTAGTGTGAACATAGGTAAATGTGCATTGTTGTTACAATTTAGCTATTCACAACAACGCACAGTGAAAAAATACCGATCTAGCACGCCAAAAAATCACATACGTCAATTTAAAAATTATTGATGCAGTATTGATCTAAGGTGTCCGCAGAATCTAACGGATTTAAAATAATTTGTTGGATAATGTGGTAGAAATCTTTTAAATACCGAAAATCGGACAAGTCAAAAATTAAGTCGCCAGACGTGTTGAAAAATCGCCACCTTTGGCTATAAATCGCCATATCGGACAGCCCTTATGTACATAAGTCGGTGGTGCTCAAAATATTTTGTGCATTAGTCTCTCTGAGCGAGTCTTTCCTTTGCTAAACCACGACAGATGAGAATAAAGAGAAGATATGTTGTTGTTGCAGTAACAACCAAAATAATGTTGTCGCTAAGTCCTACCGATAGCAATCGCGTTGTAAATTTTTATTGATATTTTTCATTATATTTTGCGTTCTAATTTTACCGATATTTGTCTGTAACTAAAATTAGTTACAGAATTCCACCACAGGCCCTCGCTTTCTCTACTTTGGTATACGGGTGTGCTCTGGAAATTCACTCGGGTGCGGTGAAATATTCAGCATCTGGTACGGTAAGCCTTTTGGCGTTGTGCTGGTTACGACGGAGTAACTGGATACGGACGGAAAGCTCTCACGAGATTGCTGGCCATGAACGGTGCGATGACTACGAGCATTGCTGAGCAATGAGATGGAAAAGGGTGAGTAGTGGACTATGAGCGTCAGCTTAACAGGTTACTAAGATTGCGTACAAGCCACACATCCCTTCACTGTACTAACTCCGGTTCTCGACCAACTCTGTGATGACATCTTTTGCATCTGCGTTTACAAAGCGAATGCGAATTACTTGTAATGCGAGGTGGCAAGAAACGCACTGGAGTTAACGAATGAGGGTAAGAAATTAGATTGCATTGTTAGAACAAGTGATGCGTATTATGTGTATGTATGTTGTTGTCTGCAGTACCGCGACTGAATCGTATATTAGGCTGGGTAGTACTGATGGATGCATTTAGGTGAAGTAGGGAAAATAAACGATTTAAATATATTAAGTAATTTCGGCTAGTTTAATGGGAATGTTTTAAAAAAAGAAAACCGTTGTATATAGTAAGGTAGATCATATATAACGTTCACGTTACAAGGTTCTCAAATTTCCTCTTCAATTCTTCCTCAACATCGTCCCTGTCGAAGTCCCCTACTGAATCATCGATAAACACAGAGTGAGGAGTCTGATTTTTCGGAAAGAAAGTGTAATGTTGTACACATTCCTTAACCAAAAGATTTCTAAAACTGGAATAGTGAGAAAAACTGGAATAAAATACACTCCCGTTCACTGGTTTCATCTCAAAATTATCGTTTCCATGTTTAGGCTTAAACAGATGTAGCCTTTGTTTAACATTAGTATTGTACGTTGTAATGAGAGGATCTGAGAAACTGATGTTTTCAGCAGGGTTTCGGAGTCGAGGTATTTTTGGCTCGACTCCGACTCCAGACGAGTTTTTTTCACGACTCCGACTCCGGGTCGACTCCGAGGGTAAAATCCTATACCACTAAAAATGAATAAAATTTGCACAAATTGTTAACTTTTTCCTATATTTTGGCCTATATAGGCTAATGTGTTAGTTTTCCTTACATATTTAGTCGGAGACTGAAACATCTGGTATCCAGCTTCACTCCAGTGAATGAAAGACTTGCTGCAATTGGAATAAAAGCTAAATTCTTCAACATCAGCTTTATTTGCGCTCATGCTCCCACTGAAGAAAAGGACGAACAGACCAAAGATATATTTTACGAGCGCTTAGAAGAAACATATGACCGTTGCCCTGCCCATGACATTAAAATCATTCTAGGCGATTTTAATGCCAAAATTGGAAAGGAGAATATCTTTGGCCCAACAGTCGGGAAATTCAGCCTCCACAGTGAAACATCTGACAATGGTATGAGGCTGATAGACTTTGCAGCTGCAAAAAACATGGTAGTTAGCAGTACCAGATTTAATCATCTCGATATTCATAAGGGCACCTGGCTATCCCCAGATCAGAAAACAAGAAACCAAATTGATCATGTTGTGATAGATGGAAGACATTCATCGAGCGTGTTGGATGTACGATCGTTCCGAGGCGCAAACATTGATTCGGACCACTACCTTGTTGCAGCAAAGGTACGCACCCGCTTAAACATAGCAAACAAAGTACGAACAGACACAACACGAAAGTTAGACATCGGTAAGCTGCAATCACAACAGATAGCCACAGCATATTCCACTCAACTAGCCCAACTGCTTAATCAAAGCACTCCTCATCCCGATAACATATCAGCGCAATGGCAAAGCATTGCCCACTCCATGCAAACAGCCGCAAAATCCATACTTGGATACCAGAGGCCTCCACCAAGGAATCCATGGTATGATCAGGAGTGTCGTGCTGCCACCGAAGAGAAAAATGCGGCATATAGGGCTACTTTACAATCCGTAGCAACGCGTAGCGCACGAGAGAGATACAGGGAGAAAAGGAGAGAGGAGAAACGTCTTTTGCGCAGGAAAAAGAGAGAGATGGAAAAGCGGGAGTGTGAAAAACTCGAGATGTACAGGAGCCAGAATGAAGTCCGAAAATTCTACCAAAGAGTCAAACATCAAACTGATGGCTTTGGTACAGGCAAGGTAGAGACCAGCAAGGTAATTTGGTAACTGATACAGATAGTGTACTCAGGATATGGAAAGAACATTTTTCAAAACTTTTTTTTTTATTTTTGCCGTATTAAGGCTGTTGGTATCCAATAGCAGCGAAGACGACGAAGATACCACAGTCCCAATCCCAGAAGATGGTATTGAATGCATACCGCCCAGCCAAGATGAGATACAGACAGCAATAAATCGGCTGAAGAATAATAAGGCAGCAGGAGCCGATGGCTTACCAGCCGAGCTGTTCAAAACCGGAGGCGACACGCTGATAAGGTGTATTCATCAGCTAGTTAGCACCATCTGGCAGGAAGAACGAGTACCCGACGATTGGAACCTGAGTATCCTGTGCCCCGTCCACAAGAAGGGAGATAAGACTGTATGCTCTAACTATAGGGGCATAAGTCTACTCCCTATTGCCTACAAGATCGTGTTAGGGATATTGTGCGAACGACTAAAGCCAATGGTCAACGAGATAATTGGACCATATCAATGCGGCTTTAGACCTGGCAAGTCCACCATTGACCAGATATTTACCCTGCGGCAAATCGTGGAGAAGGCCCAAGAGATGCAGATCGACACCTACCACCTTTTTGTCGATTATAAAGCAGCCTTCGACAGCCCGCTGCGTTCAAAGGTATTCCAAGCCATGTCTGAATTTGGTATCCCCGCAAAGCTCATCCGTCTTTGCAAAATGACTTTAACTGACACGAGGTCCTCAGTTAAAACAGGAAAGAACCTCTCCGAAGAGTTTGGTACCAAAAGAGGTTTCAGACAAGGAGACAGCCTTTCGTGTGATCTCTTTAACATCCTGCTGGAAAAGGTTATACGAGAGGCAAACGTCAAAAGAAGTGGCACAATCTACACCAATAGTCACATGTTACTTGCCCAGCAAAATGTTTGTAGCCAAAGAAGTAGTTAAATCATGAGTGCAAGTGATTTCGGACTACATCTTTTTACGTGACTCTGCGTGGACTGCTTCAAAAAAAGCTATTCAATCACTACTTCACAAGGAACAACTTCAAATAAATTTTGCTGGGTGCTTATGCTGATGATATAGCCATCATAGGCCGATCAGTAAAAGAAGTAACTGATACCTTTATGAAGGTCGAAGGAGAATCTGCTAAAGTGGGTCTGGCGGTAAACGGTGAGAAGACCAAGTTGATGGTGTCGACGCGCAATGCGTCCATTGAGCTCGGACCGACTGTGGAAGTTGGTTCCTATAATATTGAGGTAGTAAAAGACTTCGTCTACCTCGGCACCTCCGTAAACACAACAAACGACATCAGTTGTGAAATAAAAAGAAGAATTGTATTGGCTAACAGATGCTACTTTAGTTTAAGTAAGCAGTTTAAAAACAAAGCCACCTCTCGTCAAACAAAAATAACGCTCTACAAAACACTGATACTACCCGTGCTGATGTATGGCTCCGAAGCCTGGGTACTTGCGCAAGCAGACATGGCAGTGCTTGGTGTGTTTGAGAGAAAAATTCTTCGAAAGATCTACGGACCAATCTGCGTTGACGGTGAATATCGACGTCGCATGAACCACGAGCAGTATCTGCTGTACAACGACATCAATATTGTTAAACGTATCGAGATGCAGCGATTGCGTTGGCTAGGCCATATCATAAGAATGAGCGATGATGACCCCGCTAAAAAGGCGTATGAATACATGCCAAATGGCGGTGCACGCAGAATCGGCAGGCCTAAGCTTCGATGGAGCATACAAGTGGATGAAGAAATGAAAAGGCGCGGTATTCCAAAAAGTCAAGCGAAAAACAGAGAGGAATGGAGATCTTTTCTTAGTTCGGTCTATGGAACAAATGTTCTGTAATGGGCCAACTAAGTAAGTAAGTAAGTAAGTTCTACTAGTTTAGGGCTACAACATTGCTAAAGACAGCAATGCCAAATTCCTATTCGTTTCTAAGGTAAAGGCCTGATAAATGCAAAAAAGTGCAGATTTTGCCCGGTTTAGATGAGGCCATAAAATCCGAACTGGATCTTCATTTTACTACAATACCTCTGTGTATCCATCAAATCCTTCACAATATTATTCCAATAGATATTTATTCTACATATTTTATGTACGGTTTTGAAAATGCACGTAATAAACAGACATTGTAGCTATTCGCAGCCATAAAGCATAACATTCAAACATAAATTCAATGGCATCAAAATAATTGAAATTGCAAGGAGATATAACAAAATCCCATTACCGTTCGTTTTCGTTTTGTCCATTGTTGTATTTATTACAGCTTTATGGTTGGTATGGCCAGCATACCAGCGTCTTGCTAGATATATAATCATAAATAATCTGATTATATGAAATTCATTTTGAAAATCTTATTTTCAAATCTTTAAAATTCCATTTCGAGGTCAGTAAGAAAAGAAAGCTTGAGAAGAAAAGAAAGCAACTAATATTTTTTTGCTTCTTTTCTTGGATTTATCCAAAATATAGAAGGGGCTCGACCCCTAACATTTAGTTGACGAGACAATAAACTTGGCAATAAACTAGAGGGAGAAGCAAATATATAAATCTGAATTTAATATTGTCTATTTGTTATTTTATTGCTTCTTTTTATTGTAATGTGAATTTGTTGCACAAATGTAAGAATAGACAATTTATGTACTTAAATAGCAAAGCGGAATATTTTATTGTGAAGCACAAACAGCCGCCGTAGTGGTGGACTTTTTCGTTTTTACATACATAAATCAATTGAAAGATTACACGGTGTGCTACAGGAATAGAAATACAAGAAATGCTTACTTACTTACTTAGCTGGCCCATTACAGAACATTTGTTCCATAGGCCGAACTAAGACAAGATCTCCATTCCCCTCTATTTGTTGCTTCGCATTCTGGAGATCGGCCCATGATGTATATATCATCAGCATAAGCAAGTAACATGTGACTATTGGTGTAAATTGTGCCATTTCTTTTGACATTTGCATCTCGTATAACCTTTTCTAGCAGGATGTTGAAGAGGTCACACTAAAGGCTGTCTCCTTGTCTGAAACCTCTTTTGGTACCAAACTCTTCGGAGAGTTTCTTTCCTATTTTAACTGAGGACCTCGTGTCAGTTAAAGTCATTTTACAAAGCCGGATGAGCTTTGCGGGAATACCAAATTCAGACATGGCTTGGAATACCTTTGAACGCAGCGGGCTGTCGAAGGCTGCTTTATAATCGACAAAAAGGTGGTAGGTGTCGATCTGCATCTCTTGGGTCTTCTCCAGGATTTGCCGCAGGTCATGGTGGACTTGCCAGGTCTAAAGCCGCATTGGTATGGTCCAATTATCTCGTTGACCATAGGCTTTAGTCGTTCGCACTATATCCCTGACACGATCTTCTAGGCAATAGGGAGTAGACTTATGCCCCTATAGTTAGAGCATACAGTCTTATCTCCCTTCTTGTGGACGGGGCACAGGATACTCAGGTTCCAATCGTTGGGTACTCGTTCTTCCTGCCAGATGGTGCTAACTAGCTGATGAATACACCTTATCAGCGTGTCGCCTCCGGTTTTGAACAGCTCGGCTGGTAAGCCATCGGCCCCTGCTGCCTTATTATTCTTCAGCCGATTTATTGCTGTCCTTACCTCATCTTGGCTGGGCGGTACACATTCAATACCATCTTCTGGTATTGGGACTGTGGTATCTTCGTCGTCTTCGCTGCTATTGGATACCAACAGATTTGAAAAATGTTCTTTCCATATCCTGAGTACACTATCTGTATCAGTTACCAAATTGCCTTGCTGGTCTCTACAGGAGGATGTGCCTGTACCAAAGCCATCAGTTTGATGTTTCACTCTTTGGTAGAATTTTCCGACTTCATTCTGGCTCCTGTACATCTCGATTTTTCCACACTCCCGCTTTTCCATCTCTCTCTTTTTCCTGCGGAAAAGACGTTTCTCCTCTCTCCTTTTCTCCCTGTATCTCTCTCGTGCGATACGCGTTGCTACGGATTGTAAAGTAGCCCTATATGCCGCATTTTTCTCTTCGGTGGCAGCACGACACTCCTGATCATACCATGGATTCCTTGGTGGAGGTCTCTGGTATCCAAGTATGGATTTTGCGGCTGTTTGCATGGAGTGGGCAATGCTTTGCCATTGCGCTGATATGTTATCGGGATGAGGAGTGCTTTGATTAAGCAATTGGGCTAGTTGAGTGGAATATGCTGTGGCTATCTGTTGTGATTGCAGCTTACCGATGTCTAACTTTCGTGTTGTGTCTGTTCGTACTTTGTTTGCTACGTTTAAGCGGGTGCGTACCTTTGCTGCAACAAGGCAGTGGTCCGAATCAATGTTTGCGCCTCGGAACGATCGTACATCCAACACGCTCGATGAATGTCTTCCATCTATCACAACATGATCAATTTGATTTCTCTGGAGACAGCCAGGTGCCCTTATGAATATCGAGATGATTAAATCTGGTACTGATAACTACCATGTTTTTTGCAGCTGCAAAATCTATCAGCCTCATACCATTGTCAGATGTTTCACTGTGGAGACTTAATTTCCCGACTGTTGGGCCAAAGATATTCTCCTTTTCAATTTTGGCGTTAAAATCGCCTAGAATGATTTTAATGTCATGGGCAGGGCAACGGTCATATGTTTCTTCTAAGCGCTCGTAAAATATATCTTTGGTCTGTTCGTCCTTTTCTTCAGTGGGAGCATGAGCGCAAATAAAGCTAATGTTGAAGAATTTTGCTTTTATTCGAATTGCAGCAAGTATTTCATTCACTGGGGTGAAGCTGGATACAAGATGTTGTAGTCTCCGACTAACTACGAATCCGCAACCAAACTCATGCTTTACGTCATGGCAGCTATAATACAGTGCGTCAGCTTTAGGTGTTGTTGTGACGCCTTTCCCAATCCATCGTATTTCCTGTATGGCAGTAATATCGGCCTTGTACTTTTCAAGTACGTCTGCCAATGCGAAGACTGCACCTTCTCTATAAAGAGTGCGAACATTCCAGGTGCAGATTCGCAGATCATGGTCCTTAAAACGTTTGCGGGGTTCGTCAACTTTAGAGGGGCTTTTTTTCTTTTCTTTCGTTTTTTCATAGTAGTCTGTTTTTTTCTAGGGGAGGATTACTAACCCGACGCCCAAACCCAAGTTTTTAACGTTCTTATGGGTGAACGCGCGGCACATCTTAGCTCACTACCTTCAACGGGTGTTAAAGGCAGTTCCCCAGGTGATACCACGGGGAGGTCAGTGTCCACTTGGTATGAAAGAGGGACCAAGATAAATCCTGGGCTTTGCCATGTTAAAACCGGTCAGGACCGTTGCTTGGTATCTTCCATCCCCTACGTCACCCAGAAATGCTAAGCAGATTATAAAAAAGAAAGACCCTAGAGTAGAAAGCACGTGCAATACTTTTGGAAAATTTACTTAGTCCTTGGTCACACTAGAGTGATTTCATTTAAACAATTTCATGAAATCAAGGGTTCCTAGGTCGAGTTCCATACTAGAGTAATATGCTGTATTCTGAGAAAACTGAAAGTTTTATGGGAAATTATTTAAGAAAGCAAAAACTTACTTTAATTATATTGTTTAAAAAAATAATGTCGTTATGCAGGATAATAAATTGCCACAACATTTTTTCAGTCTCTGCTATAAAAAATTTCTATAGCCCTTGAGCTAAATTTAAATTATTTTTCACTGACCTTAATTATTGGCCAATAATACATCATCATATTATTGTTATCGTGTTTGGAACATACACCATGGACATGCTACATTATTTTAATTTATTCAAATATATATTTAAAAGCCAAAATTATTTGCTAAAATGCAAATCCGTATCAGCAAATTATTTGCTTTGTTGAAATTTTGAATTTACGTGTTATCGCAACGTACCGTTGAAATGCGATCAAATTATGAAAATATTTGCCAATACTTAGCCAAAAATTTATTTATTATTTTAAGTAGATTTTGGCAAATATACAAATGGTAATGTTATGTAATACGCATACATATGTATATACACAACAGCAACATATTCAGATTACAAAATTGTCAGTTATTATGTTTAATATATTCGATATACACATGTTTGATTAAATAAGTTTCGTAATTTAGAAACGAAAATGCTGATGCAAACAGCAAAGCAAATATATAGTGAGTACAAATTGCACAAGGCAAAAAATAATAGGATACGATTGATCCTTAATATAGAAACCACCTATAAATTTATGATGATAGATACCAAGTAATTGTCTTCATTGTTTAATGTGGAAGCCAAAACATTCTTGTTCTCCTCCTTTAGACGGAAAACATATATAAAATATGATGTATACACGGAGGAAAAAATGCCTCTCTCACATATGTCCCAAACATATTTTACAGCAAACATATATTTGTTTGCAATCAGTCCCAAACATAACATATGTTTGGGTCCTGCAAACAAATATATGTTTGGGTGCAAACAAATTATGCTCACTTGCTCTCAGTAAGCGCTCACTGGCTATCTCAAACATATACACACATTTATAAATGGTGGTGGTTTATTGAAAGACATAGAAAAAAAGCAAAAGCAACAACAGACACATAGGTACATAAAAAAATCCAAAGAAATACATAACAGTCTTTAATAAAGGAAAAGCTGAATGAAATAATTTAAAAAAAGTCGCACTTTTAAAAAGAACAAGTAAGAACGGCTTTAAGTTTGGCCGGGCCGAACTTGTTATATCCTCCACCACGAGTTGTATTGAAGTAAAATAGAACTATTAGTTTCCTTTCGTTTACGAAGAAGACTAAATACCAAATTTCAGCAATTTCTGTAAAATAAGGTAACGTTCTATGGAACTATATCAAAACGTCCATTTATACCTACATCTTTATGGCGGATAGTTTTTAGACTCAAAGAAGACTTAGTACCAAATTTCCGATATATCCGTAAGATAATGTGGCTAAAAATACCGAAAAAGAGGTACGCTTCTATGGGGGTATACTGATAATTATCTTTTGGAATATTTTATAACCCCATGGAAGACTAAATAACAAATTTCAGTCTTTCGGAGGGATATTGACCTTCAGAAATACGAAAATCGGGAGATGTCGTTCTATGAGAACTATATCGAAACGGGGAACTATACCGACTAATTTCAGTAGGAAAAGTTTTTACCTCCTACGTACACTAAATACCAAATTTCAGCCATTTCGAAGAAATATAGAGGCCACCACCTTCAAAATATCAAAAATTCGGGAGGTACCGTTCTATGGGGCTAATACCGACTACTTTCTTATGAAATATTTTATAACCCAAATGAAGACTAAATACCAAATTTCAGCCATTTCGAAGGAATATTGAGGCCACAACCTTCAAAATACCAAAAATCGGGAGGTACCCACCATATTATGGTGGAGGATATAACAAATATATAGAAACATCGTTGAATGCTTCTCCTTAGTTGTGAAATAAACCACATTTTCCTCAAAGTTGAAATCATCAACGGGAAATCGGCATCTGGAATCAAATGATTATATAACGTATTAAATAGGCACATCCATATTTCAAATATACATACATATGTATGTATGTATATGAAAAATGTACTGATGTAATTACCAATATTAAATGCGATTTCTTCCTTGTCCAATAAAATATTTCCATTCACTTTTTGATTCAGTTATAAAATGTATTGGACATTTAATTTATAAAAAGCACCACTTCTTTAAGAAAAGACAAAAAAAAACTGATTTATTCACTCACTTTACCGTTTTTACTCAACGATTGTATTTAGAAAACTGAAGAAAAAAGAACAACATAATTAATACCATTTTTTCTTTTTTTTCTTCGCTTGCTACGTTGGTTAACAAGAACAAAGCACGAAACACACGTATTTTACCTAAGTTACTCTCTTTGACAAAAATCCTTTCGCCACCCATAAAAAATATGTTTTAACATAAAAAATATTTTGGTACCCAAACAAATAAGATTGAGATATGTTACGAAATGTTGCAAACATATATTTGCTAAGACACAAACCAATTATGTTTGGATCCAAACAAATGTTTGTTTGCATTCAGTCCCTAACAAATATTTGTTTGCATCCAAACATATTTCTAACATATATTTCTCTGTGTGTACAAAGACGCTAAAGCAGGGCTACTAGATCGTCATGCAAAAGCTTGGATCAAAAATACGGTGGTTCATGTAACGATCTCCATCTCTCGTTTTAGGTTACAGATTTTATGGATCTTATAATATTTTCATACCAAGTCGTCAGACATTATAGTTTCAATTTAAATTAATGGTCTAATTTGTACCAACATTGATGAAAACCATAGCAATGACACCCTCTAGCGGAAAACTATGAAACATTAACAATATGAACACTGAAGTTGGCCGCATATGTATGATTGTTCATAAACCATCGACAGGCTATAAAAGGAGATGCTTTTTTCGTCACTGTGCTTTTTTTGATAGCTGACCTGCAGTAATGATTTCAAGAATTTAGACTCGTTTCTAAAATAAAGTAATATAGAGAACCCAATAGTAATGGGCGATCTAAATATCCGAATTGGAACCATGCAGATTGATATTGAAGACTTGATCAGAGCTACTTTTCCCGCAGGTTTGACGGAAAGGATGAATTCTGTTAAGATCATGGTTTATTAGTAACCAATGGAATGATAAAAGGGGATTAATTTGGGGAATTTACATTTGTGAGCTCAGTGGGAACATCTTTAAATGATATATGTATGTGCTGTCTCACAGAACCTTTTATCTAACATATCCGAGTTTAGAATCGATAACAAAAGCTGGTCGGATCATATGCAGTTAATTTTATCGCTAAAATTTAAGGCGAAAAGTAAAGACGAAAATACCAATGTACTGCCTCCACAGATGAAATGGAAATAAGAAATCATGAATACTCACGTAGGGAGCTTCTCACCATTGAGTTGCAGCTCACATCTCGACCTATCACAAATGACAAGGGAGGAGCGAAAAAAGTGAAGAAGGGTTCACAAGTTGCAAAATTGAAAATAGTACCGCATTTTGTGAACCGTTGAAAATATAATTTGTATTGCCATACCGTTATTTTATTTGCAAATAATATCTTTGTTCCTTTACTTTCTTAAGGGTAAGAGTGGTAAAAGAGAAAAGTGTAAAAATTGCTCAAAATTGCTCTGTCATGAACATTTTTACCAGAAAAGTAAAGGAACGGAAAATAGATGTGGCAGCAATGTCAAAAAGAAACATAAAAAAATCAATTTTCGTCTTTTATTTCACAGTTTTTAATTTAGTGTTGTCAGTGTTCGACTTTTTCTTCGGTTTTCGTCAAACAAAAGTCGAAAAATCAGTTCTTCCATTTTCTACCTGCAGAAATTTTGCTGGTAGCCTGTGGTAGAAGAGAAAGCCATTTTCGCTCTCTCTCTGCTTCCAGTTTTGCCACTTTTCGGGGTTAAGGAACGCTGTGCAGGTTAAAAATGGTAACAAATGGTTAAAATGGTAACCTCAGGTAAGTAAAGGAACACAGCTAATTTTTCAGTAATTAAATTCATAATTTTTTGTAAAACACTACTTTATTTTAAATTAAATTAATATTTCTAAAACGAACAAGTAAGAACGGCGTTAAGTTCGGCCAGGCCGAACTTGTTGTACCCTCCACCACAAGTTGTATTGAAGTAAAATGGAATAATTTGTTTCCTTTCGTGTATGAAAAAGACTTAATACTAAATTTCAGCAATTTCGGTAAAACAATGTAGGGCACCATTCTATGGGGGCTATTTCAAAACGTCGATCTATACCGACAAATTTCTGACGGAATGAGAAGAAGACTAAATACCAAATTTCCTATATTTCGGTAAGAGAATGTGGCTAAATCTTAAAAAAGAAGTACGCTTCTATGGGGATATAGGGAGACGTGGACCTATACTGATAATACTCTTCTGGAATATTTTATAACTCTTGGAAGACGAAATAACGGTTGGATATTGACGTCACAATCTTCAGTATTACGAAAAATCGGGTGGTACCGTTCTATGGGGGCTATATCGAAACGTGGACCTATACCGACGAATTTTAGTCAGAAATGGGGCAATATGAAAGCGTGGACCTGTACAGAAATACTTCTGGCGAACAGTTTTATATAACATTGAAGACTAAATACCAAATTTCAGCCATTTTGGTGGAATATTGAAGACACAACCTTCAAAATACGAAAAATCGGGAGGTACCTTTCCATGGGGGCTATATGAACGCGTGGACCTATACCGACAAATTTAAAGGGGAAGTTTGAGTAACCCCAACGAAGTCTAAATACTAAATTTCAGCCATTTCGGTGGAATATTGAAGCCACAACGTTCAAAATACCGAAAATCGGGAGGTACCGTTCTATGGGGGCTATATGAAGGCATGGACCGAAGTTCTGGGGGAAAGTTTTATACCACCAACGTAGACTAAGTACCAAATTTCAGCCATTTCGGTGTGATAATGAAGCTAAAACCTTCAAAATACAGAAAATCGGGAGGCACCGTTCTATGGGGGCTATATGAAGGTGTGGACGGATACCGACAAAATTTTGGGGGAAGTTTTATACCTCTAAAGAAGACTACGTACCAAATTTCAGCCATTTTGGTAGGATAATGAAGCTAAAACCTTAAAAATACCGAAAATCGGGAGGTACCGTTTTATGGGGGCTATATGAAGGTGTGGACCGATACCGACAAAATTCTGGGGGAAAGTTTTATACCTCCAAAGAAGACTACGTACCAAATGTCAGCCATTTTGGTAGGATAATTAAACTAAAACCTTAAAAATACCGAAAATCGGGAGGTACCGTTCTATGGGAGCTATATGAAGGTGTGGACCGATAGCGACAAAATTCTGGGGGAATGTTTTATACCCCTAAGGAAGACTACGTACCAAATTTCAGGAACTTTCGTAGGATAATGAAGCTAAAACCTTAAAAATACCGAAAATCGGGAGGTACCGTTCTATGGGGGCTATATCAAAACGTGGACCGATATATCCCATTTTCAATACCAACAATCCTGCAAGTAATAAAAACTTCTGTACCAAATTTTGACTCTCTATCTTTAAAATTGCGAGCTGTATCTTGATTTCAACAGACAGACGGACGGGACGGACATGGTCAAATCGACATAGAATTTTATGCTGATCAATAATATATATATACTTTATAGGGTCTCCGACGAATGACAAATTTCATTATACCCTCCATATGGTGGAGGGTATAAAAATATTTGTTATCAACAACCCAATGTAAAAATACTTGGTAATTGATAAAAAATAATAACCCCCAGTTTATGTATTTCGAAACGAAAATGTGTGCGCATGAAAGACACCCAAACTTTAGTTTTTTAAATATTATTTCGTTTGCTTTTGCTTCAAAACAAAAAACAAATTTAAAAAACACACTCAAATTTGGTAGTTTTTCTTGCGCATTCGTTTTCTTATCGACATACATAAACAGGCCCTAAATGTTTGATATGTGACAACATCCGTAACAGCGGTTTTTTGTATTGACAGAAGAATTTCTGCAATTTGCAATAAAGTGAACAAATATCGTTCAAAGGTCATTAAATGACAAAAAGAAATGAAAATGTTTAATATTGCATTTTGGATGATGGTCAATATTTCACTGGATCTTTTGCATTGCACGATGGGGCCGATGATATATTTTTGAGGCAAAAAATCACAGGGACAAGCTAGACCTTCAAAATTTCGTGCAGATGTTTATAATCGGCCTAGAAGCTAATCTGCCAAATTTGGTTGATATCGGTTCATATATAGATATAGCTCTCATATATATGTTCGCCCGATTTCGAGTAATTGATGGACCAAACACGAAAATTCTGTCCAATTATGATGATATTTGGAATCGGTTCAGATTTGGATATAGCTCCCATAAATATTTTCACCCGATTTGAGGTATTTCGTGCAACAAACACGCAAATTCTGTCCAATTTCGATGAAATTTAAAATGTGTGACGAAATTACGTCTAGAAAAGAAAGTATGCCAAATTATATCGAAATCGGTTCAGATTTGGATATAGCTCCCATATATATTTTCACCCGATTTTAGGTATTTCGTGCAGCAATCACGCTATATATGTCCAATTGTGATGAAATTTAAAGTGTGTGACGGAATTTGGTCTAGAAAACATTATTGAGACATCATATTGAAATAGGTTCAGATTTGGACATATCGCTCATAAATTTTCTCTGTCGAAGTTAATTGTTTTCTCAATTTAGTTGGTTGATACAGAACTTCCTTGAGAACATAGTTTAAATATTTTTCTTTTGACAAATTGGCCGAAACAGAGGCGGCATGAATCAAGGGTTTGGTATTGTTGCCGTGTTCATAGCAGACTTCAGAAGCAAGTTTTCTTCCTTCACTATAATCCACATTGGGACGCCCTCTCTTCTTTTTATCATTACCTTGTTCTAGCGTAAATACTGTGTCGCTAGCTAACCATAAGCTTTCAAATTGTAATACACGACTTTTTGACCTCCAGTTTTTTATCTATTTTTGGTTAAGGCGTGCACAAATATTATAAATTTCCTTTTTAACTTCCGTCATGAAGTTATCTTCGACACCTCGATTAAATTTTGCAGAAATCCATTCTATAAGGTGTTTAGGTTTTCGCTGATTTTCCAACCAAAAATTAAAAATATCCAAATTTTTAAGTTTTACGAAATCTGGAATTTAATAATTTTTTTATTCGCAAGTATACGCAAAAATTCTTTTCAAAATCTGTTAGCCGACATTGTCACCTTTCACCAGATACATATTTTTACGAGAATGCACCCTGAAGCCGAAAGTTCTACTCCAAAGAACACATGGACGATACCACAGACTACATCAAAAACCATCACTTACTGACACAAGAAATTATTGACCACATCTAATATTACATTTACACTTTTATTAATAATCTTAATTTACATACCATTACCCGTATTTTCCATTTAAAAAAAATAGATAATATCAACAGATCAGGTTTTGGCGCCAAAATACTTAAATTGTTTAATTACGACAGAATGTCAGAAATAAACCCTGTAGGAAATGCCAATAGTGAATCTATACTGACTTACTACTGACATTGTCAACAGTACTACTGACAAACTGTAGACAACTAATGTAATTTCCTATAGACATTTTGTATGAACGTGTCATTCGAAAGTCAGTACTGACAATGGAACTAGTATGTCAATAGTAAGTCAGTAGTTCCTGAGGAACCATGTGTTGACATTGGAGGTAGTGAGTCAGTATAGACATTGGAGGTAGTAAGTCAGTATAGACATTGGAGGTAGTAAGTCAGTATGGACATTGGAGGTAGTGAGTCAGTATAGACAATGGAGATAGTGAGTCAGTATAGACATTGGAGGTAGTGAGTCAATAGTACCAGATATTCAATACTAATTTTTTTAGCTTATTTGGAACATTTCATAGATAAAACAGCTATATAGTACGTTTAATAAGAAGATGAAGCTACAAATTTGTTTAAATACTATATTTTATTAAAGAATAAAACAAAAAATATTGAAAATGTTAAACATGTACAAATTGCGTATTACAGTATTTTTATACCCTCCACCATATGGAGGGTATAATTAAATTTGTCATTCCGTTTGTAACACATCGAAATATTCGTCGGAGACCCTATAAAGTATATATATTATTGATCAGCATAAAATTCTATGTCGATTTGACCATGTCCGTCTGTCCGTCCGTCCGTCCGTCTTTCTGTCTGTTGAAATCAAGATACAGCTCGCAATTTTAAAGATAGAGAGTCAAAATTTGGTACAGAAGTTGCTATTACTTGCAGGATGGTTGGTATTGAAAATGGGATATATCGGTCCACGTTTTGATATAGCCCCCATAGAACGGTACCTCCCGATTTTCGGTATTTTTAAGTTTTTAGCTTCATTATCGCACCGAAATGGCTGAAATTTGGTACGTAGTCTTCTTTAGGGGTACAAAACTTTCTTCCAGAATTTTGTCGGTGTCGGTCCATACCTTCATATAGCCCCCATGGAACGGTACCTCCCGTTTTTCGGTATTTTGAAGGTTTTCGCTTCATTAGCACACCGCAATGGCTGAAATTTGGTACGTAGTCATCTTAGGGGTATACAACTTTTCCCCAGAATTTTAATTTGTCGGTATAGGTTCACGCCTTTATATAGTTCCCATGGAAAGGTACCTCCCGATTTTTCGTGTTTTGAAGGTTGTGTCTTCAATATTCCCCCAAAATGGCTGAAATTTGGTATTTAGTCTTCAATGTGATATAAAACTGTTCGCCAGAAATATGTCTGTACAGGTCCACTCTTTCATATTGCCCCATTTCTTACTAAAATTCGTCGGTATAGGTCCACGTTTCGATATAGCCCCCATAGAACGGTACCTCCCCATTTTCGTAATACTGAAGACTGCGACGTCAATATCCAACCGAAATGGCTGAAATTCGTTATTTCGTTTTCCAAGAGTAATAAAATATTCCAGAAGAGTATTATCAGTATAGGTTAACGTCTTCCTATATCCCCATAAAAGCGTACTTCCTGATTTTCTGTATTTTTTAAGTTTTAGCCACATTCTCTTACCGAAATATAGGAGATTTGGTATTTTGCCTTCTTTGAGCCTAAAAACTTTCCGTAAGAAATTTGTCGGTATAGATCGACGTTTTGAAATAGCCCCCATTGAATAGTGTCTCACATTGTTTTACCGAAATTGCTGAAATTTAGTATTAAGTCTTCTTCATACACGAAAAGAAACAAATTATTCCACTTTACTTCAATACAACTTGTGGTGGAGGGTATAACAAGTTCGGCCCGGCCGAACTTAACGCCGTTCTTACTTGTTATCTTTTTAAAATGGCTAAGGGCCATCATTATATGTGTTCTTTTACTATTGGATGGATTTTAAAACGCAAAATAAACCAATTTGGAGGAATTAAAAATGTAATTTTAACCTTAAAAGTTAATGCCTTTAAGGTCCTCCATGAAATTTAATGATCACTTTTAACTTTAAGTTAACCGGAACGCTATAAATCTTTTCGGTAAACCCAAACTATAACAAAAGAAGACTTATAATAATGGGGGTAAGACAAAGATTCCACATAAGTAAAAAATAGTAAATAAGACAATGTTTTCAAGGCTGCTTAAACATTTTAACATATAAATAATAAAAAAACGTTTTCGTTTTATTTTCTTGGCTGCTTAAAATAGTTCTTCTTCTGTTGCACTTAACGTTTTATCAGGCGATTCGCTGAATGTTGATATAACATCTAGGAATTGAAAATAATAAACATTTATAAATAAACATAAATAAAAAATATGTCTTTAAATTTGCTTGCCTATTACAACTGTATAACATTGGAAAAATCTCACAATCGATTTTTGCCAAATAATTCTTCAACATTGTAATTCATTATTATGTTTAGTTGCATTCAGCATTTCCAGCGAGACGGGACAATAAATACATCAGGCTCCACAATCTTCTCTAAAGGTTCCACATAATGTCTAAATGTCGAAATTTCACCACAAATGTTGTTAGTCGCCTCAGAATTCGCACTTTGCTATAGAATTGTTTATTTTTCTCATGTCTTTTATATTTTCTTTTGCTCATATTTGTTATTCGAATTATATGCTTTAAGTTTTCACGATATTTTATTGATTTTTACAAAAACACCTTTTTCACCAACCGCAAAAATTATTTTGCACCAAACAATTAAGAAAATTAAAAAAAAGATGCTTCGTTGGGCTATCATCTGTCAATATACACAATGCTTCTTCTTATTAAGGTAAAGGTATCAATAGTTGACAACCTGGTGACAAAGTGTTGACTTTGTCACCATATTAGTAGACAAAGTGGCGACATGTCAACACATGACCCCACACTTCCTACAGGGAACGGAATCATAATTATGACATCTTTGACAGCTTGGCATGTCGCCGTGGGTCGTTGCCAGATTGTAATTTTTTGGTTTTGGAGTTTTGAAAGTGTTAAGAATATAATTCCGTTATTATTTGATTTCAATCGCTGACTTGAAAAAATGACTTTTTGCCTCAAAAACCTGCCATTGCACAGTGTCCGATTTTCCAAAAAACCTGGCCAAAAATCAAAAAAAAAATTATCAATTTACACTAAAAAGGGTCAGATATTGTTTATAGGATCCCAGTGCGTGTAGTTATGAAAAAATATATAGATTTCTTGTTTAATAAGTGGGTATAAATGCAGGTCGAAGTGACCCTATTTGGATTTCTTTTTCAATATTTAAGTTGTTTATAAATCTATGATAATATGCAAAATAAACAACGGTTATTAAATATTTTCTTTTTGTAACTGTAATGGAAGGTATGTGAAACGTATTTAAGATGTTCAATGTCGCCAATGAATTGTGCGTTCTTTAATAATTGATGTCCGTACTTGTTAATTTTTTTCAAGATCAATTTTCACAATAAATTATGAAAATAGTTGTGAGTAAGATCGA
Organism: Musca autumnalis; assembly: GCF_047663935.1. Lineage (NCBI taxonomy): Eukaryota > Metazoa > Arthropoda > Insecta > Diptera > Muscidae > Musca > Musca autumnalis. The sequence goes on along the minus strand of NW_027411866.1, from coordinate 161,640,266 downwards.
GTTGGGCCGTGTAATTTATCATTTCATAAAAAAGGAAGGGTTTTTTACCAATTTCCATCGAAACATCCTGCACATATTTGCACTTTTTGTTTTTATGTGATATTTTGTCTAGCGGGTATGTACAGATTTTCTTTCATTCAGAATGTCATAATATAGGATAGGGTCACTTTTTGGCGTTTGGTTATAATTTAGAGTTTTGATGTATTCTAAGACATATAGTAAAATTTTATGGCGAACAAATTTCTAGAATATTTTGATCTGATTCCATCACATTTTAAAGGCGATTTTAAAGATTTTCAGAAAAAGGGACCAAAAAGACCGCTTTTATGACTCGCACGAGGGTTAATGTTTTTAAGAAAAATATTCCTCACATTCTTGTCAGTAAAGTTGCCAAAGACATTATACACCTAAAGTGCAAGGATTCCAAGTGATCTTAACTCAAACATTTCCAAAACTGTAGAAATGGTAGAAGCTTGCAACCCTATTTTAGTTTCTTGGTATTTTGGCAAAATTGATACCGATATTTCCTTGGTATGTAATGCAAATAGAGATTTCATTTCTTTAATGACTTATAGTGAAATTTAGCGGAGAACATTTTTGTCTTTGATGCCATTCTTCTAAAATGATGCTTTGTATGACCATTTTGCCAAAATCCATATAAAATACGTCATTAACCCTAAAATGTGTTTATAATTTTGCATATTTCTGGTGTTTAGGTAAAGTATATAGAGTTTTTCGGAAAATAGGACACTGTACATTGGCCCCATCGTGCATTGGTTCAAATGAAGTTGTGAAACATCCCACATTCAGTATTTGAAGGAATTTTAAGAATTGCAAATAAATACAATACGTGAAACATCCGATCTTTTCTCCAGCATTAATACCAATTCTATGAATGCTACGTAACAATTCGGATCCTTTCTTCAACATTTCAACGTAACAATTCGGATCCTTTCTTCAACATTTGAACTAATTTCATGGATTTTAAATACAATTTCAATAAGAATAATATAATGTTGTCTTTCTTTTTGTTATTTTATTTATAACAGTATTTGATAAATATCCAATTCTTATTCCATATTTTATTTTATGAATTTAATCCTTCCTATTTTGGCTTTCTCTTGTTCGTGGCATACATGTGACATGCCAAAGGTTTGGTATAGATGCTATGCCAAGGTGTTGGTTAAGATACCATTCCACTGGGTTATTGAAGATGTCATCCAAAATGATTTGGATCTTCTGGGGTCACGGTCTTGTAAAAAGAATGGGCGAAGGTGGTAAAAAATTACGGTTTAAATTTGTCTTTATTCGTTTCTTCTAGATCATGAACCGGACAAAATCAAGTTGTCCAAACGTTATATTCAAAGCTACCCAAGTAATTGCTAACGTCCATTTTCGTTTCAGCAGTTTGAAGCTGTTCCTCCATTAGCATGTAACACTCACTCTTTCACCATTAAGCAGACTACTAAAAGTTCACTTCACTCGCCAATGAATTGGAGATTCCATATCAATGTACAACAATACTTTGAGGGCTATGTACATATACAGTGAGTGTCAAAAATATTCGGTTTTCAATTTCACCAATAATAACACCTCAGTATTTTAGAACCCCATAACCAATATTCAAAAAACCAAATACTTAAAAAAATGTTGGTCCTGTGGCTATTAAAAAATGTATGTAGCATGGATTCATGGCAACCCTATAAGCGAGAATAACAAAGAACACGTTGTTAACCCTGTTTTCTATGCGTCAAAAATATTCGGTTTTTGTAACTTTTGTTAAATATTTTGGCAAAAAACCAGTCAATATCGAACTTTTTCTGCAATATTAGTATAAATTTCAATAATTGCGAACATAATCTTTGTTCCTGTGTGCAAAAATATTATATTTTATAACAAATTATTACAATTTCGGGCTAAGGAAAACCGCTATCCTAGAAAAGAGTAAAAATGTTTATATTTCATTATAAAAACGGCAGAAATAAAGGGAATTTTTGCTTATTTTTGAATATTTAGTCGAATACATTTGAAATAATGTGCAAAAGTCACGAAAATATAGAAATATCGATTTCGTGAAACACATAAGCCAGCCAAACCAAGGCCTGGGAGGGAAGGTAGAGGAATATCCTGAAAAATTAACGCTAAACCACCCTTAATTTTCTTGAAATTGGTCACCGAGCCCTAAATGACTTTCAGAAGATAAAAAATATGCACTTACTTTCCAAAAAAATCGTAATGATAAAGCCTTTCATGGCCTTGTAACACATCATAAGTCATTGATAAATACATGTCTCCTATAAGCTCCTTCGTACTTTTTGTGTTGGAGTACACAGAAAGGCCGGAAAACATGGTGTTATACTGATTTTCCTGCTTAGACATTCAAAACTAACTCCATTTCACCAGGTTTCTGATGTACATCAAGTTTTGAAGGTACATCAAGGCGAAATTTGAACTAGATTTTTGGTTATGTAAATAAGCCGATGGTGTGTGATGTGTTACAAGGCCATGAAAGGCTTTACCCTTTCGATTTTTTTGGAATGTAAGTGAATATTTTCTATCTTTTGAAAGTCATTTAGGACTCGGTGACCAATTTCGGGAAAATTAAGGGCGGTTTAGCCGTAATTTTTCAGGAGATTCCTCTACCTTCCCTCCCAGTCCTTGGTTTGGCTGGGTAATGTGTTTCACGAAATCAAATATTTCTATATTTTCGTGACTTTTGCACATTATTTCAAATGTATTCGACTAAATATTCAAAAATAAGCAAAAATTTCCTTTATTCCTGCCGTTTTTATAAAGAAATATGAACAGTTTTCTCTTTTCTAGGAAAGCGTTTTTCCTTAGCCCTAAATTTTAATAATTTGCTATGAAATATGATATTTTTGCACACAGGAACAAATATTCTGTTCGCAATTATTGAAATTTATACTAATACTAGCAGACCCCGGTCCGCGTTGCTGGCCCGTCGTAATGAGTTTTAATTCAAAAGTAGGTATTTTCTACCTCACTTCTTCGGTCCATTGTCAAACCGAGAAGGATTTTAAATTTATGAACAGATTTTGTCTGTAACCTTTCTTTTCTCTTACGGACTTTGTCGGATTTTTCGCCAATTTGTGCCTTTTAGGATTTATTATCGTCCATGTCACTGTCTTTATCCTAAAGCGATCTAATAATAAAAGTTAAAAAATGATTAAATCGAATTGTCCCGCTTATTTAGACCTATATGTTTTAGCTTTTCATGGCTGATGGACCGTTGAACCTCACAATTTAAGTACATTTCTAAATATATAGTTTTTCTTGATCGGGGGAAAACCACATTTGTCTCGAAAACTAATTTGCAACCTGATGCACTCATAAGTTTAACAAATAGGCCCCGAAATTTGTCTACAAATATATAGCATTTTGGACCACGGGACATTCTTGAATATTTTCCGAAAATTTGGTTCAGTAGTTTTGGAAAAATAATGTTTTGAAAAGAGTGGGCGTGGTCATCAGTTTTCAAGATATAACATATTAAAAAAATGGGCCTGGTCCGGTCCTAGGGTGCACACAACTTCATGGCCTACCAAAATGTATGCTGAAACCGATATAATCATAAGTTTGGCTTATACATATAGCGATTAACAGAAAGGCATGGGGAAGGTCCCCCACATAACAACGGCAAACATTGAGCTTTTGCTGCAAATTTTATGGAAATCCCTACAGTAGTATTGGAGTTATGACATACTAAAAAAAACAGGCTTGGTCGGGCCTATAGGCCCCAAAAAAGTACCTAGATTGTAGATTAATCCGTAAATTTTTATTCCGATATATATATAATTTTTGCAAATATAACGTTTTTTTACATATCGCATAGGGGAGGTACCCCTCCCCCTCTGGAATTCAATAAAATATGTATATTCATAAAGGTAAGGCGTTTTTTTAAATATGCCCTCTTCAAAATTCAAGAAAATATGCCTGTACATTCCCTGACATTTTCACGAATAACGGTTCAGTAGTTTTGTATGTAAGTATGTAAGGTCGGAGACACAACCACAATTGTCTCGCAAATGAACTTCCAAATAGATACATTCGTAATTATTGTAAATATAACATTTTTAAAAAAGTAGGGTATAGGGGAAGTTCCCCGCCCTTTCCGAAATTCAACTGAATTTGTAGCCTATTTTAAGCGGGGACCATCTATGTACATTCCCTGGCAATTTCAGGAAAATCGGTTCAGTAGTTTTTGTAGAAATGATAAAAAAAGAAAATTGAAAAAGTATGCATGGTCAAATTTTCTTTGCATAAAACCCCAAGTCGAAAATCGGTCCAGCCGCTCTCAACTGATGCCATTACCAACGAACGATATTTGATTTTTATTTATAAAGATTTAAAAGTTTAGGCAAATCGCGATTTTCTTGAAAATCCCCTGTAGATATAACCTAATTAGAAAGTGAGCGTGGTCGGATCTTAATTCACAAAATAAGTACGTAAGGATGGAGACACAATCGCCATTGACTCGCAAATAAATTCCCAAACCGATACATTCGTATTTGTTGCAAATATTGCATTTTTACAAAAATAGGGCATAGGGGAGGTACCCGCCCGATCCGAAAGTCAAAAAATATGTAGCCTATTTTTATCGGGGACCAACCCTGTACATTCGCTGAAAGTTTCAGGAAAATCGATTTAGTAGTTTCGTAGATATAACATATTTAAAATAGTGGGCGTTGTCCAGTCTTAATGCCCCAAATAAGCACGTAAGGTCGGAGACACAATCGCCATTGACTCGGAAATTAATTTTCAAGGCGATACATTTGTAATTGTTGCAAATATTGCATTTTTACAAAAATAGGGCATAGGGGAGGTACCCCGCCCGATCCGAAATTCAACCAAATATGTAGCCTATTTTAACCGGGGGCCATCACTCTACGTTCCCTGCAAATTTCAGGAAAATCTATTGAGTAGTTCCGTAGATATAACATATTTATAAAAGTGGGCGGAAAAGTGGGCGTGGCCAATTTTTCTTTGCATAAAAACCTAAACTGGACTATGACTAACATTTCCACAAAAAATTATCCAAATCGCTCTAGCCGTTTTCAACTGATTCAATTACCAACAAACGACAATTGAGTTTTATATATAAAGATTGCAGAAAAAGTTCGATATTGACCGGTTTTTTGCCAAAATATTTAACAAAATTTACAAAAACCGAATATTTTTGACGCATAGAAAACAGGGTTAACAACTTCTTCTTTGTTATTCTCGCTTATAGGGTTGCCATGGATCCATGTTACATACATTTTTTAATTGCCACAGGACCAACATTTTTTTAAGTATTTGGTTTTTTGAATATTGGTTATGAGGTTCGAAAATACTGAGGTGTTATTATTGGTGAAATTTAAAACCGAATATTTTTGACACTCACTGTATGTACTTTACAGACAATGGCAATGTTTCCGGGCATATCTAATCACACCACACACATGGAATAGTTAAATCATCCACATATCTACATACATACATAGTCAAATGGTTTAGAACAGTGAAATGTTAAATCTCGCTAACATTGAAATTCTAAAAGTGGAGCCTATAATTACAAGGAATAGATGGTTTGGAGTGGTAACGTAGTACGCAGCATAGGCAAATAGATTTACTTTACACTCAAATAGACATCGAAACACAACCACCCCACTAAATGTTATAGATATGTATTTGAATGAGTACATGTGTGAGGAACTTTATGTGCCGCAACTACATGTTTGTATGCGGTTATGAACAAGGATAGGACTTTTAATGCAGTTCACTAGTAACTGACTGACTGACGACCGACCAGTGACTGACACAATGTATGCAAATAATCGTGTTCTCAATGCAAATGGTGTAGAACGCACAGACAAGACTTTAAATTGTAATTAACATCAGTGTACCATTTATTATCAATTTAATATTAATCCAAATGGTGATCACAATGAGGTCATTAATATAGACTGAGGTTTATAATAACGACGATTTTAAAAGGATACACATTAGGGTTATGACTTTTTTACAACCTCGTATCCCTGTATCATATTTGGATGAGTTTTTACCTAAGATTAGATAAAATATTAATTATGAGGTGATTCGATAAAAAAGCTCACGCAAAAGTCATTTGAAAATTTTTCTATATGAGCTTTTTTGACAAAATTGTAAAGTCGCTATAAGCAGATATAGAACTTAAAAAAGTTTTGGAGCCACACGACATTATCCAAATGGCATAAATTTTTGTTTCTCACTAAATTTTTCTTCATATCACTACATACATATATGAGGAAAAGTCAAAATTTTTTAGTTTCCACGAAGCCAAGGTTTGCACTATTATAATACGCGAACTATTGTAGTTTACCAGTGACTATGACTATTGCTGGATTAATTTAGATGTTTTTGTACAAAGCTCAAAAACTTAGCAAATAAAATTAATTTACGTGGTAGTTACGACCGCGTAAAGGAAAAAACATAGGTAAAAACACGTTGACGCTAAGCAGGTTTTTTACATTGCTATTCGATTTCTGATTAAACCATTCAAATGACGGACATCTGTCCAAAGTAAAAGTAGGAGAATACAAAATGAAGATTACACTTCTAATGTATCACTTTCCAAAATTTCCACTGCATCCACCTTTTATGGATGCTGGCATTTTGAAGCCGGATTTCAGGTGTTTTTTGTATTTTTAATGTAACTGGGACGCGCATTCGGATATTTCGAAAAACCAATTATAGGATTAAAGAACTCGCGATTTCGCATAATTTGATATGTATATTGAGTATGTAGCCCGCACATCAGCAGAGTAATCTACTGCCAAACGCCAAAATTTAGTGCGATATTTTTTCTAAAAAACCTATTTTTTGGGTACAGTATTTACAATATCGTTTTGAGTGTGCTGGTACCCCGCGATATTTTAGTTTTTCGACGATCCGGATCATATGAATCACAGATCGTAAAAATCCATCTACTAGAACGGCGGAAATGGCTACTGCAAAAATTGAAAAATTTGCGAAAAATGTTTTTCAAAATATCGCTGAATAATTCGCGTTTTATGTGGATCGTTTCAATTTCAATGAAGAAAGTGAATCATCACTCGCGTTTATGCGAAAACAGCGGTTTGAAAAATTTAGTGGCATGGGAGCTGTATCCGATTTATCCAAAAAATACTGTGTGATGCTACATCCACGGTTCTTGATGGATTTTATTGAAATATGTTTAGATCGATGTATTTTTTCACGGTTGATAGTGAAATCGGACTTTGTGCAAAATATAAGCGTTATACAATTCGTTGCACACTAAACTGCAGACGATGCTACATCTTAGCGGCCAAAGTAAATCCTGGCAAATGTGTACAAATTAAACGAGAAGAATTCGCTGTATTGGTAAACCGCATGCGCATCAAGTGATTTTGAGGATTTCGCGATTTACAGGCATTTCAAAATGAACATTACCCGATACAATTTTATTTCAAGATTATGCCCCATTTAAAGGAACCCAACATTTATTTGAAAGATATCCATATCTTCTGCTAGATGTTAGCGTGTTTTCGAGAAGTGATTTGAATAAAAAATGTGATTTATTGCGTGATATTTAACTAAAATAGAAGAAAAACTCCGACCTATTTTTCTTACATTTTGTTCAACTAACTCACAAAATAAATTTTAATAAATATTTTCTCTTACAAAAATTTTATAAATTTCCTCAATATATTTTTTGTTTTTTGCTATAATATGCAAACCGCTAAACGGATTTGAATAGTTTTGGTTTCATTGGAATCTTCGCGATGTTTAGATTACGTACATATTTTTTATATATTTTTCAGATGCATACACAGCTTGAATTTTATTAGAACAAGTTGTAAACTACCAATTGTTTTGAATGCTTTCCTAATTTCCGCGAAAATTTACAACTTTTTCACTAAAGTTATGGGACCTCAGTAATCATATAGTATGTAGGGAGCCCTTAATTAAGAGAGTTTCTCAATATAATGATTAGAGTCTTTTAAAGATTTTTTCTTTTTATCAGAATGGAAACCGCCATAACTTTTGCGCGCAACAACCAAAATTAGTATCTCGAACAGATTTAAGAATGGGATTTTTTTCCCAATCTATGTACCAAAAATCTTTCACGTAGCTTAAAAAAAAAATTTTAATTTTTTTTTATGGAAAACTAAAAATTTTTTTCTTTTCTTCATATATCATTTTATATCATATATAATTTTATTTCATATATCATATCAATTAAAAGGGGTTTGTGCCGGACGTTTTTCAATATTTAAATGGAATAAAAGTTATTTTAATTATTCATATGTGCAAAAGGAAACAAATTTTTGAAAAAAAAAATCATTTCATAGTATTTTCCAAAAAATCATTTTTATCAAAGTGGTTTGTGCGTGACCTTTGTTTAAAATAAAATGGAATAAACCTTTCCAAAGGTAGTGCTAAGCGTTTGTCATGAAAGCACAACTAAATGGGAAAATACCCATTGTTGTTGTAAAAAAAAATGCATTTGAAAAGAAGAAAAGTTCGATGACAGCGATGTCGCTCAACAGCCGATATGTCTGAAGAGCCTCTGCCAAAGGCGAAACATGCATGTCACATAGTGGTGGTTGTGTGGGCTCGAATCGTCGGCTTTCCTTTTTCACTTGCATCATTGATCATTAAGCTCGATTCCAACGAGAAATTAATTAAAAATTAATATTAGCAAGTAAGAAAGTATCAGTCAGCTGTGCTGACGGAGACATACCCTCAGCCACTGACCTAAAAAAAAAACAACCAAACCAAAAACATTATGCCGTATATGAAATATATTGATTTTGTATCAAGAGTTTGCTCTAACATCTATAGGTACCGTAATGTGGGGCTATATATGTATATAAATCATTGAGATATAAACAAACATTTTTAGTAACCAAACTTCGTCATGAAGGACTCAAAATATTGAAAAAGTGTTGAAGTTATCTTGCACAATAGCCATGTTAATATGTGCCAGCAGGGTTTTGGAGCTTTTGGGCCTTTATCTCAGGAAGTACTGACTTACTCCGGAAAAAAATTTTACTGTTGTAAATGAGACCGCTAGAACAACCTACTGAAAAAGAATCAACACGATGCGCGAGGAGCTCTTAAACTTCACTTTATCCGAATTATGTGTGGGAGGTACCCGAAGGAGTGGACCGATATAGTGCATATTCGAGCTCGATCTATATCTGGAAGAAATACTCGTAATACGATGTGCAAAGTTTGGAGTAAATCGATTGCTCCCTTCGAGAGTTGTCGTTCGCACCATTTGATATTTTGTGGGGGAGGTACCCGAAGGAGTGGACCGATATAGCCCATCTTCGAACTTAAACTAAGTTAGGAGAGAATATTACGATACCAAAAATTTGGTTCGAATCGGTTGATCCGTTCGAGAGTTATCGTGGGCACCAGCCAGCCAGACAGACTGACAGACGGACATGGCTAAATCGACTCCAAATTGTCTAAAACGAATTCAGTCTAAACATAATTGGGGTCTAAAAGCGTTATTTCAATGAGGCACATTTTTGGTTGCATCAAAGTGTATATACCCTTTCTAGCCTAAAGCCTGAGGGTATAAAAGTGATCTTCGCCCTAAAAAGACAAAATTTTCAAATGAAGGTTATTTTAGACAGTTCTTTCTTTCTTTCATTCTCACTACAGGAAATCGTTTTTGAGAAAAAATGTCAAAAAGTCATAACCCCTTAATACACATGCACGTTTCTTTTGAAGTAATATCTATCCAAATTAAAATTGTACATTTTGTAACCAAATTGTTGAAGGACTATCAGGGTCCATGTTCAACTGGTGACAATGGGGAACTGATCAAAGATACAGTTGAAGACACAAGTTTACATACATACACCCTATAAATCTCGTGTTTTAGTGTAAGGAATGATTTTTATAAAATTCCAAGTACTCATTTTTATTTCTTCTCACTAATAAACTATATTAAAAACCACAACAACGTATTCCATAAAACAAATAAGGATACATTTTACAAAAACCAAAAAATGCTAGGGACAAAAGTTAAAATTTTGCCGTACAATTTATGGAAGTAGCAGCAAAAATTTTACATTCTATTGGCGAATGTCCCTGGGTGTCTGAAATATATTTAAAACAAATATTTTTGGAGGTAAATGCCATTGTTTAAGGTCACACGGCAATGTTTCGAATGCAAATCCAATAATCTGCAGCAACTCCACATTAATACACCTGAAGATTAAACCAGAGCCTGACAAAACTGATAAAACGAACGAACGATTTTTACATAACATCTCCTGTTTTGATTCATCTCCTCAATCGTAGCAAAATGCTTTTCTTTCATCGGTGTCTTCAGTTTTGGAAGGGGAAAAGCCACGCCCGGTGTATACGGTGATTGAGGGTTATCATTTCTCATGATATGGTTTTGTTTTCTGGCTAAAAAAACTCACGCGCAAGCGTTTATGTGCGAGCTGGTGCGTTATTTTGGGAGTAACCAACTCGCCTTTCTGTGGCGGCTTCTTATTGATGGCATTGGACAGCTATTCTTCTTGCGTAGAAATTCAACTTTCTGTGGTTCTTTGGATTTAATGGCAACTATACCATTTGAATCCGTTTTTCTCGCTGATTCCATTGCAACTATCTGCACGATACGAAATTTCTTCGGCGAATTCAATGAGGCTGTAACATACCCCCAACGAAGACTAAATACCAAATTTCAGTCACTTCGGTGGGATAATGAGGCCGCAACCTTCAAACTAGGGAAATCGGGAGGTACCGTTCCCCCACCAAAGATTAAGTACCAAATTTCAGTCATTTCGGTGTGATATTGAGGCCGCAACCTTCAAAATACAGTAAATCTGGAGTTACCGTTCTTGGGGGCTATATGAAGACGTGGATCTTTACCGACAAATTTCAGGTCTAAGGTATTATATCCCCAACGAAGACTAAATACCAAATTTCAGTAATTTCGGTGGGATAAAGAGGCCGCAACCTTCAAACTAGAGAAAATCGGGAAGTACCATTATTTGGGGACTATATGAAAAACTATACCGACAAATTTCAGTTGGAAAGTTTTATACCCCCAACCAAAATTAAATACCAAATTTCAGTCATTTCAGTGGGTTTTTGAGGCCGCAACCTTCAAAATACCGAAAATCCGGGGGTACCGTTCTATGGGGGCTATATGAAGTCGTGGACGTTTCCAGAAAAATTTCATGTGGAAGACTTAATACAAAATTTCAGGCATTTCGGTGGATTATTGGGGCATAAACATCAAAATATATAAAATCTGGAGGTACCGTTCTATGGGGGCTATATGAAGACGTGGACCTATACCGACCAATTTCAAGTGGAAAGTTTAATACCCCAACGAAGACTTAATTCTAAATTTCAGGTATTTCGTTGGGATACTTAGTCCACAAATCCTTGAATATGGTTTTGCATATGCTCATTTTATGCAAATATGCAAAAATTTCTGGGCCTAATTCGTTTTATTTTGTGATAAAACGAGTTTCTGTCTAATCAGATTTTCTCTACGACCATCCTAACCATATATGGATTTGCATAGGATTCCGCTGTCTAGTGATATGCTACTACCCGGTAACTTCTGCTCTCGACAAACCCTTTGTGTTGGCCTTGTCATCTCCTGCTTCTTCTTTTAGTTTGTAGTAACATTAAGAATTTATTCCTCACTTCTTTCTTCAATGCAGTATGCCGACATGCCGCATTGTCGCTGACCTTTGACATACTCATAAATTTCATTATGACCCGCTTCGTTCTTCGTTTTATCGATCAATTGAACGTCCTAATCGACCGGTTTAAGAAGTTTCCGTATTTCTTCTTCAATTATTGTCGCCGTCTAATTATGACGCAGCATGGTGAATATCCCTTCCCTTCAGAACAATATCCACCCTTGGATACTAAGACTTCATCACTACTCTTTTGCTGACCCAATTTCATCCGTTTGAGGCAAATTGTCAGCTTTCTCACTGATCCAAGTCGAAGGATCAATGATAAATAAACTGGGATCTTTATATAAAAACCCCGAAAATTTTTATTTCAACAGTGACTTATAGTGCAATGTTTTATTAAAAGTAACAATTATTTACGGTACTAAATATGACAATATGTCTAAACCTAACTTAGACCAATGCCGTTCTCTGGTATTGTTAAAGTTACGAAGTTTTTCGGCAATTCACACATACACGACCCGAACACAACGAAAGAGCACACAAAAGAGAGAAAATGTTTTGATTTGTTTTTCAGCATGCTAACACACTGTCAACAGTTGCAAACATTCAGAATTTTGTGTGCACTCTTCTTGGTCGGCAGTGACTTAGACTACACCTTTTCAGATGTAATTCGAATTATTTTAATTGTGATTCGAGAATTATAATTGGAATTCGTAGAATTTCATTTGTAATTCGAATTATTCCATTTGTAATTCGAATTACTCCATTTGCAATTCGAATTATTCTATTTGTAATTCGAATTGTTCTATTTGTTATTCGAATTGTTCCATCTGTAATTCGAATTATTCTATTTGTAATTCGAATTATTTTATTTGAAATTCAATTTTTTTTATTTGAAATTCGAATTATTCCTTTTCAGATGTAATTCGAATTATTTTAATTGTGATTCGAGAATTATAATTGGAATTCGTAGCATTTCATTTGTAATTCGAATTATTCCATTTGTTATTCGAATTATTCCATTTGTAATTCGAATTACTCCATTTGCAATTCGACTTATTATATTTGTAATTCGAATTGTTCTATTTGTTATTCGAATTGTTCCATTTATTATAATTCGAATTACAAATGGAATAATTCGAATTTCAAATAAAATAATTCGAATTACAAATGGAATAAATCGAATTACAATTGAAATGTTTCGAATTACAATTTGAATTCTCGAATTACAAATAAAATGTTACTAATTACAAATGGAATTCTCGAATTACAACTAAAATGATTCGAATTACATCTGAAAAAGGTATAGTGTGTAAAAGAGAGAAGGAGTGCACAAATGTGTAACGAACGCATCTGCCATACAATCATAGACTTACGAATGTATAGTCTACAAATGCTTCTCAGCTCTTATCTACGAAAAAATTTGAAGCAATAGATGTCGCTGACAGTTGTTTACGGGTTGAGTGAAAACTACTCTCTTCACTCAAACTAAGCAACTAGTAAACTAATTGGTTAATTTAACTTGTAGAATACACGATGAAGTCGAAAAAATACAAAGATAGCCGCCAAATTGTAGAAAAACGAATAAATTGTTTCCGAAGTCGAGTGGTTTCATTAGCCCCAGTTAGATGTATGTCAAATGACTTGACCCAACAACACTTTGTGCTACAACTGTCAGGAACAGAAAATGAGAAATTTTGGTGTTTATACTTTTATTTGTCTATTATACAATCTTATGGAGAGGTTATAAACCCAGCAAACCAAATGTCGGATGTCCGACACATCTAAACAATTTCCACCTTTTTTATATATCTAACTCCTTGCTGTTAAATATATAGACAAGGTGGTTGGTTTCATTTTAGTTTGTTGTCGAAAAACCAAATGGTTGGTTATAAAATTCTCATATACAATTTTAAATATTTTAAATATAAATGCAACATATAATAACACTGTGTGTCATTTTTTGATTCATGGTTTATTAACAACATTCTGACACCACAGCGTGATAGAAGACCAAAAATAAGACGACATGTGTCCCGGCGTTTTTCCCTATCACTTCAACTTTCGCGGCTATGGACCCATGGAGACCTGAGGCTTTGATGTCAAAAGGGATCATTTTGTCTGGCACATATCTTCTAAACCGCTTGGAATTTGGGATTACTCGTGGATGCGAAGTTATAGCTCTCGTCCTAAAGAATAATAATTGTGAACACATAAAATCCATTCGACCTCATCTTCAAGGTCAAAATCGTCAAGGTCCAATTTCCATTATCGTTTTTTCTCGGATTTTAGTCTGTAGATATTAAACCGATCAAAATTGAAGCAAACAAGCAACTAGTAAAATGTTCGCTAGATCTCAATAAACAACTTTCTAGAACATACAAACTCTGTAGAAACGGTCCTTAATGGCCAAAATAGCTAAAAAATGCGAATTTTATCCTCTTTTCTTGGTTTCCGCTCCAAAGATAATAAACCGTTCAAAATTCAAGAGAGCAATCAACCACAATGATGTACCAAAGGTATCAGCAAACAACTTTCTGGAACAAACGAAATGTCTATGAACGTTTCTTAAATGCGATAATAGGCAAAAACTTTCGAAAATATTAGATTATTATACTTTTTCTCCTATTCTGGTCCACAGACACCGAACCGCCCAAAAATTTAGGATACAGTTAACTACAAAAATGTACCTAAGGTTTCAATAAACAACTTTCTAGAACATATAAAGATTCTAGGAACGGTTCATCAAGCTCATAATTCGATTATTTTTAATCATTATTTCCTGTTCAGGTCCGAAAATAACATACCTTTCAAATTTTCTTGATTTTTGAACAGTTTGTTACCTGAGTAGGGGAATCTGAGTTGGGGGAAACATTAAAAAAAATTTTATAGTTTGCAAATTTCAGCTTAAAGAATCATTCCTAGAATCTTTTTATATGTTCTAGAAAGTTGTTTATTGAAATCTTAGGTACATTTTCGTAGTGCACTGTATCCTTAATTTTTGGCCGGTTCGGTATCTTTGTACCAGAATAGGAGAAAAAAGTATAAAAATCCTATATTTTCAAAAGTTGTTGGCTATTTTCGAATTTAAGATCCTTTCATAGACATTTCGAATGTTCCAGAAAGTTGTTTGCTGATATCTTTGCTGCATTATTGTCGTGAATTGTTTTCTTGAATTTTGAACGGTTTAGTATACTCGTATATGGAGCGGAAACCGAGAAAATAGGATAAAAATTGCAGTTGTTCAGCTATTTTGGCCATTAAGAACCGTTCCTACAGAGTTCATCTGTTCTAGAAAGTTTATTGAGATCTAGCGAACATTTTTGTAGTTGGTTGTTTGCTTCAATTTCGATCGGTTTGATATCTGCAGACTTCTTCTTCTTTATTTGCCTATTCGATTTTCGAATGTTGGCGACCAAAATGCAAGTATAAGAATATTATTACAATAGTTTTATATTACACTGTGCAACATTTTTGAGTCAATCGCGTGCAAACAACTTCTGTTCCAGAATTATGTAAACTTTTCTATATTTTAACGAGTTTGATGCGCTAGATGCAGCTTTTCCTAGTTCATCTGTTTGATACATAAGTTCTACTACTTTAGGGCTACACTATTGCTGAAGACTGAAAAGCAAAATTCTTATTAGTTTCGGAGATAATGGTCCGATCACTGGAAAAAAGACTCATTTTAGGTCGGTTTAGATGAGGCCATAAAATCTAAACCCGATCTAAGAACACAAAACCCAATTAAGGTTTTTGTAGTCTCAATATGTACTTTCAGAAAATGTCCATTAGAAGTTGTTTGCATTTCCAGTGTTGCACAGTGTTATCATACTTAAATTATTAAATATTGTTTATAATATCGGCAAAAGTTTCTCTGTTTCTGGCTTCGCTTAGCAGATTTATGACATCACGTATACCGGTCCATTCTTGGATGTTGTTGATCCATAGTAGTTGTTTCCTCCTTCTAGTAGGCCTTCCTTCAATGTTTACACGAATAATATTTTGCAGCAGTTTGTATTTCGGATTCCTCATAATGTGGCCCAAGTATGCCGTTTTCCGTCTCTTTATGTTGTTCAGCAGTTCTTTTTCATTATGTAATCTTCTTATAACCTCATTATTTGATATGAATTGTGTCCATGATATCTTTAAGATGCGGCGATATGTCCACATCTCAAATGCTTCCAGTTTTTTCATATCTACGGATTTTAAGGTCCATGTTTCCATGCCATACAATAGGACAGACCATACATATGTTTTCATATATCTTATTTTGGTTTTTAAGTTTACATTATGGCTTGTAAAAACTTTTTTATATTTAAAGAATGCGTCTCTCGCCATTTCAATCCTGCAGGCTATTTCTTTAGAAATGTCCCATTCGTCGTTGATTATCGCTCCAAGATATTTAAAACTTTGGACTCTTTCCACATTTATTTCATTAATTTTTAATGGGGCCGCATTAGCATATGTATGATGTTTACTGATGTATTTGGTTTTTTATGTTAATTTTAATTTATGCATTCAACCTCCTTCTCTTCTACTCCAATGGACAATAAAATCTCGATCATTTTGTCATGTTGGACCGTGTCAAATGCTTTTTCATAATCAATAAAGCATAGGAACACGTCTTTCTGCGAATTTCGGCATTTTTGAACTAATGCTTGTAAAGCGAATAGAGCTTCGCGGGTTCCCATCCCATCTTTAAACCCAAACTGGCTGGTCCCCATAGCCTTTTCACATTTCATGTAGATTCTGGAGTGAATAATCTTCAGAAATATTTTGAGTGCATGGCTCATTAGGCTAATTAGTCGGTAGTCATTACAGAATTTTGGACGAATTTTTTAGGGATGGTTATAAAAGTTGATGTGAGCCAATCTTTGGGATATTTACCAGTTTCGTGAACGTAGTTAAAAAGTTTCGTAAGAAGGTTTACGTTATTACCATCAATTAACTTTAACAATTCTGAAGGAATCTCGTCTGGACCGCACGCTTTTTTATCTTTTAATGCCTTTATGGCTGTTTCAACCTCTGTTCTTTCGTAGATTGACCGATTTTCGTCAGTAAAAATGGTTTTTATGTAATTGCTCCATATATTTTTCTGTTCAGTAGTATCCAAGACGGCTTGATTATTTTCATTATATAACACTTTTGGTATTCCTCTGTAGTATATCCCAGCAGCTTCCTTAATTTTTTTGTAAAAGATTGAAGTCGTCGTGTAATTGTTGCAGTCGCTCTATTTCCCTGCAGACTAAAATCCGAAAATAATATGTATAATGGAAATTTGATCTTGACGATTTTGACCTTGAAGATGAAGTTGAATGGATTTTATGTGTTCACAATTATTATTCTTTAGGACGAGAGCTACAACCTTGCCTCCACGAGTAAGCCCAAATTTCAAGCGGCTTACAAGATATGTGTCTGACAAAATGATCCCTTTTGACATCAAAGCCTCTTTTGGGGGCCCATAACCACGAAAGTTGAAGCGATAGGGAAAAACGCCGGGACACGCGTCTTCTTATTTTTAGTCTTCTGTCACGCTGCGGTGTCAACATATGGTTAATAATTTTCGTATCGCATAGTGTAATTCAAGCTAGTACTGATAAACTCAACATATTCGTACACAAAGTTTACATGGTTCTACTATATCTACAAAATGGTAACAACAATGAAAATCATTAGAGAAACGTTTGAAATTACAATCTTCCAATAAAAACATAACAAAGATCAATTAATACAAAAGAGGCGTCAGAGAAAATTTGTTTCCTTCGATATTCATACTACATTATTCCAAAATCGTTCAGAAATCTTTACAACGCACAGTGGATCCACTTGTATGGAGAAAGTGGCCAAAAATATTTAGAGTGTAAAAATCAAGCCAATGCGCCGGTTACAGCTTTGTGCTGCTGCGAAGAGTGTTTTAAGGAACCACGAGCGTAACATTCTCCCCCTTTCCCCTCTGGAGGGGGCATACGGTAAGAATTGTTTTATGCTGTTAATAAAAAAATTACATGAACAAAGCTCCCAATTATCTTATGATGCAAAAATAGGCTTGGGGAAACAAAACAATCTTCAAAACAACATAAAATTCAACCAATTTAGCGGATTAAAAAAATCAACATTTTTGTCTCAAAATTGGTAAAATTTTTTATATAGATCTTATAGCGTTCTTCCTGGAAGGCTCGTACCGCCAACTTAAGATACATTTGGATGAAGATTTCTTCATCTTGCCACTGATGCCAGTTATGTTAATGTACGTGGTCAGATAACAGAGTTATACGCTAATATATCCATAGAAACCCTATTCTAGGGTAGCTTTAGTCAGCGACCCACCATTTATAGTCTGGCACTAGATGGCAGCTGATTTTAACACTGAATAATCTTAAACCCATGACCTACTTTGGAAAATTATTCCCGAGGTGGGCACTGGTGGGCATCATGACTAAAACCTTAGGTCAAATTTAAGTATATGATCAAATTGGCTTTACAAAATTCACTAAGAAAATATGCAGCTAACTAGAATTCCACAACACCCTAAAACACTATTTTTAATGAAAATTAAGCTATTACCTTTTTCTTCAAAATCCACTATAATATTTTGCTATACGTATTAGTTTCGCGATATTTTGAATATATTAACTTGCACTTAAAATATAGGTTGTACTCACAACAAAAAAATATTAGTCAAATATTCCGACTTTTGAAGCTATTCTTAAGAAGATCGCGTTCGAATGAAACAAAAACTAATATATTTTTAAAAAGGTCCATGTCATAGCTGTCAGAGTTGCCAAATGTTGTACCAAAATTTTGACATTCATTTTTTTATTTTTGGCCAATGTGTGGATCCACTGTGCAACGTTTCGGAAGGTACCTGCAGTTTTCATACGACCTGTACGAAAATCTGTAAGAAAAAAATCGACTTCCGAATTTCCCAAGAATTTTCTTCCGATTTCGTTCCGAATTTTGACATAAATCTGTCCGATTTCGCTCCGACATTTCGTTTCGAAATTATGTCAACCACTTCATACAAATTTCGTTGAAATATCGTTACGATTTCGGATCCAACATCGGACGTAGCGTCCGAATTTTGTTCCGATCGTAACGATGTCGGCACGATTGGTTTGCTGGGAACGCACTTCGTTATCTTACGCGTGACACGCAAACTCGTTTCGCTGTTAGCAATTTACCATAAAACCATGCAATATTTTTTAACAACAAAAATTGCAGAAGTAGTTTAGGATATGCTCCCTAGATGAAACAAATCTATTAAAAACATTGGTAGTTTCTTTGAAAAAAAGAGCATGACAATTTAATTTTTTGGCCTGCAAACTAGGGATAACTCCTTAAGTGGACTGTATATTAAAATAGGTCCCTGTTTAACTATCTCTCTCCTCTACACAAAATACCCTCACCAAGAAATTCACTATCTTTATTAGAAAATCAACCTGTTCGCTTCATGAACAGTACGTAACTCACTAAATTTAAAAATAGATCTCGTATAAATCATGCTGGAGAATACTTTGAATAACAATTAAATATTCTCGTTTTCATTCTTAGGCCAGTAACTTTTCTAGTTGCCCTCGTATTTTGTTATAATATAAAAATTCTTTCGTTTGGCTTATAACTTTTTATCTTCTAAATACACAATTGGAACGAACACCTTATCTTAAATAACTTTCTTTTATAATAAATAACTTTTCCTCGTTTTCAAATTTGACGCTGAATGCAAAAGAACAGTTACGAGCCTTGCAGCAACATTTTTTGAAAAGTGCGTTAAAGTGGCATACGTTTCGTCTTTGTCTTGTTTTAATATTTTTGATATTACCCATGACGGTGACATATCACTGCACGTCATTGCCTCAAGGCACTCAGGTGTGCCGTGTCGGATTGTCATTTCTCACAAAATAAAAATGGTTGGTTGTGCGTTTTTCCAGTTGAAATGGGATTTTCTCTGAATATTACTTTCACATCTTACTACATACTATTTTTAAACGTGCTTGCTACTTCCATGTTCCGTTGTCAGTTTGTACTATTGATAGATGTTCTGCAGATTTATATGCATTGGAAACCCCCAAGTGTTTAAACTTGGTTAGAAAAAATCTGACATTAGAGAATGCTTACAAATGGAATGCAGAAAAATTGTAAATTTTAAAAATTTGTAGAGAGATGATTCATAAGATACGACATGGACAAGGATAGAGTTATTACTCCGTTCAAGGGTTTGATACAATTTTAGTGCAGGTAATATTTGAATGTTGCACAAGTCTGCTAGACTGTTGGATTAAGGTTTATGACTTTATTTTTTTTTCTTTAATCTTTTTTTTTTTTTTTTGGAATTAATATCCAGATGTAAGGTTTCCTTTTCTAGTTGGTAGTTCAGGTCTGAATTAAAGGCTTTACGTAGTACACACAATTTTGTCTGGGATACTTCTTAAAAAAATTACAAGGCAAACCTACTTACTTTGCTCCTCACTAAGTAATGAGGACGGTGGCACAGTGAGTGTGTGTCTGACTATAAATCCTAGGGTTGTGTGTTCAACGCTCACTGTCGGCACGCGAGTTTTTTTAATTAAAAAATAAGAGTTCGAGGTGCACATGTGTACTGCACATTAAAGTTCTTAAGCAACCCTTAATGTTCATGTGCGTGGCATAGTGTGTAGTGTCTTTGGCTAGAAATCAGAGGGTTCGTGTGTTCAACTCGCACAGCAAGCGAAATAAAATAAAGTAAAATAAAAGTAAGAAGTGTGATGAAATTAAAAAAAAATCTCCACATCAACTGATCTAAAAATAGAATTTTTTTCAACTTACTTTTCAACTTCTAGTGGCCACAGAATAAGTAGTTATTCTAGTGGTCATAAAATAACTACAAACTGAGTGCAACATGCCCTTGTAAAAATAATGGGGAAGAAAGGGGGTTTGCGAGTAGTTACGGCTGCCAAAAATCGCTTACAAAACCCATGATTTTGGGAGGACTTTTTTTGCTGGGTAAGTCCAACTTTTTGTTTTTCTACAATTTGTATAAACCGAATTGCGCTTTAATGGGGGTTTTATAATTAGCTGTGTATTTTTACGTGATAATTAGTAATAATTATTACTAATGTTGCAGATTTTGACAGTTGTGTAAAGGAAAAGTTGCTGAAAAAAATGTTTCAGCAACATTTAGTAAGTAAAAAGACACACCTATTAATATATCCCTGTTGTTGGTAAAATGTTTATAAACTTTGTTTCATAAACATTTGTGCATTATGCATCTTTTCCAGTCTTTACAGTTATATGTCTTTGGACAATTGAAACTCATGTAGGGATACATTTTCCTGAAGGAGAATTTTTGATGATTTTTTATACCCTCAGCCTTTAGGCTATGAAGGGTATATACACTTTCATACGGGCAAAATGTGCCTCATCGAAATAATGGTTTTAGACCCCAAGTATGTTTGGACGAAATGTGTTTCAGACAATTTGGAGTCGATTGAGCAATGTCCGTCCGTCTGTCTGTCTGTCTGGCTGGCTGGAGCGCACGATAACTCTCGAACGGATGAACCGATTCGGTTCAAATTTTGGCTTTCGTAATATTTTGCCCAAACTTAGTTTAAGTTCGAAGATGAGCTATATCGGTCCACTCCTTCCGGTACCTCCCCCACAAAAGTTCGGAAATGTTCGGAAAATTTGTGCGCACGATAACTCTTGAAGGGAGTAACCGATTTGGTCCATACTTTGCCCATCGTGGAGCGTGTACCAGACTTAGATCAGGTTTTAATATGGACTCAATCGGTTCACTCCGTCGGGTACCTCCCACACAAAAATTTGGAAAAGTTCAGTTTAGGACCATCTCTCGAATCGCTTTGATTTTTGCTTTAGCTACTTGTATTCACTGCCCTCCATACGACGGTATAAGTTTCATCAGGGGCAAGTCCATACTTCCTGAGAAAATAGCCTGAAAGTTGCAAAAAACCCCTATGACACCGTG
The DNA here is from genome assembly GCF_047663935.1 of Musca autumnalis. NCBI lineage: Eukaryota > Metazoa > Arthropoda > Insecta > Diptera > Muscidae > Musca > Musca autumnalis. Next base: position 161,618,612 of record NW_027411866.1, on the reverse strand, counting down.
TGAGGAGGTTGGAGGGCAAAATAACTCTCGAACATGTCTGCCGATTCGGTCCAAAGTTTGGCCTTAGTAATATTTTGTCCAAACATAGTTTAAGTTCGAAGATAAGCCATATCGGTCCACTCCTTCAGGTACCTCCCCCACAAAAGTTCAAAAATGTTCGGAAAAATTGTGCGTACGATAACTCTCGAAGAGAGTGGCCGAATTGGACCATACTTTACACATCCTAATATATCTACCAGATATAGATCAGGTTCAAATATGGACTATATTTGGAGATCCAAAGTTTGGATCAAATTGGTTGCCCATTCAAGTGATATCTTCCTAGCATTTTAGTGAAATTTTTAAATATTGGGGAGAAGTACCGGAAGTTGTGGACCGGTCGGTTGAACAGTTCGAGAGTTATCGTGCTCTTCGGCCGCCACATATGGTGACATAGAGGTTTTTTACACCTTTCGGACCGTTTTCCCAAGAAATATGGACTTGCCTTTGGGGAAGGTACCGGAAGGAGTGGACCGATATAACCCATCTTCGAACTTAAACTAAGTTTGGGCAAAATATTACGAAAGCCAAATTTTGAACCGAATCGGTTGCTCCGTTCGAGAGTTATCGTGCGCACCAGCCAGACAGACAGACGGACGGACATGGCTAAATCAACCCCAAATTGTCTGAAACGCATTTCGTCCAAACATACTTGGGGTCTAAAACCATTATTTCGATGAGGCACATTATTTCGATGAGGAAAGTGTATATACCCTCGTTAGCATAAATGCTGAGGGTATAATTAGCATAAATGCTGAGGGTATAAATATCAGTACGCGCAAATATGGAGATCAAAGGCTGGGGGGTGAAAAATTCTTTTTGGCGATGAATGTCGATGAAGATAATATGATGAACCCGGAAGGACAGTTTTGCCCTAGTAGTATAAAAATGGAATTAAATTTATTTATTCAATTAATAAAGCAAAATGCACTATTCATAATATAATTTCACCATTTTCATAAATATCGTTTACAACGACTATCGCTTACAGCGTCCGATTTTGGTCGGATTTTATGTGATCACAATTATTATTATTTAGGATGAGAGCTACAACTTTGCTTTCACAAGTAAATCCCAATTCATAGCGGTTTAGAAGAAAAGCGCCTGACAAAATGATCCCTTTTGACATCAAATCCTCAGATGTTTGGGGGTCCATATCCCAGAAAGTTGAAGTGATAGGGAAAAACGCCGGGACATGTGCATTCTTATTTTTAGTCTTCTATAACGCTGTGATATCAGAATATGGTTTAGATTTTACAATGCCCGTAAAAACAGTTCAAAGAATTTTATTGGGGTCTTTGAGAACTGCGCTTACTTGGTGGGCCGATTTCCATCCCCTTTCAATTCGGTAACATGGATCTACTATACGCCAATTTGTTTCTCTTCGACTTTGAGTATCCGCTTTATTATGCCTGAAACGTTTCGATGCCGGTTCACTGTCATCTATATACAACATATCATCTTTATATTCTACTTCCATATCTGTGTCCAGCAGAGAAGTGGTTCCATGTTCATAGTTACTGACATCGGAATCTTCGTCATTTGCATTCCCCTCAATGCGAGGAACTACAAAAATATTGGTCGCGATTATATCACCATTCTATGCAAGGTCGTCTAATATTGTTCACATAGTCAATGTAAAACTTAAAGCGTAGAATTAGTAACCTGTCTGTATAGCGTCCGTTTTATCGGACGCTTTAAAAATATTCAATTTCTCTCTATTAATACACATTAAATGTCAAACAAAGGCAGAAATCTTTAACTTGGGGAGGATACGAAACAACGGGCGTAAAACCAAAATGTACTGACTTTTATAAAATTTAATACACATTTACTAACCTGACGACTAATTAGTTCGATTTTTTAATCTTTTTTACTTGTTTGCAATAAACAAGCACTATAAACTTTAAATTTGGGGGGAATAATTTCATAATTAAAAATTGTGATATCTTGTCAATCATCCCAAACAGTTTTCTACCAAGCATCTACCTAAATAAAGAATTGGCGTAAGAAATAAAAACGTCAGTTTAAACGGACGCTATGCACTAATGCACAGTGGATCCAACCATTGGCCAAAAATAAAAAATGTATGTCAAAAGTTTGGTACAACATCTGGCAACTCTGACAGCTATGACATGGATCTTTTTAAAAGTATATTATAAAAAGGCAAAATTTCAAAAAATAAAAAACAGGCTGAGCCCGGCTGGGATTTGAACCCACGTCCTTGAAAAACATATCAAAAAATGTTGTCATGGCGTGTTAGCGTTCAAAGCCAACTCATAACTTCAAAGTCAGCGCAAAAAGCATTTGTCATGAAGAAAATACATTTCTGTGGCCAAGTATCCGCGTTAATGTACAAAAAACACATTTTTTTTTCGAACGTTCCCACGCCTCACTTTCCCACCCCTGCCGACCGAGGGGGCGACCTCCCTTTTACGTAGGGATCGCGTACACACCATGATCCGCATCATGATGGGGTATGAGAGGGAAATTGAAAACCAGCTACAGAATTTACTTCATCAGCTAGTTAGTTACTTACTAATACATTTTTATATACATTTGCATTTGAAAAACGATAAGTTCTAGGACAGAGAAGCCATTACATAGTCGATACGTCCGAAGATTTGCTTTACCACCAATGAAACCAGGTAACGTAATTTGGTGACTATGTGGGTTCGAGTCCTTGGCTTTCCTTTTCACTTGCAAATAATTTCAGATCATCAAGCTTAACTCTAAACGAGAAAATTAACAAAAATCATTAAAAAAATGATCTTCACCCTAAAAAGGCAAAATTTCAAAAAATATATTAGTTTTTGTTTCATTCGAACGCGATCTTCTCAAGAATAGCTTAAAAATTCGGAACATTTGTTATTTTTTGTTGTGAGTACAACCTATTTTTAAGTGCAAGTAAATATATTCAAAATATCGCGAAACTAATACGAATAGCAAAATATTTTAGTGGATTTTGAAGGAGGAGGTAATAGCTTAATTTTTATTAAAAAATAGTGTTTTAGCGTGTTGCGGAATTCTACTTAGATGCATATTGTTTTTAGTGCATTTTGTAATGCCAATTCAATCCTATACTTTAGTTTGAACTAAGGTTTTAGTCATGATGCCCACCAGCGCTCACCTCGGGAATAATTTTCCAAAGTAGGTCATGGGTTTAAGATTATTCAGTATTAAAATCAGCTGCCATCTAGTGCCAGACTATAAATGGTGGGTCGCTGACTAAAGCTGCCTAGAATAGGGTTTCTATGGATATATTAGCGTATAACTCTGTTATCTGACCACGTACATTAACATAATTGGCATCAGTGGCAAGATGAAGAAATCGTCTTTCAAATTTGTCTTACGTCGCCGGTACGTACATTCCAGGCAGAACGCTATAAGATCTATATTACGCTCGTGGTTTTTAAAACACTCTTCGCAGCAGCACAAAGCTGTAACCGACGCATTGGCTTAATTTTTACACTCTAAGTATTTTTGGCCACTTTATCCATACAAGTGGATCCACTGTGTAAAGGGTAAAATTTCTTCGAAATATGTTTAGCAACAATGAACAACGGCAACATGTAGCAAAAAAGTTCACAAAAATATTGCTGGCGATGCTGATGCTATTTTATATTGTTGCTACAATAAAAAAGCATCGGACACGCATACTCATATTTTGCAGCACACATGATCAACACATATCAGAAAAGAGAATAAGCAACAAAGTTTCAACGGCTTAGCCATGTTTTCAGCAAACTATTGTTTTTGAGATCAGGGTTACTAGTGCAATGCATTAAAAATCACGATAAAATTAATTTCCCTTTTTCGTTCAAAGGACATGTGAATTTTTGGTGAAGCCATTCAAAATATATGTTTTTTTATTTTTAAACAATAATAATTAGTATTCTTTAGGTTTTACCATATGATGGGGGCATTTTGACATTAAATGACACATTTTTTATTACTGCGTTGGCAACCCTAATCACTGAAAACACCCTCGGTTGCTAATATACTTTTTACATTAGCACTAATGCTTGGTTTACATTACGAAATCCACTCGATTTCAACTGTCAATTCCTTTGCGTATACGTCAAATGAAAACTCATCTGAAATCCATTGCATTTCGTTTGACGTTTAATCAATGGAATTAACGTTTCAAATGAGGCTTTAGCGCTGTTGCGACATTTATTTTGCTAAAACAGGCAACATTTTTCGTCATTTACCATACAAAAATAAATGACGGTAGCTACGTCATTTAAGCTGAAAACCGATACAACTTTTGATTAAAGTTTTGTGTCGTTTTGGCCGTTTTTACACTGTTGGGCATGATGCCGAAATATTCAAATTAATTTGAAATATATGCCGACAAACAGATAAACGCTGGACTTTGGTATCGTCGTCGCCCTGTTGTTGTTGTTTTTATCTCGACGCCCAACGCAAAACTTTAATCAGACGTTGTATCTGTTTTCAGCTTTATTCTAAACAACAACACCATACTATTATAAGCAACCCTGCTTTTTGTCATATACTACCCAGAAATGCAACTGTTTTATGTTGTTGTTGTATGATGGAGAAAAACAAAAATACTCAAGCAATAACAATAGTGAAAATAAATGGTTAAAAAACTTGCAAATTAGTTGATAAACATTTGTGTTGTGAAATTCCTATTTTTTTCGAATAAAAATTATTGTGTACGTGTGTTCTATGATTGTGTGCGTGTATATGTGTTATTGCGTGCGTGTGTATGTGTAAACAAATGACTAAAAAGGCAAATGTAAATAAACTTAATTTATTTCTAGGATTTCGTAAAACGAAATCATATAAGGTGCTAATCTAAATAGACTTTAATTCGCTGCGACGAATGGTCAGCCGACTGCTAAATATGTAACGTGGTTGCCGATTATGCCTAACGAAAAAATTAGGCATAAAAAACGAAATAAGCAAAAATGTACAAAAATAAATATGCGTTCGGTTGCTTATTTAGCCGTGTGTGTGAATATTGTGTAGCAGTTGAAGTGCACAGCTAATGATAATGTTTTTAGATGCTGGCTTTTAAACCCTGGTTAAACAACATTTTCGATAGTTTTCTGCTATTATCTCGGAATGTTTTGCGGATTTCGACTTTTTTATGAGAGTAAGAAATGTTTTTCACTTACAAATGTGATATTTGAAGGAAATAACTTTAAGTCTGACCCGAAATACGCTCCAAACGTGCTCCACAAAATTCAGCCTTACCATAGTAGCAGTGTTCTGCAAATTAATACATAACACTTCGATCAGTTTACTGCCATGTTGTTATGAAAGATCGTTCAAATTGCCAAAATATTCATTATAGTAAACAGCATTAACGATACAAATTCAATACCGCAGTATTTAAAATGGTGGATCACACTACTCTGATGGCTGGGAGCATTTGGACATAGAAATAGCCTCAGAAGAACATTTATTTCACAAACATACCCAACTTTTGGCGGTTTTTTGACTCAAGCTTACCGAAAAGTGTATTTTAAGATGAATTATATTCAAATATATTTTTATCAGTCCATAATATGCTCTGCCACAATGATTGTGGAGGGTAATGGATTTCTATTGAAAATCTAATTTACAATTTTTGTAGCTATGCCTTATCAACCGAGTGGAATAGCAAAATATGACTTCAAATTATTGTTTTTCTAATGTTTAGAGGTTCTAGTCTTAATAGAGAACTTGTTTTGACACCATAAATGTTCATAAGTAAGATTAGATTTGTTATTCTGATCTACTTACCGGAGAGCAACGTCCGTAATGTCACATTTTCTGCCAACATCGTGCATATTTACAGCGTTTTCAGTATTTTGATATATATTCGATACAAAACAAAAAGATAACGACAGCAATATCTACTCATTAGCTACATTTATCACCGAAACTGTAATTTTAAATTTCGTTACAATTTTTGACACCAACATTCCCTATTTTAATTTAAAATCTATGACAGTCAAGTAAATTTTTATTTAAAACTTAATAATATTGCTAAAGCAATTAATTTTGGTACCAAAAGTAACACAATTATTAGGTGTCAAAATACTTGTGCCATTTTGCTTTTGCCTCCCTTTTTAAACATTCGCCTACCTTATCAGAAATGAAGCTGGAATTTCTTTGATCCATTAATTTTTATTTAGCTGAGAGGAAAAAGAAAAGCCCTAAACTGTTAATATCCCGTTCTATGAATGCTGACAATAATTATATGCCTTTTAAGACAAATATATATTTTGTGAAAATAATTATGCCAGAGACTGTATTTCTGTTTTGGTAAATACTTATGAGTGTATTTTTTCTCACTTGTATATCATGAGGGCGGTTCGGAAACTTCTTAGCCTATCAATGAAAGAGAATAGTTAGTTACTTTTTCAAAAATATTTTTATTTTTCAATATAATCTCAATACTTCAATACACTTAGTCCAACGCTTTTCTATCAATTCTATCCCTTGATTAAAATAGTTTTCCTCAAGGTCTTCAAAATAGTGGTTTACAACTGTAATTGCATCTTCATTTGAGGTAAAACGCTTGCCAGCAAGGAATTTTTTTAGATTTGGGAACAAGTAAAAGTCACTGGGAGCTAAATCAGGAGAATAAGGTGGGTGGTCAAGCAACTCGTACTTTAATTCGTTGATTTTAGCCATTGTTAAAACACTCTTGTGCGCTGGTGCGTTGTCTTGATGAAAAATTATTTTTTTGTGTTGTAAGCCAGGACGTTTTTCACGAATTTGTACATTTAATTGATCCAAAATGTTGCAATAGTACTCTGAATTTATTGTTTTACCCTTTTGCAGATAGTCAATCAATAAAATACCTTTGAAGTCCCAAAAAACCGTTGTCATAACCTTACCAGCCGATTGAATTGTTTTTGCCTTCTTTGGGGCACTTCCTCCAGCTTCAGTCCATTGTTTGGTTTGTTCTTTTGTCTCTGGAGTATAGTGGTGGATCCATGTCTCATCAACAGTTATGAAACGACGCTTAAAATCCCTTTTATTTCGCTTAAAACGATCCAAACAAGCTTGAGAAATGTTCATTCTTATGCGATTTTGATCGACTGTTAACAAATGCGGCACCCATCTTGCAGAAAGCTTTTTCATCTGTAGTTCTTCATGCAAAATTAAATGGACTCGACCATTTGAGATGATTCACGCACTTTTATTCGTCGATCATTTAATACCATATCATGCACTTTGGCTACAATTTCTGTTGTTGTTGCTGTTTTTGGACGTCCACTACGTGGTTCATCTTCAATGCTTGTACGACCACGTTTATATTCAGCAACCCAATTTTTTACTGTTGCATATGAAGGAGCACTTTCACCTAACACATTCACCATATCATTATGAGTTTCTTGTCCCGATAAACCTTTGTTATGTAAATATTTAATGACAGCAGGGATTTCTAACTTTTCCATTGTAAAAAAATTGCGGATGCGTCTTTTTTGAACACCTGTTTCTATATGAAGGAGTTGCCAGATCGAAGCAAAATTTAACATGTGTTCATAACAGAGATGGAAGTTTCCAAAACACTTAACTTTTTTCTGTTTATACCGCGCTTTTTGTGCTAGGCTAAGAAGTTTCCGAACTGCCCTCGTGTACCCTCCACCATAATATGGAGGGTATAATTAAATTTGTTATTCCGTTTGTAACACATTGAAATATTCATCGGAGACCCTATAAAGTATATATATTCTTGATCAGCGTAAAATTCTAAGTCGATATAACCATGTCCGTCTGTTGAAATCAAGATACAGCTCGCAATTTTTAAGATTGAGCTTTGTAATTTGGTATAGAAGTTTCTATTACTCCTAGGATGTTTGGTATTGTAAATGGGCTCTATCGGTCCACGTTTTGATATAGCCCCCATATAACGGCACAACCCGATTTTCGGTATTTTTAAGGTTTCAGCTTCATTATCACACCGAAAAGACTGAAATTTGGTACTTAGTCTTCGTTGGGGGTATACAACTTTCCCCCAGAGTTTGTTGTTATAGGTCAAACCCTTCATATGGTCCCCATAGAACGGTACCTACCGATTTTCGGTATTTTGAAAGTTGTGGCCTCAATATTCCACCGAAATGGCTGAAATTTGGTACTTAGTCTTCATTTGGAGTATGAAACTTTACCCCAGAATTTTGTTGGCATAGGTCCGCGCATTCATATAGCCCCCATAGAATGGTACCTCCCTATTTTTCGGTATTTTGAAGGTTTAGGCCTTAATATTCCACCGAAATGGCAGAAATTTGGTATTTGGTTTTCATTTGGTGTATAAAACTTTCGCCTAGAATTTTGTTGGTATAGATCCACGCCACCATTTAGCTCCAATAGAACGGTACCTCCCGATTTTCGGTATTTTGAAGGTTGTGTCCTCAATATTCCTACGAAATGGCTAAAATTGTTTATTTAGTTTTCGTTGGGGGTATTCAACTTCTTTGAGTCTAAAAACTTTCCGCAGGCATTTGTCGATATAGATCGACGAAATGTGCTGAAATGTGGTAATTAGTCTTCTTCATAAACGAAAGGAAACTAATTGTTCCATTTTACTTCAATATAACTCGTGGTAGAGCGTATAACAAGTTTCTCCCGGACGAACTTAACGCCGTTCTTACTTGCTTTGATTTATTATTCTCTATACAAAATGAAAAACAAGTAAAAATGTTAAGTTTGGCCGAACAGAACTATGTTATTCCCCCCACCATGAAATAGTCTTACCTCAAATAGAATAGTAAGTTTCTTTTCCTGTCCACAATATCAGGCGGAAACGTTTTTTGACCACTGAGAAACCCATAACCAAATTTCAGCCAATTTAGCCTGAATACGAGTATGTAAACAAAAACTTCAAGGAGCCTGAAATCTGACGGCATCCGTTATATGGCGGCTATACCAAATCCTGAACTTATGTCCACACTTTTTGGTGGGAAAGTGTCTTGGTCAATGAGAACTCCACATACCAAATTGCAGCCAATTCGGACCGAAAATGTTGATGAAAACATCAAACTAACTGAAATCGGGAGGTACCGTTATGTGGGGCAGAATATTTCTGATTACTGGGAACCGCAAATGCCAATTACAGCCTATTCGGGCCGAAAATGTAATTATGTAAAAGATTGAAAACACCAGAAATCGGGTGGTACCGGTATATGGGGGCTATAGGTAAAACTAGACCCATATTTATATTTTTTGGCTAAAGTATTTTTATACCCTCAGCCTTTAGGCTAAAGAGGGTATTTACACTTTGATACGACCAAAAATGTGCCTCATAGAAATAATGGTTGTAGACCCCAAGTATGTTTGTACGATATCCGTTTCAGACAATTTTGAGTAGATCTAGCAATGTCCGTCCGTCTGTCTGTCTGACTGGCTGGTGCGCACGATAACTCTCGAATGGAGCAATCGATTCGGTTCAAATTTTGGATATCGAAATATTTTTTCCAAATTTGATTTAAGTTCGAAGATGGGCCATATAGGTCCACTCCTTCAGGTACCTCCCCCACAAATGTTCAAAAATTGTCGCAAAACTTGTGCGCACGATAACTCTTGTAGGGAATAACCGATTTGGCCCATACTTTGCACATCGTGTAATTTCTACCAAACTTAGATGAGGTTCCAATATGGACTCAATCGGCCCACTCCTTCGGGTACCTCCCACACAAAATTTCGGAAAAGTTCAGTTTAGGACCTGGTCTCGAATCGCTTTGATTTTTGTTTACGCAAGTTGTATTCGCTGCCCTCTATACGACGCTGTAAGTTTTATTGGGGGCAAGTCCATACTTCCTGAGAAAATAGCCTGAAAGTTACAAAAAACCCTCTGACACCGTGTGTAGTGGTTGGAGCGCAAGATACCTCTCGAACGGATCTGCCGATTTGGCCTCAGTAATATTTTGTCCAAACATAGTTTAAGTTCGAAGATAAGCCATATGCGTCCACTCCTTCAGGTACCTCCCCCACAAAAGTTCAAAAATGTTCGGACAAATTGTTCGTTTGGTAACTCTTGAAGGGAGTGGCCGAATTGGTCCATACTTTACACATCCTAATATATCTACCAGATATAGATCTGTTTCAAATATGCACTATATTTGTCCACTCCATCCGGTACCTCCCACACAAAATTTCGGATAAGTTCACTTTAAGACCTGATATAGAATCACTTTGATTTTTGTTGAAGCAACTTGCATTCGCTGCCTCAATTACGATGGTAAAGGCTTTTTCAGGGGCAAGTCCATACTTCTTGAGCAAACAGCCCGAAGGGTGTAAAAATCCCCTATGGCACCATATGTAGTGGCTGGAGATCCATTCTTTTTAGTATCTCCTCCGCAAAACTTTTGATCTTTAATCCTAATCAACATTTTTGTCGGTTCAAACGCCCAACATTTTTAAAACCCCCCTAATACCAAATTTTTTTGGGAAAAAATGTTTCAATATACACAGGCTGAGGGTATATCTCTGTCGGCAAAGCCGACTGATACTTTTTTACTTGTTTTTACTTACTTTAAGCATTTACTGAAAAAATCAAATCGATCCGACGATTAGAAATGATTTTGTCGCACCTTTTCATACAAGTGTAACCACTGTGTTACGTTTCGTAGCTACCAAGAAACGAATTTGCGAAAACCGCTACCATTACCCCAGTCCAAACAAAGATGTAAATATACTAAGATGGGAAAAGTCACTTGTTAACATTTGTCAATAGATGGAGTTAATCTCTGTTGTTACGATATCATAACAACATTCTGTTAAGTAGTTAACAATTTCAGGCGTTTTTAACCGCTTAGTTCATATTCAGTGAACTGGAAACTACTATGGAATACAATCCTAAGTCCAACTTTTTGCTTTCCTACAATTCGTATAAGCCGAAATGCACTTTAAAGGAGTTTTTAACATTAACATACCCCTGTTATTGATAAAATGTTTATATACTTTGTTTCATAAACATATTTGCATTATGCACCTTTTCCAGTCGTTACAATTCTATGTCTTTGGTCCAAATTTCAAAATTATAACACTAACGGATCATTTAATATCAAATGACATGATTATCTTTATACATTCCTTGAATCTACCAGCAGAGGTGGGTTAAGTAATAATAATTTAACTTTTAGCTTGAAAATATCCCAACCAATTTTCTGGTTCTTGCGATTTTACTATAAATAGCCATGTCAATGTAGAGGAAGACAACCATTTCACATTGAACAGTCAACAAGATAACCTCGCACAGCACCAGCATTTCCTAATATGGAACGTATCAACGAAATCACAACCACAAATCGCTTCCTAGAACAAATTTATACATCACTTACGCAAAAACTGACCTTCGGTAGTTTAAACTCAGTGGCAATATTGACAGCAACGAATCCTCAGCATATTGATGAAATCGTGGAATTCGAAATGAAACGCATTCAGGATAGATGTACACGCAAAGAAGAGCAATATGTTGAACAAATGTTTGCCGAAAATCCCATTTCATTTGAAAGACGAACAACCAGCCGTGTGTTAAGAAGGAAATGTGGCACATTACTATCCTCGGAACAACAACAACAACGTACGGAGGCATGTTGTCATTCACCATACACCAACAATACAATCAAAAAGGCCAAGTCAGAATATCGCCACAAATACATGTCACAAAAACTGCTACAAAGTACGCAACTGTTGAAATTTATAAAGAATTTGATTGCTCATACGGAAGGACATTTGCTCGTCCAAGGATTAAGCAGAGATAGGTTGCATCAATTGCGTTGCCGCTATGGCATGGATGGAAATACCAAAAAAGTTATTGATTGAATACAGAGTAACAAAATTAAAATTATACGTTAAAATGTAATGTTTATTAATATGTATAAATGATGAGGTCATTATGTCTTCTATAAAAAAAATTATTGTAATAAATATTACAACGAATAATAAATATCCTGTTGCTCTAAGACGATTTAAAACTAAATTCGATCGAATTACTACCAAAGTTCTATTACGCTGTACAACAAAATTCACCTTTTTTAACAACAAGAAACCCAGCACAGATTATAAAAGAGGTCCGAAAAATTGAAGACACGTGTATGGGCGTTTTAAAAGTATACGTCGGGAAGTACCCTAAATGCGTGGGGGAAGTTTCCCCTATTTGTAAATTTTTGGAAATATTCGAGTTAAGATTCCTGGAATCCTTGCATTTTAGGCATATAGTGTCTATGGCAATATTACTACCAACAATACGAGTTTTCTTTTGAATCTGCATTTTTACCAGAATTGTAAAGGAACGGAAAAATGGTAGATCTGGTAGCAATGTCAAAAAAGAAACATGAAAAATCAATTTTCGTCTTTTATTTCACAGTTTTTAATTTAGTTTTGTCAGCGTTAGACTTTTTCTTCTGTTTTTTGTCCATTTTTCTTCATTGTGAAATAATCGTCAAACAAAAGTCGAAAAATCAGTTCTACCATTTTTTACCTGCAAAAATTTTGCTGGTAGCCTGTGGTAGAAGAAAAAGGCATATGTGCTCTCTCTCCTCTCTCAATCTCTTAAAAATTGCTGCCTGTTTTACCACTTTTGGGGTTAAGGAACGCTTTGCAGGTTAAAAATGGTAACAAATGGTAAAAATGGTAGCAAATGGTAAAAATGGTAACCTCAGGTAAGTAAAGGAACACAGCTATGATTTTGTACCTATTAGAAAACTGTAAAACCGCCAAAGTCAACTAAAATCGATGGACAAAATCAAAAATCGATCACAAGATAATCGATTATTAGATTTTTCCCTCCATTCAAAGCCAAAAGTCGACTAAGACTTTTAGATATTTAAGTGCAAAAAGTCGAAATCGATTAAGTCGACTTACCTATCTCTACACCGTAAAGTGAGTGAATAAATCAGTGTTTTGTGTTTTACTAAAGTAATGGTGTTTTTTAGTAAATTAAATGTCCTATACATTTTATAATTGGAAATTTTATTATTGAATCAAAAAGCTGAATGGAAATATTTTATTGGGCAAAGAAGAAATCGCATTTAGTATTGGTGATAACATTAACACAATTTTCATATACATACATGCATATATTTGAAATATGGATGTACCTATTTATTACATTACTAGCAGACCCCGGTCCGCGTTGCTGGCCCGTCGTAATTAGTTTTATTTTCAATTTTTTATGGACTTTATGCTTGACTATTCAAAAATAGATATTTTCTACATCACTTCTTCGGTCCATTGTCAAACCGAGGAGGAATTTAAATTTATCAACAGATTTTGTAACCTTTCTTCTCTCTTATGGACTTTGTCTAATTTTGTGCCCATTGATGCTGCTTAGGATTTATTATCGTCCACGTCCCATGTCTTTACAATAAAGCAATCTAATTCTAAAAGTTTAAAAATTTAAGTCTAATTATCCCACTGATGGACCGTTGAACCTCACCATTTAAGGAAATTTGTAAATATATCGTTATTCTTGATCGGAGGCGCAACCATCGCAATTTGCAAGCCGATACACTCCAGAGATCAGATTGAGATGATTCGTGTTTTGTATGCATTCATTCGTTCGTTGCTATTGACATGCATTGATTCGCAAATATCAACTGATGTTATTGCTTAACGTGCATTCATTATTTTTGATGATTGCCTTCTTTCAACACTATTTTTCTAGTGCCGTTACATGTCAAGCAACAAAATTGCAGTAAACATAACAAAGCATTCACTGTATTTGCTATGCTTTCGTTGCCTTTTTAGTGCATTACAATGCAGTGTGCGTAAATAATTAATAGACTGGTCATCACAAGTTGTCTTTAATGTCTTTAATCTAACACATATTGGCGAGTTATTTTATACCCTCATCTATACTATGTCCTATATCCGTTTGTAACTCCTCTAAATAATCATTTTGGATCCCACAAAGGTTATATATTTTAGATCAGCGTACAATTCTACGTCCGCCCGTCTGTGGAAATCACTCTAGATGGATACAATTTTTATTAAAATCTATTGTAGGTATGTCTTTTGTATTCTAACAGGGCTATAAAGGTCAATGTTTTGGTATAGTCCCCTTACAAAGTGACGCGTCGACGCTTTAAGGAAATTTTAAGGTATTAGCCCTAATTGCCCCCAAATTGGTTGAAATTTGTGTGTTTTTAGGTAAGAAAACATTTTCATAAAAAATCGGTGTATATGGGTCCACATTTGTGTATAGCCCCTATATAACAGTACCACCAGATTTCATGTATTTTAAAGTTGTTATCTACATTTTCAGTCTAAATTGACTGTAATTTGGTTATGGGGTTCCGTTGAAGGTGGAAGGGGCATGATTATAGGGGGAAGTTCGGAAGAGGATGTTAGGAAATTCGGAAGATGTTGTTCGGAGGTGTAGGTTGTTCGGAAATTGGGTGGAGGTTGTTCTGAAGTTCGGGGGAGGTTGTTCGGAAGTTCGGAAGTTCGGAGGAGTTTGTTCGGAATAGTAAACACTATTTACTAAACAATTATAAATAAAAAAAATAATTAAAATAATTAAGTTATTAATAAATGCACTAAAAACTTGAAAATAATTTTTCTCTTAGACTCAATAACTATATTCTTCTTCATGATGGGATGGATCTCTCAAATAACAATATTTTCGGCGGAAATCTGTTTTCAACATAATTTATGGTGGAGGATATACAAAGTTCGGTCCGGCCAAACTTGACGCCATTTTCACTTGTTAAATCTGACAATAGTTTTTATCCATCAGTTTTTGGTTTTGAATACAAGCATATTTCTAGTGGCCTGTTTCACTGAGGCGATTCGAATTTAAATTTGTTCGAAATACTACCAAATTTCTGTTTTTTGAAAAATATTTGAATCATTTCATCAAAAGGAAAAAAATTTAAATCTCCTTGCTCACAACTGTATTTAAGAGAAATCTATATTTTCGTCTTTCATGAGTTTTCGTTAGATATTTTAATTTTTTTAAATAATTGTAATTCTAAACATTTTCTTAGATAAACTAATTCAAAGATTACAACAAACTTCGATGTGTAGCTGTATTAACAACACTTAAAATAATCTTGCGTTCACGGTAGCGTAAATGCGCGAGCAACAATGTCTTAGATAAACTGGCCATTAAATCGTAAATTTTTGTCTTATACTATATCTAAAGAAGGTCTATCCTGGTTATTTTTATTTTTTGTAAAATGTTAAGTAAATACTTTCTATTTATATCGCTCATTTACTCAAAGAGTGACACATCTCAAAAAATGGAGTTTCGAGAAAAACGCGTTTTAAGTTAGCGATTGAAATTTGGCTTCCCAACTTAAAAAGATTATTACACAAAAAATAAAATAACCACTTATCAATATATAAATAACTACGTATCAGAGCTAAATATCAGTGCAAGATCGAGCATGATTTGAAGTCTATTAGTGCTTCATAAACTCAAAAAACTATGTTGTTGAATTACGCTAAACTCGTAGTATTTATTATTTATTTATTTATTATAATAACACTGTAGTAAATACAATGTTAATAAGAAAGGAAATAGCATTGGCTACAATGGCCATCAGCTAAAAAAACTCGTAGTAAATGAGCTGTATTTCGTTGAGTTTTAGAGATATAGGCATGAAAATTTGACACAAGATAAAGTAAAAGTCTTAGTAAAAATAGAAATTGCTAACTCAGAAAACGCATTTTTTTAGTTATGTCACTCTTTGAGTAAATGGTTTAAAGTTGTTATTATATGTATTAATAATATTTCTTAAATAATCTTGAATTACATATTATTCCCCATATTATGAAATACAAGAAAAACATGTAATAAAATAATCGATAATAAAGTCTCCCACGTTTCTTTCCAATCAAAAATGTTGACCATTCACACCATTCGCTGCCTTTTAGGTGTGTTAGGTGTGATTGAGAGAAGGCAAGCAATGCTATGCAGTGTTTTCGTTTGTGAATGCATTCAAAGGCAATGAAATCGCCATTCAAACCGAACTCTGATACACTCATAAGTTTAGCAAATGGTATCCCGTTTCATAGCAACGAAAACTTAACCGATGTATTTACCAACATTTACACATGCCTAAATATAAAGGTGCCAAATATTAAATCGATCCACCGTCTGCATAATCGGAATAACACGAAAAAAGTTAATTCGCCTGACGCAGTAATTATTATCAAATTCATGTCTCCTTATGATAAAAACTACTTTCTTAAATCGCTTTCACACTATCGTAAGGCCAACAACTACAAATTGTTACTCAATTCTATTGGCTTTAATTCCACTGCACAATTTTACATACACGAAAACATTTCAAATGCAAATTATGCACTACTACCGGATGCTTTACACCTGAAGAAGAAAGGGTTAATAAAGGCAGCATAAACCTTTCGTGGCCTCGTTCACATCAAGCGCCTCAACTGTAATGAACCGATATGCGTATCTCACAGTACAATTCTTGATGATTTCGAAACATTGGAAAACGGATCGAGTGTTGCTCAACTCACCCAATAACTACATTATCCCTTGGTCCATCATCACTATTTACACATGTTTACACTATTCAGTACTAATTTTTATATCTTACATCCCTTAAATAACGTTGATTATACATACAATTACGAACTTAAATTTTTATCAATCAAATTGAAGATATTATCACCCAACTCCCTTATGAACGCTGCTGATGCATTTTCCTCTAACCCTTGTAACATCTGTCATGACGTTTATGGCTAGTACAGTCAGAGATTCCCAGAATGGTACCAAGACTATGGTTAATATTTTATCCAACCTTAGTGGCTTAAACATATGCCATTTTAATTCCCAGAGCCTAATAAATAAAACAGATGAGTTTAGATACATTTTTGAAACATTTAATATTGACATTATTTGTGTATCGGAAACATGGCTCTTTTCTACTATCCCTGATGCTCTTATTAATTTAAAAGGCTACTCCGTTTATGGGTCGGATAGGGAACGTCGTGGAGGTGGAGTTGCCATATTTGCAAAAAAACCTTAAATGCCAAATTTGTGTCAAAATCCAAAATAGGTGACGTAATTGAAAATGTTTTTATTCAACTCAAGTCTAACAATACGAAAATGTTAATAGGGCGTATTTACAGACCTAATAATAATATTGATCTTGAATTTGTCCAGAATTTGCTACAAGATGTCACTATGGGATTTAATGAAGTGGTCATATCAGAGGACTGTCAATAAGACGAACCCCACTCATTTCACATCTACTTCTAACACACTATTAGATCTGTTTTTGTTAACAATCCATCTAAAATCCTTCTGTACGATCAAATTGCAGCGTCATGTTTTTCTAAGCACGACCTAATATTCCTTACCTATGAATTCCATTCACCACATTTTAACCAGACATCTGCTTTCCGAGATTACAGGAGTATTAGCTACAGTGATCTGAATGACAGATTAAGTCAGATAAATTGGTGTGAAGTATACAGAATACCTACAGCTGATCTACAATTACAATTTCTTCAACAAAACATTCTTAATTTGTATGACTCCACTGTTCCGATGAAATATAAAAACAGCAACCCTAAATCGAAGCCCTGGTTTAACTCAAATATTAAAGTCCTAATAAAAAATAGAGATGCAGCGTATTTCCGGTGGAAGCGCTTTAAAACAACAGAACTCTACGATATATTTCGTTCCTCCCGTAAGTTACTGAATAGAGCGATTAACACAGCAAACATTGAGTACTACGCCATTCGTTTTAGTTCTGCAATAGACTCACAAAGTACTTGGAGAACAATTAATGACATTGGTCTTGGGAAATCGAAGACTCGGTCCACCTTTCAAGGTGATATGGATGAATTAAACAAAACATTCATTAATATTCCGTCTCTTCGAGCAAATTCTTCTTTTTATGATAATCTTGAAGTCTTTACTGATGGATATTTTGAGTTTAGAAACGTCACTGTAGATGAAGTCTTACAGAGCTTCGCTGCCGTCACATCTAATGCCATTGGCCCTGATGGTCTTGACCCCAAGTTCTTACGGATACTACTCCCAAGTCTTCTGCCATTTATTACACATTTTTTCAATACTATTCTCACAACCAGCACTTATCCTGTGCAATGGAAACATGCGAAGATTTGAAGTCTAACTTGGAATACCGACCAATAGCGATTCTATGTTATTTGTCCAAAATATTTGAGAAGATACTGCACAAGCAAATATCTGACCACATCCATCGGAATTCGTTGATAATAGAAATCCAATCGGGTTTCCGGGCCGATCACAGTTGTACCAGTGCACTAATAGAAATCTCAGAAACAATAAGATGTGCGATAGATGATAATGATCTCTGCTTTCTAGTTCTCCTCGATCACTCTAAAGCATTTGACACAGTTGATCACAACAACATTTGCTTCAAACTACGTAGATTCCACAATTTTTCAAATTCTTCGACACATCTTATACAATCCTATCTCTCCAATAGATCTCAATCCGTGTACTCGGGAACGAAAGCTTCTAGAGCCTTGATGGTTGATAAAGGAGTACCACAAGGATCTATTTTAGGACCTCTCCTTTTCACACTCTATGTCAATGACCTCCCCCTCCAATTAGTACATAGCAAGGCACACATGTATGCGGATGATGTACAGGTCTACATTAGTTGCCCTTTGAACGATATTGTGCAGTGTACGCGGAAACTAAATGATGACCTCGAAAATGTTTCCAAGTGGGCCAAGCAAATGGCCTTTTATTGAATCCAAATAAATCCAAATGCATTATCTGCCACAAAAATAAAAAGATCACCTTTGAAAGTGTTGACATTTTACTGGACCAAAATATAATTGAAATTGTGTCTAGTGCTAAGAATTTGGGGGTCATTTTTAACTCATCTCTTAGCTGGGGAAGTCATATTAACGTTGTGGTAGGACAAACTTATGCTAAGTTACGTGCTTTATGGTTAACCCACTCGTTCACTCCACTTCATATACGTGCTCTCCTAGCAAAAACCTTCCTGTTACCCGGACTAACCTACGGATCCGAGCTCTTTGCAAATTGCGACGCAACGAGCAAACGTAAATTAAATATAGCATATAACAGCATTGTGCGTTATGTTCACGGGATTAGTAGAACAGAACATGTGTCACCTTTTACTCGATCACTTTATGGAGTTAATTTTGATGATTATCTGAATATGAAAAATTTAATTTTTCTACATAAGGTCTTAGTCAAACAAAAACATATTTATCTGTTCAATAGATTAAAATTCACAAGATCTAATAGAGGCAGAAAAATTATTCCTCTAAAACGCCGTAGTTTGGTGTCAGAACGGCAATACTTTATTGGCACCATTCGTCTGTGGAATTCTCTTCCAAGTCAATTGCAACGCATCAGCAACGGTCATACATTTAAAATTAAACTTCAAAACTATTTCCGAAACAATGAAACTAACACCTAATCCTATATCATTGTTTATGTTTATTTTTATTTTTTGACATTTTTTTTCTTTTTCTTGTTTAGCTTTTGTGTTAAAACCTATTATTTAGTATTAATATTAATCTTGTATTGTGTTTTTTATTATATAACTGTTATCCAGTAAATTATTTTTTTAAGAAGGATATGTATCTACAACAATAATTCCTGTACTTTAATTTATAAGATTTTTATCTTGTTGTGCAGGAATATAAAATAAATAAATATCAAATGTCAAAAAATATAGCGATTAGAAAACAATAGGCCCCCGAAATCCGTCTACAAATATATAGAATTTTGGACCACGGGACATTCCTGAACATTTTTTAAAAATTTCATGAAATTAGGTTCAGTAGTTTTGGCAAAATATGTATTGAAAAGAGTGGGAGTGGTAATCCGTGTTCTAGATATAACATATTTGTTTTGGCTCCCAATCATAAGTTTGGCTTATGCATATAACGTTTTAAAGAAAGGCGTGGTAAAGGTACCCAACATCAACATTCGTAATTTTTGCAATATGAAATTTTGCAAATGTCGTGATTTTTATTTATATAGATATAGCATTTTTAAAGAAATAGGGTATAGGGGAAGTACCCCGTCACTTCTAAAATTCAACTAAATTTGTAGCCTTGTTTCTGTATTTTATAATTAATAGTTTTTATTTGTTTTTTAATTCTAAAATTGTGACACTATTTCTTGTATTTGGAATTTTGTATGTATGTACCTAAGCATTTGTTGTTGCTTTTGTGTTTTTGTGGCTTTTGGGTTTGTATTTATATATTTGTTTGCAGGACCCAAACATATGTTATGTTTTGGACTGTTGCAAACATATATATGTTTGCTTTAAAATGTTATTGGGACATATGTTAGAGAGGCAATTTTTTTCCTCTGTGTGTGAGAGATACTCAAAGAGTTTAAAGAAAAATACACACAGAAAAATATGGTCTCTCTAACATATGTCCCAAAAATATTTTGCAACAAACATATATTTGTTTGCAAGCAGTCCCAAACATAACAACGCCTTTCATAAAGCAAAAAAATACTGGTTTTTCTGAGAGATTAAAAAAAAACAATTTTGGCGAGTTTTTGTTTTTATTGTCTAACAACCACCACACACCACCAAACAAAACAAAGCAGAGACAAATTTTGCTGCTTTTTATTTTATTAATTATTTTATTTTGTTATATTTTAACTTGCCGTTTCTTCTAAAGATTTTCCCTGCAGTTGTTATGGTCTTGTAAGCATAGCAGAACAATATGAATCGTATGTACATACATGTTGAGTCTATCAGCGCTAGGTTCAGATATTAGATGTTGCCTTTATATTAAAGAAATTAAAAATTTGTAATTGCGAAGTATTTGAATATACGAACTTTGTTTTTCGACACCAAACGCACTGTAGTTGTTTGGTTTGTCGGTTCCCTGTAGGGACTGTGGCCGATTTAAAGCTCACATAAAGCTAGCTTTTTTTAAACATAAGTGTCATTTTATCGATTATTTTGCCTTATGCAAACTGACTAATTTTACAAGGCGATGAGCGCCTGAGTCATCAGTATTGTCCAACGCCAGATAACTTTTCGACTGATAATAAACTAACTTTTTTGCCTATTTTAGTCAGTTTAAAACATAATGTGAAAAAAAAACAATTTTTGTTTCTGTGTTTTTTTTTATTTTTGACTTTTCATATTCTCTCTCCCTCTCTTTGTATATCTCTCTCTCTTTTTTGTTAGAGAGAAGAAGGGGCAAATTTGTATATTTCATTTGTGTTCCTTTTTAATTCCAGAATAATATGAGTAATACGTACGAATATGGAACTCTAGGCTACTTAGAAGATACCAAATAGTATAATTTATTTCATATTTATAATATTTAATTTATGTATCATTTGCAAGTAAGATTTCGAAAATTGGAAAAATCAATGAATTCGGTTGAAAAATAGATGAGATATGTAATTTTTATACCCACCACATAGTATGGAGGGTATATAAAGTTGGGTTTTCCATTTGTGACGCATTGAAATACTTATTTGCAACCCTATTCTGAGTCGATATCATCATGTCAGTCAGTCTGTCGAAATTAAAATCGGTCCAAATTATTATATCGGTCCAAACTTGGTTAACTTCGAAGAGGGCCATATCGGTCCACCTTTCATTATTTGTGATGTCAAAATGTGTTAAATAGATATTTTTGTTTAATCATTGAAAACGGTTTTATTTAAGAAAGCATAGATGAAATTCTTAAAAATATGTTTGGATGATCTATGTCTTGTAGAAATATTATGATGTGCGAAGTATGAACCTGAGTTGCCTGCGAGCCATTTTAGCGAAAAGTTTCGAATGTTTATGGGGGAGGTGACTGAAGAGGTGTACCGATATGGCTCATCTTCGAACTTAAACTAAGTTTGGATAAAATATTACTAAGGCCAAATTTTGGACCGTATCGGTTGATCCGTTCGAGAGTTATTGTGCGTCCCATCAGCCAGGCGGAAGCAGATAGCTAAAACGACTCCAAATTGTCTGAAACAGATTTCGTCCAAACATAATTGAGGTGCTCAGCGCCAAAACGGCCTAACCCACATGTCCACAAAAATCAAACAGCCTATAAAGGTCTAACCAGAACCTTTTGAAATAACTACACTGTGCAACATTTTTAAGGTAATCTTGTGCAAACAATTCGACCTGAGGATTTTTTGAAAGTACAGACCCAAACGACAAGAAACCCTAGTTGCGTTTTGTTGTGTCAGATCCAGTTCGGATTTTATGGTCCCATCTAAACATGGTTAAATATTGAGTTTTTAAAGAAATTCGGTGCTATATCTCTAAAACCAATGCGAATCTTTTTCTGAACTCTGAAGCAAATTTGTAGATAAGGACAATAATAAAATATTTGGAGAAATAATGATCTCGAAAAACTACTTTTATTGCCTCAAATTTCAAAATATATTCAAAAATTTCACATTTTTTATACATTTCGCACCGTTTCTCCAAAACCGTTAATTTTTTCTGAATATTTTTTTTTGGAAAAATATTCTCTGGAATGTAATACACAACTCTCCGGGACATGTCATTGTTGTAAAATGCCTCTACCACGTTGTTTTCAGTATGTTTTTCAACGACCATTTAATAAATATGTCCATAATGTCGTGAAATCCGAAATGCGAGAATGAACTGTTGGTGTGAACTGTGTTTGAAATACGTGTTGTAAAAGATATGATGCAAAATACCGCTGAAACAACAAGAAGTAAGTATTTTAGAGTTTCAGAATGTTCTGAATAATTGTTGAGAACTTTATTTGGAAGATTTTTGCAAATGGTTACTTGGTTCAACTTCCAATCTTTTAGCCGATACTGACCAGAATTTCAGTTAAATCTTTACAGTCTGGGATAGGCCGTTTCGGTGATGAGCGCCTTAATTGGGGTATAAAATATTTATGTCGACAAGACACATTTTGATCGTAAGAAAGTGTATATAACCTCGTTAGCCTAAAGGCTGAGGGCATAAAAATGTCATACCAAAACGTGGACCTATGTTCGCAATTTTGAGGATGATTTTGTCTATTCGGTGGATAAATTTTTTGACCTCCTTGAACTTGGAAAGCCAAATTTCAGCCAATTTAATAACTTCCAAATACCTAAACCCTAAATTCAAAATTAAAGCAAATATATATGTAGATAACATTTTGAAAATATATGAAATCGGGCGGTACTTATATGGGGGGCTATACCTATGCCCATAATTTTTGGTGCAGATTTGAACACCCTAAATGCCAAATAATAGCTAATTCCGTCTTTCCAAAACTTCAGTGTCCTATCTCAATTTTTGTGGATGATCAATTTTACCATAGTAAAATGGAAATTGGAGTTCGAAATTGGCGCGAGCATTATATGTGTAGAAGTAAAAAAAATTTTGAACAAAAAAATTATTAAAGAGTGGTATTGAGTCTTCTTTGGGCCTACAAAACTTTTCACCGAAAATATGTGAGCACTGGTCACGTTTTTTATTACCCACGGTACCTCCCGATTTTCGAGGGATTTTGCTGCATTATCCTATAGAAATGATTGTAATTTAATACTTATTTAGCGAAACATTTCGCTTGTTTCGGAATATATTCTGAAAAATGCTGTGGACGATAACCCTCGATGGGAGCAATCGATTTGGTCCAAAATTTGCACATCGTATTATTTCATCCAGTCATGTATCAAGTCGGATATAGTCCATATCAATCCCGTTCTTCGGGTACCTCCCATTCAAAATGTTTGTGCTTATGTACATTTTCAAAATACTTCCATATTAGTTCATGGTGGACGTTTTTTTACTTGTTTTTAATTAGGTAAGTACCTAAATAAAGGTTTTAAAATGTTGTATGTAAAAACTATACACATCACCAAAAAAAAAAAAATATATATAAGTTAACCCCCCCCCCCCCTAGATTTGATCCTTGCTACGCCCTTGTTTAGTCCATCAACACTGTATTCTATAACTGGATGCTGCATTTATACGAAAAATATTAAGAAAAAGCAAGTGCGAATTATTTATACATTTGTGCCTTATTTCTTCGACAAACACAAATACTTTGCAGACTGTACATGTTTCTGTTTTCAGAGTGGTTAATCTCTAGATAACTTTTGGACTTACTTTATATTGGTCGAAAAGTTATCTAGACATGGACAATTGCCGAACATTTTTTCTGTTCAAAGTGGTTCATCTCTAGATATCTTTTCAGCCAGTTTTGTACTCAGTTTAAAAATTATCGATATATTATCAATAATTTTATCAACTGGTTAATAAAAGTCCGACAATGAAGTCCCAATGTTATCGTGAGACGATGGTGGGGGTTGTGTTTTGGTTTGTTGATACATTGTCAATGTGATGTTGAGACGATGAGACCGATGAAAATGTAGGGAAAAATATGTTCTAACATAAAGAATATGTTTGTACCCAAACATATTAAATTGAGATATGTTACATAATTTCTAACATATATTTTTCTGCGTATAGTTTTGTGGTTTTCTAAAGTATTTTCCAGCACGATTTATACACTTTTGCAAGCGCTCAAACCAATTGTTGATGCACGTTTTCCATTTCGAATGAGACACCTTCAAAACATGGTTTTTGAACACTTCAACAGCATCTTCTGGCTACGAAAATCGTTGACCACGCATTTTTTCTTACTCTGAGGGAATAAAAAGAACTCATTCAACTACAGGTTGGAATATGGACTATATCGGTCCTCTCCTTCCGGTACCTCCCACAGAAAATTCTGAAAAGTGAAGTTTAAGAGCTCCTTTTGGATCGTTTTGAAATTTTATCAGTAGGTTGTCTAAGCGGTAAATTTTGCAACAGTAATTTTTTCCGGAACAGTAATTTTTCAAAAAGTAAAAAAGTATCAGTCGACTGGCTGACAGAGATATACCCTCAGCCTACGTGATTGAAACTTTCATCCACGGACAGATCGAATTTATTTTTAAAATTGTTGACAAAAATGTGGATTAGCATTATTGTTCGAAAGTGTTGCGGAGGAGGTACTTGAAGGTATGGACCGAATGGTCCATTATGGAAGTGAATTCTATTTTGGGAATCATATCTTTTCGAAAGATATCGCGCCCACTAGTCATTTCAGTCATCATACGTATAACTTTTGGACCAGTATGCCAGAAAGCATGGACTTGTCCACGGGAAACATAATATCGCCATAAACAGGTGCACAACGAACAGCATCGGTGATCTTCGAACAGACCCTAACCAGCACTTAGACACAAATGTTGAACTTTTGTGGGGTAGGAATTTTAAGGAGAGGACCGATATGGGCCATTTTAGAAGTTTAACTAAATTTGGACAAAATATTAGGAAATTCAAAGTTTGGACCAAATTGGTTGCCCCGTTCAAGAGATATCGTGCATACCATTTTAGTGACATTTTTTAAATATTGGGGGAAAGTACCGGAAGTTGTGGACCGATATTGCCCATCATCGAACTTAAGCTAAGTTTGTAAAAAATATGACGAAGGTCAAATTTTGGACCAAATCGGTTAAACAGTTCGAGAGTTATCGCGCTCTCCAGCCACTATATATGGTGCTATTGAGGGTGTTTGCAACTTTCGGGCTGTTTTCTCAAGAAGTATGGACTTGCTCCTGAAAAAAACTTTTACCGTCGTAATGGAGGCAGCGAATGCAAGTTGCTTCAACAAAAATCAAAGTGATTCGAGAGGAGGTCTTAAAGTGAACTTATCCGAAATTTTGTGTCGGAAATACCTGAATGAGTGGACAAATATAGTCCATATTCGAACCTGATCCATATCTAGTAGATATATTAGGATGTGAAAAGTATGGACCAAGGGACTGACCCTTCCAGAGTTATCGTGCGCACAGCTTTACCGAACATTTTTAAACTTTTGTGGGGGAGGTACCTGAAGGAGTGCACCGATATGGCTTATCTTCGAACTTAAACTGAGTTTGGACAAAATATTACGAAGGCCAAATTTTTGACAGAATCGTGCTCTCCAGCCAATACATATGGTGCCATAAAGGTTTTTTTGAACCTTTCGCGCAATTTTCTCAGGAAGTGTGGACTTGCCCTTGATGAAACTTTACCGTCGTGTGGGGGACAGTGAATAAAAGCTATTTGAGAGCATGTGTTAAACTGAACTTTTCCGAAATTTTGTGTGTGAGATACCCGAAGGAGTGGACAAATTGAGTCCATATGGGAACTTCATAGAAATTTCACGACGTGGACCAAGTCGGTTACTCCCTTCAAGAGTTATAGTGCCCACAAATTTTCCGAACTTTTGTGGGGGAGGTACCGGAAGGAGTGGACTGATATTACGATACCCAACATTTTGTTCGAGTCGGTTGATCCGTTCGAGAGTTATCGTGCGCACCAGCCAGACAGACATACCGACGGACGGACATGGCTAAATCAACTCCAAATTGTCTGAAACGGATTTCGTCCAAACATACATACTTCGGGTAAGAAACATACCGAGTAAGAAAGTGTATATACCCTCTATAGTACAAATGCTGAGAATATAAAAACGTTGTCGGCACGTACTAAAATGGCTAGGGTGTAAGATAACTCTCAAACTTTTTCAGAATTTTC
The DNA here is from genome assembly GCF_047663935.1 of Musca autumnalis. Taxonomy (NCBI): domain Eukaryota; kingdom Metazoa; phylum Arthropoda; class Insecta; order Diptera; family Muscidae; genus Musca; species Musca autumnalis. The sequence continues at coordinate 161,592,072 of NW_027411866.1, read as the reverse complement.
TTCCAAACATAGTGTAACCTTTGAATACTAAAAATTTGTGGTATATGCTACGCCAATGATTTGGTATAGGTCCCCATTACAGATTCAACGTATAGAACGGTATAATTATTGTGTTTGTTTCTTGTTTTTTTTGGCAGAGGCTGAGGGTATATCTCCGTATTTTGTTTTGAAATCATATGTGTTTGCCCTACCAGTCTGGGATAGCACCATTTAACTTGTTTTTATACCCTCAGCCTTTAGGCTATGAAGGGTAAAATGTGCCTCATCGAAATAATGGTTTTAGACCCCAAGTATGTTTGGACGAAATGTGTTTCAGACAATTTGGAGTCGATTGAGCAATGTCCGTCCGTCTGTCTGTCTGTCTGTCTGTCTGGCTAGCTGGAGCGCACGATAACTCTAGAACGGATAAACCGATTCGGTTCAAATTTTGGCTTTCGTAATATTTTACCCAAACTTAGTTTAAGTTCGAAGATGGGCTATATCGGTCCACTCCTTCCGGTACCTCCCCCACAAAAGTTCGAAAATGTTCGGAAAATTTGTGCGCACGATAACTCTTGAAGGGAGTAACCGATTTGGTCCATACTTTGCCCATCGTGGAGCGTGTAGCAGACTTAGATAAGGTTTCAATATGGACTCAATCGGTCCACTCCTTGGGGTACCTCCCACACAAAATTTCGGAAAAGTTCAGTTTAGGGCCAGCTCTCGAATCGCTTTGATTTTTGTTTTAGCAGCTTGTATTCACCATACTTCCCGAGAGAATAGCCTGAAAGTTGCAAAAAAACCCTATGACACCGTGTGAGGTGGTTGAAGCGCAAGATAACTCTCGAACGGAACTGCCGATTCGGTCCAAAATTTGGCCTTAGTAATATTTTGTCCAAACATAGTTTAAGTTTGAAGATAAGCCATATCGGTCCACTCTTTCAGGTACCTCCCCTACAACAGTTCAAAAATGTTCGGAAAAATTGTTCGTACGGTAACTCTTGAAGGTAGTTGCCAAATTGGTCTATACTTTACACATCCTAATACATCTACCAGATATAGATCAGGTTCAAATATGGACTATATTTGTCCACTCCATCCCGTACCTCCCACACAAAATTTCGGATAAGTTCACTTTAAGACCTGCTATGGAATCACTTTGATTTTTGTTGAGACAACTTGCATTCGTTGCCTCAATTACGATGGTAAAAGTTTTTTAGGGGCAAGTCCATACTTCTTGAGCAAACAGCCTGAAGAGTGTAAAAACATCCTAAGGCACCATATGTTGTGGCTGGAGATCCACTTCCATAACGGTCAATGTCGATCCATTCCTTTTAGTATCTCCTCCGCAAAACTTTTGAACTTTAATCCTAATCAACATTGTTGTCGGTTCAAATATCCAAAAATTTTAAAACCCCCTAAATACATACGTATTTTAGGAAAATTTTTTTTCAATATACACAGGCTGAGGGTATATCTCTGTCGACAAAGCCGACTGATTCTTTTTTACTTGTTTTAATTCCGTATTACTATTACCTATCTTTAGGTAACATCCAATTGAATACATACATACATATTTCGATGTCCTTGAATTAAATTGTTTCTTTACTAAGCCTGCATAAAATCTACATTTTCATAGATACGTGCCCAAGTAATTCTGTTTTTGTATTTGGCAATTGGAAAAACCCAAACATCTGTGTATGAATCGTCCGAGTAGGTAACATAGGAAATTGCAGACGTCGCGACAATAAGAAATAACAACGACCGCTAATTTCAAAAACAAAGTCATAAACTGAAAATTGTAAAAAATAATGTCATAAACTAATTGCAATACCTGATGGCTGACTTGTGCAAATTTGAATTTAAAAACAGGAAATGGACAGCAGGTACAATTTGCATTACGGTTTATTTACCAAACTTCGTGTTTTTCGCTATAAAAAGGGAAATGTACACAATTAGCGACAAACATTACACTCCAAACAGTCAAAGTGAAAACATCGTTTGAATCCTTTGAAATATTCTACAAAAGAAACCATGGAACAATACAACGCTAACAGTTCGACCACCAATCTTTTCTTGGATCCCCTGTACACATCGCTGACACAAGAATTGTCATTGGAAAGTTTGAATGCAACAACGATTTCATTAAACCACCTAAATCCACAAAACATCGATCAAATTGTCGAAATGGAAATGAAACGTATTCAGGAGAATCTTTGCCGAAAGGAGCAGCAGTATGTGGAACAAATGTTGGTCGAAAATCCAATTACCTTTGAAAGACGCAACAACGTCACTGTGCTGAGAAAGGAATCTGACAGTTCATTATCCGGCGAACAACAGCGCCTGCAACAACAACGTGCCGAGGCATGTCGCCGTTCTCGTTACAATAATAAAGTGAAAAAAGCTAAATCGAAATATCGCCACAAATACATTTCCCAGAAGCTGCTGCAATCCTCACAAATGTTGAGTTGTATAAAGGATCTGATTGCCGAAGCGGAAAGTCATTTACTCGCTCAAGGTTTAAATAAAGAGACACTTCGTCAATTACGTTCGAATTACGGCATGGATAGGGCAAATGCAATCTGCGAAGCCAACAAATTAGATTTTATTATGAAAACGGAACAATGAGTTTAAAACTTGTTGGTCTTATTTTTTATTTTATAATTATGTTATTAGTTTTTTATGTAATATTTGTTAAGTTGTATTAAGAAAACATTAAATGTGAATAAAAGTAGAACAATATAAATCAATTTCTGGAATTTTTATTAAGGGAGGGCGTGCGTATTGGACTATTAACAATTAAAAAACTATTTCCCACTAATATCCCCAAAAGAGCAATGAGTGCAACACGATTTTATATATATATAGCTGAACCCCGTGCGCTTTGCTGCCCCGACTACAATAAAATATAATGAGATGCGTAATTATATTAACGTTTTTAATAGTTTAATGAATAAATATAGGAGATATGAAGGCGTTATATACCTCTTCAGGGTTGTTATGGAGCTACTATCGTATTTTTGTATGTTTCAGGAGGTAACACTCCTCCGAAAGTCTTTCCGCCTATAAGTATACCTAATGATTTAGATACATATATCATAATAAAACATAAATCTTAAGAAGTCTCTCAAAGATATGATACTTAATAGCTGTAGCCTTGGTCAATCCCAACTATAAGTACTTCTGTAAATAATGATGACATCTACTGGCTGCTAAGTCTTCAAAATTTCATTGAAATTGAACATACTTAACAAAAACATGAAATCGACCGAAAATATATATGGGAGCTATATTCCTGTATGAACCGATCTCGATATAATTTGTCAAATTTATTTTTAGACCAAATCCCGTCTCACATTCCAAATTTCATTGAAATTGAACATACATAGCGTGTTCTAGTATGGACTTAATCGGTCCACTCCTTCGGTTACCTGCCACACAAATTTTCGGAAAAGTTCAGTTTAGGAACTGCTCTCGAATAGCTTTGATTTTTGTTTTAACAACTTGTATTCACTGCCACGCTTACGACGGTACATGTGAGTGACCGATTTGGTCCATATTTTACACATCCTAATATATCTACCAGATATAGATCAGGTTCCAATATGGACTATGTTTGTCCACTCCTTTGGGTACCTATAACCTTAAGACCTGTTCTCGAATCACTTTGATTTTTGTTTAAGCAACTTGCATTCGCTGCCTCAATTACGACGGTAAAAGTTTTTTCAGGGGCAAGTCCATACCTCTTGAGAAAACCGCCTGAAAGGTGTAAAAAACACATATGGCACCATATGTACTGGCTGGAGAGCACGATAACTCTCGAAGTAACCGATTTGGTCCAACATTTGGCCTACCTCATATTTTGTCATAATTTCGGTTCGAAGATGGGCAATACCGGTCCATAACTTCCGGTACTTTCCCCGAATATTTAAAATGGCATTAAAATGGTATGCACGATATCTATTGAACAAATTTGGTCCAAACTTTTGATCTCCTAATATTTTGTCCAAATTTAGTTTAATTTCTGAAATGGAGGTACCTTAGGGTACCTCCTCCACAAAAGTTCAACATTTGTGTCTAAGTGCAGTTTAAGATCTGTTTGAAGATCCTTTGGAAATGTATACCGATGCTGTTCGTTGCTGTCCTGCTTACAGCGGTATTATGTTTTCCGTGGACAAGTCCATACTTCCTGGCATACTGGTTAACAAGTTATACGATGACCCACTGAAATGACTAGTGGGCGCGATACCTACCGAAAAGATATGACTCCCAAAATAAGATCTACTTCCATAATGGACTATGTCGGTCCATTCCTTTAAGTACCTCCTCTACAACCCTTTTGAACTTTAATCCTAAATGTCCAAAACAGGGCACAAAATAATGAAAGCGCCATAAATACATTCGATCTGACCGTAGATGAAAGTTTCAATTCACATAGGCTGAAGGTATATCTCTGTCGGCCAAACCGACTGATACTTTTTTTTACTTGTTATGTTTATATTTGGTCGAAATTAGCGATTTCAACCAGTGTGCGATGCACAATGTTGTCCATTGTTTGTAAACGTGCACCAAATAGAAGGCAAAATTTAAAAATACAAATTCTTAGCGTTCACAACCAAATTCCACTCACCAAATCTTTCGATATGAAAGACTCTACAATTTACGATGGAAAAAAACTATCGATTGTAATATGATGTAATATTGAACGAGTAAAAATATATGCCCTAAGCCTGTGTGAATTGAAACTTTCATCTTTTGATAATATCGCATTGAATACCGGCTACGCTACCGAAATCCGTTTCCCCAATAATTATGTAATAGGGGGTTTCAGATTTTGTGGCCCTTTTTTGGGCGTATGAGCCTGCCGATAAAATTTTTTGGACTTAAGCTCAAACGTGTTGCGAAGAAACTATCTGAAGGAATGCATTGTCATAGTCCGCGCGACCTCCAGTCATTTCAGAAAAATTTTAAAATTTTGTGGGGCAGGTTTTATCACAAAATAAAACGAGGCACAGCAATTTTTGCATATTTTTACATATTTGCATAAAATGAGCATATCGTCACCATAAATGCCCGAAGACGTAACCCACAAAATGAAAACTTTACAGTAGAAGAAAAAAACGTTATAAAATTAAAAACTGTTTTATAGAATATCAATCTTATGATGGCGAGTATTTGGAGCATTATCAATCATGTACGAAGGGAATACGTAATGAAACTAAAACCGCGAAAACGCTTGGCCCTATATTTCTGAAGCCGTATAGTCGCCATACGGCCAGTTTTGCCGGCTAAACAGGCGACCAGTTGCTTCGAAGTTTTTCTTACATGAACAATTTTAGTTGGATTTGGCTCGCTTTTGAAGACCTAAACGGTCGATTCCTGTTTTCTTTTGGGCTCCTAAGCATAGATCCATGGTACAATAATTAACAGGTAGAAGCAAGTGTTGTTGTACAACAATCGATACAACAACCACATAGAAACTTGTTGTTGTAAGTAATACTAGTGTCAATGGTATTTGTAAACAAAACATAAAAAGTGTGAATAAATTATATTAATTACAACACTAATCTTTCTTGGATTTTATTACATAAATTTGAAAGTCATGAATGAAATTTCGATTTATATGCAATTCTCTAAATGGATAATTGTAAGCAAGACGAATTTTTGTTACAAACATGTTTGTTATCGCTAAAAATTTCATGGAAAAGGAAAAGCTGCATCAAACTTTTGTTTTTTGAAATCAAGAAACATATGGTTATTAGGGCTTTAGTTTTTTTTTTTACAATTTTACAAATACCACATACATATACTAACATTATTTATATAACTATATTGTACCGCCTTATCTCCATCGCTAAACAATTTTTAGCTTCGAAACTATTTATGTACTTTTTGTTCTGAGCTGAATCACATATTGGTGCAACATATCACTGTGCAACATTTTTAAGGTAATTTTGTGCAAACAGTTTGAGCTTAGGATTTTTTGAAAGTACAGACCCAAACGACAAAAACCCTAGTTGGGTTTTGTTGTGTCAGATCCAGCTTGGATTTTTATGGCCCTATCTTTTTAAAGCAATTCTGGGCTATATCTCCGAAACCCATGTGAATCTTCATATCATCTCTGAAGCAAATTTGTAGATAGGGGCACGAATAAAATATTTATAGAAATAATGAGCTCGAAAAGCTACATTTATTGCTTCAAGTTTTATAAAGTATCGAAAATTTCCATAATTTGTATACATTTCACACACCATATCTCCAAAACCGTTAATTTTTCTTAATCTTTTCTTTAGGAAAATATTAGGTGGAATGTAATACGCAATTCTTCAGAAGATGCTATTGTTGTAAAATGACTCTATCACGTTGTTTTCAGTTTGTTTTTCAACGACGATTTAATAAATATGTCAATAATGTGGTGAAATCCGAAATGCGATGTGTTTGAAATACGTGTTGTAAAAGACATGATTCAAAATACCGCTGAAAAAACATGAAGTAAGCATTTTAGAGTTTCAGAAAGTTCTGAAGAATTATTGAGAACTTTATTTGGAAGATTTTGCATAGGGTTACTTGGATCAACTGCCAATAGTTTAGCTGATACTGGCCAGAATTTTAGCAATTATGTAGATCAAGGGTAGGCATTGTGACTCACAAGAGAGCCCATGTGCTCTAAGTGAGCGTAAATTTGTTATCGCTGACAGCCTGTGTAGATGCTAACACGTTGTGAACAACAACAAATTTACGCTCATTGAGAGCACAAGAGAGACCCAAAAATTTTCTCTGCCTCACTCTGCCCTAGATGGAGTTTTTCTTATGTGGATTTCAAGATTAGTTCTACTAGTTTAGGGCTACAATATTGCTAAAGACAGTAAGGCCAAATTCCTATTCGTTTCTGAGATAAAGGCCTGATCAATGCAAAAAAGTGTAGATTTAGCCCGGTTTAGATGAGGCCATAAAATCCGAACTGGATCTGACAGGACAACACCCTACTAGGGTTTTTGTAGTCTAAATATGTACTTTCAAAAAATGCATACTAAAAGTTGTATGAATTTTCAGTGTTGCATAGTGTTATAAAATGTATTGAGCATTTAATTTGCTAAAAAGAACCATTTCTTTAAGAAAACACTAAACATTTATTTATTCAATCACTTTACCGTCTATACTCAACGATTGTATTTAGAAAACTGAAGAAAAAAGAACAACATAATTAATAACATTTTTTTCCTCTTCGCTTGCTACGTTGGTTAACAACAACAAAGCACGAAACACGCGTGTCTTACCGCATACACACCACCAAAGCTTCTGCGTCTCCTATTACACCATACACACAGCTCTTTATTATAAAACAAGATTCCGCAGCCTCGAGAGCCCTATTGTTACTCTCTTTGACAAAAATCCTCTCTCCACCCATAAAAAATATGTTCTAACATAAAAAATATGTTGGTACAAAAACAAATAAAATTGAGATATGTTACAAAATGTAGTAAACATACATTTGTTTGGACACAAACAAACTATGTTTTGATCCAAATATATATTTTTTTTTAATCAGTCCCAAACAAATATTTGTTTGGATCCAAACATATTTCAAACATATATTTCTCTGCGTGTGCCGGTACAACAGAGGCAAATTATGAAAATTCATAACTTTTGTTTTCTGGGAAACAAGTAAAAAAGTAACAGTCATGTTTGCCGACAGAGATATACCCTCAGCCTGTGTGAGTTGAGATCTATATACATATATAAAAGAGCTCAGTCAGTGAGTGACTGAGTGACTGACATATCATCGCCCGGACGAAACCGCTGAAGCTAGAAAGCTGAAATTTTGACTGTGGGTTGCTGTCGGTGTGTAGGGGTGAGATAAGGCTGGGTTTTTGGAAATTCGACCTAGAAGGGTACGAGAAGTACTAAAAGGTACTATATATGGTACCATTTGTATTGGGCAAACGGGAAGAGCTAGAATTCTGAAATTTGGAATGAGGGTAACTGATGGAGAGTTAGAAAGATGTACCAAAGGGTTTTTGGAAATTCGACCTATAAGTGTACGAAAAGTTACTAAATTTGGTACCAATTTTATATTTTGAGCGGATATAGCTACAATCTTCATATTTGGTATGGGAATCAAGGTTGGGAAGTGGTGTTGATATAAGGAAATGATTTTGGAAGTTCGTACTTATGTGTACGAGTAGTACTAAATGGTACTAAATTTGGTACAATTTGGATTTGGTTGAACGGATAGAGCTGAAAACCTAAAATTTGGAATTTAGATTACCGTTGAAGTGTACGATTGAGATATGGGCGTAGTTTTGGAAATTCATCCTTATGTGTACGAAAAGTACTAAATGATACCAAATTTGGTACAATTTGGATTTAGATAGACATGGAAACCTGAAATTTGGAATTAAGATTACTGATGGAGTGAAGGATTGATGTAGTTTTGGAAATTCTTACTTATGGGTACGAAAAGTAGTAAACGGTACTAAATTTGGTACAAATTGGGTTTGGGTGAACGGATAGAGCTAGAATCCTGAAATTTGGAATTTAATTACCTTTGGAGTGTAGGATTGAGTTAGTCTTGGAAATTCGTACTTATGGGTACGGAAAGTACTAAATGGTACTAAATTTGGTACAATTTAAATTTAGTTGAACGGATAGAGTTGGAATCCTGAAATTTCGAATTTAGGTTACTGATGGAGTGTAGGATTGAGGTAGTTTTGGAAATAGATACTTATGGGTACGGAAAGTACTAAATTTGGTACAATTTATATTTGGGTGAACGGATAGAGTTGGAATCCTGAAATTTCGAATTAAGGTTACTGTTGGAGTATAGGATTGAGGAAGTTTTGGAAATTCGTACTTATGGGTACGAAAAATACTAAATTTGGTAAAATTTGGATTTGGGAGAACGAATAGAGCTGGGATCCTGAAATTTGGAATTAAGATTACTGTTGGACTGTAGGATTGACTTAGTCTTGGAAATTCGTAGTACCAAATTTGGTACAATTTATATTTGGGTGAACGGATACAGCTGGAATCCTGAAATTTATTATTAAGATTACTTATGGAGTGTAGCATTGAGGTAGTTTTGGTAATTCGTACTTATGGGTGCGAAAAGCAATAAATGGTACTAAATTTGGAACAATTTAGATTTGGGTGAACGGATACAGCTGGAATCCTGAAATTTATAATTAAGATTACTTATGGAGTGTAGCATTGAGGTAGTTTTGGAAATTCGTACTTATGGGTGCGAAAAGCAATAAATGTGTTCTCCATATTAAATATTGTTTATTTGTATATTATTCCTTTTCCGCTTACGAAGTAGCGGGCATTTTGCTAGTTTTATATATAGACTGATCGAATACGGGCTACATAGCCAAAATTTGTATACCCTCAGCCTTTAGGCTAAGGAGGGTATATACACTTTGATACGATGAAAATGTGCCTCATCGAAATAATGGTTTTAGACCCCAAGTATGTTTGGACGAAATGTGTTTCAGACAATTTGTAGTCGATCTAGCCATGTCTGTCTGTCTGTCTGTCCTGCTGGCTGGAGCGCACGATAACTCTCGAACGGATGAACCGATTCGGTTCAGATTTTGGCTTTCGTAATATTTTGCCCAAACTTAGTTTAAGTTCGAAGATGGGCTATATAGGTCCACTCCTTCCGGTACCACCCCCACAAAAGTTCCAAAATGTTCGGAAAATTTGTGCGCACGATAACTCTTGAAGGGGGTAAACGATTTGGTTTGGTGATTTGTACCAGACTTAGATGAGGTTCTTATATGGACTCAATAGGTCTACTCCTTCGGCTACTTCCCACACAAAATTTCGGATAAGTTAAGTTTAGGACCTGCTCTCGAATCGCTTTAATTTTTGTTTTAGCAACTTGTATTCACTGCCCACGATACGACGGTACAAGTTTCATCAGGGGCAAGTCCAAACTTCCTGAGAAAATAGCCTGAAAGTTTCACAAAACCCCTATGACACCGTGTGAGGTGGTTGGAGCGCAAGATAACTCTCCAACAGATATGCTGATTGGGTTCAAAATTTGGCCTTAGTAATATTTTGGCCAAACATAGTTTAAGTACGAAGATAAGCTATATCGGTCCACTCCTTCAGGTACCTCCCCCACAAAATTTCAAAAATGTTAGGAAAAATTGTTCGTACGGTAACTTTTGAAGGGAGTGGCCGAATTGGTCCATACTTTACACATCCTAATATATCTACCAGATATAGATCAGGTTCAAATATGGACTATATTTGTCCACTTCATCCAGTACCTCCCAAACAAAATTTCCGATAAGTTCACTTTAAGACCTGCTATCGAATTACTTTTATTTTTGTTGAAGCAACTTGCATTCGCTGCCTCAATTATGATGGTAAAAGTTTTTTCAGGGACAAAACCACACTTCTTAAGAAGACAACCCGAAGGGAGTAAAACCCCCTATGGCACCATATGTAGTGGCTGGAGATCGACTTACATAATGGTCAATGTCGATCCATTCCTTTTAGTAATTCCCCCGCAAAACTTCTGCTCTTTAACCTAATCAACATTTTTGTCGGTTCATACGTTCAACATTTTTAAAACCCTCTAAATACATACGTTTTTTTGGGAAAAAATTGTTTCAACATACACAGGCTGAGGGTATATCTCTGTCGGCCAAGCCGACTGATACTTTTTTACTTGTTTTCTATAAATTGTATAGCCAGGAAGTTTCAGTTAATATTGATCATATTTGGGGTACATAATTTCACGATTGTTGGCATTGCGGATAAATGCTTATGTTGTGCTCAAAAATGAAAGCGCAAATGTTTTGCACTTTTGTACAGAAGATACCTGAAAGAATCGACTGATATATATAGTCCATTTTGGAAGTTGTCCTAATTTTGGAAGTCATTCCTTTTGAAAGTTATTTTGTCAAGCCGTCAATTTACTTGGTCGCCGTAAGATTTAGAACTTTTGGACCAATCGTGACATAACCCACGAAAAAACAATATCGCTGTAAACAAGACCGCAAGGATCAAAATGTGCAATGGCTCCTCGAATAGCCCTTAAACTACACTTATGTTGAACTTCTGTGAGGGATGTATCCGAAGATGTTGTCCCAAATAGATATGTACGTTAGGAAGTAATTTTTGGATGTTTAAAGTTTCGGTCAAATCGGATAATTGAAATTTTGTGTTGGAGGTACCTGAAGGAGTGAATCGATATAATCCATATTCGACCCTAATCTATGTCTTTAAAAAATCGATTTGGACTTTCGAGTGTTATTGTGCTCATGATTTTAGGGAAACGTGTTGAAGTCTTGCGGGGGAAGTGTCCAAAGAGTGGACCGATATGACTTAAAGTTTGGACAAAATATTTGGAGATCCAAAATTTGAACCAAATCTGATCTGTTGATCTGTTCGAAAGTTATAAAGCGCTCGAGCCAGACAGACGGATGAACTGGAATTTTTTTGATGCGGGTTTCGTCATAACATTATTTCGATGAGGTACATTTTTATCGTTAGCTTAATGCCTGATGGTACAATATCACGGTGCTCTTGAACCAACGTTAAGTAAGCTCCATTCTGGGAATTTCTGCGGATTCTGAAACAACAATGTTCGTAGATGAGAAAAATTCAAAAACAAGAAATAATCGCTGGAGGGATTTTTTATATAAATCAAGGTCAAAGTTTTTAGGTTTATTTTAAGTTTTTGCGAGTTTGCTTTGAAACCGCTAGTCTAACCGAAATGGGGCTAAAGAACTTGTTGTAGCTGTGAAAATTTGTTTCATTTGCTTCTAGGTTTTACGATTTTTGAGATATAGAAGAGGTCCCATTTTTATGTTTTTTGTTAGGTTTTCGCGATTTGCTAGAATACCGTAAGTCTTATCGAAATGGGACTACAGAAAATCTTGCAGCTGTGAAAATTCTCTACAAGATTGGCTTTCGTAATTTTTGAAATATATAAGTTTAAGTTAGGAAATTTCAGTCATGACATTGTTTTATAAGGAGACGATACCGTCTGTGAATTGAAACCTACGAAAATACCATAAAGGACAATATTGTAAAGAATTTTCACTGCTACAACATTTTCTTTAGTTCAATTTTGATAGGCCTGCGGTTTATTTAAAAAGCGCTCCGGCAATTTTTTTTTTTTTTGATTTTTTCTCACCTATGAACCACCTATGAACCCAGGTGTAAGCTTTAAAGTTTTTTATACCCTCCACCATAGTATGGAGGGTATATTAAGTTTGTTTTTCCGTTTGTAACGCATTGAAATACTCATTTGCGACCCTATAAAGTATATATATTCTTGATCAGGGTAAAATTCTAAGTCGATCTGAGCACGTCCGTCCGTCCGTCCGTCCGTCTGTGGTAATCACTCTAGCATCCACAAAAATGGAGATAGGACGCTGAAATTTTGGGAAAATGCGTCTTTTGTTTCCAGGCAGGTCAAGTTCGATGATGGGCTATATCGGTCCACGTTTTGGTATAGCCCCCATATAACGGTACCCCCCGATTTGCGGTATTTTGACGTTTTTAGCTACATTTTTTGGCCGATTTAGCTATAATTTGACATCTAGGGTTCTTGAGTATCAATAAATTTATATAACAAAAGTTGTGGACATAGGTCCACGTTTTGGTATAGCCCCCATATAACGGTACCCCCCCATATACGGTATTTTGACGTTTTTAGCTACATTATCAGACCGATGTAGCTATAATTTGACATTTAGGGTTCTTAAGTGTAAATAAACTTATATATTAGAAGTTGTGGACATAGGTCCACGTTTTGGTATAGCCCCCATATAACGGTACCCCCCGATTTGCGGTATTTTGACGTTTTTAGCTACATTTTCAGACCGATGTAGCTATAATTTTACATTTGGGGTTCTTAAATGTCAATAAACTTATATAACAAAAGTTGTGGACATAGGTCCACGTTTTGGTATAGCCCCCATATAACGGTACCCCCCGATTTACGGTATTTTGACGGTTTTAGCTACATTTTTAGATCGATTTGGCTATAATTTGACATTTAGGGTTCTTAAGTATCAATAAACATATATAACAAAAGTTGTGGACATAGGTCCACGTTTTGGTATAGCCCCCATATAACGGTACCCCCCCGATATACGGTATTTTGACGTTTTTAGCTACATTTTCAGACCGATGTAGCTATAATTTGACATTTAGGGTTCTTAAGTGTTAATAAACTTATATATTAGAAGTTGTGGACATACAGTTTGTCAAGTAATTGTTTTCGAACCAAGAAAACTAACATTTTTCTGTATTAATCTATGAAAAATTACTGATAATTGGGATAAAAATGTCGGGTTTTTTGCAAAAAATAGTTGGTAGACTTATTAAGGACAAGATAGGATATATAAATAAAAAATTGACCCACGTAGTCCAAGAAAAAATAACGAAAACCCATAACTACATATAATTCAAGCTGTCAAATAAATGTTTTCGAAATTTAATGCAGGTTCCAAAATAATCCATATTTTGGTAAATTCTTGAAAATCATGACATTTTATGAATGTTATTCTTAAAAAGGGTAAACTACTAACAAGTATCAACAATATTAGGCATATAATATCCCTACTAGGAGGGTTACCATATGGACCAAGGGAGTACCATATTATATTACATATTACATTTAAACGGGGTCCTATAGGTCTTATACCGGGAATATCTGAAAACTAAGGCGTTTTATGAGTTTTTTTAGTTCACCAGGATGGACTGTCATCAATTACAATAAATATTACCTACAGAATAATTAGATCCGGGGTGTTGCCAGATCTACTAAAAGGTGCCAAGTTATATAAACAGTAAACGAGGCCACATGGATCCATCACCAGGGCTTAAAATGTGTTTATTTAACTCAAATGGAATTAAGAGATAAGGGAAATAAACCAAAATATGACATAAAAGTACAGAAATCGCTTAGAAATGCATATATAAGATATTGTCAGTCTATGCTGATTTTTAATAGACCTCCGATTTCCACTGTTTATAGTCAGTTCAGAGGAATTCTCTAAGCTTTTTTGCTTCCATGCTAACACTGAAGCATTATTTACCCATCAACATAATTTTCCCCTTAAAAATGTACTACAGTAGTACTGCAGAGTACGCGAAATTTGTCCAATATGTCGAAGTATGCATTTCTGAAAATTTTCGAAACCTTTACCCCATACATTTCTAAGCAATATTGGTCTCCTACTGTGATATTTCCGATTATTTAGTGAAATGCCATTATCTCTTAATTAATTTTAAGTAAACAAAAACAAACTTCGGTGCCTGTTTTGGGGCACAGGAGGCCTCGTTCATTGTTTATATAACCTGGTACCTTTTTAGTCGATCTGGCAACCCTTCTGATCTAATTATTCTGTAGGTAATTTTTATTGCAATCCTGGTGAACTAAAAAACGCCTTAGTTTTCAGATATTCCCGGTATAAGACCTATAGGACCCTGTTTAAATGTAATATGACCTGGTACTCCTTTGGTTCATATGGTAACCCTCCTAGTAGGGATATTATATGCCTAATATTGTTGATACTTGTTAGTAGTTTACCCTTTTTAAGAATAACATTCATAAAATGTCATGATTTTCAAGAAATTACCAAAAATATGGGTTATTTTGGAACCTGCATTAAATTTCGAAAACATTTATTTGACAGCTTGAATTATATGTAGTTATGGGTTTTCGTTATTTTTTCCTGGACTACGTGGGTCAATTTTTTTTATACATCCTATCTTGTCCTTAATAAGTCTACCAACTATTTTTTGCAAAAAACCCGACATTTTTATCCCAATTATCAGTAATTTTTCATAGCTTAATACAGAAAAATGTTAGTTTTCTTGGTTCGAAAACAATTACTTGACAAACTGTATGTACATGAAGTGAAATGTCTATTCGACAATATGTACGACATATCAAGGGTTCTCTGTGAAGTATATCTCGAAAACCAATTAGAAAATTGTTTTACTGCCTTAATCAAAATTTTGTATTCCTATTTTATATCAACTTGTTGCTAAATAGTGGGAGAAAATAAAGTAGAAAAATTTATTGTTGTGCATCATACAGTTATATCTGATGTAAATAGCATGAACATCTGAAGTTTTTCCTATCCGTAACTAATTTGTAGCCGAAAACAACCGTAAACGGAATTAATGCTCAAACTTTGGTTATATGGTATTAAAATCTGCAGTAATTTGTATTGTATATCACGGCGCTCTGGAACCAACTTAAAAAAAAAAAAACTTTAAAGCTTACACCTGGGTTCATGGGTGGTTCATAGGTGAACCAACTTTAAAAAAAAAACAAGTAAAAAAGCATTAATTTTTAAGACTTTGTCTTATTGGACTTTAAGGTCCTTGTTTGTTAATGAAAAATAAAGATTATTTTATTTAATTTTTTATCCGACGTTTCGTTGGTGTTTCCCAACATCTTCAGGGATAATTTATTAAATCTGGTAACAACAGATACAGAGTAAAGATTAAAATTTATACATTTGTTTTCACCTTATTTTTAAGAAAAGCTTTACTTACATATAATCTTTCGTCAAGTTTTAACATTTAAATTCGTCAAGTTAGTGTAAAAATTTTTTACGACACAATAATTAAACTAAAATAAATGCAAAAATAATTACGATTAAATGTAAATATCACAATGGCTTCTTAAAAACTAGGTATCACAGCTGTTAGGTAAAACACGATTAAAAAATTGCCAAGGTATAAATTGAGTTTGTGTTGTCCTTGTCTTCTTTTCTATTTATTGCGTGTTCCATTTTCTGCTGTATCCGTAAGCTCTCTAACGTGAATCTCTTATTCTCTATTCTTTCTTTGTCTAATATGTTTACATTGTCAAGATCAGCTGTATGGTTGCTTTCAAGACAATGTTGCGCTAAAGCTGTTGTTTGCTTCTTCTTTTGTATATCGTTGTTGTGCTCGGATATTCTTGTGCTTAGGCTCCTTTTTGTTGTACCAATGTACACTTTGCCACATTGTTGTTCAGAATTCCCTTTGCATTTTATTTCATAGACCACATTGTTTTGATCACCTTTTTCTGTTTTAGTTTTTGTTTGTGTGTATAGTGAAGCTATACCCAGTTGTTCAATAAATAGCAATTGCCTACTTTGACATAGGCATGTAACTAGTTACTCATTGATCCTAGTTACTTTACACCCAAAAATGGCATACAAAATAGCCTATAGCCTGCTTTTGTCACTGGAAATGGGCTTCCCTGCCTACCATGTTAATTCACTAGTTACTGGTAATGCGGAGTGTAACCTATTGACTATTTTATAGACTACCGATGGATAGTGTAATCAACAATGTTTTTCTCTTGTAATCTCTATTCAAAATTATTATTTCTCTTTTTGAAAACAAAATAGAAAAAATGTCAATTTAATTTAATTTTTTTCTGAATTTATAAAAGACGTATTTTGATGCGTTGATGTGCAAAAAGTTGTTGTTAAATGAAGATACAACAAACGTGAAGAACAGAAGAATATTTGGTAAGTATCGATATTTTTGCGACAATAGATTTTTTTATTATCTCATTACATTCTGTACATTTTATTTCAGGTACTTCTGAATTATCTGAAGGACACTTGAGATGAACATTCCCAGGACCAAATATACAGTTCTAGTTCATGGATTCACACACAAGTTTCAATAACAAGAATCAAAAGATTAACATTAAATTGTCCTTTGTGATATATGTATGTATGTATATACACGTTATGTAATTAAATAAAGCGTGGTTAGCGCATATACAGATTAACTGTTATAATTATATTTTTTAAACTGATATAATATCCTTTACACGTTAAGCATTTACACATTTAGCTGATCAAAACATACTAGTGAATTTGGCTATCATTTCTAACTACCGATTTAACTGGTTACTGGTAATGCAATGAAGGGACAATTGAGTTTCCCAAGACTATCCAATTACCTGGTTGCTGGTAATGCAATGAAGGAACAATTGACTTTCCAAGACTATCGAATTGCCTGGTTACTGGTAATGCAATGAAGGGACAATTGACTTTCCAAGACTATCGAATTGCCTGGTTACTGGTAATGCAGTGAGGGGGCAATAGACCCCTTCCTATGACATCCCCATGTTAAATTCACCAGTCTATAACATTGGGAGTAGATTGGGCGGTAACTAGGGGTGTTTACCAGTAGCCAGCAAAATTGCTAGTTATTCCCTAGTTACCCGAACAACTGGGTAGTTCTATAGGGTTTGTGTGCTAGACATCATATTCATTTATAATTTGTTTCATTTGTTTTGATTCGGTCAATCGTGGTATGTATTGTATGCTATAGAATTTAGTGTTGCCAGATGTGATGCTTTTTGGTCTATTTTGGGATTGTGATTTTTTAATTAGGTTATTTATTAATGTGATCGGATAACTATTATCTTTGAGAATTTTTCTTAGCTTCTCGATGTTTTTACTCGTAAAGCGTTCGTGGCTGAGAGTTAACACTTTTTTAATCAGGTTTGTGGCGGTATTTATTTTTTGTTGTAGAGGTTGGGTGTAGTGAAAATTCATTATTCTGCCGGATGACGTTGGTTTCATATACCAATCTGTGTATAATCTATTACCAAATTTGTGAATTTTTATGTCTAGGAATGGTATGCAGCCATTTTCTTCTATTTCAATTATTGCAAACATGTCGTCCACATATTTCGTCAAGAATTTGAATCGGATATTTTCTTTGTCAAGATCTTCTAAAATTTGCGTCAAGAGTGTGTCCAGAACGATGTCCGCTATTGTTGGGGATAGGGGGTTCCCCATAGGCATTCCATATATTTGGCTGAAAAAGTTTCCGTCATACATAAAGTAATTATTATCGTTAAGGCAAAATTGCAGTATTTTTAAGAATTGCGACTTGGGTATCTTTGTGTGATTTTTTAATATTTCCCACTGTGATTATGTTTTTGATAGCCAGATGTATCGGTATGTTGGTGAACAACGATACCACGTCGAAAGATACTAGAATGTCGTTTTCATCCATAATTATGTCGTCTAACTTCATTTTTAGTTCGAATGAGTTTCTTACGTTGTAATTGTCCACTACAGTAGTTTTGACTTAGCTGCCAAAACAAGTTTTGCACGCATTTTGTGGCAGCAAAGCGAATTTCGCACTTATCTTTAATATTTTTAGCTGCCAAAAAGTGGCAGTTATCCGATTCTCTCACCTGCCAAAGAATTGGCTCTTCATATAATCTTCAGCTTCAGATTTCTTGATATCCGAAAACTGTTTGAAGAGGAATAGTGAAAAAATAAAAACATATAATCAAAAAGCTTATTTTGCATCAGCTGAAAGAACAAAAAAGAAATTATATAATAATTATTATCGTAATATTTGCTTCCACATCTGTCATTCAATTTCTGTTTCAAAGGAGTGATCTTAACTTTTTCTTTGTATTATTGCAACAACCTGCAGGTGACACAATAAATATGCCTTGAACCTGCAGATGTGATATGAGAGAAGTCTCCCTTTTCCCTTCTGGGATGATTGTGGAATAACTAATAATTATTATAAATTATTATTATAAGTTCGTAGAAAGAGTTCCCACGACTAAAAAAGCCTAACTATTTTTTCCATAATATCATAGGTTGTCTACAAATGATCAACATAAAACAGTTTGCTTCTGTACAAAAGACCCTGTACATGAGTTAACAACAGCCGCATGACGTGAGTTTGGTTTTGGCTGGTAAATACAAATTTCTCAGTGAAAATGTGTCAATTTTTCCAAATACTATTGGTAGTTAAATAAAATTCGCACTTAGTTAAAGTGTAATTTGCATTGAAAATTTGACAAAAATGCAAATAGTTTAGTATTTTGGCAGGAAAATCAAATTCGCACTTAAACGATTGGCAGCAAAATCAAAACTACTGTATTATGTTTTTTAATATATTTCCAATATATTTTGAAAGTTTGTAGCATGGCACTTCAACGGATGATGATATCGGTCTAAGTGGCATATTCTCTTTATGTACTTTTGGAAGACCGTATAGTCGTGGGGCATTGGATGCATGTGTTGTTAGTTTATATTTTTCTTGTAGTGTAATGTGGTTTTGTTTAAAAAGATCAGTGATAATTTTATTGTTGGTTCGTTGTTTTTGTGTTGGATCAGTTCTTATTCTTTTGTAAGTAGCTTTGTCTTCAAGGAGATTGTTCATTCCGTTCTTATATGTTTCACTGTAAATTACTACAGTTTTGTTGCCCTTATCTGCCTTTGTAATTATGATTTTGTCTTTGTGTTTTTTAATGAAGCTTTTCGTGTCCTCAAATATTCGAAGAATAAATTTGTCTTTCTGGCTTATTTTTGTTGATCGTTTGTATGTTAGAATTCGATTTGTTATTTTTGTTCTGATAATGTCCTTTTGCCTGTCATCACTCAAAGTCTGTACCCATTGTTCAAGATCAACTATTAATTGTACTGAAGAAAATTTCGTGTCGTTGATTGGAATGGAAAATTTGGAGCCAAGAGATAGTAGCCACATACTTTCTTGACTGAAATGTATATTTGTCTCGTTCACAAACCATGAGGAGTTAATTTTTAGACCAAAGCTTTGTAAACTTTTTTCTTTAAGTCTGTTTAATTTAGAAGATCGTGTTTCCCTGTCCTGAGATGATAGATATACATATCGTGTGCTTTGTCTCTTTATGAAGTTGTCATATTCTCCGAGCACAACAACGATATACAAAAGAAGAAGCAAACAACAGCTTTAGCGCAACATTGTCTTGAAAGCAACCATACAGCTGATCTTGACAATGTAAACATACTAGACAAAGAAAGAATAGAGAATAAGAGATTAACGTTAGAGAGCTTACGGATACAGCAGAAAATGGAACACGCAATAAATAGAAAAGAAGACAAGGACAACACAAACTTTTGTTATATAAGTTTAAGTTTATTGACACTTAAGAACCCTAAATGTCAAATTATAGCTAAATCGGCCTGAAAATGTAGCTACAAACGTCAAAATACCGCCAATCGGGGGGTACCGTTATATGGGGGCTATACCAAAACGTGGACCTACAGTTTGTCAAGTAATTGTTTTCGAACCAAGAAAACTAACATTTTTCTGTATTAAGCTATGAAAAATTACTGATAATTGGGATAAAAATGTCGGGTTTTTTGCAAAAAATAGTTGGTAGACTTATTAAGGACAAGATAGGATGTATAAAAAAAAATTGACCCACGTAGTCCAGGAAAAAATAACGAAAACCCATAACTACATATAATTCAAGCTGTCAAATAAATGTTTTCGAAATTTAATGCAGGTTCCAAAATAACCCATATTTTGGTAATTTCTTGAAAATCATGACATTTTATGAATGTTATTCTTAAAAAGGGTAAACTACTAACAAGTATCAACAATATTAGGCATATAATATCCCTACTAGGAGGGTTACCATATGAACCAAAGGAGTACCAGGTCATATTACATTTAAACAGGGTCCTATAGGTCTTATACCGGGAATATCTGAAAACTAAGGCGTTTTTTAGTTCACCAGGATGGACTGTCATCAATTGCAATAAAAATTACCTACAGAATAATTAGATCAGAAGGGTTGCCAGATCGACTAAAAAGGTACCAGGTTATATAAACAATGAACGAGGCCTCCTGTGCCCCAAAACAGGCACCGAAGTTTGTTTTTGTTTACTTAAAATTAATTAAGAGATAATGGCATTTCACTAAATAATCGGAAATATCACAGTAGGAGACCAATATTGCTTAGAAATGTATGGGGTAAAGGTTTCGAAAATTTTCAGAAATGCATACTTCGACATATTGGACAAATTTCGCGTACTCTGCAGTACTACTGTAGTACATTTTTAAGGGGAAAATTATGTTGATGGGTAAATAATGCTTCAGTGTTAGCATGGAAGCAAAAAAGCTTAGAGAATTCCTCTGAACTGACTATAAACAGTGGAAATCGGAGGTCTATTAAAAATCAGCATAGACTGACAATATCTTATATATGCATTTCTAAGCGATTTCTGTACTTTTATGTCATATTTTGGTTTATTTCCCTTATCTCTTAATTCCATTTGAGTTAAATAAACACATTTTAAGCCCTGGTGATGGATCCATGTGGCCTCGTTTACTGTTTATATAACTTGGCACCTTTTAGTAGATCTGGCAACACCCCGGATCTAATTATTCTGTAGGTAATATTTATTGTAATTGATGACAGTCCATCCTGGTGAACTAAAAAAACTCATAAAACGCCTTAGTTTTCAGATATTCCCGGTATAAGACCTATAGGACCCCGTTTAAATGTAATATGTAATATAATATGGTACTCCCTTGGTCCATATGGTAACCCTCCTAGTAGGGATATTATATGCCTAATATTGTTGATACTTGTTAGTAGTTTACCCTTTTTAAGAATAACATTCATAAAATGTCATGATTTTCAAGAATTTACCAAAAATATGGATTATTTTGGAACCTGCATTAAATTTCGAAAACATTTATTTGACAGCTTGAATTATATGTAGTTATGGGTTTTCGTTATTTTTTCTTGGACTACGTGGGTCAATTTTTTATTTATACATCCTATCTTGTCCTTAATAAGTCTACCAACTATTTTTTGCAAAAAACCCGACATTTTTATCCCAATTATCAGTAATTTTTCATAGATTAATACAGAAAAATGTTAGTTTTCTTGGTTCGAAAACAATTACTTGACAAACTGTATCGTCACCTGAAATGCCCAAAGGCGTAACCCTCAACGTAATCCTTTGAGGGTTACGTATTTTGGCATTTCAGCTGCCGATATGTATATACTTCTAATCCTTGCAATGCAGAATTTGTAATCGTTTTGATTACAGAATGAGTTTAAAGCCTCAGGACCTTTATATTCATTACAGAATTCCACAACACTGACATGGCATAAAGAAGGAATTCAGTTTTACTGGAAGTTTCTCTCAAAAAGAGTATTTAAAGAATAAATGTTTAAATATTTCTTAGACACATTGTTAATAAAATACACTTCAGTACAGAATCTTCAGAACAATATAAGTTTTCATTTAATTATTTATATTTTCATAAAAACTATGTCAGTGAAAAAAACGTAAAAATTTGTTAAAATAGCTCAAAACATTTTGTCGGATCAAAACATTTCGTGGGCCCGCCCCCTCTTCCCCCTGCGTACGTCCCTGGTACCCACCATGCCATGGTGGAGGATATGCATACAAATCCGATTAAAAACAATATGACAACACATGTTTTCTGAATATTAGACAAAGTTTTCATTGGCACCCACAAAAAGCATGGAATATGTTTATACATATGTAGGTTTGCTTATAACCAAACACACAACCTGTGTTCACCCTCCCTCCATTCACCCTTGACCAAATAAAATAACACAAAAACTTTATATTAGAATATAATTTTATTTTTATTAAATAACTTATGTATATTTATTATGCAACTTATGTACATTTGCCACTTATAGAAACTAGATAACACATTTTTTTAACTCAATAAAACAAAAGTAATAAAACCACAAACGTTTGGACGTGAGTTTGCTTACTTTCACTTCACACCGCTCCGGTCCTTCTACGCACTCCATTGGGGTCTATGCAAATTACTTACAGCCAAAAAGCTAATGCTCACCACGGTTTATGATCCAATTTGCTGACGTTGTTGGTGTCCCAGTTTGACTTTATCCATGCCATAGTTGAGACGCAATTGCTGCAGTTTATCTTTGGTTAGTCCTTGGGCAAGTAAATGACTTTCGGCTTGCTTGATGAGATCCTGAATGCAATCGAACATTTGAGTGCTCTGCAATAACTTCTGGGACATGTATTTGTGACGGTATTTGGTTTTGGCTTTTTTGATTTTGTTGTTGTAACGAGAACGACGACAGGCATCAGCACGTTGCTGTTGTTGTTGGTTTTGCTGCTGGAGGTGGAGCGATTGATGTTTCACTGGCAATAAACTATTGGTGCTGTTAATGCTGGTGTTGTCATTTGGCAATAAACTTACTGCACCTGTGGGGTTGATGGTTTGTTGATACAACTTCTCTGGTTGCAATTCCCCTAGCTGTTGTTGTTGATGCCGCGGTATTGACTGCTGACAATTTGAATTGCTGGTGGTGGTGGCATTGCGTCTTTCAATAATGATGGGATTCTCCAATAGCATTTGTTCAACGTACTGTTCCTCCATGCGGGCACAATTCTCTTTAATGTGTTCCATTTCCAATTGAACCATACGGTCGATATTTTGTGGATTTACGCACGTCGACAACATTGTGGCCGTATTTATGGTTTGCAACGGTAAATCCTGTGTTAAGGATGTGTAAAAATGCTGAAGGATATAATTCGTAGATGACGACAAAGTCGTTTCCATGCTGCTGCTGGCGTTGCAATTGAAGTTTTCCATTTTGCCAAAAGAAAGGTTTTTTCTGTATTTGCTTGACTGTTTTTAGTTGTTTTACCCACGACTTGGTTGGGTGAACTGTGTGAAATTCCAAATATGCGGTTGAATTTTATATCCTGCTTGTTTGCCAAAATACATACTTTGATACCTGCTTATTTTCGCGTTTTTCGCCAACAATTCAGGTATCAATGACCGCCACCACCATTATCTCAATTTTTCGCCTATAATTCAGGTATCAATGACCGCCACCACCATTTTCTCAATTTTCCGGATGCTCGATTTATGACATTGTTTATGCACAGCAGAACATTTTCCTATTGGCGCGTCATGTTTGTGTTTTTAATGGGAATTACCAAAAATAGTTGACCATGAATGTGTTTTGAAGGTTTTATTATGGCTTGTTGGACAAATTTGTTGTTCTATGGGTAAAGTTACAAATTGGAATGTAATCCTCAGGAAATGTATTTAAAATATTACTTAATTATAGTCACTCAATTATTTTCACAGTTAATTAATCGTAAGATTTCTCAATGAAACATTTTTAATTACTGTCACACCATGAATGTTTCATAAAAATTTTTTTAAGCGGTCACCGCCACTTCCAGATATTGAACAATTGTTATTATGTACTTTATTTTGATAAATAAGTGATAAAAATGTAGAGTCAATCGGAAAAAATTGAGATATGAGCATTGAAAGAGGAAAATCCGTTGTGGTTTGCATTATGTTAAGTTTGGCCTGGCCCTCCACCATAAAGTATTCTGAACTAAAATGGAATAATTAGATAGCCACGGATACACCAAATGCCTGAATTAGGTCAAAAAATTTATCTAAAAATTTCTTCAATCTGTTGGTACCGTTATATGGTGGCAATTCCATTGACGATTTTTGGTGGAGAAGTTTTGGGACCACTAAGAACCTTAAATGTCAAATTACAGTTAGTTCGGTCAAAAAAATAGCTAAAATCCCCAAAATACTTAAATCGGTAGGTGCCGTTATATGGGGGCTATACCAAAACGTGGCAATTTTTAATGGGGAAGTTTCTTTGACGAACCCCGCAAACGTTTTAAGGGCCATGATCTGCGAATCTGCACCTGGAATGTTCGCACTCTCTATATAGAGAAGGTGCAGTCTTCGCATTGGCAGACGTAGTTGAAAAGTACAAGGCCGATATTACTGCCATACAGGAAATACGATGGATTGGGAAAGGCGTCACAACAACACCTAAAGGTGACGCACTGTATTATAGCTGCCATGACGTAAAGCATGAGTTTGGTTGCGGATTCGTAGTTAGTCGGAGACTACAACATCTTGTATCCAGCTTCACCCCAGTGAATGAAATACTTGCTGCAAATCGAATAAAAGCTAAATTCTTCAACATCAGCTTTATTTGCGCTCATGCTCTCACTGAAGAAAAGGACGAACAGACCAAAGATATATTTTACGAGCGCTTAGAAGTAACAAATGACCGTTGCCCTGCCCATGACATTAAAATCATTCTAGGCGATTTTAATGCCAAAATTGGAAAGGAGAATATCTTCGGCCCAACAGTCGGGAAATTCAGTCTCCACAGAGAAACATCTGACAATGGTATGAGGCTGATAGACTTTGCAGCTGCAAAAAACATGGTAGTTAGCAGTACCAGATTTAATCATCTCGATATTCATAAGCGCACCTGGCTGTCTCCAGATCAAAGAACAAGTAATCAAATTGATCATGTTGTAATAGATGGAAGACATTCATCCAGCGTGTTGGATGTACGATCGTTCCGAGGCGCAAACATTGATTCGGACCACTATCTTGTTGCAGCAAAGGTACGTACCCGTCTAAACGTTGCAAATAAAGTACGAACAGACACAACGCGGAAGTTGGACATCGATAGGCTGCAAACACAACAGACAGCCACAGCATATTCCACTCAACTAGCCCAATTGCTTAACGCGAGCGCTCCTTGTCCTAATAACATAACAACACAATGGCAAAATATTGCCCACTGCATGCAAACAGCCGCAAAATCCATACTTGGATTCCAGAGACCTCCACAAAGGAGTTCATGGTATGACCAGGAGTGTCGTGCTGCTACCGAAGAGACAAATGCGGCATATAGAGCTACTTTACAATCAGTAGCAACGCGTAGTGCACGAGAGAGATATCGGGAGAAAAGGAGAGAAGAGAAACGTCTTTTCCGCAAGAAAAAGAGAGAAATGGTTAAGCGGGAGCGTGAAAAAATCGAGATGTACAGGAGCCAGAATGAAGTCCGAAAATTCTACCAAAGAGTGAAACATCAAACAGATGGCTTTGGTACCATATCCTCCTGTAGAGACCAACAAGGTAATCTGGTAACATATACAGATAGCGTGCTCAGGAAGGTACATTTCTCCAATCTGCTGGTAACCAATAGTAGCGAAGACGATGATACCACAGATCCAATCCCAGAAGATGGTATAGAATGTATACCGCCCGGCCAAGATGAGGTAAAAACAGCAATCAACCGGCTGAAGAATAATAAAGCAGCAGGAGCCGACGACTTACCAGCCGTGCTGTTTAAAACCGGAGGCGACGCGCTGATAAGGTGTATGCATCAGCTAGTTAGCACCATCTGGCAGGAAGAACGCGTACCCGACTATTGGAACCTGAGGAGATAAGACTGTATGCTCAAACTATAGGGGCATAAGTCTTCTCCCTATTGCCTATAAGATAGTGTCAGGGATATTGTGCGAACGACTAAAGCCAATGGTCAACGAAATAATTGGACCATACCAATGTGGCTTTAGACCTGGCAAGTCCACCAATGACCAGATATTTACCCTGCGGCAAATCCTAGAGAAGACCCAAGAGATGCATATCGACACATTTCATCTTTTTGTCGATTATAAAGCAGCATTCGACAGTCCCCTCCGATCAAAGGTATTCCACGCAATGTCTGAATTTGGTATCCCCGCAAAGCTCATCCGGCTTTGTAAGGTGACTTTAACTGATACTAGGTCCTCAGTTAAAATTGGAAAGAACCTCTCCGAAGAATTTTGTACCAAAAGAGGTTTCAGACAAGGAGACAGCCTTTCGTGTGATCTTTTCAACATTTTGCTGGAAAAGGTAAAACGTGATGCAAATGTCAAAAGAAATGGCACAATTTACACCAATAGCCACATGTTACTTGCCTATGCTGATGACATAGACATCATGGGACGATCAGTAAAGGAAGTAACTGATACCTTTAGGAAGGTCGAAGCAGAATCTGCGAAAGTGGGTCTGGCGGTAAACGGCGAAAAGACCAAATTGATGGTGTTGACGCGCAAAGCGTCCATAGAGCTCGGATCAACTGTGGAAGTTGGTACCTAAAATTTTGAGGTAGTTAAAGACTTCGTCTACCTCGGCACTGCAATAAACACAACAAACCACATCAGTTGTGAAATAAGAAGAAGAATTGTATTGGCCAACAGATGATACTATGGTCTAAGTAAGCAATTTAAAAACAAAGCCACATCTCGTCAAACAAAAATAACACTATACAAAACGCTGATACTACCCGTGCTAATGTATGGCTCCGAAGCATGGGTACTTGCGCAAGCAGATAAGGCAATGCTTGGTGTGTTTGAGAGGAAACTTCTTCGAAAGATCTACGGGCCGATTTGCGTTGACGGTGAATATCGACGTCGTATGAACCACGAGCTATATGAGCTATACAACGACATGAATATAGTTAAACGTATCGAGATTCAACGATTGCGTTGGCTAGGCCATATGATGAGAATGAGCGATGATGAACCCGCTAAATAGGAGTATGAATACTAGGGTTATGACTTTTTGACATGTTTCCTCAAAAATGATTTCCTGTCAGGGATAAATGAACTTTTGCATATTATTATTTATTTACTATGCTATCGTTTATTCCATTGAAAATTAAAAAATGTTCACGCACAAATCGATTTTAAAAAAATAATTTTTTGAAAAAATATATGAAATGAAAAAAAAATTTTTTCAAAAAGTTATTTTTTTGTTGCACGAATGGATAAATATAAGCCTACTAATAACTATAATAACGTTTATTTCATTCAAATATTAAAAAAGTCGCAAAAAATCACTTTGAAAAAATTTTAAATTTTTTGTTTTTTGTTAAAAAATTATATTTTTGAATAAAAGCGTTTACGACATTTTTACGATTCTCAGAATTAAAGAAAAATAGTGGGAAATAAATTTTATGTCATTTTAATTATCTCATGTGGCTCTAAAGTTTATTTTCAATAATATATATGTTTTCAGTGACTTCAAAAAATTGTCCATAATTTTGATAAATTCAAATCATTTTGTGCGTGAGGTTTTTTCACCGAATCACCTTATAATTAAGATATTATGTAATCTTATGGCAAAACTCAGCACGCTATGATACAGGGATATGAGGTTGTAAAAAAGTCATAACCCTAATGAATACATGCCACATGGCGGTGCACGCAGAATCGGCAGGCCTAAGCTTCGATGGAGCATACAAGTGGATAAAGAAATGAAAAGGCGCGGTATTCCAAAAAGTCAAGCGAAAAACAGAGAAAAATGGAGATCTTTTCTTAGTTCGGTCTATGGAAAAAATGTTCTGTAATGGGTCAACTAAGTAAGTAAGTAGTTTCTTTGTCAATATGGACCTCAAATGCCAAATTTCAGCTAATTCGATAAAAAATGTACCTAAGAGCTTCAAATACTTTAAATCGGGAGGTACCGTTATGTAGGACCTATACTACAACGTGAGCCTATCTCCACAATTTTTGTTGCAGAAGTTTTTTGACGTCTTGAAACTCTTAGTGCCAAATTGGAGACAAATTTTAGCATTCTAACTAAATTATTGTTGACGCCAGACTGATTACAACAGACGGTCATGACTAAATCGACTTAGAATTTTATCCTGATGAAGAGCATATGTAAATGGTGATCCATTTAGAGATTCCAACTTTCTTTAAAGAAAAAAAGAGAAAAATCAAATTGAATGGGGAATGTTTATTGTCATTTGAAAGAACATTCGATGACATTTATTTTTTGCAGATTATGTCTAACAAATATTGGCAGAGGCTACGTAGCGGATGGTCCATCCGTTGAGTCCAATTTTTAATGACTCGTTCAAGCTTTTCGACTGGTAACTGCCGAATGGCTAGTCTGATGTTTTCCCCCAAGACCGGAATTGAAGCGGCTTTATCCGCATACAATTTTGACTTTACATATTCTCAAAGGAAAAAGTCTAACGGAGTGATATGAGACGATGTTGGTGGCCAATCGTGCTCACCGAAGTGTTCTTTCAATAAATCAATTGATTGTTGCGATGTGTGGGAAGTGGCGCCCTTTTGTTGAAACCAAATGTCGCCGAGATAACGAGATTCAATTTCAGACATCAAATAGTCCGTTATCACGGCGCAATAATGGTCGCCATTGACGATGAAGTCCTAACCGGCATCATTTTGAAGAAACAGGATCCGACTATTCCACCGACCCACAAACTGTTATTTTTCCTGGATGAAGTGGCAGCTCTTGAATCTCTTTAACTTGCCCTTCTTCCCAAATGTGGTAATTTTGCTTCTTTGCATACCTATAAAGCCAGAAATGTGTCTCATCACTGAACAAAATTTGGCTCGAAACACACTCCCCACATAACGAGAATTTTCGTAAAAAAGTTGAACGATTTATAAACGTTGAAGAGGCGTAAGCTTTTCCATGATAAAATGTCAAACAGTATTAAACAAAAACAAGTAAGTCAAGGCTATAGTCGGACGGGGCCGACCATGTGATACCCTACACCTTTACCCCTAGGAATAAGGTTTCCACAAATCAAAATGTCTTTATGGATTCTGGTATCTTATCACACCAAGCTTAAATACAGTCGAAATCGCTTATAACGTCGTCGTTTATAACGTCATATCGCTTATAGCGACGAAATCCAAAAGTCCCGAATTTCTGCCCTTTATATTCCACACAAATAAATATCGGTTATAACGTCATCGCTTATAGCGTCATATCGGTTGTAACGTCGGTTTTTTGTGAAATATTTGAATTTTGCTATCGGTTATAACGTCGAATCATACGAAGAAGGAAATTGTCTCTTAATAATTTGTTGTATATATATTTTTTCAAACTCAAACAACAACAAAATACCAAACTTATCCACAACAGGTTCGAAGATGGCGGTTTCAAGTCAATTAAGCTTGAATGTTTGCCACCCAATGTCACATCTGTTTTACAACCCATGAACTAAGGTGGAATAAAATCATTAAAATAGCAATGCCGGATAAGCAAATATCCACTATCCTGTCAAGAATAGAAAAGGATCAAAGTACGAAATTAAATGTTTTGGATGCCGTGTTAGTGTTAGATGAATCATGGAAAAATGTAACGTCTTCTGTCATTGATAATTTTCTTCATCTTGCGAGATTGTTAATGGACCTTTAAAAGTTTCTTAAGACATTTATCTTCGTTCTAATTTCTCCCAACACGTAGAAGATATTCATTAATTATTTGCCATCGATGACAAAGTTTTCACATCTGCCATATATAATGACGACGACATAATATTGGAAGTTTTAGAAGGAGGCAATTCTAATGAACATAGTTCCAAATGCTGTAAGTGTCAGAGGCGTGTCTAGCTGTAGAAACTCTTCAAAAATTTATTTACTCAGAAGATGTTACAAACAAAAATGTTTTTTGAAACCCTTTCAAAACTCAGATCAGTAGGCCTATTCTGTAACTTTTATCGATTGAAAAGTTGTTAAAATTTCTTTTGTTTTTGTAACAACTACAAAACAAACAAATGAAATTGTTGTAAAATAAACAATGAGTAAAGTTGTTAAAAAATTACAGAATAGGCCTACTGAGTTAAATTTAAAACTTATGTCGGAATTCAAAAGCACAAACTAAAATAACAGACTCTTAGAAATAGAACCATATTCTATTTAAAGGTGATATTTTGAAGGTGATCTGCTGAAGAATGAATTTAATGTCGTTATTTTTATTATTTTGTAATTTATAGAATAAAAAAGAAAAAAAATTGAATTGATTTTATTTATTTACTTAATAAAACAACGTATTTATACCCAAATGTCACTATACATAATATAATATTACCTCTTTTATAAATATCGTTTATAACGACTATCGCTTATAGCGTCCGATTTTGGCCGGTCCCTTGATCGACGTTATAAGCGATTTCGACTGTAATAATATAATAATTGTTTCACAATCATCCTACAAGGGAGACTTCTCTCATATCAATAAGTGAGTGTACCCAGATTCATATTCGCTCATTGATATGGGACCCACAGCTCATCTCCGAGTCATAATGGCGTGTCCTAAGACACCACTTGTAGAGAAGTTTTACATGGCTTAAATACTCAGAAAAGGTCGCAAACCTTACTGAACGATATTTTACCACCGTTGAAAATTTGATTTTGCCGGGTAATCGTTCTGAAAAAAAGGTGGCCAAGCGACCCATGCTGCAATGTATGTATAAAAATCCAATTGGAAAACTAAAACGTTAGGGAACCATGTAATTTGTAATAATGCAAAAAAGTGGGAATGGGAAAATGTGGTTCTCTACACAAAACCATCAGGGGGAAGATCAGTAGTTATATTCCCACATATAGTCATCATCCAAAATTGTAATCATCTTCTTCTACCTAAACTCTTACCTCGTGCAAAATGCCGTGAATATTGAGCTATATTTGCGACCTCTAGCATGGTTATGATTACACTACAAACAAATAACTGGTTATATTAGGCTGTAACTCTGTTATCTTATCGTGTACACCAACACAATTGACATCAATATAAAGATCAAGCGTTCCTCGGAATGTCTCTTCCAGGAAAAAAGATATAAGCTGTATATTAAAAATTTTCACAATTTTCCCCCAAAAGTTGTTGTTTGTTTAACCCTCTAAATATTATCTGATCGCCATCTCAAATTGCAAGCTTCTTCTTTGTGATATACTGTTACCTTATTTAAAATTTCGAGGCGATCGGTCTATTATTGCGACCTACAGAACAGCTAAAAAATCTGATAAAAATTATGTTTTTGGTCCATTTCACCCCCTAAATATTTCACGACCATCACCAATTAAAATAGCGATCTATTCTGATGTGAAACAGATCTCCATACCAAATTTCGTGACGATCGGTCCATAAATGCGGCCTGGAATTTGATTACAATTTATAATGGACAGACGGACACACGGACGGACGGACACACATCTCAAAATCGCTTTATCTCGCCGAGATATGAAGATTAGTATACCACATTGGGGGTCTCCGACGAATACTTCGCGGTGTTACATGAATTTTTACCAAAACAAACTTATAATACCCTTTCCACATAGTGGTGTAGGGTATAACAATTTTTTAAATTTCCCAATATACCATTTTTTCGTAGTTAATTAAATTACAAACAAATGTTTAGAAAAATATTCTAGAATTATGGTCTGTTGGGTTTGTTTTTATACCCTCCACCATAAGAAGTTGGTATATTAAGTTTGTCATTCCGTTTGTAACTACTCGAAATAATCATTGTAGACCCACAAACTACATATATTCTTTATCAGCGTGCAATTCTACATCGATATAGCCATCCGTCCGTCTGTGGAAATCACTCTAGCGTCCGAAGGAATTGAAGTAGGTGGATGAAATTTTGGTAAAATCTATTATATGTCCGTAGGACTTTTGGTATTGAAAGCGGGCTATGTAGGTCTACGTTTTCGTATAGCCCCCATATAAAGTGACGCGTGAGTCGTCGTCGTTTTAAGGAATTCTTAAGATGTTTCTCCCATTTTACCATCGAATTGGTTGTAATTTGGTATTTTGTGTCTCCAGAGACTAAAACACATTTCTACCAAAGATTGTTTTTATAGGTCCACGTTTTGGTTTAGCAACCATATAACACCCCATATATAGTAGGCGTCACATTAAGATATTTTGAATGTATTAGTGTCATTTGACCAGAGAATCGGTTGTAAATGTGTATTTTGTGTTTCCAGAGGCTGAGAACATTTCTACCCAAATATTTTTATATAGGTTCACGTTTTGATATAGGCCCCATAGGACGGTATCACACCGAAGTAGGTGAAATTTGGTATTTAGTCATTTTCTGAGGTACAAACATTTCCCTCAGAAATTTGTTGGTATACGTCCACGTTTTGATGTATAGATAGAACGGTATATCCGAAATTTCGGTATGTTGAAGGTTTTAGCCTCATTATAACACCGAAATGGCTGAAAGTTGGTAGTTAGTCTTCGTTGAGGGTATAAAACATTCCACCTGAAATTTTTCGGTATAGGTCCACGTCTTCATATAGCTCCCATAGAAAGGTACCGCCCGATTTTCGGTATTTTGAAAGTTTTAGGCTCATTATTCTACCGAAGTGGCTGAAATTTGGTATTTAGTCTTTTTCTGGGCTACAAACATTTTCCTCAGAAATTTGTCGGTATACGTCCACGTTTGATGCACCCCCCATAGAACAGTATATCCGAATTTTCGGTATGTTGAAGGTTATAGCCTCATTGTAACACCGAAATGGCTGCAAGTTGGTACTCAGTCTTCGTTGAGGGGATAAAACTTTCCACCTGAAATTTTTCGGTATAGTCTTCATATAGCCCCCATAGAACGGTACCTCCCAATTTTCGGTATTTTGAAGGTTGCTGCTCAATATCCCATCGACTGACATTTTGTAGTTAGTCTTCGTTCCCCACCGAAATAGCTGATATTTGGTATAAAGTTTTTGATAGGAGTATGAAACGTTCCACCCCAAATGTTCCGGTATAGGTCGATGTACTCAAATAGCCCCCATAGGACCGTACCTCCCCATTTAAGGTATTTTGAAAGTTGTGGCCTCAATATACCACCGATATGACTGAAATTTAGTATTTAAACTGCCATGAGTATATAAAATATTGCAGAAGAGAAATTTCAGTATAAGCCCTTTTCTTCAAAACAAAAAACAAAAATGTCGCCCCAATGGGCTGTTTTGAAGGAGTATTATTAGTTGAGATATACGAGGGCAGTTCGGAAACTTCTTAGCCTAGCACAAAAAGCGCGGTATAAACAGAAAAATTTAAGTGTTTTGGAAACTTCCATTTCTGTTATGAACACATGTTAAATTTTGTTTCGATCTGGCAACTCCTTCATATAGAAACAGGTGTTCAAAAAAGACGCATCCGCAATTTTTTTACAATGGAAAAATTAGAAATGCGTGCTGTCATTATATATTTACATAAAAAGGTTTATAGGGACAAGAAATTCATAATGATATGGTGAATGTGTTAGGTGAAAGTGCTCCTTCATATGCAACAGTAAAAAATTGGGTTGCTGAATTTAAACGTGGTCGTACAAGCATTGAACATGAACCACGTAGTGGACGTCCAAAAACAGCAACAACAACAGAAATTGTAGCCAAAGTGCATGATATGGTATTAAATGATCGACGAATAAAAGTGCGTGAAATTGGTAATATCATGGGCATCTCAAATGATCGAGTCCAATTAATTTTGCATGAAGAACTACAGATGAAAAAGCTTTCTGCAAGATGGGTGCCGCATTTGTTAACAGTCGATCAAAAACGCATAAGAATGAACATTTCTCAAGCTTGTTTGGATCGTTTTAAGCGAAATAAAATGGGTTTTAAGCGTCGTTTCATAACTGTTGATGAGACAGAGACAAAAGAACAATCCAAACAATGGACTGAAGCTGGAGGAAGTGCCCCAAAGAAGGCAAAAACAATTCAATCGGCTGGTAAGGTTATGGCAACGGTTTTTTGGGACTTCGTAGGTATTTTATTGATTGACTATCTGCAAAAGGGTAAAACAATAAATACAGAGTACTATTGCAACCTTTGGATCTATTAAATGTACAAATTCAAAAAAACGCCCTGGCTTACAACACAAAAAAATAATTTTTCATCAAGACAACGCACCAGCGCAGAAGAGTGTTTTAACAATGGCTAAAATCAACGAATTAAAGTACGAGTTGCTTGACCACCCACCTTATTCTCCTGATTTAGCTCCCAGTGACTTTTACTTGACCCCAAGTATGTTTGGACGAAATGTGTTTCAGACAATTTGGAGTCGATTGAGCAATGTCCGTCCGTCTGTCTGTCTAGCTGGCTGGCTGGAGCGCACAGTAACTCTCGAAAGGATGAACCGATTCGGTTCAAATGTTGGCTTACGTAATATTTTGCCCAACCTTAGTTCAAGTTCGAAGATGGGCTATCGGTCCACTCCTTCTGGTACCTTCCCCACAAAAGTTCGAAAATGTTCGGAATTTTTGTGCGCACGATAACTCTTGAAGGGAGTAACCGATTTGGTCCATACTTTGCCCATAGTGAAATGTGTACCAGACTTAGATATGGTTTCAGCATGGACTGAATCGGTCCACTCCTTCGGGTACCTCCCACACAAAATTTCGGAAAAGTTCACTTTAGAGCCATCTCTCGAATCGCTTTGATTTTTGTTGTAGCAACTTTCATTCACCGCCCCCATACGACCGTACAAGTTTCATTAGGGGCAAGTGCATACTTCCTGAGAAAATAGCCTGAAAGTTGCAAAAAAACCCTATGACACCGTGTGAGGTGGTTGGAGCGCAAGATAACTCTCGAACGGATCTGCCGATTCGATCCTTAGGCCTTAGTAATATTTTGTCCAAACATAGTTTAAGTTCGAATATAAGCCATATCGGTCCACTCCTTCAGGTATCTCCCCCATAAAAGTTCAAAAATTTTCGGAAAAATTGTTCGTACGGTAACTCTTGAAGGTAGTGGCCGAATTGGTCCATACTTTACACATCGTAATATATCTACCATATATATATATATCAGTTTCAAATATAAACTATATTTGTCTACTCCATCCGGTACCCCCCACACAAAATTTCTGAAAAGTTCACTTTAAGACCTGACATCGAATCACTTTGATTTTTGTTGAAGCAACTTGCATTCACTGCCTCATTTATGACGGTAAAAGTTTTTTCAGGGGCAAGTCCATACTTCTTGAGCGAACAGCCTGAAGAGTGTAAACACCTCCTTTGGCACCATATGTAGTGGTTGGAGATCCATTCTTTTTATTATCTCCTCCGCAAAACTTTTGATCTTTAATCCTAATCAACATTTTTGTCGGTTCAAACGCCCAAAATTTTTAAAACCCCCTAAATGCATACGTTTTTTGGGGAAAAAATTGTTTCAATATACATAGGCTGAGGGTATATCTCTGTCGGCAAAGCCGACTGATACCTTTTTACTTGTTTATTATTATTTTTCTCATCTATTAACATTGTAGTTTCAGAATCCGCATAAACTTCCCAGATCTAAGCTCCTTTCATTTAAAGTTGGTTCAAGAGCATCGTGATATGTATATGCGAACGGAATTTGTTAAAGGTCATTATTTATGAAAGTTTTTAATTAAATGAATTAAACGAGCTAACGACCTATGGAATTTATATTGAAAAAGTGAATTCTAGCGAAGTCCCACACACCCAACCAATATGCTACGATCGTTTCGCTGGTGGTTTAATTCAGTTCATCAGACATATGCTTCAAAATAAAGTAAAATTTTTCGTTTTTCTGAAATTTGTTCACTTCACAAACCCTTTAAACAGAAAAACATGGATACCGAAGCCTGCCAATTAAGAAGCTACTGATCCAAAACATATGTTCAGAGATTTTTTAAAATATCCTAAAGTAATAAATTGCACATACCTACATACAAACGTAATTTCTTTTCTGTGTTGCCTCCATTACATTAAATTATAGTTGATATTAATTGATACCTTCCATCTCCCACTCCACCCCAAAATATTAATTTGCAGTAATAGGCATTTATAAAAAATCTGAAAATTACTTTATACAAATACGAAAACTCATACATACAAAAAGGTAAATCTAAATTTGAGCATAGCCTTTAAGGCTTTAATTTTTTTTAATTAATAAATTGTATTATCTCCCACTCTAATGGCGTCCTTAAAAATGTAATCAAATTGTATGTTCCTGTGAAAAATTCGACAGATATCAACAACAGAATAACATGCACTTAATCTGGGAAATTTTGTTTACTTCAATTTAAAAAAAAATCTAAAATTTTTTCAAGCATAAAAACATGCCGCGACATGTTAGCAAAAAAAAAACAACAGCAAAAACATGATGTAAATAAAAGGATTAGCGAATTTTTGAAAGGACTAAACAAGTAAGTACCTACGCATGACTGACTAGTAAACAAGCACGGAGCAGTACCTCATTGCAGGTACTTTAAATATTCGAGTAGCACATGGTAAGCAATATCCCGACATGGTTAACAAAAATAATAAAATATCGCATATTTGGGTGTGTGTGTGTGTTTCAAAAATTGCAATGTAAACAACCCAAACAGCCCAAGTGGTTTTACGGATAATACAAGGTTTTACGACAATAATCGAACAGAAGATGAAAAAACAAAGGGATTAGTAGATGAGTATGTTTTTCAAAATGATAGTCAAAACGAAGTGGATACAAACAAATAAATAAATAAATTAACGTTGTTTGAAGGTGTATTCTTTAATAATTATCTATATTAAACTGTTGGAATTATCTACACGCAGAGAAAAAAATATGTTTGATCCAACAATATTCCAAGAGCAATATATGTATTGTTAACATATTGTTGGATTCCTTATGTAGTATTGTGAATCCAACAATCGTTTTTGTTAAATCCAAAAATAGTTTGTGTCAACTGAACAATATTTCTCTCTTTTCTTCGAAAACTTTTTTCTCTTCTCTCGCTGTTCGTTTTTATTTGTTTCTGTTTTGTTTCATTCTTCTTCTTCTTTATTTTATTCTCCTTTCCTTTTCACGTTTGTTATGGTGTTTAATTATTCCTTATGTTGTGGTGACTGCTTGTGGCTTTTTGTTTGTCTTTGTTGTCAGCTAAAGTAGCAAACCATGTATTGCGTTCATCAATGTTCGTAATATTATACGCGATATTTATATCAAAGTTGTGTGGAAAGTGTATATGAGAATATATACACTCAAGTCAAAAAATTTAGTATCTGGTTTTCAGGGCTGACAATATGTTTTGTAAAAAATTTAGATTATGATTGTTCCTACAATCGGTATTGTTAACGAATTTTACAATATTGCGGAAATTCGAAAGTTGTTTTTGTTTTCTATGTTCGGAACAAAAGATGGTATTTTTGGATTTGGATTATAATGTTTGTACAAAACAAACACATTTTTGGAACCAAAATAGATATTTTTGTTCCAACAAAACCGAAAAATATTTTTTCTCTGCGAGTATGAAAAAGTAAGGCAGAGTGTTATGAGAATGAGAAATAATGAACTTGACACACAGGCAATACGTCCAATTTTTGGATAATTAGGTTAGGTTAGGTTGGGAAAAAGGATGATGTAAGATCACCACATGTCCGTATGGACATACACTTAAGCCCTAAAGGAGGCATGTTGTGCGCTTTAATTTTGGGGCCAGGATGAGGTTATAACTAGAATGTGACAAATTATTATAAATTCCTGATTAACCTGTTGACTTTAGTTTAAACTCGGCTTTTTAAAACTTGATTGTCCTTATTTGGTCGAGTCCCTGTATAATGTCTTTCCCTAATAGGGTTCCCGAATTTGTGAAAGCTTGGCAATGACAGAGGTAGTGTTCCAACGTTTCGTCGTCCTCTCCGCATGTCCTGCATTCACTGTTTTCTGCACAGCCTATTTTGTGCAGATGCGCTTGTAGTCCCAGGTGTCCGGTAAGGATGCCCGTCAGTCTACTAATGTCTTTTTTACTTAGTAATAGTAGTTCCCGGGAGCCACCGTAGTGCAATGGTTAGCACGTCCGCCTTGCACTCAGAGGGTCTGCGGATCCCAGGCCAAGCAACATCAAATTTTCAACGTTGGCAAAATTCCTCCTCAGTAATGCTGGCGACATTTCCTGAGTATTTAAGCCAGCGTCAGGCACCATACTTTTCTATTGCATACTTTACGGGGTGTCATTGTGTGAGTGCATGCTTTTTCAATTGGTTGAATTGTGTGTGTGTGTGTGTGTGTGTGTGTGTGGAGAGAGCAACGTTCAATGAGCGCACGTGTGCGCTCTCTCGCCTGACGCTGATTTAAGTCATGAAAAATTTCTCTACAAGTGGTATAAAAAGTAGGTCCCATATTATTAAGCCAATATGAATCGGCATGCACTCATTGATATGAGAGAAGTCTCCCTTGTCCCTTTGGGGATGTTTTGGTAACATATGTATGTATGTATGTACATATATAATAGTTGTTTCCTGGTGTTGTACTCCTCTGGGTTTCCCAATAGGATTTTTGTGTTTTCCCCTTCTCTTCACCACTCCAGTGCATTTTTGCCCATGCCTTTAGCTCTAGACGCGTCGCCTTTAACCCAGCTACTACGTTAGAAAAAAATCACATACGCTAGGGGATAATAGCTTGAGGTGTTTATTAGAGAAATTTTTTGTCTGATCACTAATAAATTCAGTAAAGAACTTAAAATTTACATAAATTTGATGTCAATATTATCGGCAAAAAAATCTGTCAACTGAAAGCATTAGGATTCGTTGTTATTGAATGTAAAAATTACAACAATAAATGTCAATTGTTTGTATTCTTTATTTATTTTTTGTTTTGTTGTCATCTAAAACAAGAAAAATATGTAAGGAAAATTCTAAAAAAAAATAAAATGAAATTTTGACATGCCATATTATATACGCACGGGATGCAATAAACAGACTTCTCAGCACAAAATATTGATGAAACTAATTGATTTCAGTATACATATCTCGAAACTTCATGCACTGAGTAGTAAGGACATTTAATTATATCCCACCAGTAAGACATAAGGTGATGATAAATACGATTTCGGTCATCAAATAACCCCAACGTAATAGCAGGATTAAGGGTTTGGCATTTTCTAGACTAACTGTAGTTTGCTTCCTAGCTTGTTTTGTCAAGGAGTTTCGTTACCCCTAATCCCTATATGCCCTGCTACTCATGTAATGTTTACCGTACCATGTTGGGAGTAGTTGTTTAT
This sequence comes from Musca autumnalis, assembly GCF_047663935.1. Taxonomy (NCBI): domain Eukaryota; kingdom Metazoa; phylum Arthropoda; class Insecta; order Diptera; family Muscidae; genus Musca; species Musca autumnalis. The sequence continues at coordinate 161,552,664 of NW_027411866.1, read as the reverse complement.
GGACTTTATACAGTCCAATACAGTTCTGGATTTCACTTGGTTGTTATAGCCTTAATGGTTACTTTGCTGTCCGTTAGGATGTTCGCAGTCGTAGGCTTTGTGCGAGTGTCAAACCAGTTCAGACACTCTGTTATCGCTCGGACTTCTCGTATCTGGTTCCATGATATAGAAACTCAGTCCCGTTCTTCCCTCTAGCACAGCCCCATCCAAAAACCCGGGGCTTTCAGCGGGTTTATGGATGGTGCTAGTGCTAGAGCTCCATCGATCCACATGTCTCTGCCTGGTATTAAAACTTCACACAAGGCTACTTCACTAGTTTCAGGTATACGGTTCGATATTTTTTGATTTATAGACTCCCCCGTTGTGACCCTTAGCATACTTTGGTGGTATGTTCTGTGGTTTTTTTTTCGATCCACTCGCTTTAGCCTTGTAGCTGCGATGGCTACTTCGTACCCTACTTGAATTTCTATAGGGTGCACAAACAAAATTGTTTATAATTGTTCCAGATTAGGATTTACAAGGACGAGGATGCAGCTGCATCCTCGCCCTTGTAAATCCTATTTCTCTTCTTAATCATGCCTTAAGCATGTCTCTAGGGAAGAGAACAACGGGACATTTGTACAAACGTTATATAGCTACCTAAAGCTATTTCCTTATCAAGCTAGAATTACATTTATTCCCTATATGAAGTGGAATATGGAATGACTGGCTCATGTTCCCTTTACGCAGAACTGAGAGTTCCACAACCTCGTCAATGCTTCTTATATGGCCATTCGTCTGATGGTGCCGAAGGTTACGAAATTATCCAAATTTACTTGAAAATCACTCGTCGATTCGCGCAACTTATAGACGACTTCGTCGTTTGTATGGCGTTCAGCGATGAGGCGCATTTTTGGCTTAACGGGTTTGTTAATAAGCAAAATTGCCGCATATGGAGTGTGACCAATCCACAAGAGACCCTACAGACTCCATCACATCCAGAAAAATGCACCGTATGGTGCGGTTTTCACGCGGGTGGCATCATCGGACCTTATTTCTTCAAAAATGAGGCCGGAGCTCGCGTTACGGTCAATGGAGATCGTTACCGCACCATGATCAATGATTTTTTGTTTGAAAATATGGATGACATTGATCCGGAGGAGATGTAGTTTCAACAGGATGGCGCTACGTGCCATACGGCGAACGCAACCATCGACTTATTGAAATCAAAATTTGGCGATAAGTTGATTTCGAGAAGTGGACCTGTCAATTGGCCTCCAAGGTCGTGCGATTTGACACCTCTCGATTATTTCCTGTGGGGCTACGTGAAGTCACTGGTTTATGCTGATAAACCAGCAACAATTGATGCCTTGGAGGCCAGCATTGTTCGTGTTATTCGTGACATACGGCCAGCAGTGCTCGAAAAAGTGGCAAAAAAATGGACGTCCAGAATGCACTTCGTCAAGAACAGCCGCGGTGCCCAGATGCCCGAAATCATTTTCAAATGTTAATGTCACGTATTGATCTTACGAATAAAACAAAATTTGATTACAATTTAATTTTTTGTGTTATTTTTTACAATTTCAAGTTCTATCGGGCTTAAAAAAACACCCTTTATTTTATCTGATCTGACTGAGCGGACGTTAACTCTTGAACGGTGTACCCGATTTGTCCAGTATAAAAAGGCCTAATATATCCTTCAAAATGCGCTAAAGTCAACCAGTAAGGAAAGGATCAAAGTCGGGCGTGGCCGACTTTATGATACCCTATATATAATTTGACACATTTATTTCTAGACCAAATTCAGTCACACATTCCAAATTTGATCGAAATCGGACACATATAGCGCGCATGAATATATATGGGAGCTATATCGAAATCTGAACCGATTTCGATTAAATTTGGCAAATTTAATATTGGCATTTCAAATATCGGACATACATATATAGCGTGTTTGGTGCAGCAAATACGTGAAATCGGCCAAGAATATATATGAGAGCTATATCCAAATCTGAACATATTTTCACCAAAAGCAATAGCGTTCTTACTATGACTAAAAAATTATGTTTCCCAATTTTCAGCTGAATCGGATTATAAATACGATATCTACGTTAGGAACAAAAGTGCATGGACAGATGCACGCATTATAGGTAATTTGGACAAGTTTTTAGGTAAAAAATCGATTTTGAACGTTTAATAATGCGAGTTTTATAACTGGACTCGAGTCAAAATTTCGAAGGCAAAATAAAAAATATTAAATATTAAAAAATTAAAATTTAGAGCAGAATTTTAACGCCATTTTGTTAGAGTTTGGTAATAATCAAATACATACATATGTAGATATGTAATTCAGTGGAATGGTGGCGGTGTGTACTTTCTGTTTTAAGATATAATTTTTTTTGTTACAGCGGAAAAATATCTTATATAGGATACAACCTAAGATTTTTTTGTTATAAAATTATAGTTTTATATATTGGACTTTTATAAAATTGTCCAACTTTGTCTGAGATTCTGCCACCGGGACATCTTCAGAAAAGGGCTCTCACGTCTTCATATAGTCCTTATAGTACGGCACCTCCCGATTTCCTGTATTTTGAAGGTTGTGCCCTCAATATCCCCCCCAAAATGGATGAAATTTGGTGTTAAGTCTTCCTTGGGGGTAAACAACTTTCCACCTCAAATTTGTTGATTTCGGTTCAGGCCTTCATATAGCTCCCATTGAACGATTTGACATGAATCGGACCAAAAATAGGGGTTGCATAAAATTCCGCTGTCTACGAATTATTGACTATGTATGTATGTGACATTGAATTTCACGGTATGGTATATAGTATCACCTAGGGTCAAACTATTCAATAGGAATTTTTTAGTATATATTTTAAAAGGTTCCGGTTCCAGTAGCATAGTCAGTTTTAGATTTTTTAGATTTTTTTGAAAATTGAGGGTTAGGCCGTTTTGGCTCTGAGCGCCTCATATGTAGATGTGATATTGTGCGCTCTTTGATATTAAAAAAGGCTCCCCAAACAATTCGAGGGTGTCCATTTTATATCGTAAAATAGATTTGAAAATATTGAAATTTCTTCTTTTATTTGTGTATAATTACACTGTACAACAAAATCAAACTTTTTTTAAATTACCATTACAATAAAGAAAGAAAGGGGGCCGAAAAAAAGAAGACACGTGAAATACGTAGTGACCGTTAACCGAAAGGTTTTTAAAAAAGATTTAAACGAATTTTATTCTGATCGAAGTCATAGCTCAATTAAGACTGACTTCTTCTTTATTTAAAAATTATAATATAGCTTTACATTGTTAACCAAAAATGCTTACATAGCTAAATACTAGTTTTAATAAAGTAAGAAAATGTTATGAGCTGATTTCTTCGAATTGTTTATTTGGTGATTTTAATTATTTAGAATTGTTTTTGATTATTGAAGTAACCTGGAATTTTGCTATGAGAAAATATTTAATGCCGGAAATGGTAATTAGGTTACTGTCTGTTAATTTCTTTAATAAATTCTTCGAATTTATCAGGTGGGTAGGTGTTTGCATATGTAACTACCCTCCCCTTTAGATCAGAATTCTCCTGAATTCGATTATTCAGATTTATTTTGATATGACTAAATTTTGTTCTCCAAAAACAAATTATTAATATGACTGTAAATATGATGAAAATATTACATCCATATATAATTTTATTGTGAATTTTCAAGTTCGAAATATTTTGAATGTTGTCTCTATTTTCATCATATATTTGCTCAAATGTTAGCTTGTTTGTAAAATTATACATATCATCATATTGTATGCTCATAATATTTTCTTCTACTTTTTCAATTAGATTAGAAAAATAATAATCATTAATTTTTATTGAACAATTGTAAAACTGAATCAAGTTATTTCCATTTAGAATTGTGTTATTTTTATTACATGTATTGTTTACAAATAAATTGAAGGCATTTTTAACCAATATTATTTTTTTTATTTAACGATATAATTTCCAATTCTTTACTTGTTACTAATTTACAATTTTTTGTTATTATACAATGATTGCTGGGTTTTAATTGTCTAAAATGTTTATTTTCTTCAAATCTCATGGTTTTATTTTTGTATGTGAACAATTCTTCTATTGGTGCTTCTATTTCTTTCTGTTCATTATTTGGTAATGGTACAATTGTTCTTATTTTAACTTGTATAAACTCTTTTGGAATTTTTATTCCTATTATTAAATAAGTAGCATTAAAGGTTGTTATTCCTTGTTGTAAATATTTAAGCTTGTTGAAATCAATATTATACTTGTGTATTTCATTGTTTGTTAAAATGTTCGGATGGAATATTCCGTATTTAGCTGAAATTACATTGTCTTGTAGTTGTTCTATTTTACTTTTTAACAGTTGAATTTTTGTCATTTGTTGTAAATACATATGTTGTTGGTATTCTTGATTTTCAAATTTTTTTATTACATTTAAATTTCTTTCCATTTCTTTTTTATCATTTTTAACAATATTTTTATTTGTTCTATCGCTAAATTAAAATGATTGTTAATATGTATTTGTTCGTTTAATGTTTTCTCAGTTTGTAATAAGTGTTTTTGTATGTTCTGTCTGTCATAATCGTCCATGGTTCCAAATGTCCACTTTGATAAAGTTCCTACTGCGTTTATAAGTCCTCGCTTTTGTCTTTTTATTGGAACTAATGCCATTAATTTATTTCTTGTTTCTAGTAATTCCGTTTGTAGCATATTTTTGTTGCTTGCATTCATGAGTATAACATCATCTGTCATTTCATCAATAATGTTTTCTATTTCCTTAGTGTCCACTATGTGTAAAATTATGTCACTGTCCATAACTATATCCTGGTCTCTTATTTGTAAGTCGATAAATCCTTTTTGGTCTACCAATTCTGTTAAAGTCAATGCGGTTTCACTCTGTGCTATCCATATGCACGTTGTCATCATTATTGTCATCAATAGTATCTGTAAATTTTAGAGGTTTTTTAATGTTACTTGGATGAATGTTTTGTAGTTTGCTTTTCCTAAACTTTGGCTGCTCCTTATGCCTAACAGCTTTATAATTTTTAATAAATCCTTCTGATCTTGTTTCCTCATAATTTTCACTCTTTTTGTTTAACTTGTGAATGATTTTGTGTTTTGTCGTTTCTATGTTATTTTTTACTACTTTAAGATCTACTTTATTATTATGTACTTCGTTTGGTGTACATTTTATTGTTGAGTGGAATCTGTCATTATAGTTTCTAATAGCTTTCTGTATTAATTGTTTGACTGACAAACTTTTTTCTAACTTATATAAAATTCTAAATTTCTCTCCTATGGTGTTGTGAAATCTTTCGATATCTGAATTGCCTGTATGACTATTAGGTTTTGTTAGATGAAGTTCGATGTTTTCATTGTTTAAAAATTCCTTTATTCTAGTAGTTTTGAATTCATTGTCTGCTATTATTTTACTAGGTACTCCTATTTTTGTAAAGTGCTCTTCCAATTGTTCCATAATTGTAATCTGATTTCTATCATTTAAAGAATACGCTGCTCCGAATTTTGAAAATTTGTCAATAACTGTTAAGAAATGATGTCCTTTCATGACATAGGTATCTATGTGTATGATTTCATTTTTCCTTGTCGGTGTTTCTGTGATATAGAATTTTGGTTTGATTGGTCTCCTATCATACTTTACTTCCTGGCAAATTTCACACTATTTATATATATATATATTTTATATTTTATATATATATATATTATTCCTAATTTGGTTATATGTTTCTAATATCCCTGAATGCATACTTTCTTTTACGTGATATAATGAAATTTGCTTAACAGCTTCAACTTCGGTTTCTATGTCTTGAGCTCTCATTGTGCATTTAACAAATTCTATCTGTTTGTCATTAGAATACATTTCAATAAGTTTGTTCTGTACTTTATTATAATTGTGATCAGAAATTTCCGAATAAATTCCAACCTTTCCTTTTGTTATATATTTTTTAAATATATTTCCCATATCGTCAAAATCACTTTCTGCAATAAATATGATTCTTTTTCTGTGTAATGTTTTTAGTTCCTCTATTTTATTATTTGTCAAAATAATTAGAGTTTTATATTTATTAACTATCTCTTCTTTGATTAAAAAATGATCGCATAAGTTTTCTTCTGCAGAGTGTACTGTAGCCATTGTTTCATCTTCTACATTGTTAACTAAAAAATTTAAATTTTCAGTATCCTTACCATCCCTGTCTTCTAAAATAGTGTCCTCACTATTTTGTATTCTACTTAGGAAATCGGCTACTTTGTTTTCTTTGCCTTTTAAATATTCGATATCAAATTGATATTCCCCTAGTTTTAATAACCATCTTTGGTGTCTAGGTGACATGTCCTTGCCTTTGTATTTTGAATGGAGAAATTTAATTGGCTGATGGTCAGTTAAGATTTTAAATCTTCTGCCATAAACATACGGTCTAAAGTAATTAACACTCCATTGAATTGTTAGAAGTTCTTTATCTGTAGCTGAATAATTTTTTTCATGATTATTTAAAGTTCTTGAAGCGTAACACACTGGGTGTCCTTCTTGAGATAATACAGCTCCTATCGCATAATTAGATGCGTCTGTTGTAACAGTAAATGGTTTCTCAAAATCTGGGTAACGTAATATTGGATGACTACTAATTAGTATTTTCAATTTTTCGAAAGCTTCTATATATGTTGGATCCTTTAGATTAATCTTTACTCCTTTCTTTAAATATTTGGTTATTGGCTGTGCTATTTTCGCATAATCTTTCACGAATTTTCGATAATAGCCCGTTAATCCTAAGAAACTTTTAATTTGCTTTTCTGTTTTCGGCAATACTAAATTTTCAATAACTTTGATTTTATTAGGGTTCGGTTTCATACCGTCTTTTGTTAGGATGTGACCTAAAAATTCTGTTTCTTTCCTCATAAAGTTGCATTTGTCTATTTGAATTTTTAAATTTTTACTTTCTAGGACCTTGATTGCTTTAATATGTTCCTGTAATGTCGTACTAAAAATGAGTATATCATCAAGATACACTACACATGTTTTATTAATAAAATCTCTCAAAATTTCATTTATTAGGCGTTGGAAAGTCGCCGGTGCATTCTTTAATCCAAACGGCATTCTTATGAACTCATATAGTCCGTGAGGTGTAACAAATGCAGTTTTTTCCCGATCTTCTTTCTTTACTAAAATTTGATGATAACCTTTTGCCAAATCTAACGTTGTGAAATATTGAGCTCTTCCTAGCTTATCTAGTATTGAATCTATATTCGGTAGGGGATATTTATCATCAATGGTTATATCATTTAGTTTTCTATAGTCTATTACTATTCTGAATTTTCTCTCTCCTGAATTATCCATTTTTTTCGGAACTACTATTAATGGACTTGAATATCTGGAATAACTTTTTTGTATAATTCCTTGTTCTTCCATTTCCTTAATTTGTCTCCTTACCTCCATTTCGTGTTGAGGCGGATATCTATACAATTTCGAATTAATTTGTTGTTGAGTTGTAGTTTTTATTTCATGTTGAATTTCCGTAGTATTTGTTAATTGGTCTCTTTCTTTATATAACAAATTTTTAAATCTCTTCAATAGTGTTGTTATTTCTCTAAATTCTTCTTCTTCATTTAAATGGTCTAGTTTTAATCTATCTAAATTCAAATCTGTTGTTTCTAATGTATAAATTTTGTTAAAATCGTAATTATTTTCTAGTAGTTTAGTTTCCTTTTTATTTAGAATTATTTTTCCTTCGTCTATATTTATTTTTCCGTTTAAAAATTTTAAAATGTCCATACCAATTATAAAATCGTATTTTCTTCCTGTGAGTGGTGCTGATTTCCATCTCACTCTTGTATTATTTGGTAAATTAAATTCTTCTGGTGCTTCTGTGCACACTTCATATTTTATTGAATCTTCGGTCGTAATGGTACTAAAAAGAATGGGTTTTTCTAATTTTATTTTTGGAAAATCCTTTATTTCGCTGTTAATTAAACTAAAACTTGCTCCTGTATCTATTAACGCTTTGTAATTCTTACCTTGAATTACTATTTTTATTTTGGGTAACCAATCCGAGGCGGATTCATAAAAAAAATACAATTGTTTACTTCTTCCCGTCTTTCATAATTCATTTGAGTTTCTTCCTGGCTTTGCCTATTCGAAATTAAGCGATTTTGGCTAATTTGAAGAGTAGGGTGTCCTGCCAATTGGAGGTTGCTCATATTTGATTCAAGATTATCAATTTCCATAGGTTCGATCTGACCTTGCCTAAACTGATTCTGGCGATATTGGCCCGAATTCTGTCTAGGGTTTCCTGTCTGTGATCTTTGAACCGAATTATTGTGTTTATAATTATTTCTATTATTTCCACCGTAGTTGTTATAATTATTTTCCCTGTAATTATTATTTTGTCTATACTGTCCGGAGTTATTATTTTTATCTTCATTTTTATTTTTAGGATCATAGTTCTTATTCTTGTAGTTTTCATTCGTTTTGTCCGAATTTTTATTGTTCCACCTGTTTTCTTTCTTAGATTTCCTGTACTCTGGTCTAATACAGCTATTCTCAAATCTTCTACTGCTCATAGTTTTTAAAATGTTATTTAAAATTCCCTCATCGTAAATTTTATCTAAAAGAACTCCTTGTGTCATTTCCTTTATTGTGTTTACTAGTATACTGTCCATGTTACTTAGGTCAATGTAGTGATCGTCATTATAGTATACAGTTAACTCGTGTTAACTTTCATGTTGCTTACTCTTCTATAAAGTTGGTGCGGCTCCACGTCGGGTCTGTATCGGAGTTTCAGTGTTTCCTTGATCAATTGCCAATTATCTGGTTCAGGTATATTTATGATGGTGTTTTTTGCTTGCCCCTGGATAGTTCTGTAGAATATTGTCCTTACGGCTTCCTTCCTGGTTTCTTCATTAGTGATTGTTGATAAAAGATACTCTATGCTGCTAAAGAAAGAGTTGATGGACACTTCTCCAGTTTCTGTGAAAGTTGGTAGATTGCATATTGTTTTCCTCAAGGTTTCTCTTTCTGTGTTGTCTGCTTTATTTTTTAATTCCAAGTATGCCTGACGCATAGCCTCGAGCTGCTGCTCCCGCCTAGCAAGCTCTTCTACCATAGCTGCATTTTGTTGTTGTTGAGCCTGTAACTCAGCCATTCTGCTTCTATCAAAAATTCTTTGTCTTCGTTGTCTCTGAATTGTTGGTAATTTGATCGTTTCAGTTTAAGTTTGCTGTTATTTTGTGGTGTCTTTTTGTTTTTGTTAAAAATTCACTACACAAAATTTGATTAATTGATTTATTTTGCGGTGTCTTTTTTCTTGTATAAAAATTCACTACGCAAAGTTTTATTTTTGAAGAAATTATTTTGTGGTGTCTTTTTCTTTTATAAAATTCACGGCACAAAAATTATTTTCTTTTAAGATTTTATTTTGTGGTGTCTTTTTTCTTTTGTAAAAATTCACTGCACAAAAATTTATGTTCAGTTAGAATTCTATTTTGTGGTGTCTTTTTTCTTTTATAAAAATTCACTGCACAAAAATTAGATTCTGTTATGATTTTTATCTGTGGTGTCTTTTTTTATATGTTTGTACACTTCACTCTTTATTTGTGGTGTAATCAAATGACATATTTTAAAAATTCACTTCACAAGATTTTATTGTCCTTTTCACTGAACGATATTTATATTTTTACGGTAACGAGGTACGTTTCACTGAATCCTTAAGTTTTTTAAAGGATCCTACCGACTGCGTCAAATACGTAGTGACCGTTAACCGAAAGGTTTTTAAAAAAGATTTAAACGAATTTTATTCTGATCGAAGTCATAGCTCAATTAAGACTGACTTCTTCTTTATTTAAAAATTATAATATAGCTTTACATTGTTAACCAAAAATGCTTACATAGCTAAATACTAGTTTTAATAAAGTAAGAAAATGTTATGAGCTGATTTCTTCGAATTGTTTATTTGGTGATTTTAATTATTTAGAATTGTTTTTGATTATTGAAGTAACCTGGAATTTTGCTATGAGAAAATATTTAATGCCGGAAATGGTAATTAGGTTACTGTCTGTTAATTTCTTTAATAAATTCTTCGAATTTATCAGGTGGGTAGGTGTTTGCATATGTAACTCGTGTATCGGCGTTTTGAAAGTTTACTTCGGGAAGTAACCTAAACAGACGTGGCAAGTTCCACCAATTTCTACAGGTTTTGAAATATTTGACATCAGGATTCCAAGGAACTTGCATTCTAGGTATAAAGTGTCTTTGGCAATATTGCAGACAACAATGCGGGGTATCTTTTTATGGAAAAAAATAACCCTCATGCGAGTAACTAAAGGGGTCTTTTTGGTCACTTTTTTCAAAAACTTTAAAAAACTACTTTAAAATGTGATCGTATCAGATCAAAATATTCTACAAAATTATTTGTCATAAAATTTTACTATATGTCCCCGAATACACCAAAACTCTAAATCGTACCTAAACGCCAGGGATCTGCCAAAAGTAAAATCACGTTTTAGGGTTAATGTTGTACTTTATCTGAGTTTATTAAGTTTTGTCGCACAAAACTTCATTCTAGATAGAAGACGTCAAAGACAAAAATAATCTCCATCAAATTTCAATGTAAGTCGCAGAATTAATGAAATATGTATTTGCAATATATATCACTAAAATATATACATCAAGTCTGCCAACAAAACACCAAAATATTTTTTGAATAAATTTTTTTTGTTCTTGATGCATGAAAGTAAGATGAAATTTAGTTCTAGACGAAAGGTGTTAAAAGAAGAAATATTCTACACAAAATTTCATTGTAAGTCCCAGAACAAACTAGATATCTGAGTAAAATACTTTGTTAAGAAACTGACTTTACAAAATTAGATATTATAGGTAGAAATTATTTGTTAAACTTTTAGACTCTTAATTAAAATTTATTCCATACTGAGTCAAAATCTCCTAAAATACTTCACTTTTTGGGGGTTGTGTCAAAAGTTGAAATGATCCAAATTAAATTTCATTGTGAGTCTCTGAACAAAAGAAATCTGTAGCTATTATATTTAACATCTCCAGAAGCTTTCGCTTTTTATACCCTCAGCCTTTAGGCTAAGGAGGGTATATACACTTTGATACGATGAAAATGTGCCTCATCGAAATAATGGTTTTAGACCCCAAGTATGTTTGGACGAAATGTGTTTCAGACAATTTTGAGTCGATCTGGCCATGTCCGTCCGTCTGTCTGTCTGTCCTGCTGGCTGGAACGCACGATAACTCTCGAACGGATGAACCGATTCGGTTCAAATTTTGGCTTTGGTAATATTTTGCCCAAACTTAGTTTAAGTTCGAAGATGAGCTACATTGGTCCACTCCTTCCGGTACCTCCCCCACAAAAGTTCGAAAATGTTCGGAAAGTTTGTGCGCAAGATAACTCTTGAAGGGAGTGACCGATTTTGTCCATACTTTGTATAGCGAAAACTTTCTACCAGAGTAATATGAGGTTCCAATATGGTCTCAATAGGTCCACTCCATCGGGTACCTCCCGCACAAAATTTCGGAAAAGTTTAGTTTAGGGCATCTCTCGAATCGCTTTGATTTTTGTTTTAGCAACTTGTACTAACTGCCCTCCATACGACGGTACAAGTTTTATCAGGGGCAAGTCCATACTTCCTGAGAAAATAGCATGAAAGTTGCAAAAAACCCCTATGACACCGTGTGAGGTGGTTGGAGCGCAAGATAACTCTCAAACGGATCTGCCGATATCCAAAATATGGCCTTAGTAATATTTTGTCCAAACATAGTTTAAGTTTGAAGATAAGCCATATCGGTCCACTCCTCCTCCCCCACAAAAGCTCAGAAATGTTCGGAAAATTGTTCGTATGGTAACTCTTGAAGGGAGTGGCCGAATTGGTCTATACCTCAGGTTCAAATATGGACTATATATGTCCACTCCATCCGGTACCTCCCACACAAAATTTCGAATACGTTCACTTTATGACGTAATAACGAATCACTTTGATTTTTGTTGAAGCAACTTGCATTCGCTGCATCAATTACGATGGTAAAAGTTTTTTAGGGGCAAGTCTATACTTCTTGAGCAAACAGCCCGTATAGTGTAAAAACCCCCTATGGCACCATATGTTGTGGCTGGAGATCCACTTCCATAACGGTCAATGTCGATCCATTCCTTTTAGTATCTTCTCCGCAAAACTTTTGATCTTTAATCCTTATCAACATTTTTGTCGGTTCAAACGCCCAAAATTTTTAAAACCCCCTAAATACATACGTATTTTGGGATAAAATTGTTTCAATATACACATGCTGAGGGTATATCTCTGTCGGCATAGCCGACTGATACTTTTTCACTTGTTATATATGATTCTGGGCCATATTCTACCGTTTTTTTCACATTTTCGTTATCTGCGGTCAAAAAATATATTTTATTGAAGTTTTTTGATAATAAATTCTTTCAGAAGATTATGTGTGCTGGATCCAAACTGTTTCTGATATATATATATATATATAGGAAAATATTGATAACCCAGATCGGACTTTGAAAAATTACGTATTTTAGTACCATAAACTAAAATAACGTCATCAGGATAAGCCATAGGTTCCTGATATTGTATGTGAAAATGCGAGGATAGTCTACGGCTATTGTCCAGTGAATATATATCTGACATACGGGTCCTAACATCCATGATTTTGGTATGGTTCTAAATACTATAATGATGGCAGCTACTCCTGCTCTGACAAAATTGAATGGCTTATCAAGTTATTGACTATGTATGTGACATTGGCTTTCACGGTATGGTATATAGTACAGCAGAGTCGCGATAATTCGTAATCTTCGATAATTCGTATAAGCTTTCGGTCCCTTGAAGCCATTTCCTTCGCATTTATTCAAAATCATCTATAATTCGTATAAAAGTATCGGGCCCTTGAATTACGAATTATCGAATTATCTACTGTATCAACTAGGGTCAAATTATTCAATAGGGATTTTTTAGTATATATTTTAAAAGGTTCCGGTTCCAGCAGCATAGTCAGTTTGATTTTTTTTTGAAAATGAGGGTTTGGCCGTTTTGGCTCTGAGCGCCTCATATGTAGATGTGATATAGTGTGCTCTTTGATATTAGAAAAGTCTCCCCAAACAATTCGAGGGTGTCCACTTTATATTGTAAAGTAGATTTGAAAATATTGAAGTTTCTTCTTTTATTTGTGTATAATTATTTAGGACATAGACATAGATAAGGCTTATATTATTCTAGTTTTTTGTTGTGTTTTATTTTAATTTAATTGTTTTCCCTAGTTAGACATTCTAATCAAAGACTTGCATTGCAAAATATCAGCTCTTTCAGTTTCTCCAATTGTTGGCCAGAAAATCCTTGACTCATTAGCTGCAATTCCGTTTGGTCAATCAGCTTTTGTATACACTCCAGCATACGGAGACTCTGTACAAGTTTGGTCGACATGAATTTATGGCGGAATTTCATTTTGGCCTTTTTAATTTTGTTGTTGATGCGAGAACGACGACATGATTCGGCACGTTGCTGCTGCTGTTCTCGTTGTTGTTGTTGCTGCTGCTGCATGAGTGTTAAAGTCAAGTCATTTCTAACTCCATTGTTGGAACTGATGCTGTTACATCCGTTTCCGTTTGTATGTTGTTGGCCATTATTATCATCATTTGTTTTAGGTGTTGCATCCGTTGCCGTTTTTGTTGATTGCTCTGATGCGGCTACACTGCTACGTCTTTCAACAACAATGGGATTTTCCAATAGCATTTGTTCGACATAATGGTCTTCTTCACGTTTACAATTGGCCTTTAAACGTTGCATTTCAATTTCCACAACCTGCTCAATATATGAAATACCTCCTAAATGTTGAAAGTTACTGATGGATTGCATTTGAAGGTTTTGTGCCAAAGACATGAAGGCCTGCTGCAATAGTATGCCTTCTGTTGTTGGACTGGGACTAGTCAGCGGTGTGTTTGCTCTAGATCCATGGTGAGAATTATGTTCATCGTGTTGCCGTTGCTGATGTTGTTGTTCTTCCTGGTGTTGATGTTTATGTTGATGCATTGGTAAACGAATGGATTTGAAATGTTCCTTCGAATCGATTGGAATGCAATTACTTAGGCGAGTGACAACTTGGCTGAGTGTCAAGCAGACTTTTATACAGTCTCCAGTGTACTATCTTCATATGAAGCAATCTGTTCATGTTTATCAAGTCGTTGTGGTTGGCTATCAGTTCTGTTGATATTGTTTCCAACTGTGATAAACTGCAAAAAAATGTGGTACTTTATCAATTTGCCAATGTATGTCCGATGATAATTGACGAAGATAATCCTTAATATCGTTGTATTTTCTCTACAGGTATTCCAGTGAAATGCAGACGACATTGTTATTGACAAATAAATACTAAAGGATTTATGCTGTAATTTTTGTAATATGCAGTGACTGGCGATTTATTTTAAGTGTCAAAATTGGTTAGTGTGGAAGAAATGTGGGGGAGGTGTTGTTTTCAATGGGAGGAAATTTGCAACTTCAATTGCTGGGTAATTAACCGGGCATAGGTATAAGTGTCCTATGTTGTAAGGTCCTTGCCGGAACATAAGGCATATTTCTTCGAGACCTTGTATAATTCCGACCTGGTATAAATTAAGGAACCAAAACCTAATTGTGCGGGTGTTGATATTGTAATCCATGAAAAGGATTACTCGTCATCCGCAATAGCTGGAGGGTGTTGTTGTAGAAAACGATTGATATCATACGCTTCTGCAGGTGCTGGACTGCTCGCATATAAAGAGTATTTAGCGATGCAACCAGCGACGACCGGGTGAATCTCGCGGTGGCGGGTTCTTCGTTACCGAATTGACCCGGAACCGGAATACATCAGCGTTCCGGTAAGCGGCTGCCAACTCAGTGTACACATGTTTGCATTTGTATGATATTTCTGCTCTGTCGGGAGCAGCATATCCCGAAATGTCCGTATCGGATTCTTTGGTCGGTGCCAGAACGGAGTTTCCTCCACCCAGGATCAATATGGATGTGCTCAATTTGACATTTCCGCATTCACACACTTAAACTTGGGTGAGATGCATCAGATGCCGGGAGTGGATGCATCTCAGGGGTTGCTCTGAACTTGTCAGGGAGTACGACAGAAACTATGTTGATGTACATATGTTGGGTGAACGCAGCCCCCACTGAGTCGTCTTCGTTATCAGAATACGCGACTTCCCCGCAGTACCCCCAACAGCAGCAGCATACACAGCACTGTTCCAATCACTGAATATGCAAATTAAATGCCATGGACTCTGAATTAAGAGTGGACTTCCAGGATATGCATTGTCCTAAAAATCGATAATAGGAATTTTAAGAACATATTTTCTTCAGAGGTCATTTTTAAATATCGCTTTAGAAAACTGCACATAATTCGAAAACTAAAAATAGTTAGAGGATATGGAAGGTGGTGCTGGATAGGTCATCCAATATCCTTTCAGGATATGCATTGTCCTTAGAAATCGATAATAGGAACATTAAGAAAAAAATATTTTATACGTTTTTAAAATTTTGTTAGATGCAGTTCTGACTGTCATACTACACAAAACGTATTTGTTATACAACTTATTTGGGTCGTCGCAGGTTGATGTCTTCGCTAGTTAAATATGTATCTATTTTCACGCACATGCCTAAAATATATCTAAAAATTTCTTCAATCTGTTGGAACCTTTATATGGGCGGTACACCAAAACATGGAACTATGTGGACGATTTTTAATGGAGGAGTTTCGAGACCTCTGAGAACCTAAAGTGTCAAATTACAGCTAGCTCGGTTAAAAATTGTAGCTAAAATTCTCAAAATACCGAAATCGGGTAGTACGGTTATATGGGGGCTATAAATAAGGGCGAACTTATATACCAAAGGTGAACCATCTTCATACTTCTCCTATCTATGGAAAAAGATACTCGGGTGCAAAATTTTAGCGTTCTATTTCAATTATTGCGGACGCTAGAGTGATTACAAAAGACAAATATGGCTATATCGTCTTAGAATTTTATCCTGATCAAGAATAAATATACTCATATGGTCGCAAATGTTAAGATCGATGTGCTACAAACAGAAAAAACAAACTTAGTATATATACCCTGCATACTATGGTAGAGGTTATCAAAACGAATTTATATAATTGACTCGGAGGAATCTTCGACCAGGGGCCGTCACCTCAACAATTAAGCCGGAATGCCTGCTACGAACTCTTTTGCTCCAAGCCGGGATTGAGATGAACCCCGGGCCAGTATGGATCTGTTCCGTTTGCCAGATCGGCATCCATCACCAGTTAGTATTGGTGAGAAGTAATGGATGTATGGAGTGGGTGCATTTCCGAGGGTGCTCTGGCCTTAGTCGATGATGCTTGCTGCCACAAGTTGTTGTTCAGCGGCCCTGAAATGCCTCATTCATGCAATTCAATTGCAACGGTATCCGCAATTACGTCACCGAAATTGAAGATTTTACGAGTCGAAAAAAAACAACGTGGCCTAGGAAATGGTAATCAATAGTCAATTTTTCGACTCTTCGGTTTTGTTCTAAAACTAAAAATGGGATTTTTTGGTCTGGCGATTATTTCACTTTCCACTTTTTCATAATCGCAGAAAATCGTTTATAATCGATCATTTGTCGAGATTTCGTTTGCAACTGTAAAACCGCCAAGCCAACAATCAATATGCAAACTCGAAAATCGATCACAAGATAATCGTTTGTGCGATTTCCCTCCAGACAAACGTCGACTAAGATTTTTAGACTTTTGACTGCAAAAAGTCGATTAATCGATTAATTGAAAGTCAACTTACCTATCCATATTGTGGTCGCCGCGATCCCGGAAACAAAGCTCACCGCCACCTGTAGCTTACAACGTTGTGATGGTTACAACATTTTCCGGAAGGATCGCACAAGAAGCGGAGGAGGACTTGCCTTCCTAATACACCAGTCTGTCCAGTACAAACCCGTATCTCGCTTGAGCTTGACTCTAGTGGTCCATACATGGAATGTATGGTGGTAGCAGTAAAGTGTGGTACTGCCAAGATAGAGTTGCTTAATGTATACATACCGCCGATGAATAGCTTTGTCCGGCGTTATATGCCCCATATTAGTTCGCTTTTAAAGGGCAATAACCGTCTGGTGCTAGGGGATTTCAAAGCTCATCATGAGCTTTGGCATTTCCGTCCTAGGTAATGACCAGAGGGGTACAGCGCTGGCCAAGCAAATTAATAGCTCCACGTTTTGCACGTTGCATGAAGACGCTCCCACGAGGATTAGAGGGGATTGCCACAGCTCGCCAGATATCACCATTGTGGCACCACGTTATGTTACCTGGCAACCCGTAATTTTTCTTGGCTGGGACCACCTCCCTAGTTCCTAACCTCTGAACGCCGTACTTTCCTCAACCATGCGAAAGCAGATTGGCAAGGGTTCTGAGATTTTACCAATCACCGCTTCAGAGAGCTGCCCATCCCCTCAGATCCTCGGGTAGCTGAGAGAACTTTCCAGAACATCATCACTGCAGCAACCGTTCGCTACATACCTGCTGGTCGAATACCCGAAATAAGACCACATTTCCCAACGGGACTAGCAAATGAGCGTGATGAGCTTCGCCGTTCGAACCCTGAAGACCCGAGAGTTAGAGAGCTTACTCTTGAAGTCAACACGATAGTACACGGAGGAAAAAAACTGTATCTCTAACATATTTTGCAGCAAACATATATATGTTCTAACATAAAAATATATGTTATAACTTAAAATATGTTTGGATCCAAACATATTTTATATTTGCATCCAAACACATTATGTGTTTGCTGATTTTTTTCTGCGTGTAGGCGAACATAAACGGAAAAAGTGGCTAGATCACCTGAAGCAATGCAACATTGCTACAGGATTAAGTAAATTGTGGGCAACGATTTAATCACTCTCGAATCCGGGAAAGAAGGATGACAGAACGGCTGTTACTTTCAACGGAGTGACAGTAACTCACCCAAAGAGGTGCGCGTGTTATTTTAACCGGCAGTTCATAGAGCAACCCGAGAGTAATAGGGCGAAGAGGAGTGTGCCACGATGAGAATCTCTTTTGTAGTTGCCCAACATCAACATGGATTTCGGAAAATGCATAGTACTTCAACAGCATTAGACGCCATATCCACACATATCAGTAGAGGACTGAACCAGAACACACCGTGCGACCGAACAGTCATGGTGGCTCTTGACCTATTGAAGGCCTTCGATACTGTCAACCATGCCAAGCTGTTCGGGGATATAGAGAAGACTACTCTCCAGCCGTGTTTGAAACGTTGGGTGATCAAATATATGTGCGGATGCCAGTCGTTTGTGGAATTCAGAGATAAGAAATATAAAACCCGTAGACCGAAACAGGGAGTTCCCCAAGTAGGGGTGACATCTCCGGAACTGTTTAACCTCTATCTCTCTGAAATTCCACACCCTCCAGACGGCATAGAGATTATAATGTATGCGGATGATTGTGCGATATTCGCGTCGGGTCCTATCGTCGATGACATATGTGATAGGTTAAATATCTACATAGCTGACCTAGTACAGTTCTTCCATCTGCGGAATATGCAAATATCGGCCGCAAAATCCACTACCACACTGTTCACCACTTGGGCGGCTGAAATGAGACTTCCACTGAACATATTGGTCGATGGTGTACTGATTCCGACCACTAACTATTCCAAAATATTGGGTGGAACGTCCGACAGCAGGTTTAAGTCGTTCGCGCAAGCCACAGCTTTTTGCGATAAGATCAGAAGTAGGAACAAGGTCCTCAAGTCGCTGGCCGGGAGCACTTGGGGTGCTGACAAGGAAACCCTGTTGACCTCTTACAGCGCAATAGGCCGGTATGTGGTAAGCTATGCGGCGCCAGCGTGGTTTGCAAATGTTAACGCTACGCAGTGGAAAAAGATTCAAACCTGCCAGAATTCCGCCCTGAGGACTGCAACTGGGTGCCTCCGCATGACACCAGTAGACCATCATCATGAGGAGGCGAAGGTTTTCCTGTGCGTCAGCATAACAAGATGTTGTCGATGCAGTACCTGCTTGGGTGTTATCGCAATGAGCATCCCTGTCACGATTTAATGGAAAAGCTTTCCCCACCCAGGTACGTCAAGAGAGATCTTCATAATCTAGAGAGAGAGAGAGGTCCAAAGGTAAAAAAGAGAACCTCTAGATCAACGAGACTATCAGGCAGGCTTGGATAGCATTCACACCTGCATGGTTGCGCAGGCTGTACAGAGATGCAGTGGTGGAGACCACCCTCCATCCATCGCAGCAGAAGAACGCCAGCTGCCAAGGCAAACACTAGTGGTTTTAGCACAGTTAAGATCCGGACGATGCAGCCGCCTCAATTCGTATTGGACCCGAATTGATGCCATGCATGCCCGGCATGTGGATTGGAACCACATGACATACTGCATTTGCTTAGCTGCCCAGCTAACCCCACTCACCTGTCTCCTGATTCTTTATGGACGCAACCAGTCAAGGTTGCAGAATTCTTGAGTATGGATACAGAGGAACCAGAGCCTGTAGTGCGATTCTCTAACACATTTTTTGAGTTACCGACAAACGTCGGTAAAATTAAAATGCTTATAATATTGCTGGTGCCACCGTGGTGCAATGGTATGCACACCCGCCTTGCACGCTAAAGGTCGTGGGTTCGATTCCCCGGCCAGTCAACATCAAACACTTTTCAACGGTGGCAAAATACCCCTCAGTAATGTTGGCGACATTTTCTGAGTATTTCAGCCTTGTACAACTTCTCTACAAGTGGTGTCTTAGACACGCCGTTCGGACTCGGCGATAAACAGTAGGTCCCATATCATTGAGCTAATATGAATCGGGGTGCACTCTTTGATATGAGAGAAGTCTCCCCTGTCCCGCCTGGGATGTTTGTGGAACAATTACAATTACATAATATTGCTAGTTAACGATATTATTCGGTAAGTTAGCGACCAATAAAAAGTAGTCGTAAAGTTCTACCGATAGCAACAGTGTTGTCAACTTTTATGTGAACTTTTCATGCATATTTTTGCGTTTAATGTTACCGATTTTTGTCGGTAACTCAAAAAATGTGTTAGAGAATCGCTCTACTGATAACTGAAATATTACACGAACGAACATATGTATGTGTGTTGCTCCAACGACAACAACAACCGGTCGAAGTTCGATGGAATGATTTCCTGGATGTAGGTACCCTATCGCCGGATATCCTTCCGGATGTGTCGAAGAGATGGATACTGTACCACTATGATCCAGATGTATCCTGTATCCTGATCCAGATGATCCACACTCGTTATCAGGACACATCCGCTTGCGGTGGATTGCAACAATCTCCACTGAATATACCTTCTGAATCATGTATCCGGTATTGTGTAGTGTAGGACAGATTGACTTTATATGATGCCAACAGAACCAATTTGTCCTTATCTCAGGTTGTGCTTTGGCCTTGAACCTTCGCTTTCAAGTAGTGGCATGCTTGAAGAATTTAAGAAGGTTGCCAAATATGAACCCCAGGATCTTCTGGTTTTGTACGGTTGGAATTTCCATGTCTCCGATTTTAGTATTAAATGACACCTTACTTCTTGAGTCCAACATGTGAAAATTGTTGCGGTCAACGTTGGGGCGCACAGAGAAGAGATATTGTAGGAGCAATCATATTCTAAGAACAAAATAGTGTATTGTAAAAATCCAAAAATATATATTTTTGGTCCAACAAAAAAAAGTTGGGTCATTATGGTTCCTGACTCAAAATATATGGTTGAAACAACAATATATATTTTCAGATTTTTAAAATACACAATTTTGTTCTTAAAATATGATTGATTTTACAATATCTTTTCTTTGCGTGTGGTGAGAGCTGTATGTTTCGGCTATTAGGGTAGAGCTAGAAAACTATCGATGGTCTGACAATCGTTTTGATTGCTGTCGAAAAACAAAGTATATCTGGGCCATGTTTTTTGGGTTATACGTCGTAAATAATTTGAAACAATTTTTTTTGGATTCCGATATAAACAAAGCATTACGACAGCGATCAAAACGATAGTCAGACTATCGATAGTTTGCCAGCTCTATATTACGGTGCAGAGGTCCGCATATAATACCAGTTTAACGCCATCTGGACGTTCAGGTAGTATTAAGAGGTACATAGTTCTTGAATAAAAGTGGCGAGATGATTCCGCCTTGTGATGCACCCATTTTTATATCTTCCACCACATAATGTTCGAAAATTTGTTATCTTTCGTAAGAAAGGTACACGAAGGAGTGGACTTCGAACTTCTTTTAGTTCGCACCATTCAAGAGTTATCGTCCGCACCAGCCAGACAGACAGCCGGTCAGGTCTAATTCGATTGTCTGACAAACGGACGAAAGACGCTATATCGAGCCCAAATTGCTTGAAACTGACAAAATACTCAAACCTTGATTTATTTGTTCACTTTTTCGCTACAATTATTCTAATTACAATTAATTTAATTATTAAAAAGGAATTTCCAGGTTTTATATTTATGTAAACTTCAATGAGGCAGGGGCTGAACTACCTGTAATATAGCATTCGCTCATAGAATATATCATTGGTCTGTTCATCTTTATCTTCGGTCGGGGCAGGAGCGCAGATGCGACTGATGCTAAAAAACTTTGTTTTTATGAGGATTGTGGCAATTCTGTAATTAACTGGAGTGAATCTGGAAACAAGGTAGCTCATGTTTCGTTTTGCTGCATGCAGCTATAATACAGTGGGTAATAATCATTTGTGATGTTTACGTCAACCTTCCTGTAAAACGATAATATAAATTACGAATAAGTTGCAGAGTTGTATAGTACATGAACGAACTAGTTCAGTTGAACAATTCATTGAAAAGAGTGTATGAACTAGATCAGTCGATATAGTTCATTATAGTTCAATAGCTCACTGAGCGCCGACCGAAAGATCCACGAAGAACGATCAATGAATGAACGATTCACAATCTAGTTCAGCATGTCATTCATGTGTTTGTGTTTCATGTGTTTTGTTAATGTTTTGGATCAATGTGAAGTGTTAACCCCCACTGTAACGAAAGTATTTTCTACATAAATAACATTTTTGACATAACATATCCCAATATATCGAATCCATTACCTATTCAATGTGCCTTATTTTGGATAGAAGAAAGGAAAAAATAAAAAGAAACGTAGCACAGAGGGGAAACATAGGCCTAAAGTTGCTCAAAACTCAAAATATGAAAATCGTTTTTTTATGAAAAAAAATGTTGATAAACGGCAACCAGACTCTTTTCTACATTTGCTATAACCGTCCTCGACTTTGTAAGATTAACCAATCCAATGCAGCAGTCGATTGAACTCAGCCATACTGAAAACAAAAAGTAAATTTTCGAAAACTAAGAAATTAGGTGAACATTAAAATGACATTATTTTCGCGAAAATTTATATTTTTCAAGATTTATTGTTTTTGTTCAGTCACCGAACAAGATTAGCATTTAAAATGTTTATATTGATTTTACATCTTTGCTTTTTAATAATGGTGATACATATCCTCTTTATGAAAATTTTTTATGATAATTTTTAAGATTACTACAATTTCAATAGAGAAAAAGTCTATTTCCCCGTCGTTTCCCGACCATAGTTTCTTCTAATGTTTTATGCGCTTGAGTCTCAAATATCAGATTCAATCATAAAAAATTGCGCATATTTGCGCCATTCCGAAAAATCTAATTTTTCTCAACTAAAATATGAAATATATTTATATGGAATTGCAAGGTTTACCCACACTAAATTTTGTTCCACCTTCTAACCGGGACTCTTATTTATCAGACTAAACCAACACCTATCAAATATGTTTGCATTATTCAGAAACATTCACGGCTTTTCTCATATGAATTGAGAAAAAAATAATTTAAGTAAGTTTCAAAAAATAAAATTTGGAATGAAATATATGTATGTATATGGGACTATATATACATCTGTACCGATTTGTTTGAAAATTGGCTTAATGTTTTTTTAGGCTAGTTCAGGTTGCATGTGTCAAATTTCAGTGATTTTGGTGCATATTTATCTCATATCAGATGCTAATATATATGGAAGCTGCATCCAAATCTGGACCGATTTTCATTATTTTCTATAGGACTAATCCTTGTACAGAAGATAGGCTTTGTGCAAAATTTTATATCAATCCGACTATAAATGATCTTTCTAGGGCTTTTGATCAACTTTCAACACAAATTTCCCCTCTGTGCGTAGGTACATACCATGGCACAATTAACCAGGTAGTGGCGTCGTAAAATTTTGAATATGTTATGTCAAAACTTTCTTTATGTTGTTGGGGAAATTACAACAAAAATAATTTTTTTATAAAGGGATTTGACTTTTCATATTCGATCAGCTGGTGTGATACCACTACCTGGTAGTTCTGCCATGGTACATACACAAAGCTTTTTTCGCAGTGACAATTTCTACACTCACACAAATACACCCAACATAAGATTTTTTTGCCAGCCACTTAAATGAAATTCTAATTACAATTTTTTTCGAAGGACGTTTTTTTTTCTAAATTTAATGCAAACATAATTGGTTTGTTCCAGAACTGCAAGAATCTACTAATTTTTACAATTTTTTCCGATAACATAAAGGAAAAAATGTCATCGTAGTAAAAAATAGTAGCTTCTTGCAGGTTCTGGAACAGAGCAAATCTTTCTTTACGAATATAATAAAAATATCTAAATGTAATATTTTTGTAGTTTAATTATACTATTCTAGAGTCCGTGAACGATTCTGATCCGAATGATTGAACTGGATAGTGAACTATGAACTAGATTACTGAACTAGTTCACTTGAAAGAGCTGAGCTATTGAACTAAATCTTTCAAATGAACTAGATTATACAACTCTAATATAATCGAGACCATGTGAGGTCCTACACCACTACCCCTGTGCATTAGGGATATAACTTTTTGCACTTTTTTGCAAATATCGAAAATACCACCACATAGCCGTGTAGAGCATGAAAAACTATTATGAAATAAGGTGTAATTTTTTCTCTATCGCGAAAAAAGTTTCCGCACCAAATGCATTGAAGTTCAGTATTGCATTTTTTAATTTTATCTGTTATAACAAGCAAACATGCTTTTCATTAAAATTTTTATTTTTTTTGTAATCTAATTTAAAATCATTATCAAAACGTTCTGGACCAATTTGTTCTCAAATCGCGCCATTTCGGAGCATATCAGGAACTTTTGACACTATTGCAATTTTTGGTTTTTCTTTATAAACTCGTGAATTTTATGTTTATATTTTTTGTACCTATCGGACAAGAGAATATGGTGTCATTTGCAACAAATTCGCGAAAGTTACAGACCGTTTTTAATGACTTTGCCTGTGAGACATTGATTTATGTATATGTATGTATAAATATAGGTCTACGACCATTATTTCGATTACAAACTTTTGGGTCAAAACCAAAACTCCACAGCGGGGGGAAAGAATACAAAGTGCCAGCGAACATCTGTAGTTCTGTCCCAATTTTGGACAGCCTGTTCCTTGTACAAGTGCATTATAAGATACTTTTGTGATTTACCACTTCAATATCATATCTCACGCGTAGACAACAGCAAACTTTTATATTATTTCCTATAGGAAATAAAACTAATTAACACAATATTACAACAAACCTGTATTCATTTTCAATAGCCACCGACCTCAATTACAAATTTTGCAAAATCTCTACTCTTGTAAAAGTTTTGTAGCTTTCGAGGTTTTTGGCCATCTCAATAGGTGTTTGTATATTTTGGTTGGAGAAATCAACGACCTCCTCATAACTTTCAGAATCAAGTGTATTAAGGACGAATATTTACAAAAATCTTGTACAGTGGCTGCAAGTTAAATTAAAATTTTTGTCCATGCTTAAAGAAAATCATTGAAAGAAGTTTTGTATACAATTGTGTTTTTTAAGCTGGAAATATGAATGTTCTGAAAAATTTTGATACATATGAAAAACATCGAGATGAAAAATTGATATAGAAGTCATTTGTCATCACACATTAGGAAAGGTTCTTAAAATTATATATACGTTTTTACGTAATGTTTAATTTTATCAAAATTTTAAATTTTACAAACACTGTCCTCCCACTATAGTACGAAATGTTGTATAACAACAACAAATAAAATTGATTTAATAGAAGTTACAAACACTACTTGGATCCACTCTAACCCTCATCCTTTAATGACCCCAAGCACAAATACTTGACACAACTACATTTTGTAATTAACATTACTATTAACAACAACAACATTGGCCACAAGCATCTTCATCATCATCATCTGCAGTTGCTTGCCAAGTGCCTAAAGTAGAAACAGAAAACAATTGTTTCTGACACTTTACCCCTTCCGAACTTTGAAAAGTGGCAACATTAAAGATTATCAGAAATTATTTCGACCACATTATTATTATTATTTAACACTTTCTTGAAAAATAATAGAAGAATTAAAATAAAAAAAGATTTTTTTTATTAATGGCAAAGTAAGGCATGTGGATGGGGAATAATTTCAAAGAGCTCCCGTGCTCTGACAAACGTTATTTAAACACCAGTAAGGAAAGGATCAAAGTCGGGCGGGGCCGACTATATGATACCCTACACCACTGTGAATAGGTAAAATATATATGGGAGCTAAATCCAAATGTGAACAGATTACGATATAATTTGGCACATATCCCAGTAGAAAGTGTCTTTAAGACAACATTGATGAATCGTGCACGACATTTCCAATTCGTTCACGACTCTTTGCAGACAGCCCTTTGGGATCGTTGACGACTTTTTCACACAAGTGTCCCAGTATTCATGCACGACAACTTGGGCGACAGGGTAAGCGAAGCTGTCGTTGACGACGACTTCGAAGACAAA
This sequence comes from Musca autumnalis, assembly GCF_047663935.1. NCBI lineage: Eukaryota > Metazoa > Arthropoda > Insecta > Diptera > Muscidae > Musca > Musca autumnalis. The sequence goes on along the minus strand of NW_027411866.1, from coordinate 161,526,718 downwards.
ACCCCTACTTTTCGTTAACGATCCTCTTGAAGACAATGTCTTGTAGTTTGTCACCAACGACCCTCCTTGAGCTGATTTTATTTACATACATAAATACATATGTTTTTAACATTTTTTTATTAACATACAAAATACAACATTTATGTACATATAAAAATTTACCACATAATATAAAAGCATTTTCGCGGCAGTGTGGTCTATAATCCAGAAAGGCCCAGGACCCCATTTAACAACAACTCCTACGATAGCAAGACTTTTTAGGCAAAATCTGCAAATAATAAAACATTATGCGCAATCTTGGGATGTATACATTTATGTATGTCATTTATACACTTACCTTTAATTGTTTCCACGATCGCGTTCCACTATAATAGACTCAAAATAAAGAATTCAAATTCTATGTTGATTGCTTCAGCCTATGTTAAAGAAACAAAGAAAATCATTATTTTAAGGTTCATATGTATGTCAGTCATTCTATTTCTCACTTACCTCCAGCTGTTTAGAAAAATGTTGCGAATTTTTAATTCAAACTGCAATGTTTGACCGATTTCAGTCGTGTTGAAATATTAACAATTCCTAGATATGTGTACAATTATTTCATAGCATATTTTGTTTGATTATTTTTTGTTTTTTTTTTTTTCTGGTGACACATTGCAAGAAATTGTCATGCATCGTGTCGTGCACGACAATTTCGGAAATTTCATCAACGATTCGTCGACGAAAATGTCATCGAAGACTCGATTTTCTATTGGGATATTTCTAGACCAAACACCATCACAATTTCATCACACAATTTCATCAAAATTAGACATACATAGCGTCTTTCGTGCACCAAATACCAAAAATCGGCCAAAAATATGTATGGGAGCTATATCTAAATCCGAACCGATTTCAATAAAATTTGGCACACTTACTCCTAGATTAAATTCCGTCACACATTCCATATTTCAATGAGATCGGACATATATAACGTGTTTCGTGCACCAAGTACCAAAAATCGGACAACAATATATATGGGAGCTATATCCAAATCTGAACCGATTTTGATATTATTTGGCACACTTATTTCTAGACCAAATTCCGTCACACATTCCAAATTTCATTCAGATCGGACATATATAACGTCTTTCGTGCACCAAATACCAAAAATCGGACGAAAATGTATATGGGAGCAATATTCAGATCTGAACCGATTTCAATATAATTTGGCAAATTTATTTCTAGGCCCAATTCCGTCACACATTCCAAATTTCATTGAAATTGAACATAATGCATAAAATAACTGAAATAGGCCGAAAATATATATTTTCGATATAATTTGGCAAATTTATTTCTAGACCAAATTCCTTCACACATCCAAAATTGTGAGACATTATCTGTTACCATTCTATAGACATTTCCATAAAAAATCTAAATTTTTGGAGGTACCTCCGATTCTGAAGCTATATCTCCGGATCAACGCGAAATTTCAGAAATTTTTATAGCCTATGTTACTTTCAGCCCATGTAGTGATATACTCTGAAATTTTCAGGAAGATCGGTTCAGCGGTTTTTGAGTCCATAAACTTCAAACAAACAAACGTACAAACATTTTTCTACTTTATATATATAGATGGGAGCTATATCCAAATCTGAACCGATTTTCACCAAAAGCAATATCGTTCATTAGGCTAAACAAATGATCTTCCCCAATTTTCAGCCAAATCGAACAATAAATGCGACCGGACGGACGGACATGCATAAATCGACTCAGAAAGAGATTCTATGCATATCCCTAGAAGGAACTATGGGTCTATCTCGTGTTCTTAGGCATGTTACATACAAATGCACTAACACATAACACTCTTACCACAGGGTGGTGTAGGGTATAAAAATGTATTCGCAACATACTAGAAATATGTACATACATATACATATATCAGATCGAAAGCTACTATTTTTGCATGGTTTACAATGGGACCTTTGACAGTGCATGTCCATGAATTTATTGGCCTGTTGCAGAACTGCAAGAATATACTAATTTTTACTATTTTTTCGATAACATAAAGGAAAAATTGTTTTTGTAGTAAAATGATTTAGGTTCTTGCATGTTCTGGAACAGGCATTATGTTTTGTAGGTATATTTGATGAAAAAAATGTTAAAATTTGAACTTGGTCGCAAGTGGCGTACACAAACTCTTGCGGAGGAAATATAAACTACACCAGATGGCCCGCCAATGTTGTTGTCTATGCTTATGAACCGATGGCAACGGTACGGTTTTGATTAATGCTGTGTTTGACTATTGCCATGTAAAAATTGGTCTGTTCCAGTACTGCAAGAATCTACTAATTTTTACTATTTATTTCGATAACATAAAGGAAAAAATGTTATCGTAGTAAAAAATAGTAGCTTCTTGCAGGTTCTGGAACAGAGCAAATGTTATTGGTACAGAATTTATGAAACAGCAAGCATTTAGCAAACATACAATTCGATACAAAACCAGTAAAAATAAATATAATTCACATCCATCCCACAGCTGACAAAAGCAAAGATGAAATAGAAAACTTCTATGAAGAAATTAAAGACATATTAAGATTGTCAAAGCCTCACGAAATTACCATTATCCAAAGTGATTTTAATGGTTGGAAAATATAATCGACAGAAGTGAAAAATATAGTCAGTTGTTTGAGAATTGTTGAAGTGTGTTTTTTTTTTTGCATGCTCCCGTGCGGAGTATTTTTTCCGTTATTTATATTATAACAAGCCGTCACGTTCCGCGTTGCTAGCACTTCTTTTATGTTACCTTTTCTTAAATCATCAATTATATTTTTATTGCATCGCTTATTAGTCGGGATCTTCACAAATGTTGGTGTCGATATGCAATTTTAACATACCGCCAAAAAGCTTTTGACTTGGGGCATACATTTATGTCATCTGCTGCAATAGTATAACTGGAAATGTTTGTCTAAAATCTAAACGTGAATTGCTTCTTAACCCTTTCAGTGTCAAAAATAATTTCTGCCATGTAAAAACATTGCTAAAAGTCGAATATATTCGACATCCTTCAAGAAACGATCTATTTTCGTAATCAGGGCAACGAGATCTCTCTACGCTAAAATTTTTAGATTAATCCGACAGTTGTAGTTAAACTAGAAATAAGCCAAAAAAAATAAATTGACGAAAACGACATGACTCCCATTGGGAGTCACGTAACATAGACATAAAATGCTGGGCGTTATATCCTACGTCAAATGCGGACATAACTCCCAAATTTGAAGTTCCCGCTAGTTCGGTATCGGAAACTCGACTATTCCCTCGGTCCCTCGGTTGCAGTACCACTTGAGACCACGCACAGTGTAAATTTTTTAAATAGGGAATGTCCGCGAAAACGACCTATTGACAATCTATGCCAGCGATGGCCAACACATTGCTACTTTGTTTACTAGACCATACTCTAAAATTAAGTTAAAAACAACATCAAAACAAGTTTTAGACGGTAACAACCCACCAATTTCCGTAGGAACGATTTTATTTACTGACTTACCATGATGTTCAATCAGTTTGCATAATGAGCTTCTTATTATTGGTGACATAATTATCCTGGAGACAGCATAACATTAACATTTTTTATTATCCAAAATTCTTGAATTATAAATTTCGCGATTGAAGGTTTTTACATTTTATTAACTTTTTCGGGATGGTGATTGAATAGTCACTATTTCACCGAATTGTCCAGAAGACAGACACATTGCCAATAAATAAACATACATATGTATGTAAGTATTCCGAAATATTTATAAAACTACAGGAAGATACAAATCATGTAGGCATTTAATTATAAATTAAAGGCTTTAAAGGATATTCAAGTCCAAACGGCTATTGTTGTGCTTGTAATTGCACAAATTGATTGTACAACAACATGCATAGTTTTGCGTGCTGTTAACTATGTATTGCAATGCAATTTTTATACAATACATTTTGCATCTTTCCACGAAAAAACACTTTCAACATGCACGTTTTGCTTAACCATTTCATCACAATTTTAAAACATAAATCTTAACAAAACAATTGTAACGGAAACCGCAAATTTTTCTTATTAGACTGACAACTGGCATGCAGTGTTGTATTTCTATGTCGAACAGTTGCTTCATCGATTTAGTAAGTAATCGATAACATTTTTAATTTTTGTGGAGTGTTTTGGGATTTTTTTATAAAAACATGTCACAATCTATTAAGAGCAAATAAGATAAAAAGACAGTAGAATAAAAAATATAATTGCTCTGTTCCAGAACCTGCAAGAAGCTACTATTTTTTACTACGATAACATTTTTCCTTTATGTTATCGGAAAAAATAGTAAAAATTAGTAGATTCTTGCAGTACTGGAACAGACCATATATAAACAAAACAATAAAACAGTTGTTCTATTCCAGAACCTGCAAGAAGCTACTATTTTTTACTACGATAACATTTTTTCCTTTATGTTATCGGAAAAAATAGTATAAATTAGTAGATTCTTGCAGTACTGGAACAGACCAAGTGTAATAAAATCCCCAAATGTATCGATAACACAAATCGGTACATGTTTGCTTTTGATAAGAATACCAATTATTGGTTAAAAGTAACCTCTTATCGTATACAAATTATTCGGTTAATCAAAATTTCTACATCTTTGGCACAATTGAGAATTTTTCTTGACAGACTGCACTGCACGAGAAATTTTGCAAGTTTTTCTTTTTGTGAAAACTAAATTAAATAAAAATCAAGCAAAATGACTAACGCCTGGAGAGCTGCTGGACTTACGTAAGTGAATTGAGAAAAACTAACATCAAAATAAAAACCAACAAATTAATTGAGAAAATGCAAACACAAATTACGTAATTTGCGTCAATGAAAAATTCAAAGCGGCAAAATCATACATTTTTAGCAAATATCACTCTAATGGAAAAATGATATTTTAATCTTTTATTTTTCTGTTAACCCGTTGCAGCTACATCCAATACTCCAACATCTGCGCCCGTGTAGTGCGTCAAGCTTTGAAGGCTGATCTACGTGCTGATGCTGCCAAACGTAGCGAAAGCCATGTCAAATTCACACCATGGGCTGATGGCAAACCTGCCCGTAAGTATTAGCAGTATTAGCTAACAACCACAACTAACTTTATTATGAAGAGGAAAATATTAAGCCTGTTTCATCAATATTCGTGATAACTCTATGAATACAATTGGTGAAACAGGGTTAACAAATGCAGTTCTTAACGGATATAAGACTTTCCTTTTTGAAAACTACGATTTCAAAATGATTAAAGAGTGTAAATAGGAAATATGCAAGAATCTACTAATTTTTACTTTTTTTCGAAATTATAAGGGAAAAATTGTTATCGTAAAAAAACATTTGTAGATTCTTGCAGGTTCTGTGTACAGACATATAATAACGGAAATTAAATAAACTTCCATATAACGGTTATAGACTGCATACCTCTTGTTAGTTCTTATATTGTTAATTTTACATATTTTTTTAATTAAAATATATTTTTTATATAAATAAATATATTACAGATGAAAAGTGAGATCTTTAAAAAGTCACCATTATGTGTCTTTCTTAAAGAACTTTTCGTAGACATTTTGTAAGTTTTAGATATAGACTGTGTGTATGTTTTTCCCCCCAAGAGAGTTACATTTTAACTAACATGTCACAGTTTTAACTGATAAGTATTTGTACCCCAAAATTATTCCAGCAATGATCTCTTCCCTATGTTACAACTTTGTACTATTATAACAATGTTTTGTGATCTTTAAAGAAACGTTTCAACTAAATTGTTTCACCTATACACTAATATGTTAAATTGGAACAAGTAAATTTTTAATTTTTCTGTAATATATACAAAATTGGATAGTGGAAGCCATACAAACGTAATATGTCAAGCATCTACACAATTTTCAACTGTAATTCAGAAAATAGCAGTTGTAATTAAGAAATTCAATTTGAAATTCAGATATTTTATTTGTAATCCAGATATTTCATTTGTAATTTAGAATTTCTATTTGAAATTCAGATACTTTATTTGTAATTCAGATATTCCATTTGAAATTCAGAATATTTCAATTGAAATTTAGAAAATTTCAGAGATCATAAGAACATAGACTCGGCTTCAGGGTTCTCAAAATTGATCCCGTTTTTTATTTGGCTTCGCCACTAAGCGAAATTCTACAAGTGTAAATATACTCAGAAAATGTGAGACAAAGCCACGTTATGCCATCGCTAAAATTCGCGTTATTCAGCGTTCATGCCGAGCACATTAACCATTGCACGAAAGTTGTTACTTAAGTTCTCACCGGATAATGACCATAAAATTATGTGAAATAACATTCCCTGCCTTTTAAATGTTTTGGACCAATTTCTATATGCAGTTAATATAAATTTTGGAAGCAATGAAGTTTTTTGCTCCATTCCTTTGATACATCGCCTACAAAATATTCAAAATTTTGGCAAAAGTGCAGTTTAACGGCATGTCTTGTGGATCGGTTTGATTTTTTTCGAACCAAGTTAATTTTTTCGAACTAAGTTAATACAATCTAAGATCGTGACTCAAAAGCTCTAAGAAAAGCTACCTGTACCAACTAAAAAAACTAATGTGTACCATAAAACAGATTTGACCGAAAAAATTCCTTCCGAACATACATCAAGTTTCATGTAGGTCGTTATCGGGCAACAGCTTCGGATACCTCCCTTTCAAAAGTTCAACATTTTCGCTTCAGGAGCAGTGTTGAGGTGTTCAATTATTTTTTAGAAATTTTCATCGAAGGTAATTCTTGTATTCCAATTACAAAGATGTAATTTTTAAATCCATGCTTCCTGACACAATGACCAAAGAGCTGTTAAAATTCACACGGTCCCCGGCTGGTACGATAATGACTCCAACTAAGTCCCAGGATGTATTTTCTCGCAAATTCCATTCATTTGGCTTATATTTTCTTTACCGACAGTATGCAGAAATTATGAAACATTCACCACAACGTATAACACTTTCTGGGATAATTTATACTTCCCAAGATATGGACCTCCGAAGTTCCGAAAATTCAATTTCAATTTATTTTCATAAATGGGAACTTAGTCCTTGTTTAATGGTCGGATATTTAGAGAAAAATTATAAATTAAAAGAAAGATGTGCTGTAAAGAAAATTTGTTTCAATTTTTTTGCTAGGAGAAGCTAATATTTTCTGAGGTATAGTTCCCGCAATGTCTTAATATTTATAGTCACTCCTTTACACACCTCCTGATACTAAACTATTTATTAGTATATGTGATCTTTTTACAATGCTGTAATGTTATTCTCTATACCTAGTATGATAATGGCCCGAATGGACAAATTTATGTCTTAGAGAAATTTTTTGCCGAAGATGTCTCGAGTGTGTTTAATCAGAAAAAAATGCTTATCCAGAGTTCGCCATTTTAGTCATATTGGCATTTTTTAGATAAATCACGAAATAAATAGTTAAAAATATATCGTAGAATGTGATATGGGAGGAGTTAAGACAACGACAAAACTATAAGTAGATGAAATTGAAATCAGAGTTTTATTTTAAACATTATTTATTAGCAGATAAATTATTAAACTAACTCATAAATTACTTTAATTCTTAAAATACTACTGCATTGCTGTGTTGGAAATGACAGGAATTGTAAAAGTTAATGTACAAGATGAAATGGATCGGTCATAAGTGTTAAAAATCTATGAGCCGACAAATAACTGAGTTGATGGTAATTTTGTATAGTTTAAATACAAGTAGATTTCGTCCATCGTAGTGCATAATACCCAAGCTCGTAAAGAATTTGCTTACAATTGTTCTTGCTAAGGTAAAGAATTGTAGCTTCAATTCCTCAAACATTTCATAAAGACTTGTTCTGAACGGACTATAGGCATTTCATCAAATATTTAAAATAATAAAATATTTACCTTAAAATTATGAAAATGAAATAATATATGAAATAATGAAAAAATCATATTTAGATATATTTAGATATATATTAAATTGCTCAATACTTAAAATCAAAATGTACCTCAGTTCGCTTATTTTTTATTTTATCATTTTATTCGAGAGTAATTTTTGAAATTTCTGATATCGCTCTGTATCTCGAAAACAAATTTTTCCAAACGACATATAAATCACCAAACAAGCTTTTTTATTGTGAATGATTATTAAAAGCTAAAAAAATCACAGAAATTTAAAAGTATTACCTTATTATATACATATACCATATTTCTAAAAAAAACATTCCCATATTGCGTCATTTTTTTTTTTACTTAAGAGCTCAATGTTATTTGTTCAAATCCCTTTTCCTTATTAATAATGAAAAACTACATGAATAAATACATATAAACTTTTCTCAAGTACAATCTTAATCCCTTTGAAAAAATAACATTATATTAGTAGAAAGTACTCTCAAAATTCCCACTAATAGTCAAAGCTAGATTTCTACCTACATATCCTAATTTATGTGAACATTTTTGTTGGTATTAATTTGTTTAAAACCCCCCCTTTTAATGACTTATTAACATTATTTTCTTCTATTCTTTCTTTACAGCACGTGCCCAAGCCAGAGAATAAATGTTTTAATCAATTATAACATTGGTTAAATCTAAATTCCATCAATTCTTAATTCATTGCAGTTTCAAATTTAATTTAATTTTCAAAATGTTTTAAGGCTAAAAGCAAAACAACAATAATAAAAACACAAAAAGTAATTAAAAAACAATATCTTATATTTGTTTTCTTATTAACAAAAAAAGTAAAATACAGGTAAGGCACCATGTTCACAGCATTTATCAAACATCATTGGCGGTAATTACAAATGCAGTCATATATACAGTTCATATGTTTCATAAACATAAACATTTTTTCAACATTTAACAAATATTGTTAATTATTCATCTCATTTCTATTTCATTTTGAATTCGTTGTGCCACCACCCTCCTCCGTCTTACTATCTACTTTATTTTTGTAATGAGCAAAAATCTCATCAACTTCCCCAGATGGTGTATCGTAGAAATGATCCCATGTCTTGAGTTCTTCAAACAACTTGCCACCAGGGCTTGCAGTACTCACAAATTGTCTATGAGCCATTAATTTGAAGTTTGGTGTTAAGTAACCTTCTTCTAAACCTCTGAAAAGATAAATAATATATTTTTAAATAAATGTATATAAACATTTTTATATATTTTTAGGTTAGTTACCTTTTTAGTAAATTTTTACATGCAGTCAGGGCTCGTGGCGTGGGCAGTTTATACATAAAAGTTCCAATGAACGAAATACCTATTGAAAATCTATTAAACCCAAATGTATGGGCGCCCTCCACACCCCAACCACGGCCTTCATATACATTTCCATCACAGCCAATAAGGAAATTATAACCAATATCATCCCATCCTCGGGTTTCAATGTGAAAAGTCTGAAAGGAAAAATTATTAGATATTAAAAGTGTGTTCTTCATATGTAAGAAAATTGCGAAAATTGAAGGAATTATGGATCAAAGGACACGTCTTTTGCATGATTCTGGTGTTGCAAAGTGCATCCGTTTTCTATCTGATGCTTATTTTGTGTATATTCTGCGTTTCAAATGCACAACAGTCACGTTTTTGAGTGCAATAATTCGCATTAATTCTGTATGGCTGACTTCTGTATCTTCAGATGCTTTGCAAGTTGAGGGCGGGGAAGTTGATGGTGGCAAGTCCAACTTCCCCGACCTCAACTTCCAAATCCTCAACTTGCACCTACATTTGTAAGAGAAAAATTGTTCTCATGTTTGGAAGAAAATTATTTCAGTAGTTCTATATCGTCACTTGAAATGCCCAAAGACGTAACCCTCAACGTAACCCTTTGAGGGTTACGACTTTGGGCATTTCATATACTATTAGGCATTTTTCCTTGCGGTAATTGTTAGTATGATGGAGAGAGAGAGAGGTGAGGCATATGGTAAGCCTTTGCCTCTCAACACCCTATCTTACCAACAAAGTGACAATTGCCACAAAGAAAATTGCCTAATGTAATTATGGTCTAACCGAATAAACCAATATATGCTCAGTTCCAGAACCTGCAAGAAGCTACTATTTTTTACTACGATAACATTTTTTCCTTTATGTTATCGAAAAAAATAGTAACAATTAGTAGATTTTTGCAGTTCTGGAACAAACCAATAGTTTTTTGTATCCAACATGTAGGGTTTAGTTGGGTTGCTATTCATAATCGACCCCTTAAGCTCAAAAGGCGCATAAACGATTGTCAGGATAAAAATGTCTATCTAGGCAAACATTTCTGACCGATCTAAAGTTTTAGTAAAAATAGAATAAAGGCCTGCGTACATAAGCTGCCTTGCCTGCTTACCTTGCTTACTTCTGATAAAAGAATAAAAAAGGAAAGGGCAACCCAGTTCGAAATTTCCTCGGCCTTCTTTATTCTTTTATTTTTATTATGTCAAAAATGAAGCAGGAAAGCAAGGCAATCAGGCAGAGCAGCTTATGTACGCAGGCCTTAAAAGCGGCAATTGTAACATTGTTCATAAGGAAGAACTACTCATTTCTAAATATGTACAGTCGAACTTCTCTGTAACGTAGCACTTACTACGTTATAGAGAGAGAAATCAAAGCAAAATGGTTAATTTGACCTACATACATGAGTAATAAAGAAACAAACGTGTGTATATGAATAAACATAAATTGAATTTTTTTAGGTGTGAATTAAGGAGTGATTTTCATTTGTTTTTGATTTTTCTTTATCAAAGTCTTCACATGAGCCACGGAAGAAAAATATGTTCGGGTACATTGTTTCGAGACTCCAAAAAGGGATAATTCATAGTTAAAGTGTCGACATTAACGTGGTCTTCAATCATAACATCTTCAATATTATTTCTAAACATATTGACACCCTATATTTGTCATAGAAATATTTTCTTTTTAAAACAATGCACAGTGTCCGATTTTCCAAAAAACCTGGCCAAAAATCGAAAAAAATATCAATTTTAAGTTGTTTAAAAATCTATGATAATATGCAAAATAAACAACGGTTATTAAATATAATTGTAATGAAAGGTATGTGAAACATATTTAAGATGTTCAGTGTCGCCAATGAATTGTGCGTTCTTTAATAATTGATGTCCGTATTTGTTAATTTTTTTCAAGATCAATTTTCACAATAAATTATGAAAATTGTTGTGAGTAAGATCGAGTTGGGGCGTGTAATTTATCATTTCATAAAAAAGGAAGGATTTTTTAACAATTTCCATCGAAACATCCTGCACATATTTGCACTTTTTGTTTTTATGTTATATTTTGTCTTGCAGGTATGTACAGATTTGCTTTCATTCAGAATGTCGGAATATAGTATAGGGTCACTTTCTGGCGTTTGGGTATAATTTGGAGTTTTGGTGTATTCTAAGACCTATAGTAAAATTTTATGGCGAACAAATGTCTAGAATATTTTGGTCTGATCCGATCACATATTATAGGAGATTTTAAAGATTTGTGGAAAAAGGGACCAAAAGGACCCCTTTTATGACTCGCACGAGGGTTAATTTTTTTAAGAATAATATTCCTCGCACTCTTCTCAAAGACATTATACACCTAAAGTGCAAGGAATCCAAGTGATCTTAACTCAAATATTTAAAAAACTGTAGAAATGGTGGAAGCTAGCAACCCTATTTTAGTTTCTTGGTTTTTTGGCAAAATTGATACCGATATTTTCTTGGTATGTAATGCAAATAGAGATTTCTTTTCTTTGGTAACTTATAGTGAAATTTAGCAGAGAACATTTTTGTCTTTGACGGCATTCTTCTAAAATGATGCTTTGTATGACAATTTTGCCGAAACCTAAAGTGTTTATAATTTTGCATATTTCTGGAGTTTAGGTAAGGTATAGAGTTTTGGTATATTCTAGGATCCATAATAAAAATTGATGGCGAACAAATTTGTAGAATATTTTGATCCGATAAGATCACATTTTATAGGAGGATGGACCGCCTGAGGGTTAAATAATATCAAAAATGTAATCAGCGGTCGGAAAAACATAAGAACCAAAGGTTAGGTCAAAATCTATTATTTTTAGAGTTTTGGCCAGGTTTTTCGGAAAATCGGACTGTGCAATGGTCAGTTGTTTCCCTTTAGACGTCTAAATTCCGAGCAACTACGCACGCTAGTCATTAAAAATTTTAGTGCTTTTTTAGTGCGCACTTCTATAAAAAGAGCGTTACGAATGTGTTTTTTTTTCTCAATTATTGTGTAAACATCAATGTGAATAAGTTTGACAAAAATTCGTTATAGAGAGGTTGTGTGTGTGAGAATTCCGACTTGTGCAATAAAAACACTTTGTTATAGAGAAGTATCCGTTATAGGGAGGATAAAATAGGTTGAAAAAAATCTGTGTTTACAACTTTTCTTCTTTATAGAGAAAAATTCGTTATAGGGAAGTTCGTTATAGAGAAGTTCGACTGTATGTGTAATCTTTTCTCGTAGCAAATGGTGCAGTGCCACGTAACGCTTTATAGTGGGTGTTGAACTAAACCATTTTTTTTCAAAGGACTTGTTTTATGGAAACATTTGACTTACCTGTATATCACGAATTATACCGATATTTTTGGCTTGTTCCGTCGAATCAGTAGTGGCAGTATGAGCTAAAATTAAAAAATTCATGAAAACATTATTCAAAAATTCCAAGAAAATAACGGTAAATATTCTTACAAATTATAACTAAATCTGTTGGTACATCAATTGCATTGTATTCCTCTAAGGGATCCATGGCAAGCCAACGCGCTCTTGGTATTATAAGACACGCTGGTCTATAGACTGAAAACAATACAGAAATGAGATGAAAAATATATGTAGGTGTTTTAAGTACCAACCTTGTCTTTTCTTGGCTTCAATTTTTTTCTCCGATCCTATATCAGCATTATTATAATTATGATTGGATGCTACGTTATCTGTGTCAACACTATCGCCATCTTTATTAATTATAATATTGCCATTGATTTTAATAATATTCCCCATTACAACACTATTAGAGTTTGAAATACTGACATTTCCAAATGATGGTGGTGGCATTTTACTAACAAGTTGTGTTAATTTTTCCAAGTCTGTACATTCTGTACTTAACTGGGTTATATCCCTATAATGTTTGTCATCTGACTCTGGAACGAAAAGAAAGAGAATATAAACAAATTTTATCATGTTAAATATAAGCCGGCCCTAGTTTTATATCAATTCTTTGATTTAACATCTATTTGTTTCTATAGCACCTCGTTTTTAATTCAAACAACAGAGCATTTTTCTTAAGGGGTCGATTATGGATAGCAACTCAACTGTATTTGCGTTACCAGAAGAGAAAATCATACAATTGAAATGAGTAAAAATATGCAAATTTGTGTAAAATTCAATCAATACCAGTATTTTGAACCTTCAGTTATTAATTTAATTGTAAAAAAGTATAAATTTTAATGCGGAAATAGAAAATTCATCTACTAAATTTGCTGTCAGCAACGCAACTGGAGTTGGGTTGCTTTCCATAATCAACCCCTAAATTTTACGAAACAAATTAGACTGCAAATGAAATCAAATTTGAGTAGTTTAACCAGAGTGCTACGCAGTTAATGAGGTATGAAGAGGGACATTCAAGCACAATCAAAACATAAATTGTTAGTTGCAATTTAATAATTACTTGTTAATTTGTCTGATGTCCAAGTACCCAAAGCATGTTCTTCACCTGATTCCGAGTCACTAGATTCGAAAATACTCGATTCGACAATAGAATCTACAACAGATAATGTATCCGAAGAGTCCTCCAGATTAATAGAATTTACCCAATTCCTAGTGTTTTCTTCATTTATGCGTAGGCGTTCATTGGTATCCATTGTTGTAGTATATTCGATGGTGCTTTAATGGATGGGAGGTTGGTTTTGAGTTTATCTTATCATAGTTCTAAGATTCCAATCGATCAAAGTGGCAGCAACAAAAGATGCTTGATAGTAGTATTCCTTAGTTACAGAGTCGATGCTGTAATTTTATTGTTTAGGTTGTACAGTTTAGAGAGCTTTCTTAATAATAATATCAATAATATTCCAATTGTGTTAAATTTTCTTCTTAAAAGTAATTCGCAATAAACAATGTATGTAAACCAAACCAATTAGAAAATACTACAGGGTGTCGTTAAATTTATTAAAAATAACGTCATATCTGTCATATCGAATAGAGTGGTTACCATATTTTTTTTAATGAAGATTACTTTTGGTAGAGTTGTTATCAAACAGAGTGCGAGCGCGTTCGTTCATGTCATTTGACACAAAACTGTTGAAAATTTATTAAAAAATATAGGTACTTACAATTTATTATTTATTTACGGACAAGTGTTTTACCAAAAAAATATGGGCCTTGTTAAAGTAAAAAAAAAAAACAATTTAAATTAAAAAATGTTCCCGTGCGCTAAATTCGCTCCTGTCCATAGGAGAAAGTCTTAAAACCCCGGCCGAAGGCCGGCTACTTAAAGAAAGATGTATAATTTAAAAGAAAATTTTGTTCCCGTTCCCGAGATTTGCACCTGTCCATAGGAGAAAGTCTTAAATCCCCGGCTGAAGGCCGGCTACGTAAAGAAACATTTATAATTTAAAAGAAAAATGTGTTCCCGTTCCCTAGATTTGAACCTGTCCATAGGAGAAAGTCTTAAATCCCGGCCGAAGGCCGTCTACTTAAAGAAAAATTTATAATTTAAAAGAAAATTTTGTTCCCGTTCCCGAGATTTGCACCTGTCCATAGGAGAAAGTCTTAAATCCCCGGCTGAAGGCCGGCTACGTAAAGAAACATTTATAATTTAAAAGAAAAATGTGTTCCCGTTCCCTAGATTTGAACCTGTCCATAGGAGAAAGTCTTAAATCCCGGCTGAAGGCCGTCTACTTAAAGAAAAATGTATAATTTAAAATAAAATTTTGTTCCCGTTCCCGAGATTTGCACCTGTCCATAGGAGAAAGTCTTAAATCCCCGGCTGAAGGCCGGCTACGTAAAGAAACATTTATAATTTAAAAGAAAAATGTGTTCCCGTTCCCTAGATTTGAACCTGTCCATAGGAGAAAGTCTTAAATCCCGGCCGAAGGCCGTCTACTTAAAGAAAAATTTATAATTTAAAAGAAAATTTTGTTCCCGTTCCCGAGATTTGTGTCTGTTTAATCTCCGGCCGAAGGCCGGCTATTTAATGAAAAATTATAAGTTAAAAGAAAATTTTGGTCAATTTAGAAATTTAAAATTTCTCATATACACCTATAATGTAAAGAAACGAGCCCTACAGAACCGAGTTCTGAAGATTCTAAGGGCCATATCTCTGGATCCAGAGAAGGTATCACAACATATATCACAATTTTGGAAAGGTTAAAGTGCGAGCTATAATCTGACATAAATTAAGCGGGCTCCCATAATGGACCCATTTTCGACTTTTTGAGGGTTTTATGGAAAAATCCGGGTCCAAAAATCAGTTTTTGGGCTATATCACCTGACCACCTGAAAATAACCCCATCATATGACCACTTGCTGGATAGGTATTTCCAGCTTTCCAATGATACCCATTTTGTAGCAATCGGTTCAGTACAGCCGGGTCCAACCCGGACTTTCGGGTCCAATAACCGGGTAACCGGGTCCGTCCCCCAAGAAAATTATACATTTCCGTGATCAGCGTAAAAATATCTACCTCTGGAAAAAATTTCAGAAAAAATCGGAGAGTTTTTACTAAACTAGAGTTGTTCCGTTGGCTTAAGATGAGTTTAAGCATTAAGCTCTGATCGGGACCAAATTTTTCCCACAGGTAGGTCTCGTTACCCTGATCACAAATATATATAACATTTATTGCGGAAGTCCACACTTCCCGAGATATGGGCCTCTAAAGTTCCGAAAATTCCCTTGTTAAAGGTCGGCTACTTAGAAAAAATTTTCAATTTAAAAGAAATTTTGTTCCCGTGCCCTAGATTTGCACCTGTCCATAGCAGAAAGTCTTAAATCCCCGGCCGAAGGCCGGCTACTTAGAAAAAATTATAATCTTATCCGAGCTTAATGCTTAAACTCAACTTGCTCCATAAAGTTTTAAGGCACTATGAAAGACATAAAAGGTAATTGTACCACTTTGTTTACTTAATGCAAAATATGTAGGTTAGGTTTCACGATGTGCAGTTATTCATCACAGCTACCTCACCTGTGTAGACCTTAGGGTCATTGAGTCCATCCTGAAAATATATACAAGAGAATGCATAGGAAACATTCGTAGTTGGACAAATATGTAGAGTAGAGTGTAAAATAGTCATCATGAATAAAGTGAGAGAATCAGCTTGTGGTACGCTATTTCCACAGTCGTTTACATGACCTGAAAAAACGGAAAAGAATCACAGGACCAAGTGAGGAGAAACAGCTGAGGTTTCGGATTTCCATAGTCCTGCCTGGTGGATCTAAACACAGGACATCTGATATGTCTCAATCGTCTCAAACTCCTCTACATCCTTACAGAGCGCGCAAACTCTATATTGGTTTTAATATCTTCAACACTGATCAAAGACGATGCTACGGGGATAAGATGAAGTTGCCATAGATCGCCAGCCATCTGCATTGTCGCAGTCAGTCTATAAACAAAGTGGGAACAAGTTGAGTTGACGCACTAAGGTCAAAAATTTTTTTTAAATTGTATTTTTTTAAGTAGACGGCCTTCGGCCGGGAATTTAAGACTTCCTCCTATGGACAGGAGCAAATCTAGGGCACGGGAACAACTTTTTTTAATTTAAAATTTTTCTCTTATCAGCTATCTTTTAACAAAGGAATTTTTGGAACTTCGAAGGCCCATATCTCGGGAAGTATGGAGTCCGCAACAAATGTTATATATATTTGTGATCAGAGTGACGAGATCTACCTGTGATAAAAATTTCATTTCGATCCGAGCATAGTTGGCCAGCTCGTCTTATGCCACAAAGAGTCTTGGCAACACTTCATAATGACTCCGTCATCCTACTTTACCTTTAAGGGCATACAAGGTTTCATACAATTTACAAATCATCGCTACAGATAACAGTTCAGTTCTTAGATCCTTCGGGTAGCGTCGAGATCTTACCGGAGCATAATTACTGCTGCAACCACTTGAAATATGGCTCATGGTGGAATAATTGAATTTAACAATACTTCCTGTCATAGGCGACTAGAGATAAATGCGCGTGATGAGGTCGTAGTACACACCCGAAGGCACAAGAATTAAGGCAATAGCAGTGGAAGAACATTCTAACTTATCAGAAAACTGTACTACGGGCTGCATCTGGGAAGCTCCGTATAACAGCATTAAATCATCTTCATGTGGAGGCGAATATCGTACCGGTTCATCAGTTCTTCATGAACTAAGGATAAACGATAAATTGTGAAGACAAATATCCATCCATTCCAGCTGAAGAACAATTGCTGTCAATAAACAGGCGAGTACTTACAAGTAATATCAGAATGGTCGGTCACTTTGAAGCGTATTGGGTTCGGCATGAGAGCATATACATACATATGTCAAATTAATCAATACAATCTTTATAGACATAACTAGTTCTGTAGTGGATTCTGTTAATCGGTAATAATTGTAAAATGTATAGAGGTCAAAAAGCAATTAGATGTCCTTTCAGATTCAAAAACCAATAGGTACTTATTTGCTCTATATTTATTCAATATTAACCCGTTTAGACTATGCTTGGTTTAGCAAATCCAATCGATTTAAGTTGTGATTTTTATTTAAAAGATGTCAAATAAATCGACATAATGTTCTTATTCATCGTATAAGTGCATAGTCTAAACCATGTTTTACATTCCTGTATCTTAAAGTACATTCATTTATTTCAACACTTCAGATGTGTAATCTTACTTTAGTTATTAGCTTGTGTGTACATATATTTTAATATCATATTTATCATTATCATAAAAATTTTTCCAGGTTTTAATTTCAGCAAATAACATCTTTCCAGGACTTTCAGTACAAATGCATTGCTTATGACCCATTAACTTGAATTCCTTCGTCAAATGGCCTTCATCAATTCCTCTAATGTATAAAAATCACATTACATTAAATGTACAACAACATTTGTATAAGGCATAACTTACATTTGTAACAGTCTTTTACATGCTTCCAAAGCTTTATCGGTGGGTAATTTAAGCATAAAATTTCCAATAAATGCTATACCAATAGATTTTTTATTATATCCATATGTATGTGCTCCAACTACACCCCATCCTCGACCTTCGTACACGTTTCCATCACAACCGATTAAAAAGTTATATCCTATATCACCGTAATCTTGGCTACCAATATGAAAAGCCTTAAAATAAATTAAAAATACAACAGAGTTTTTAGTTTTTTCTCTTTTTTGGGCTATAACAATTGCCCATTATTTTACTAACCTGTATACCTTGAACGATACTGATATTGACAAATTTATCAGTTGAGCTATTTGAGGTAGTATGGGCTGTAAATAAAAAAAATATTTATTAACAAAATATTTTGTCATCATATTATATACATACATATTATTACAAACTCTACTGGCTCGTCCAAGTATAAATATTTCTCAGTAGGCTCTATAGCTGACCAGCAATCCCGAAATATTATTAGACTTGATGTTGCTGTATCTATCAGGCAAAGTATTTAGAAATGACAACGCTTTTAATATAAAATAAAAATATTACCATTTTTCGCAGATTTTAATATAATATTCTTGTTAATGGCCGCATTGTCACTTTTATTTTCTTTGGATTTAAGTTCTTCGGCATTTGCATTGTTGTTATGAACTTTTAATATGAGATCACCTTTGATCTTTATAACATTCCCCACAACAACATTTGAGGAATTATTTATGCTAACATCACCAAATGTGGATGGCAATTGGTTAAGAAGTTTACTTAGATTTTCTATGGTGTTTTCACTTCCAATTATATCCGTAATATTACTGTAATTTTCATCGTTTTCTTGGGTAGCTGAAAATGAAAAAGTACAACAAAATGAAGTATAATTTTATTAGGAAAGATATATGTATGTACATATTTACTTGCTGATTCACCAGTACTTGATTCTTCTATAGAATCGACAAATGATTCCGTATCATTGTCGTTTTGTGAATAGTTATTATTGTTCAGCCAATTTCGTGTATTTTCAAAAGTCATGGGCAATGTTTCTCGGGAGCTATACGATGACATATTTAAATATGTATGTATATTTGTTGTACAAAACAAATGTCAAAAATAGGATAAATCTTTACTTTGATAGCTGACCGTAAAAGAAAACACTTTGTTTTTGTGTGTGAATGTATCGAAATGAATGTTCTTTCCCTAATGTCGATGTTACCACTTTCCGTGGATTTTGTAAGTTGTGGGGTATTGTGGAGATATGACTCAATTTTTCATCTGATGTTGGTGTTCGATGCATATTTCTTCTCGGCGAAATCAAATTTCATTTATTATTCATACATTACAATGCCAGTAAGTCCAGACCAAATTTAGAATTACATAGAATACAAAAATTCAGCATATGTACATGACCAAATATAATTCTTTAAGGAAAATTATTTATATTACACTTATTATTGAAAAAAAAAAATAATAAGATAAAAATATCAAAAAAATATATATATAAATATAACATTGGAAAAACTTTGGCTCCCCAGCCAATAAGATATATATGAAAATAAAAATAAAAAAGACTCAAAGTTAACTCATAGTTTGAATAAAAAGCTTCAATAAAAACAAAATTTCATTCGCTATTTAATTTCCTTCCATGTTGTAATGTCTACAAACTTGATAAAGTGAGGGTTTTAAGGGTCACTTGACAGACAGATCCAACTGTGTACTTTTTCATATTGCAGTTTTTTACTGCAAAGTTTTCGACTTGGATGATACTAGAATTTTCGTTTAACTTATACGAAGTCGTATGTTGAGGGTATCGCCATAGACGCCTACTCCTGTTCCAGTTTCCGTTTATGAGCTACCGGTATAAATATTTATGCCATCTTGAGGTGTGTCCAGGGCTACTTGTGATTTTTGTAGTGCATTAGTTCGCTCGAACGGCATTTGTGGTGATATTTATTTATTTATTTTTGTTTATATGTTGCGAAGAACCATTTGCCCTGCCCTATTAATGTCACAAAATGCAAAAAACTACAAATGTGTTCTTCGAATCAGGAAATGTATATTAAAATATTACAATTCAAATCTTATAATAATAAGTATTTAATTAAATATACATATGTATGTGTGTGCGCAAAACAACTACAAGGCAAAAATAAGGCTCCCCAGCCAAAATGAAGAAAGAGTTATCATATGCCTATTGTTGGTAATATACAAAATTAATCAATGCATCAGTAATTCCAATAAAGTAGAATCTACAAAAAACAAGTAAAAAAGTGTCAGTCGGCTTTGCCGACTGATATATACCCTCAGCCAATGCGAAGTGATACTTTCACCTACGGACAGATCGAATGTATTTAATGTCTCTTCAGAATTTTGTGGCCCTTTTTGGACATTTGAACTTGCGGACAAAAATGAAGATTAGGAATTAACTGCACTTAGACACAAATGCTGAACTTTTGTGGCGGAGGTACCCTTAGGATGGACCGATATGGGCCATTTTAGAAATTAAACTAAATTTTGACAAAATATTAGGAGATCCAAAGTTTGGACCAAATTGGTTGCCCCATTGATAGTGATATCGTCCTAGCATTTTAGTGAAATTTTTTAAATATTGGGGAGAATTACCGGAAGTTGTGGACCGGTATTGCCTCATGAAACTATGTTTGGATATAATATGACGAAGACCAAATGTTGGACCAAATCGATTGAACAGTTCGAGAGTTATCTCCTCCGACCGCCACATATGGTGATATAGGGTTTTTTTACACTTTTCGGGCTGTTTTCCCAAGAAATATGGACTTGCCCCTGAAAAAACTTTTACCGTTGTAATGTAGGTAGCGAATGCTAATCGCTTCAACAAGAATCAAAGTGATTTGATTGCAGGTCTTAAAGTGAACTTATCCGAAATTGTGTGTGGGAGGTACCGGATGGAGTGGACAAATATAGTCCATATTTGAACCTTATCTATATCTGGTAGTTATATTAGGATGTGTAAAGTATGGACCAATTCGGCCACTCCCTTCAAGAGTTACCGTACGAAAAATTTTTCCGAACATTTTTGAACTTTTGTGGGGGAGGTACCTGATGGAGTGGACCGTTATGGCTTATCTTCGAACTTAAACTATGTTTGGACAAAATATTACTAAGGCCAAATTTTGGACCGAATCGGTTTATCCATTCGAGAGTTATCGTGCGCTCCAACCACCATAGGGGTTTTTTTGAAACTTTCGGGCTATTTTCTCAGGAAGTATGGACTTGCCCCTAATGAAACTTGTACCGTCGTATACAGGGCAGTGAATACAAGTTGATAAAACAAAAATCAGAGCGATTCAAGAGATGGCCCTAAACTGAACTTTTCCGAAATTTTGTGTGGAAGGTACTCGAAGGCGTGGGCCGATTGAGTCTATATTAAAACATTGTCTAAGTCTTGTACACATTTTACAGTGGGCAAAGTATGAACCAAATCGGTTACTCCCTTCAAGAGTTATAGTGCGCACAAATTTTCCGAACATTTTCGAACTTTTGTGGGGGAGGTACCGGAAGGAGTGGACCGATATAGCCCATCTTCGAACTTAAACTAAGTTTGGGCAATATATTACGAAAGCCAAAATTTGAACCGACAGACAGACGGACGGACATTGCTCAATCGACTCCAAATTGTCTGAAACACATTTCGTCCAAACATACTTGGGGTCTAAAACCATTATTTCGATGAGGCACATTTTGCCCGGATGAAAGTGTATATACCCTCGTTAGCATAAATGCTACGTGACTATAATATTACATCAGCCCATCGTATTATTAACAGCAAAGCTTTCAAACCTTCTTCGAAATATTTTACAAATTTGTTCGCCATAAATTTTTACTATAGGTCCTAGAATACACCAAAACTCTGCGACTTACCTAAACTCCTGAAATATGCAAAATTAAAAACATATTTTAGGGTTAAGGTCGTACTTCATGTGTGTTTTGGCAAAATTGTCATACAAAACATAATTATAGAAGAGTGGCGTCAAAGACATAAATGTTCACCGCTAAATTTCACTATAAGTCACCAAAGAAATGTAATATCTATTTGCATTACATACCAAGGAAATATCGGTATCAATTTTCAGGGACGTAAGAAGAGTAAAACTGAATTCCTTCTTTATGCCATGCCAGTGTTTTTGGAATTCTATAATGAATATAAAGGTCTTGAGGTTCATTTTGTATTCGAAACGATTACAAATTCAGTATTGTGCGGATTAGAAGTACATAAATTAGAAGTACAATAGATGGTTCATAAATTAGAAAAATACAAAAAAAATCGACGGAGCATTTTTTTAGCCCCATTTCGAGAGGACTCGCGGTTTCCAAGCACAATTGCAAA
Source organism: Musca autumnalis (assembly GCF_047663935.1). Classification (NCBI taxonomy): domain Eukaryota; kingdom Metazoa; phylum Arthropoda; class Insecta; order Diptera; family Muscidae; genus Musca; species Musca autumnalis. The sequence continues at coordinate 161,504,218 of NW_027411866.1, read as the reverse complement.
AACCTAAAATAGATATCCCTGCAGCGATTTTTTCTTGTTTTTGGATTTTTCTCGTCTATGAATATTGCTTTTTCAGATTCCGCAAAAACTGATCACTTGTAAGCTCATTTCATTTCACGTTGGTTCAAAAGCACTGTGATATTATACCCTTAGCCTTTTGGCTAACGATAAAAATGTACCTCATCGACATAATTTTCTTAGACTAATCATATGTTTTGAAGAAACCCGCGTCAAACAATTTGAAGTCGATGTATCCCATTTCGTATGTCTGCCTGTCTGGTTCGAGCCCATTGTAACTCTCGAACAGATCAACATATTTGGTCCAAATTTTGCATCTCGCAATATTTTGTCCAAACTTCCATTGGAAATTTCCCCCCGCAAGACTTAAAAAAAATTCCTTAACGTCTTGAGCACAATAACTATTGAAAATCCAATTCAATTTTTCGAGACATACATTAGGTTCGAATATGGATTATATCGATTCACTCCTTCAGGTACCTCCAACACAAAATTTCAATTATCCGAATTGATCGAAACTTTAAACATCCTAAAATTACTTCACAAAAGTTCAACATCAGTGTAGTTTAAGGGCTGTTTGAGGATCCATTGAAAAGTTGGCCAATGGTACTCCTTGCTGTCTTTTTTACAGTGATTTTGTATTTTTCGTGGATAAGTTCATGGTTATGTCAGGTTTGGTCCAAAAGCTCTATATCTTACGGCGACCAACTAAATTGACGGCTTGACCCAATAATTATCAAAAGGAATGACTTCCAAAATTAGGTCAACTTCCAAAATGAATCTTTCAGGTATCTTCTACAAAAAAGTGCAAAACTTTTGTGCTTTCATCGAAGTTAAACTTTTGAGCACAGCATAAGCATTTATTCGTAACACCAAAAATTGTGAAGTTGTATACCCCAAATGTTTTGATATTATTGTCGGAAAGTTTACACGTTCAAAAAACAGACGAAATTCTGAAACTTCCTGGCTATACAATTTATAGAAAAAAATGGGTATGTTGCTCGTATTCGATCTGTTTATATATAAAGGTCTATATTCATATATTAACGTCTCAACTCATACAGGCAGGGGGTAAATCTCTAGGTCTGTACGATAACCCAAAAGTTTGTAAAAATTTGCACAATCTTTTACAAAATGCTGTTCGATAATAAACTTTTAAAGTAAAAGAGAGCGAATTTGGAGACAATAGTGAGAGAATTTTGGAGAGTTTTGTTTACAAGATTTTGCAAGGAAAATTTTTCTTTTAAGAACTTGCAAGTTTTATCAGCTGATTTAAATTCGAATGCTTTGTGGCGGACTTCTTGGCAAAAACATAAACAAAAACGTTTGGTTATTAAAATAAATAGAAATAAAAAAGGGAAAAAATATTAAATAAATTGTGGAAAACGATAATGTAAATAAAATAACTTATTTTGTAGTGTGTGGTGACTACATTTTTATTTTATTATTTATTTATTTAATCTTTTCCGCCAACTTCTTCTTCTTAAAATCACCTGACTTCTTGCAAGTTTTTGCAAATTGCTGTTCGATAACAATCTGCAAATTTTTAGCTTCGAGAGAGTAAAATTGGTGGAGAGACGTTACTGAGAACTTGCTGAGTACTTGCAAGTACTTTTCACTTGCGAAGTTATCGTACAGACTTTCTGTCTGCAAACCCGACTATTACTTTTTACTTGTTTTCCAGAAAACAAAAGTTATGAATTTTCATAAGTTTGCTTCCGCTGTGCCGACAGAAGTTATTGGTCTTTGGAAAGTTTTTAAGGTCATCAAGTCCATAAACATCTAGTCATACAATTATGATAGAAATAAGCGGGAATAACAACCATTGATGTATCAGATGGAGTTTTTTGACTTAACCTTTTTTAGGATTTAGCTGAAATGTTGACGAGCTTTTCTTATGCCCGTAATTTCTACGCGTAGTTATCTATGAGTTCATATACATATATCCCCCGTGTAAGCAAAATTTCATCATTTCAATCCATAGGTAACGTTACCGGGTCGAAGGATTTTGCCTGGTTGATCGTTGCCAATGTGTTAAAAATTGTAAAACACTTATATGTGGCAATGTTTTTACGAAATCATGAATGAAAATCACCAATGTTACCACATGTTTTCAAAATTTACACGCCTCGGTAAATGGCACGTAGAAATTACCAAACTCGTAGGTAAAGATAACTAATAGGTAGCTACCTACCCAGTTACCTAGGGCTAGAAATTACGGGCATTAGAAATATTTTTCGACCATGTTCTTGCGTTGTCTCAAACAGTACTGCGAGCTGGATTCTGAGTCTATGAGTCGTAGATTGCAACGCCCGGCTTCTGATATTTGTTTTTTCTTTCTTATGTAGTTTTCTGAATTTTCAGTTGGCTTTCAATGCAAGCGTTTTATTTGAGAAATTGCATCATGAGGAAGAATATACTTATTGAGGCTATTTTTTTCACTTAAAAGCATTTATAAATAAAGCACTGAAACTTATTTTTTAATTATTGCTTATTTTTAACGTTTTAGTAAATACTTTTTTGACCACTCATAAGTCCACAAATAAATTACAGTCAATTTAGGCCGAAAATGTAGATAAAAACTTTAAATTGCCTGAAATCGAGTGGTACCGTTATATGGGGGCTACACCAAAATCTGACCCTTCAGCAAACTTTAGTAAGTAAAAAGACACCCCTAATATGATCTGCAAAAAAGGCTGTTGAAAAAAGTACCTCTTGTTGGATAAACCGTTATAATATTGAATAACAAACAAACTTGCTTCGAATCAATAAAATGTTCAAATGAACTTCACACCACTTTTTGAGGCGGTGGTAACATTCTCGGCCAAATCTTTGGTCGAGGTTCCTTCGTCAATAGCGTCCTGACGTCGAAGACCAGTTCTATCGACTTCGGCCGATCGAAAGTCTGGGTTTTCGATATTCCTGTAAGGGGTTAGCGCTTTCCAATAAGTTCGAGGCCAGCTTATTGGCGACTACAGTCGCTGGAACGACTGTGGTCTCAAATTTGTCATCGGATAAACTAACATAGGTACAACCAAAGGTAAACAGCTGTTTTGTTTGTACGCGATATAAATAAAGAAAACAACAGAAAACGAATGAAAAATAAAATTATGCCGTGCGGAAGGAATTACATATGGGCGAAAAAAAGTCACAGTTACTATGCATGAATATGTAAAAAGCAGACCGTGTGAAAACTGCATTATTGACTTTTTAGTATTAGCTGTGTTCCAGAACTAAAAAGTTTTTACAATTTTTACTACTTTTACACATTTTACTCGAAAAAGCGTTCCCGTACACAAAAAAGTTGTAAAATGTTCACTTCTCTTTAAACAAAAGCCCTGTTCCTTTACGTTCAAGAATCTTCAAGCTTTACAACTTTTTACTCGAAAAGCGTTCCTTTACTTCAGACACAATACAATTCATATGGGAGCAGTTTTCAACTTTTACTACTTTTGCCGGTTTTACCATTTTCAAAAGTAAAGGAACAGACCAAAAAATATCGCTGAATGACGCTCTCTTTAAAAACTTTTTACTCGACAAATTTGAGCGTGTAAAAATGGTAACATGGATGCCGGCGTCTGATTGGCTGGTATGCCGACTTTGACATTTGTTCCAGCTTTTTTGACGTTTTTTCCATTTTTGCGTTCCCGAACTTTTAGAAAAAACTTTTTTGTGACAACAATTTTTCTCTCTTTCTCTCTTTTACGAGTTTTACTATTAAAAAGTACGGGAACAAAGCTTATATTAAAAGAATATTTAAAAAAGTTAAGGCCTGCGTACATAAGCTGCCTTGCCTGCTTAGGGGTAGTTTTCACTATATGTAAATGTCATATGACATGACACGAAATAAAAATATTCCATATCTACCCACGGAGGCAATGTGGAGACGTAGTTTTTTACATTTGTGGTGGTGTGGACGCACAGAGTAAATGGCGTAAGGAAAATCTCCAATATTGCACATATTACCGAATATATAACGATGGTAAATTTCATGTCATATGACATTTACATATAGTGTAAACTACCCCCTACCTTGCTTACTTCAGTAGTGGGATTCTGTAACTCATTTTTGCTGTTATCGATAATTGTCGGTAAAATTAAAATGCTTATAATTAACGAAATTTTTCGGTAAGTTAACGATGAATAAAAAGTAGTCGCTAGGCTCTACCGACAAACAGTGATGCCAACTTTTCTTTATGCTTTTAGTCATAATTTTGCGATTTAATTTTACCGATTTTTGTCGGTAACAGCAAAAATGAGTTACAGAATCCCACTACTGATAAAAGAATAAAAAAGAAAAGGGCAACCCAGTTCGAAATTTGCTCGGCCTCCTTTATTCTTTTATTTTTATTATGTCAAAAATGAAGCAGGAAAGCAAGGCAATCAGGCAAAGCAGCTTAAAGGCCTGCGTACATAAGCTGCTTTGCCTGATTGCCTTGCTTACCTGCTTCATTTCTGACATAATAAAAATAATAGAATAAAGACGAAATTTCGAACTGGGTTGCCATCAGTTGGAAATTGGGTCGGCCTTCTTTGTTCTTTTATTTTTTTATTGAAGCAGCAAAGCAAGGCAATCAGGCAGAGCAGCTTATGTACGCAGGCCTTAAAGGCCTGCGTACATAAGCTGCTTTGCCTGATTGCCTTGCTTACCTGCTTCATTTCTGACGTAATAAAAATAATAGAATAAAGACGAAATTTCGAACTGGGTTGCCATCAGTTGGAAATTGGGTCGGCCTTCTTTGTTCTTTTATTTTTTTATTGAAGCAGCAAAGCAAGGCAAGGCTCTGCCTGATTACCATGCTTTCCTGCTTCATTTTTGACATAATAAAAATAAAAGAATAAAGAAGGCCGAGGAAATTTCGAACTGGGTTGCCCTTTTCTTTTTTATTCTTTTATCAGAAGTAAGCAAGGTAAGCAGGCAAGGCAGCTTATGTACGCAGGCCTTTATGTACCCAGGCCTTAAAGGGTTGCCCTTTTCTTTTTTATTCATTTATCAGAAGCAAGCAAGGCAACCAGGCGAGACAGCTTATGTACGTAGAGCTTAAAGGCCTGCGTACATAAGCTGCCTTGCCTGATTGCCTTGCTTAGTCCCAATTTACATTAGGCGAGTTTACTTGCGGCAATTGTCAGTTTGTAGGTGAGAGAGGGGGCTTAGAGGCAAAGGGTTACCATATGCCTCACCTCTCTCTCCATCAAACTGACAATTGCCGCAAGTAAACTCGCCTAATGTAAATTAGGACTTTCCTACTTCATTTCTGACATAATAAAAAGAAAAGAATAAAGAGGGTCGAGCAAATTTCGAACTGGGTTGCCCTTTTATTTTTTATTCTTTTATCAGAAGCAAGCAAGGTAAGCTGCTTGCCTGATTGCCTTGCTTTCCTGCTTCATTTCTGACATAATAAAAATAAAAGAATAGAGAAGGCCGAGCAATTTTCGAACTGGGTTGCCCTTGTCTTTTTTATTCTTTTATCAGAAGCAAGCAAGGTAAGCAGGCAAGGCAGCTTATGTAAGGTAGTAATTTATTTCGAATCTTCTAAGAGAAACAGACCATTAATCTTCAACATAATATCGACACCTCCAAATAATAGTATGCTAAGTCTAAAAAGTGAGTTTTGCAGGAGAAGCTCTCAAAGTTTGGAAATTTTTTTGAACTTCAGTACTATGCTAAGTCAATATTTGTTTATAACTTCCGTTCGGATTGACCGATCATTACCAAAATTTGATAGAATTTAAGTTAAAGGACGTTCGACACCTCCAAATAATAGTTTGCTAATTCTGAACAGTGAGTTTTGCAGGTGTCGACGCGCAATGCGTCCATTGAGCTCGGACCGACTGTGGAAGTTGGTTCCTATAATATTGAGGTAGTAAAAGACTTCGTCTACATCGGCACCTCCGTCAACACAACAAACGACATCAGTTGTGAAATAAAAAGAAGAATTGTATTGGCCAACAGATGCTACTTTGGATTAAGTAAGCAGTTTAAAAACAAAGCCACATCTCGTCAAACAAAAATAACGCTCTACAAAACACTGATACTACCCGTGCTGATGTATGGCTCCGAAGCCTGGGTACTTGCGCAAGCAGACATGGCAGTGCTTGGTGTGTTTGAGAGAAAAATTCTTCGAAAGATCTATGGACCAATCTGCGTTGACGGTGAATATCGACGTCGCATGAACCACGAGCTGTATCTGCTATACAACGACATGAATATTGTTAAACGTATCGAGATGCAGCGATTGCGTTGGCTAGGCCATATCAAAAGAATGAGCGATGATGAACCCGCTAAAAAGGCGTATGAATACATGCCACATGGCGGTGCACGCAGAATTGGCAGGCCAAGGAATAGATGGCGCAAACAAGTGGATGATGAGATGACAAGGCGCGGTATTCCAGTGTGCAAAGCAACAAATAGAGAGGAATGGAGATCTCTTCTTAGTTCGGCCTATAGAACAAATGTTCTGTAATGGGCCAGCTAAGTAAGTAAGTAAGTAGTTTTGCAGGACAAGCTCTAAAGGCGTGCGTACATAAGCTGCTCTGCCTGATTGCCTTGCTTTCCTGCTTCATTTTTGACATAATAAAAATAAAAGAATAAGGAAGTCCGAGGAAATTTCGAACTGGGTTGCCCTTTTCTTTTTTATTCTTTTATCAGAAGTAAGCAAGGTAAGCAGGCAAGGCAGCTTATGTACGCCAGCCTTAAAAGTTTGGAAATTTCTTTGACCTTCAGTACTATGCTAAGTAAATATTTGTTTATAACTTCAGTTCGGATTGTCCGATTATTACCAGAATTTTACAGAAGTTAAGTTAAAGGACGTTAAATATAAAAATGTAAAGAACTTGAAAACATGCTAAGTCGACTTAGCATACTATTGTTTGGAGGCGTCGATATAAGCTTTATAAAAAGTTCGCGCAACTTATTTCGAAACGCATTTTGTAATGGTTCGGTTTAGCATTAGTCCCAATTTACATTAGGCGAGTTTACTTGCGGCAATTGTCAGTTTGATGGAGAGAGAGGTGAGGTATATGGTAACCCTTTGCCCCTCAACACCCTCTCTCATGGTTTAATAAGAAAGGTTAGCCAAAGCTTTATGTCAATTTAAATTTTTTCATTCGAGTATGCCTAAAACTTCAAAACAATATAAACAAACTGTGTATGTATGTGTGGTGTTTGAATAATATGCCAAACAATTTTAAAAACAATCGAATTCAATGATTTTTAAAATTGTTTTTAAACCATTTGTATGGAAGAAATTGGTGAGATTTGCATTGAAACAATCGGTTTATCATATTTACAACTCGATTATGTGGAGAAAACTTAACTCTTCATTCATTTTTCGCGTTTTTTATAAAATGCTCAAAAAAATGCATTGTAAACAAACCCACTTGTTGCTTTTATTTTGAAGTTTTAGGAATTCAAGAAAAACAAGGGTTCTATAGATTTTTTTCATTTAAATCTACCTCTTTACTTATACCATGCCCTCTCTCACCCACAAACTGACAATTGCCGCAAGTAAACTCGCCTAATGTAAATTGGGACTTACTTTTAAAAACAAAATTTAATTTTCTTTTTTGTTCAAAATTATTTTTCGCCAACTGCCCATCCATGGTAATTTTATGTCATTTTAGTACTTTGTACTAAATTTTGACATTTAGCTATGTAGTTAGGGTATTCTAGGTTAAATCAACACTAAAAAAACTCTGGCAACATTGCTTACAAATGTTGTCAGTCGCCGCCAATTGTCACGACGGACAGGCTCGTTTATATTATAATAATTATTTTTTTGTTTATGTAGTGACAATTTATTTAAAAATAAAATTTTAGCTAAAAAGACAACAAAGTCATTAGAAAAAAAAAATAAAATGAGTGAGTCTGAATCTGCCCAAGACTTCCATGGTACACGTTTAGAAGATGACAGCAGCAGTAGCGAAGATGACACAGATATGCATGAATCTGTGGCACATCGGCAGCCGGAGGAAGGTCCTGCTGTTAGCAATCCTGCTCCTACAGCCAACAGTGAATATGATGAAGATGCCTGGATAGAAGATGGTGAATCAGAAAATCCACCAGTTGATGGTAATATGCGTGTCGTCGCATCACACTATAATGAGCTAAAGGAATCGGGCAGAAAAGAGAGAGTTAAATCTCGCATATTTCACATGCGAAACTTTAATAACTGGATAAAATCTCAACTTATATCCGAATATTTAAAACGCATCAAAGAAACACAACGTATGGGTGATCCTATGCGTGTTTTGGATATGTGCTGCGGCAAGGGTGGAGATTTGCTCAAATGGGAGAAGGCCATGATAACACATCTTATATGCACCGACATTGCCGAGGTTTCTGTGGAACAGTGTAAAAGACGATACGATGACATTTTACGTAGAGCAGAAAAGTCAAAATTTGCCCACAAATTTACTGCAGAGTTCTTTGCATGCGACTCTACTCTGGTACGTTTGCGGGAACGATTTAAGGATCCATCGCTCAAATTGAATTTGGTTTCATGCCAATTTGCATTTCACTACTCGTTTGAGTCGTTGACACAAGCCGACTGTATGGTTCGAAATGCAGCTGAATGTTTGCAACCTGGAGGATTTTTTATAGCAACAATACCGGATGCCTTCGAAATAATGAAACGCTTACGGGCTTCGGAAAATGGTCGTAGTTTTGGAAATGAAGTATATAATATTGAATTTTGTTCAGATACAAATCCGCCACCATTTTTTGGAGCCAAATATCAATTTCATTTAGAAGGTGTTGTAGATTGTCCAGAATTTTTAGTACATTTCCCAACGTTAGAGAAGCTGTGTCGCAAATATGGATTGAAATTGGAAAGAAAAACAACTTTTGCCGATTATTATAGGGAAAATTTGGAAAAGGGTAAGTTCTACTTTAGTTATGGCATGGAGTAATTTGGTCATATTTGTTTGTTTTTTTTTTTTCAGGTCGTAATCTATTGCAGCGTATGAATGGTTTGGAGACTGTCTATCCAAATCGTGTTGGTAATGATGAACAGTATGAACATATCAAACGTAACGTTAAAGGCAATGCAGCTAGACCATATGGTTCTCTGTCGAAATGCGAATGGGAAGCGACAAGTGAGTAGAAATGAAATTTCATGGATGCATCTGACGAGCTGGTCTTAACCAACCATGGGGAATGTTATTAATGTAACTTAATTACAGGGTGCCACCGTGGTGCAATGGTATGCACACCCGACTTGCACACATAAGGTCGTGGGTTCGATTCCCCGGCCAGGCAACATCAAAACACTTTTCGATGGTGGCAAAATGCCCCTCAATAATGTTGGCGACATTTCCTGAGTATTTCAGCCATGTAAAACATCTCTACAAAAGTGGTGTCTTAGACACGCCGTTCGGACTCGGCGATAAACTGTAGAAACTGTAGGTCCCATATCATTGCGCTAATATGAATCGGGGTGCACTCATTGATATGAGAGAAGTCTCCCTTGTCACATATGGGATGTTTGTGGAACAATTATTATTATTATTATTACATTTAATTTGAATTTCTTTGGTTGGTCGAGATTATAAATTCGAAAGTCCCATTAAGTTAAATCTGTCATTATTATGTCGGTTAATTTAATAAATAGCCGAGCTGTTTTAGGCCTGATATGTTCGACATGCCGTTCGTTTGTAAATATTTGACATTATATACAAATTCTTCTTATAAATAAGATATGAAATTTAAATGCATAGTCCTATGTGGTCGGCTCCAAAAAGTTTATATTTGTCGGGGTCGAGAACTCAGTATGTAAAAGAACTCTGCGATTGCCATAGGAAGATAGAACACAATTATTCAGTGCCTAAGCTTTAGACTCTATCGCTTTACTATAATATACATTGCAGAGTCTTTGGATCACTTCAATTCCACAACCTGAGGGTTGAGTTTCTCACTGATTTATTCTTTCCAACCTTTTGCATTCTTGAAAAAGATTTGTGTTGGTTGTTGTTGTAGCAGCATATAATGCTGGGTTGGCAGCCGTTGGCCGAAACACTTTTGGGTTCGGGTCAATCCGGTACGTAAGAACCGGCTGACGTGGGATTGATTTGGGCATGTCATATGGCATTACCTGAAATGTTTCCCTTCCACACTTCTTTTCTGCTAAGTCGTCTTCTCCCTAACCTACTATCTTGTCGTCAACGTCGAAGTCAGCTTTAAGTCTATCAAAGTCCGTGAACATTGCCAATATTAAACTTTAATCCACTTCTTCGGGCAGTGCGTTTTAAGGACATGTTTCGGGTCTTTTCGAATTTTTTTGCCTTAGGTTATTCTCGGGAAAGTCCGTCCATACTTCCTGAGTTAATGGGCCAAAGCTCTAAAACTGTGCCGGCACCAACTAATTACTTTCGAATTGAGTATTCGATTTGGTCTAAATTTTTTACATCGTAAAATTTATTCCAGACATATATATGAACTAACCAAAATCTTCATAACCGACAACACCTCCGGGTACCTCCCTCGCAAACATTCAAAATTAAGGGAGGTACTCCTTGTGGTCCTGTTTACAGCACATAACGTGTTTCGTTGGCAAGTCCATGCTTCCATACATAATGGTCCAAAAGCTCTAAAAATTCTACGGTGAACTAGATAAATGACTAGTGGTCAGGACATCGAAAGCAGTGACTGACATTGCTCCAGCTTTTGCACATCGAAATATTTCTCACAAACGTACAAACAAATATTATAATTTTATTCAATGTCGACCTAGTGCAATTTACTTGTTTTTTATTTAATTTATATCACCCAAAAAGATAAATCCTCATATTAATGACTTTACTTTCCTTTTTTCAATTTCAGCCCTCTATCTCGTTTGCGCTTTTCGCAAGTGTAAAAATACTTGGGATGCTCAAGGAAAACCTGTGTTCGAATTCGATTGACCATTTTCTGGTTAAAATCCAAACAAAAATCGATCATTCTAAGCCTTACATCGAAACAACCAATAACAACATAACATTTTTGTTACTCTTGCGGCAAATAAATATGAAATCAAAAATGTAAATTTATGTGTTTTTCTTTTTTGTTTTTATTAATATTTAGTGTATTCATTAAAGCAAAAGTCAGAACTACTTAATATAAAAATGTCGATTTTATTTCTAAATCAAATTCTAGTATTTGTTTTCTTCTTTAATTTAAAATTAACAAAAAAAAGTTAGTACTTATTTTTTAAAAAATGAAAGTTTACTACAACAATATCAAATTGTGTCATTAAGTAATTTCAAACCGATTTTCTTTTTGTAAAATGGATTAATGGGACTGGGCATTGCATTTGGTTTCAAAAGACCTTTACCCGGCTTCTTTTTAGCATCATAGGGTATATTGGGTGAAGATTTTATTTGTTGTATATATTCGGCAGGATTTTGTGAGGTGTTGTGCTTAAGAGCGATTTTTACGCGTTTTGTACCGCCAGGGGTGCTGGGAGTATTTGCCGTTGATAATGATATTTTCTTCGAATTTATTGGTGTAGATTGTTGACTGAGACTGAGGCGATTTTTTGCCAAAGGATTTAAAACCAAATCAGCATTGGCTTTTTTCAACTGTAGTTTGCGTGATGGCAGAAAATATTCAATTTCACCTTCGCCCAGTGGTTCATCCCATTCATTTAGTGGTGTTGATGTTAATGATTTGGATAATTTTTTGCTTTTGGGAGTATTCTGTTCATCGGGATCGGAAATTTTCAGTATTTTTGGTTCTTTAGGTTTACCTTTTGGGGTTTCGGATAAATCATCTGAAATTTTTAAAACTTTTGCTTGTAGTTTAAGAGAATTGTTCAAAGTGGCATTGGATGTTGTTGGTACACTTTTGTTTTTCTCCTCCTGTTGGGAAACATTTGCCGTTTTTGCTTTCTTATTTGTTTTGTTAACTTCTCCATTCATTTCAGCCGACTCTTCTGCAACATTTTCTTTAGCTTTTTTAAACTTTTTGTTTGCCTTTATTTCATTGTTGGCCGCTGATGTGTTTTCCTTGCCATTTTCACTCCCTTCGTGTGCATCTTCGTTGTTTTTCTTGGCCTTTTTTATCGACTTCTTTTCACCATTCGTTGTTACTCCATTTAAGGATTTTTCTAAAAGTTTTTGTTTCTTTTTGGGTTCTTCTTCCACATTATTTTCTGTTTCATGATTTTGTGGCAACAACTTTTGCTTTTTAGGCTTTTTCACATTTTCTTGACTTGCCTCTTCGTTTTCCTTTTCGGTATTATCTTCTTGTTTCTTTGCCTTCTTGGGCCTTATTTCGGATTCATCCAGTTCTTCCTCCAGCCATCCCGACATAAACGCCTTGTGGGACTTTTTCCTCCTTTCCTTCAAATAATCCTTTGGCAAAGCTTTTTCCAATTTCTGCTCATAATTACTTTCATCGATTTCGTCATAGTTCAACGATTTTAGAAGTTTCCTGCGCTTACGTTTTGACATTTGTTTTAGTTTTCTATCAACTCCATATAATTCATTTTCCAAATTTTCTAATTTCTTGATTTTATCCTTAATTAGTGGCACCTCAGATTTCTCCTCAAACCTTGGCATTGTCTTAATACCTAGCGGGAATTCACCATTCTGATATGTTTTGAATGTTTCGATAAGTTTCCTTAGTACCTTACGGCGTTTTGTAGCGCATTCTACTTTCAATAGAAAATCTTCCAAATCCTTAACAATTGGTGCAGCATCTAAGGGCAATACTGGCATAAATACATCCACATTACCAGCACGTGGATCCAAGTGTTTGTTTTGATTACTATTTTCTTCACCTTCAGCTTGATTCTCGTCCTCTTCCTCCATTTCTTCCTCAATATCGGATTCTTCACATTTCTCCAAATCATCAATGTGTTTTGTGGGGAAACCCATTTCCTTCCATGCATTGTACTTTTCGGAATATTCTCTGCCCAGATCACTCTGGTAGAGCAAATGATAAAACACTCGTGTACGACAATGGGAAATCAATTGAAAATCTTTCTGGGTAGTGGTAAAAGCCACAAATGGCTTTACAAAAAGTGCCACCTGTTCTGCCGAAATGTTTCCTTCTGAAACCTTAGCCAATTCTTCAAAGAAAATATCCAAATAGTGCATGGTCAATCCTTTGGCTGTTACATTTTCGAAAAGCACAGTTTCGGTGGCATGCTTGTTGAAGACCTCCACTGCTTCCTTGCCCCAATTGCTTGCTTTCAATATTTTGAACATATAACGCAGCATTCGTCTGGTTAACATCATGAACTTATCAATACGCCATTGATCTATGCCAAACCAATGAATACACATTGTATTGAGAAATGCACCGAAAAAGTTGACACTCATTTCCAGATTTCCTTCGAAGCATTCCAAAAGTTTGCCATATTGTTCGGCCAAGTCTTCCTGCACCAACGGCTTGTCCGAGTACCACATATTATAGTAAAGACCTTTCCATATTCTCATGAAGTCTTCCTGTTGGAAGGGAAACGATGATTGGGCGCGCAATTGCAACCATCTGCGTAACTTTTTCATTTGCTTGTTCCTTTTATTGATATCATTGCATGCCAGTGATTTTACAATTTTCACTTCTTGGGCAATAATTTTTATTTCTTTTTGTGCTTCATCGTCGACCACCTCCTCCTGCTGTTCGGCATTTTCTCCGGCGCCACCACCTTCATTATCCGAATGCATTTGCTCATCGTCGTCTTCTTGGGAGGCATTAAATAACTCACGTTTAGGTTTTTTAACCTGGCTCATTACTACCATTATTTGTTTAACTTGGCCAAGTTGATATTATATTTTTATTTATATTGAATAAAACAATGATTTATTTAGACACGGCTTTCAACACGTGTTCTTATACAAAAAATCAATACAATAAAAATCTTTTTCAAATTGGTATTTACCGTGAAGTGTTGCCACTCTGGTACTTTCTAGTGTCAAATGCTGATTATTGAAATCGTAAAAATCGTAAAGGCGAAAAAGGCAATCAGCATTTGAGTAAACATTTGCGTCATATCTGGTAAAAGAATAAAGGAAAACTCGAAAGAATAATTTGCACGTTGTTTTCTATCCTTTACCAGAAATGAGGTAAAAAAACGTTGATTATATTTTAAGCTTGAGTGACGTAGGGGATGAAACATGGCAAAGCGCAGGAATTATCTAGGTCCTTCTTTCATCTCAAGTGGACACTGACCTCCCCGTGGTGTCACCTGGGGAGCTACTTTTAACACCCGTTAGAGGTAGTGAGCCGCGCGTTCACCCATAAAGGTTAAAATACATTGAACTTTGTTGCTTGCTTCACTCTCAATTTCATGTAGAAGAATAAAGGCCAAGTACTACCTAATTCAAATGCTGCCTAGTTAATTTGAATTAGGTAGTACTTTGCCTTTAGTCTTTTACATGAAACTGAGCGTGATAAAGCGGCGTATTTCATTGTGTTTTTACATTGATTGCCCTGCTTTCCTGCTTCATTTCTGACATAATAAAAATAAAAGAATAAAGGAGGCCGAGCCAATTTCGAACTGGGTTGCCCTTTCTTTTTTATTCTTTTATCAGAAGCAAGCAAACTGATTTTTCCATAAAACCCTCAAAAAGTCGAAAATGGGATCATTATGGGGTCCCATTTAATGTAAGCCAGATTGTAGCTCACACTTGAGCCTTTCCAAAATGGTGCTATATGTTGTAACACCTTCTCTGGATTCAGAGATATGGACCTTAGAATCTCGACAACCCGGTTTCTCTAAGTGGCTATTTATAGAACAAAATATAATTTAAAATAACATTTTGTTCCCGTTCTCGAGATTTGCACCTGTCCATAGGAGAAAGTCTTTAATCCCCGGCCGAAGACCGGCTATGTAAAGAAACATAATTTAAAAGAAAAATTTGTTCCCGTTCCCTAGATTTGCACCTGCCCATAGGAGAAAATCTTAAATCCCCGGCCAATGGCCGGCTATTTAGAGAAAAATTATAATTTAAAAGAAAATTTTGGTCAATTTAGAAATTTAAAATTTCCCATAGACACCTATAATGTAAAGAAATGAGCCCTACAGAACCGAGTTGTCAAGATTCTAAGGGCTATATCTCTGGATCCAGAGCACCATTTTGGAAAGGTCAAAGTGCGAGCTATAATCTGACATACATTAAGCTGGCGCCCATAATGGACCCATTTTCGACTTTTTGAGGTTGTTATGGAAAAATCCGGGTCAGGCTTAAGGCCCATTATTACATCCTTTCTGTAGTTAAATGTTGGTCGTTATCAGACAGATAACCCGGTATTTATTCTTACATGTTTGCTTTAAGGCCTGCGTACATAAGCTGCTTTGCCTGATTGCCTTGCTTACCTGCTTCATTTCTGACGTAATAAAAATAATAGAATAAAGACAAAATTTCGAACTGGGTTGCCATCAGTTGGAAATTGGGTCGGCCTTCTTTGTTCTTTTATTTTTTTATTGAAGCAGCAAAGCAAGGCAATCAGGCAAAGCAGCTTATGTACGCAGGCCTTAAGTCTCTCTGAGCGAGTCTTTCCTTTGCTAAACCACGACAGATGAGAATAAAGAGAACATATTTTGTTGTTGCAGTCACGTTAACGTATATGGGTGATCTTGGCTGGTAAAAGGTATAACTACTTAATTGGTCTGTTCCAGAACTGCAAGAATCTACTAATTTTTACTATTTTCTTCGATAACATAAAGAGAAATTTCTTATCGTAGTAAAAATTAGTAGATACTTGCAGGTTCTGGAACAGAGCAAATGTTATACGTTACATTTACCCAAGGCAAATTTATATAAGGTATATATGTACATGAATTACAACAACTAACAAATTTACAAAAACAACATTTGCTCTGTTCCAGAACCTGCAAGAAGCTACTATTTTTTACTACGATAACATTTTTTCCTTTATGTTATCGGAAAAAATAGTAGAAATTAGTAGATTCTTGCAGTTCTGGAACAGACCAATTGTTATTATTTAAAATTAATTGTCAAAGAAAATATTGAATAATAGGGTCGTTCCAAAAATTTTCTCAGGGAAAACATAAATACATTTTGAAAATCCTCTAAAATATAATAAATTTGAATCAAAATGTAAATATAAAGCATTCAGAACTGTCGTAGGGCATTTTTATTACACGTTTAGGATGAAAAGCAGTACTTTATGGTAGCAAGTTCTGAAATTTCAAATTTCATGAGTATTAAACTAAATTTACAAAAAAAGTATGAATGCAGCTGATTGTCACTTCTACCTTATTAAACATGCCTTGCATTTACCTATATCAAAGTTTTGTAGAAAGTGTATATGAGAATTATTTACAACCAAACCATAACGCATAGACAAATAAAACAAAACAATCAGTTTTTAATCGCCTATCTGTACAAAATATGATCAGAAGGTACATAATTATAATCACTTTCAAACACCTGCGTGACCCTTTTTTGATTAAGCATTTTTCAATCTTCCGATGATCAAAATTAGACAATAAATAACAAAAAATAGTCACATTTTAAACGCCTCAATGATTTATTTATGATTGCTACACATTTGTTGTTGTATTTTAAATTGAACTCTTTTTAATCATTACAGGGAGTCCCTTTCGAGCCCCTTTATGAACATACAAGCAACTTTTTGATCACCAAAAGGACTCTAAAAAGACTCCGCAATGTGATTTTTGAAAAAATAATCTTCCAAATGCTAGCTGGGTTTGTTACACACATATCATTTCATTGTGTGTGTGCCCTGCAAACATTTTCGATCGCTTAAGAATAATTCGCGATTCTCCTGGGCGATTAATTTGTCGCAGGCGATATCGCCTAAAAATCCTCCGCGTATCACCAACCTAAAGTAAGTGTTTATGGAATGTGAATCGCGATCAAGATTCGCTGACGAATCATATGGAAGATCTTAAGAAGAAGAAAATATAAAGAAAAAATTAAAGGAAATTTATTTTTCTTTCTTTTTTGTGTTTTTTTTTCATTTGTTGTCTTTGATTTCTACCCCATTTGTTTTCTTTTCTGATTTGTTATAATTTTTATTATTCCTTATGTTGTGTGGTTGTATACTGGTTCCATGATACAATAAGAAGGTAGCATTTTCAGCCCAGCTGATGGTAACATAATGTGTCAATTGCATTGAATTTATGTCAAATTTTGACATCTTATGTTACCAAAAACGGCAGTTGCTGCTACCTTCTTATTGTATCATGACTGGTTCTCATTTACTTTCTTCATTTCACTTGGCAAAACCCGGTCATGAGTCATGTTTGTCAATACTCATAAAATTTTACGTGCCATTTATATCAAAGTTATGTAGAATGTGTATTTGGGAATTATATGCAACCAAATCAAAAATTTTCGTAACAATCGCGTGATCGGGGTTCGGAAGAATAATATATTATTCGCCATCGCTGGAAAGAAGAGCAGAAGAATCATCTGATGATCGTCCAACAATCTTCCAAATGTTTGCAGGGTGTGTACATAATCGAAGAATAACAAAAATCAGCTGTTTACTCAAATTTAACTAGCCACGTTTGTTTATTTATGCGCTGCTTTTATAAATTAATGAATTCATCAATTAAACTATTAAAATTACTAAACCAACAGTTTAAATCTAAACGCTTTATAAATATCGGAATTTCAATGGCCTGTAGTCGATATGAATATGTTAAGGAATATGAAAGAGATGATAGCATATTACCAAATGTGTGGATTGTAATTCGTGTTGATGGAAAAGGTTTTCATAAATTCTCCAAAATACATGATTTTGAAAAACCAAATGATGAAAATGGTAAGTTTTACAAGTCGGTTTACAAAGTGTCCATTAATACATTAATGCTTTTAGCCTTAAATCTCATGAACAATGCGGCGCAAACTGTTATGGAAGAGTTTCGTGATATCATCATATCCTATGGTCAAAGCGATGAATATTCGTTTGTTTTTCGCAAGGAAACAAATGTTTTTAATAGAAGATCCTCTAAACTACTGTCATATGTTACAAGTTTGTTTACATCATCATATGTCATGAACTGGTCCAATTGGATGGGTGACAAGAAGTTACAATACCCACCATGTTTTGATGGACGTGTTGTTTTATATCCATCAGATCAAAATCTTAAAGATTATTTGAGCTGGCGTCAAGCTGATGTTCACATTAATAATTTGTACAATACAGCATTTTGGAATCTAGTATTAAAGTCGGGCTTAACAAATCAACAGGCGGAGGCAGAATTAAGAGGGACATTTTCTGCAGATAAAAATGAGTTGTTATTCTCACGATTTGGTATAAATTATAATAACTTACCAGCTATGTTTCGTAAGGGTACTATATTGTTAAGAAAGAAAGTTCCAGTTAATGAAGATAAGCTGAAAAGGCAGTTAATAGTACCCATACACGACGATTTAATACGTGAGAAGTTTTGGAAAACTCACAGTGAACTATTGGGAAAATATACCCCGGGAGAGTATGACAATGAAGATAAAAGTGAAAATAAAACATGTCCGGAGATACTTGCAAGACAAATAGAAAAAATAAAATTAGATATTAAGGAAAGTTAGTATAATTTATCCATGTAGTATGTCTGTAAACATACAAAATAAAATCGATGTGATGTTTTACTATATAATGAATATGTTTAATTGTTTGTTTTTGTTTTTCTATAACTTTCAAGACTAATCCACGATTTATAGTCCTTAGAAAAATTTTCCATCAACCAGTCTGTAATTCTACAGTTTCTGTTATCTATAAAATATTACCGTATTAGTTTGCGTAATTGTTTAAAACATTATGTAGTTACTTTTCCGCATTTTTCTTGTTTATGGATAAGAAGGCATCCAAAGGAATAACCACTAGGCTTATCCAAATGTATAATACACACTTTCTATTAATGTTTTAATGAATGTCCTATCTATAATTATTAGACAGCGGAATTTTATGCAACCCCTATTTTTGTTCCGATTCATGTCAAATTTTGGCACTGGGCATATGTTTGGCTTCTGATTAAATTGCAATCGAAACATATGACATATGTATGTAAAATTATGCAAAATGCATAAAAATTTACATATGCAAAATTTATGCACTTAACATATTTTCGTATGCAACAAAAAGTAGGTACAAAAATTTTTGTGTGTACAATTTTTTAAAATTCTCTGCAGACAAGTCAATAATATAGAGAAATATATAAACACAGCCACAACCTTCAGAAAGTTTGTTACCCCCAAGGAAGACTTAATACCAAATTTCAACAATTTCGGAGGGATATTGATTCCACAGCCTTCAAAATACCAGAAATCCGGAGGTACCGTTCTATTGGGGCTATACCGAGAAATTTCAGGTGGAAAGTTTTATACCCCCAAGGAAGACTTAATACGAAATTTCACCTATTTCGGTGAGATATTGAAACCACTACCTTCAAAATAACGAAAATCGGGATGTACCGTTCTATGGGGACTATATGAAGACGTGGACCCATGCGGACAAATTTCGCTGGAAAGAAGAGCAGAAGAATCATCTGATGATCGTCCAACAATCTTCCAAATGTTTGCAGGGTGTGTACATAATCGAAGAATAACAAAAATCAGCTGTTTACTCAAATTTAACTAGCCACGTTTGTTTATTTTTGCGCTGCTTTTATAAATTAATGAATTCATCAATTAAACTATTAAAATTACTAAACCAACAGTTTAAATCTAAACGCTTTATAAATATCGGAATTTCAATGGCCTGTAGTCGATATGAATATGTTAAGGAATTTTGTTTTTCAAAATAGTCAGGCTTAATCCCATAGTCGTTGTTTTAATATTTTATTAAAACAACTTTAATTTATTAGTGGGAAAAAATTGGCGATGTTTACCAAGGGGTAAGGCAGGGAATACTATAGTTTCAGATCTCGCCACAGATCTTCATCAGTTCCCTTATTTCTTGTTTTTCAACAAGAAACTTTTTATACCCAAGTGTCAATTGCTAGCTCAAATAGATACGTGCGCAAAGAAAAACTCTGATCGAGAATTTCTTTGGCACTACCTAAACTCTAGCAACTTCACTTGCAAACAAATCCAAATTTTTCCCACTGCTATGCGTTCGTCGATTCTCGACGAAAAAGCACATAACTAATTTGTTGGTATTGCATACTACAGCAATAAACAACATTTTGACGGTGCCCGGTCTCACAATTAGGAGGGTTGGCGTTTTTTGTTTGGGATGACGACTTCTATTTTGTTTTTCAAAATAGTCAGGCTTAATCCCATAGTCGTTGTTTTAATATTTTATTAAAACAACTTTAATTTATTAGTGGGAAAAAATTGGCGATGTTTACCAAGGGGTAAGGCAGGGAATACTATAGTTTCAGATCTCGCCACAGATCTTCATCAGTTCCCTTATTTCTTGTTTTTCAACAAGAAACTTTTTATACCCAAGTGTCAATTGCTAGCTCAAATAGATACGTGCGCAAAGAAAAACTCTGATCGAGAATTTCTTTGGCACTACCTAAACTCTAGCAACTTCACTTGCAAACAAATCCAAATTTTTCCCACTGCTATGCGTTCGTCGATTCTCGACGAAAAAGCACATAACTAATTTGTTGGTATTGCATACTACAGCAATAAACAACATTTTGACGGTGCCCGGTCTCACAATTAGGAGGGTTGGCGTTTTTTGTTTGGGATGACGACTTCTATTTTGTTTTTCAAAATAGTCAGGCTTAATCCCATAGTCGTTGTTTTAATATTTTATTAAAACAACTTTAATTTATTAGTGGGAAAAAATTGGCGATGTTTACCAAGGGGTAAGGCAGGGAATACTATAGTTTCAGATCTCGCCACAGATCTTCATCAGTTCCCTTATTTCTTGTTTTTCAACAAGAAACTTTTTATACCCAAGTGTCAATTGCTAGCTCAAATAGATACGTGCGCAAAGAAAAACTCTGATCGAGAATTTCTTTGGCACTACCTAAACTCTAGCAACTTCACTTGCAAACAAATCCAAATTTTTCCCACTGCTATGCGTTCGTCGATTCTCGACGAAAAAGCACATAACTAATTTGTTGGTATTGCATACTACAGCAATAAACAACATTTTGACGGTGCCCGGTCTCACAATTAGGAGGGTTGGCGTTTTTTGTTTGGGATGACGACTTCTATTTTGTTTTTCAAAATAGTCAGCCTTGGTAAACATCGCCAATTTTTTCCCACTAATAAATTAAAGTTGTTTTAATAAAATATTAAAACAACGACTATGGGATTAAGCCTGACTATTTTGAAAAACAAAATAGAAGTCGTCATCCCAAACAAAAAACGCCAACCCTCCTATGTTAAGGAATATGAAAGAGATGATAGCATATTACCAAATGTGTGGATTGTAATTCGTGTTGATGGAAAAGGTTTTCATAAATTCTCTAAAATACATGATTTTAAAAAACCAAATGATGAAAATGGTAAGTTTTACAAATCGGTTTACAAATTGCCCATTAATATAATTTACTATTTGCTTTGCTTTTAGCCTTAAATCTCATGAACAATGCGGCGCAAACTGTTATGGAAGAGTTTCGTGATATCATCATATCCTATGGCCAAAGCGATGAATATTCGTTTGTTTTTCGCAAGGAAACAAATGTTTTTAATAGAAGATCCTCCAAACTACTGTCATATGTTACAAGTTTGTTTACATCATCATATGTCATGAACTGGTCCAATTGGATGGGTGACAAGAAGTTACAATACCCACCATGTTTTGATGGACGTGTTGTTTTATATCCATCAGATCAAAATCTTAAAGATTATTTGAGCTGGCGTCAAGCTGATGTTCACATTAATAATTTGTACAATACAGCATTTTGGAATCTAGTATTAAAGTCGGGCTTAACAAATCAACAGGCGGAGGCAGAATTAAGAGGGACATTTTCTGCAGATAAAAATGAGTTGTTATTCTCACGATTTGGTATAAATTATAATAACTTACCAGCTATGTTTCGTAAGGGGACTATATTGTTAAGAAAGAAAGTTCCAGTTAATGAAGATAAGCTGAAAAGGCAGTTAATAGTACCCATACACGACGATTTAATACGTGAGAAGTTTTGGAAAACTCACAGTGAACTTTTGGGAAAGTATACCCCGGGAGAGTATGACAATGAAGATAAAAGTGAAAATAAAACATGTCCGGAGATACTTGCAAGACAAATAGAAAAAATAAAATTAGATTTTAAGGAAAGTTAGTATAATTTATCCATGTAGTATGTCTGTAAACATACAAAATAAAATCGATGTGATGTTTTACTATATAATGAATATGTTTAATTGTTTGTTTTTGTTTTTCTATAACTTTCAAGACTAATCCACGATTTATAGTCCTTAGAAAAATTTTCCATCAACCAGTCTGTAATTCTACAGTTTCTGTTATCTATAAAATATTACCGTATTAGTTTGCGTAATTGTTTAAAACATTATGTAGTTACTTTTCCGCATTTTTCTTGTTTATGGATAAGAAGGCATCCAAAGGAATAACCACTAGGCTTATCCAAATGTATAATACACACTTTCTATTAATGTTTTAATGAATGTCCTATCTATAATTATTAGACAGCGGAATTTTATGCAACCCCTATTTTTGTTCCGATTCATGTCAAATTTTGGCACTGGGCATATGTTTGGCTTCTGATTAAATTGCAATCGAAACATATGACATATGTATGTAAAATTATGCAAAATGCATAAAAATTTACATATGCAAAATTTATGCACTTAACATATTTTCGTATGCAACAAAAAGTAGGTACAAAAATTTTTGTGTGTACAATTTTTTAAAATTCTCTGCAGACAAGTCAATAATATAGAGAAATATATAAACACAGCCACAACCTTCAGAAAGTTTGTTACCCCCAAGGAAGACTTAATACCAAATTTCAACAATTTCGGAGGGATATTGATTCCACAGCCTTCAAAATACCAGAAATCCGGAGGTACCGTTCTATTGGGGCTATACCGAGAAATTTCAGGTGGAAAGTTTTATACCCCCAAGGAAGACTTAATACGAAATTTCACCTATTTCGGTGAGATATTGAAACCACTACCTTCAAAATAACGAAAATCGGGATGTACCGTTCTATGGGGACTATATGAAGACGTGGACCCATGCGGACAAATTTCAGGTGTAAAGTTCCATACCCCTAACGAATACTTAATACCACATTTCAGCCATTTCGGTGGGATTTTTAGACCACAAATCCTTGTATATATTTTTGCATATGCTCATTTTATGCAAATATGTAAAAATATGCACGATATGCAAAATATACAAACATTTCTGGGCCTAATTCGTTTTATTTTGTGATAAAACGAGTTTCTGTCTAATCAGATTTTCTCTACGACCATCCTAACCATATAAATTTGCATAGGATTCCGCTGTCTAGTAATTATGTACCCTGCCTTGTTTAAAAAATATCCTTTATATCAACGTTCTATTTCTTGTAAATCCCTGAGTTTTATAATTCAAAGCTAATTTTCAAATCTTCAAGTTCAACAAATCTTTTAAAATACAATCTAATATGTTTTGCATGTATGTATATTATTTTATATTTACAAATTAATGCAGACTTTATTGAATTACATTTTTCACAACTTAGAAAAAATTGGTTTCTACACAATAGCTCTCTTAATTCAAAACGCACATTTTTTCGTAAATTTATCTAAAAATTAGCGTAAATCTACTTAATTCTTAGTACTAATAGTCGTTCTTAACAATAGTCATACACTTTCTAATAATCATCATCGTCCTCATCATCATCCTCGTGCATTTGTCGACTTTGTTGTACAGAAGATGCTTGCATACTCATCCATTGCTGTTGTTCCTCTTGAGCTTGTTCCTCTCGTGCCCTTGCAAATAGTTCCTGTTGTTGTCTAAGTAACTCCTCCTCTGGTATGCCCAAATTTTCAAGTCGGGTGCTTTGACGACGCCGTTTTGCTGCAACCTCTTTACAATCGTTTAGAACTGCTTCGGCTTCTTGTTTATAATCCTTAAATCCCAAACGATCCAAAGCTTCTAGTACATGCTCAGCATTAATTGTTTTCTTATTTCTAACATTACAAACTTCGTTTGCTTCGGAGCTAATGAGGTGTATGAATTCGGAACAGCAATTCAGGAGCAGTTCTCGACTTTCATTGGCTACACGTACAGACGGCACCAATTCCTTTATTATTTTGTTGATGCTGGCACGCGGTAATGTTAATTCATCATCTTCAGATGGCGGCGGACACAATTCATCCTGTGGATTACTCATATTAAAAGGAGAAAATAATAATGTTTAACTTTGTTATAGAATATTTTTCTATTTCCAAACAAAAACAAAGTATCAACTTTAGTTTGGTGGCGCAAGTAATAGACTTGTTATCATTTTCATGTGAATAAATCACGCTAGTTTACATTAGCCCCCTGCCACATGGCGAAATAAATTGCATGAAATTGTGCGCTCTTATGCTAGGTTTACATTTAGGAAATCCACTCGATTTCAGCTGTCCGTTCCATTCCTTAAACGTCAAATGAAATCCATTGGATTTCAGATGAGTATTTATTTGACGTTTACGCAAAGGAATTGACAATTGAAATCCACTCGATTTCGTAAATGTAAGTCCCGCTCTACAATAGCATTAATTTCAATAACAATTTCATGAAATTATGCGTTTCTATATCGAGTAAAAATTGTAAAATTGCTGTAGTGGAGAATTCGATCTAAGAACGCTTAATTTCATGAAATTCAAGATAATGTGGACCGGGACTAAATGTACTATTAAGGTGTGAACAAACTGAAAAATTCATGCTTATCCAAACCTCAATTTCTGCAAAAGAATAAGGAAATCCAAGATCGCATTTGTACTAGGTACTTGGTGTTCAGTTCCATGAAATTGAGCATGGTAGAACAAATATAAGGTAAAGTTAATACTACAACAAATACAACTCGAACAACAACCACAAAGGAATTTGTTTTTGTTTGTAACGTTACTGCCAGTTGTATTTGTAAACAAAACAAGGAAATGTCTATAAATTATTGGAATTTAAAACACTAATAATAGGTTTGTCCTTTTACGTACTGAACTTTACTGAACATTGTTTCTTCAGTAATGTTTAGCAACATTTCAATTATACAATTGTCAAAACTTTACTGAAGAAAAAATGTTCAGTAAAGTTCAGTACGTAAAAAGACAAACCAAATTTTTCACATTTGGTTCAATATTTTGGAAAACATGAATGAATATTCGTTACATTTTCAATTTTTATGTTTCCACATAATTCCACTAAATGCATAAATTCTCGCAGAAAGTAGAATTCTTGCAGAAAAGTTTGGGGTCGCTGGAAATTCATAGAAAAAGGAGAAGCTGTTTCAATGTTTTGTTTTAGAAATCAAAGAAGCACATGTTTATTATGGCTTTATTTTTTTTAATTTTAACAAAATACCTCACATATTAACAAACGATGTATCGCCTCTACAAGCGGGGATTTACTGCGCGGCTTATCGTTCGAACTTGGAGGAGGTTACATATCATTGATATGAAGAAGTCTTTCTGGGAAATGGTTTTTTCAGAATGATATATTTTTTTCTCAAAAAATATATGTCCCTAATGTACATGGAAATAGAAATAAATGTATAAAATGTCATATGAAATTTGACACTAACGTTACAACCCAGTTCAGTCAGCTGGGTATTGCTGCTACCTTTTCTTATTCTACCATGGAAATTGAGCGTGAAGCAAGTTTTTCTACTAGAGTTGTTAAATCTAGTGAACTAGTTCAGTACCATAGTTCGTTTGCGTATGAGTTATTTCATACAAACAAAAAGATAAAATCACTCAAGGCCTGCGTACATAAGCTGCCTTGCCTGCTTACCTTGCTTACTTCTGATAAAAGAATAAAAAAGAAAAGGGCAACCCAGTTCGAAATTTCCTCGGCCTTCTTTATTCTTTTATTTTTATTATGTCAAAAATGAAGCAGGAAAGCAAGGCAATCAGGCAGAGCAGCTTATGTACGCAGGCCTTCATTAGCAATTTGTTCATAAAAATGACCTGGGGCTGGATTCTTATTCTATGAAAATTTTAAATGAAAAATATTTTCTTTATAATTTTTTTCATTTGACATTTATTTCCTTTATAAACTTTTTCATTTCACATTTTCATAGAATCAGAATTGAGCCCCAGTGTCCATTGAACTATTTGTCTGTTCCAGTAGTGCAAGAATCTACTAATTTTTACTATTTTTTCGATAACATAAAGGAAAAAATGTTATCGTAGTAAAAAATAGTAGCTTCCTGCAGGTTCTGGAACAAAGCATATATTGTGAACTAGGTCGTTCAATTGAACTAGATGTTAACAACTCTATTTTCTACCTTTACTAGGCGTTTACACCAGACAGTTTGTCTTCAAATACAACTCTGATTTACTAACACATACATATATTTGTCGTTTGTCTCACAGACAGCCGTGTTAACTAATTTTTGACATTTTTGCAAAATTAAGTGAGATAGCAATTGAAATGTGTTGAAAACAAAAGAAAAGGAACAACAACAAAATGTGTGAACGGAAAACAAAAATAAATCGACGATTTTCATTCATAATTTTACAACTGTTTTTGCAGTTGTCTGGACGCCTACGTCACACAGGCATGTTTTGGGTTTTTGACAATCAATACATGAACTCAACTGTCCTGTCATTTGTAAACGCAGCGTTAAGGCTTGCGTACATAACATGGTACAATAATACAGGTAGCATTATCATGCCAGCTGATGGTAACATAATGT
Organism: Musca autumnalis; assembly: GCF_047663935.1. Lineage (NCBI taxonomy): Eukaryota > Metazoa > Arthropoda > Insecta > Diptera > Muscidae > Musca > Musca autumnalis. Next base: position 161,477,471 of record NW_027411866.1, on the reverse strand, counting down.
GTCAATTGCATTGAATTGATGTCAAATTTTGACATCTTATGTTACCAACAATTGCCGATGCGGCTACCTGTGTATTTGTACCATGGTACATAAGCTGCCTTGCCTGCTTATGCCAAGTTTACACTTGCGCTCTAAAATCCACTGGATTTCACGAAATCCTGAAATACATCCCGGTGTTTACACTTATTTTTTTGTTGATTTCAAACATATCACAATGATCAAGGTAGATGCCTATGCGTAGCTGATCGAACATGAATTTTCAAAACAAGTTGTTGCAAATTGAATTAGTCATCAAAAATATACGACAATATAGAACTTTACAACTTTATTTCGAAAATTATCGTAAAATTATCTATATATCGTATTAATTGTGTATAGTAAGTAATAACAAATGAAAAAATAAAAAATGATTTTATCGTTGAGACATCATAATAATAAATTTTGATAGATAAAAGTTGTGTTCAGAACTTGCAGCAGTTTTCCCGATTAGTGCTAAAAATGCTTTCCCGTACTCCGAAGTTTAGCAAGACTTGCACTTCTCTTTAAACAAAAACAGCGCCGAATAACACCCTATTCTCCTGTTTTTTGCCGTACAATTTTGGCATAGTAGAAACTAGCAACATGTTCATTATCATCTAAATACGATAGCTGATACGTTGATTTGCTGCAGTTTTTGCAATTTCCGTAATTTTTTCGTTCCATTATTTTTTAAGAAATTTGTATGGGGAATCAATTTTTGACAATTCGCTCTTTTTTCTAACATTACCATTAAAAAAAGTACAATAACACACTGAAAAATAGCATTGTGACAAAGTAATTTAATATTTTTTTTCACATTGTTTACAAATTTTGATACTAAAATTTTTTGTTGCATCAATTGACCATCTACCTTGTTTATTGTGATACGTGAAAAGTGTTGCAACTTTTGGTACTTTTTCAGGCAATAACAGGGTTGTATATCATGTGTACTGCGATTTCGATGTTGATTTCGCTGAAATCACGAAATGAGATGATTTCATTTTTGTATGCGAAATCATGATAATTTTTGCTTGATTCCGCGCGAAATCACGAAACGCCTTCGAAATCACGAAAAGACGCCGAATGTAAACCAAACATTACCTTGCTTACTTCTGATAAAAGAATAAAAAAGAAAAGGGCAACCCAGTTCGAAATTTCCTCGGCCTTCTTTATTCTTTTATTTTCATTATGTCAAAAATGAAGCAGGAAAGCAAGGCAATTAAGGCCTGCGTACATAAGCTGCTCTGCCTGATTGCCTTGCTTTGCTGCTTCAATAAAAAAATAAAAGAACAAAGAAGGCCGACCCAATTTCCAACTGATGGCAACCCAGTTCGAAATTTCGTCTTTATTCTATTATTTTTATTACGTCAGAAATGAAGGAGGAAAGCAAGGCAATCAGGCAGAGCGGCTTATGTACGCAGGCCTTCAAGGGGTGAGTACATAAGCTGCCTGGCCTGATTACCTTGCTTGCTTCTGATAAAAGAATAAAAAAGAAAAGGGCAACCAAGTTCTAAATTTGCTCGGCCTTCTTTATTCTTTTATTTTTATTATGTCAGAAATGAAGCAGGAAAGCAAGGCAACCAGGCAAAGCAGCTTATGTACCCAGGCCTTCAGGCAGAGCAGCCTATGTACGCAGGCCTTTAGGTTGCGAACTTTTTTGCGGTAATTCACGAGACGGAAATGGAGTGGAGACCATTTAGAAAGCTGAACTAGTGATGGTAAGGCAACATAAAAACCTTTGGGATGATGAAGCAAAATCAGACGCATTGGAGAACGGATAAAGTAAACTCAAATATGATTGAATTTAATGGAAACTTTTTTTAATTTGTGTTTATATAAGCTTCGTTCCCGTACTTTTTAATGGTAAAACTCGTAAAAGAGAGAACTGCAAAAAATTTGTTCTTATACACAAGTTTTCTGAAATAGTTCGGGAACGGAAAAATGGAAAATACGTCAAAAAAAACTGGAACAAATGTCAAAGTCGGCGTATCAGCCAATCAGACGCCGGCAACCATGTTACTATTTTTTTACTCGCCCAAATTTGTCGTGTAAAAAGTTTTTAAAGAGAGCGTCATTCAGCGCCATTTTTGTTTAAAGAGAAGTGAACATTTTACAACTTTTTTGTGTACGGGAACGCTTTTTCGAGTAAAATGTGTAAAAGTCATAAAAATTGTAAAAACTTTTTAGTTCTGGAACACAGCTATAATAAAGTTCTTTGTATTATTGTTTTACACAAATAATAAATGCATTTTATTTATTCTGGGATATTTGGCAATGACTTGCATTTTTATTGCATTTTTAGACTGACTAAAACGCGTGTCCCAAAACAGTTACCCTGCGTTTACACATGACAGGACAGTTGAGTACATGTATTGATTGTCAAAAACCCAAAACTTGCCTGTGTGACGTAGGCGTCCAGACAACTGCAAAAACAGTTGTAAAATTATGAATGAAAATCGTCGATTTCTTTTTGTTTTCCGTTCACATATTTTGTTTTTGTTCATATTTTAAACATATTTATATTTTAAACATAGAAAATTCACAACATGGTTTAATAAGAAAGGTTAGCCAAAGCTTTATGTCAATTTAATTTTTTTCATTCGAGTATGCCTAAAACTTCAAAACAATATAAACAAACTGTGTATGTGTGTGTGGTGTTTGAATAATATGCCAAACAATTTTAAAAACAATCGAATTCAATGATTTTTAAAATTGTTTTTAGACCATTTGTATGGATGAAATTGGTGAGATTTGCATTGAAACAATCCGTTTATCATATTCACAACTCGATTATGTGGAGAAAACATAACTCTTCATTCATTTTTCGCGTTTTTTATAAAATGCTCAAAATTGGTGTTGTAAACAAACCCACTTGTTGCTTAATTTTGAAGTTTTAGGAATTCAGGAAAAACAAGGGTTCTATAGATTTTTTTCATTTAAATCTACCTCTTTACTTATACCATGATTCACAATCAATTTTTAACAATGCTTGAAAAACTATTACATGCACAAACTTTTCTTAAGTCTGCCTGAAAAGTATTTTGTTAGTCGATGGTCAGACTAGCACGATTTCAACATGGCGACGTCAAGTTTATAGGCGAGGGGTATGAAGTAGTGAAACCCATGTACATGGTTTTCTGTGTTTGTTGTGTTGCCTCTTCTTTTTCTTCGTTGCAAGATTTTTTCTTCAATTTTCTTTCATTTTTATTTTCTCAAGCAAACGTTAACAACAAAACAAACATAAATATATTTAATAAAAACATTTAATTAATGAAATAGTGAAATTTTAACTATTAATATTAATTTAATTATTAATGTTAATTATTTTATGTTGTTTTTTGGTTTATTTATGTCTTTTTTGTTTTTATTGGTATGAGAAACACAACAAACGCGAATGGTGAAATAAAGAGGACACGCAAAGATCTTAAATTTCACGTTAACGTGTGTGGACATTAACGAAATTTGAAAAGAAACTTTGACGAAATTGGTTTCATGAAACCTTGCTAGTCTGACCATCGACTTAATTGACATTTGTTGATAAATTAGTTTTTGTAGAAACTTTTTTGTGATCTTTTAGTGTTTATGTAATAAAATACAATGCATGCGTTGTGTTAACAAATAAATATCCGTGTAAAAACCAAAAAATTACGAATCCGAAGAAGTTTTAAGGATTCGTGACATAAATAGCGGTTGTGATGAAAGTAGAAGTGAATGCGAACAAAGTGAAAGTGATGAAAATTTGAATAATTATATAATTGACATTCATACATATGTTCCCATACACATCCCCTAATAGACCCGGGAGATTTATCTCATATCAATCAGTGCACGCCGCTTCATATTGACTTAATTATATGGGACCAACTTGTTATCGCTGAATCCGAACGGAGTGTTTTACGAAACCACTTGTATAAAAGTTTTTCATGGTTAATCAGGAAATGTCGTCTACATTACGCTGAGGGATATTTTGCCACCGTTGGAGAGTATGATGTTTTTGCCCGACCTGAGAATCGAAACCGTGCATACAGAGTGCAAGGCGCACAACTATTGCACAAGAACGGCTATATAAAGTAAGTTCAATTTACAAAATTAATTGAAAAAATTATCACTAAATTTCTACTTTTCATAGATGCCGCAACTCCAACGACACATTCATTCAAGACGGTTCGCGAAAAATCGTATAAAGATGCGAAACAATTATAAAACCAAAAAACATAACTGTAAATATAATTATTTTAATTATATCATAGAGTGAAAACTTAAATCACTAATCAACTTAATTTAAATTAAAAAATAACAATGATAAAATACACTACACACTTTGTTAATTTAATTTCGATTTTTCTACAATTATGACATAATCTTTTAACAACTGATTTCTCAAGTCTTTTATAAGTTTAAGGCTTATGTTGGTAAGCTTATTATAATATAATTTTCAAGCTTTTTTGGTATGTTGGGGTTGTATTTGCAGACAGTCTGTCTTGTGTAAACGCCTAGTTAAATTATGTTTAACTTTAAAGCCCTCGGCACATACGGTCCGTTTAGTGACACGTTGGGACACCCGTTGTCCCAAAAAAGTTAAATTATGTTTAACTTTAATGCGTCAGCCATGTTGTTGTTTTTCAAAAAACTTTTTCATGTGATTGCTGTAGCGCGACGCTCAACACACGGTATGTGCCGAGCGCTTAATGCGTCAGCCATATTGTTGTTTTTCAAAAAACTTGGCTTCACTTACACTTTCTTCATGTGGTTGTTGTACCTCGACGCTCAACGCATCGTATGTGCCGAGCGCTTGAGTTCTTGAAGACTGATGAAAATCAAAATAGTTTTGATTTCAAAATGAACCACCATCAGTCTGGGTGAATTGTGTTTATTTTCAAATTGCCAATACGCAATTTTCATAAACAAATAATAGTCTTTGTGAAGGAACAAAGAAAAATTTAAAATTAATTCATTTTCGGAGGAAAATTTCAAGATTTCGAGAATTGGCTGAAGTCATGCACACACATACAAAAAGGGTTCATCGGCCCAACAGCATGACTGATAGGTGAGTGCCGCTGCACATACGGCGCGTTGAGCGTTGCGTTACAACAACCACATGAAAACTTCAAGAACAAACTTGGCATCACTTACACATTTTTCATGTGGTTGTTGTTTTCAACGCGTCACACAACGGTCCGTATGTATTTGGCCCTTAAGAACGCCAAAATAATGGCAAAGTTTCGTATGAAAGTTTCAGCGTGTGGCTTAAGAGAATATGCCATAATCATGGTTTAATAAAAAAGGTTAGCCAAAGCTTTATGTCAATTTACATTTTTTCATTCCAGTATTCCTAAAACTTCAAAACAACCCAGCAAACCAAATGTCGGATGTCCGACATATCGAAACAATTTCGGAAGCAAAATAGTTCAGATTTCGTATCGATTTCTATACGATTTTTCGTAGGGGAATTTGTTCAGATTTCGTTCCGATTTCGGAGAAAATGTCGGAAGTAAATTTCCCTTCGAATTTGCTAATGTTTTTCTTCCGATTTCGTTACGAATTCGGATCGATATGGCGGAAACAATTTTCCCTTCGCACAACAACCACCTTTTGTATATATCTAAAAAGTAACATTTTAGTTTGTTGTCGAAAACAAAATGGTTGGTTATAAAATTCGCATATACATTTTTTAAATATTTTAAATATAAATGCAACATATAATAATTCAAGCTAGTGCTGTAGTGCGATTCTCTAACTCATTTTTTCAGTTACCGACAATTGTCGGTAAAATTAAAATGATTATAATTTCGGTAATTACCGATGTTTTTCGGTAAGTTAGCGACGAATAAAAAGCAGTCGTAAAGTTCTGCCGATAGCAAGAGTGTTGTCAACTTTTATTTGAACTTTTTATTCATAATTTTGGGTTTTAATTTTACCGATTTTTGTCGGTAACTCAAAAATTGAGTTAGAGAATCGCACTACTGATAGACTCAACATATTCGTACACAAAGTTTACATTGTTCTACTATAACTACAAAATGATAACAACAGTGAAAATCACTAGATATCATTGAAATTATAATCTTCCAATAAAAAAAAATTATCAATAAAAAAGAGGCATCAAAGAAAATTTTTTTTCCTTCGTTAATCATACGAAATTATTCCAAAATTGTTCAGAAACCTTTACGAAAGTTCGGAAGGTACCTCCGATTTTCATACGACATTATTCCGAAATCGTTCAGAAATCTGTACGAAAATTCGGAGGAAGAAATTCGAATTCCGAATTCCCAAGGATTTTGTTCCGATTTCGTTGCGAATTCTGACCGAAATCGATCCGATTTCGCTCCGACAATTCGTTCCGAAATTATGTCAACCACTTCATACAACTTTCGTTAAGATATCGTTACGATTTCGGATCAGATATCGGACGTAACGTCCGAAATTTGTTCCGATTTCGTTACGATATCGGTACGATTGGTTTGCTGGGAAAATACACAAAATGTGTATGTGTGTGGGGTGTTTGAATAATATGCCAAACAATTTTAAAAACAATCGAATTCAATGATTTTTAAAATTGTTTTTAGGCCATTTGTATGGAAAAATTTCGTCAGATTTGCACCGAAACAATCATTTTATCATATTCACAACTCGATTATGTGGAGAAAACTTAACACTTCATTCATTTTTATCGTTTTTTATAAAATGCTCAAAAAATGCATTGTAAACAAACCCACTTATTGCTTTTATGTTGAAGTTTTAGGAATTCAGGAAAAACAAGGGTTCTATAGATTTTTTTCATTTAAATCTACCTCTTTACTTATACCATGGGCATAATAAGAAAAAAAATTGCAAACAGCTGTTAGCTGTGTCCTACCTGTAATTATTCTACCATGGTATGAAGTTTGTACCATGACGTATGAACGGGTTAAGGCCTGGGTACATAAGCCGCTCGGCTTTCTTGCTTAATTCATTTCTGGTAAAGCAATAAAGAAATGTCAGAACCACATTTCAATTAGGTCTTGGTCTTTTACCAGAAATAAATTAAGCAAGAAAGCCGAGCGGCTTAAATTTTATATGTAATTGTGAGTGCGAACAAAGTAATTAAAGTACTGATATGAACATGGCATTTCCCTTCAGAGTTATCGACACTTTTAAAAAAAGGCCCGATTTCAGGAAAACTATAGGTTTTAGAGAATAAAGTTATTTGTTTTTAAAATGCGTAAAAAATCTCAATTTAAAGTTTTCTCGCAAAAATATTCTCGTCCCTAAGGCCTTTTGCATGGTTAACCTTCTTTATAAGGATTTAGTTGAAATACAAGCAATGGAATTGACATTTGAAACCCAGTGGGTTTGTTAAATCCGGTTATATATAAACGTACTATAAGTGGGTTATGTTTGGTTTACATTCGGCGTCTTTTCGTGATTTCGAAGGCGTTTCGTGATTTCGCGCGGAATCAAGCAAAAATTATCATGATTTCGCATACAAAAATGAAATCATCTTATTTCGTGATTTCAGCGAAATCAACATCGAAATCACAGTACACATGATATACAACCCAGTTTGTGACTGAAAAGTACCAAAAGTTGCAACACTTTTCACGTATCACAATAAACAAGGTAGATGGTCAATTGCTGCAACAAAAAATTTTAGAATCAAAATTTTTAAACAATGTGAAAAAAATATTTGATTACTTTGTTACAATGCTATTTTTCATTGCGTTCTGGTACTTTTTTAATGGTAATGTTAAAAAAAAGAGCGAAATGCCTAAAATTGCTTCCCCATACAAATTTCTTAAAAAATACGGGAAAGAAAAAATTACGGAAATTGCAAAAACTGCAGCAAATCAACGTATCAGCTATCGTATTTAGATGGTAATGAACATGTTGCTAGTTTCTACTATGCCAAAATTGTATGGCAGAAAACAGGAGAATAGGGTGTTATTCGGCGCTATTTTTGTTTAAAGAGAAGTGTAAGTCTTGCTAGACTTCGGAGTACGGGAACGGGTTCTATACACAATGAATACGATATATAGATAGTTTTACGATCATTTTCGAAATAAAGTTGTAAAGTTCTATATTGTCGTATATTTTTGATGACTAATTCAATTTGCAACAACTTGTTTTGAAAATTCATGTTCGATCAGCTGCGCGTATGCATCTACCTTGATCATTGTGATATGTATGAAATCAACAAAAAAATAAGTGTAAACACCGGGATGTATTTCAGGATTTCGTGAAATCCAGTGGATTTTAGAGCGCAAGTGTAAACTTGGCATTAAAACCAAAACTATAAAGGTGTGAACAGAATGAAATACGCCGCTTTTTTTCACGCTCAGTTTCTAGTAAAAGATTAAAGGCCAAGTACTACCTAATTCAAATGCTGCCTAATTCATTTGAATTAGGTAGTACTTGGCCCTTAGTCTTTTACATGAAACTGAGCGTGATGAAGCGGCGTATTTCATTGTGCGTTTAAAAATACGAAAACAAAATACATGTATTTCAATTTGAAATAAAATAAAATCTAATTGGACCAAGAACATCAAATAATCAACTAAAGAAATTTGTTTTTTATTTCTACAATGTTTTAATAGGAACATAAATGCGGTACTTTTTTATCATTTTGGAACTTTGCCATGACTATGCTTTGTCAGACTATGAACATTTTCATGGAAATGTTTCGAGCTTATGGGTAAGAAGGGAGAAAGGGAGCTCCTTCACCTCCGCTCTCTCCTAATAGCTAAAATATTTTCATGTGTTATTTTCAGTGTCTAGCACAAGAGTTAGTGGTGTTTTACATTTATACGATTGCTCGTACGAGGTTTTAGCTTCGTTCCAGAACTAGAAAGTTTTTACACATTTTGCACATTTTTCCCCGAAATGCGTTCCCGTACACCAAAAAAGTTGCAAAATGTTCACTTCTCTTTGAACAAAAATGGCGCTGAATAGCTTTCTCTTTAGAAACTTTTTACACGACAAATTTGAGCGAGCAAAAATGTGCAACATGTTTGCCGGCTTCTGATTCGCTGACACGCCAACTTTGACATTTGTTCTAGATTTTTTGACGTTTCTGCCATTTTTCCGTTCCCGTACATCCCGTGTTGGACTCATTTTCGACAGTGTGCTCTTTTGAACCTTTAATCATTAAAAAAGTACTGGAACGAAGCTTTTGTCTCCTCTTTGATCATATTCCTAACTTTCACACACAGGGCTGCATTATTTTGTAACATGGTACCAAGTGTACATTTTGTTAAAAATACTTAATGCATAATCTATTGGATTTTATAAAAATAGTTAATAAAAGTTTTAACATTTTTATAAAAAATAATTATTTTATGCGTTAAATAATTTTTTATGCACAGATTCATTGCAAAACTACATTTTGTTTCAATTTCTCTTAGTCCCGGGCCACACTAGAGTAATTTCATTGAAATTTTGACATGAAATTATGCGTCTATAGATCGAGTTCCATAGATGAGTAAAATCATGAAATTGCTGTAGTGGGGAATTCAACCTAAGAACACCTAATTTCATGAAATTTTTGAATGAAATTTACTCTAGTGTGGACCGGGACTTACTATGTTTTGCAACTCTGCTTAACAAAAATAACCACCACAACTCTTATGTTACACGCTAAAACTTTCATACGAAACTTTCCCATTATTTTGGCGTTCATAGATCGAGTTCCATACAAAAGTCATTTTATGAAATAACTGTAATGGGGAGCTCGACCTAAGTACGCCAAAATAATGGGAAAGTTTCGTATGAAAGTTTCAGCGTGTAACATAAGAGCAAAGAGGATACCGTTGATGTACACGCCTGCACGTTGTCGTAACAAAAGAGAATAACGAATTTAAAGCTTCGTTCCCGTACTTTTTAATAGTAAAACTCGTAAAAGAGAGAACTGCAAAAAATTTGTTCTCACACACAAATTTTTTGAAATAGTTCGGGAACGGAAAAATGGAAAATACGTAAAAAAAACTTGAACAAATGTCAAAGTCGGCGTATCAGCCAATCAGACGCCGGCAACCATGTTACTATTTTTTTACTCGCCCAAATTTGTCGTGTAAAAAGTTTTTAAAGAGAGCGTCATTCAGCGCCATTTTTGTTTAAAGAGAAGTGAACATTTTTTCGAGTAAAATGTGTAAAAGTCGTAAAAATTTTAAAACCGTTTTAGTTCTGGAACACAGCTTTATGTTTGGTTACATTTACGAAATCCACTCGATTTCAACTGTCAATTCCATTGGCTAAACGTCAAATGAAATCCAATAGATTTCAGATGAGATTTCATTTGACGTTTGAGCAATGGAATTGACATTAGTTTTTTTAGGGCCTTTACTAGGCGTTTACACCAGACAGTTTGTCTTCAAATACAACTCCGATTTACTAACACATACACATAGCCCAGAAAGTCTGCGTTCACCTGACTAATTTTCAAAAATGATGCTAAAACTTTAATAAATAGGTAAATGAGATCAGTTTTTCTTTCATAAATATGTTATTGGCACTCTTTAGTACCAGAATAAAAAGAAAAATTTCAGAAATATATATTATTATTAGGAAGATATCGGTAAAAATGTGTTACAACTGCTAAATTAGAGCCCCAAAAAGTCTGCGTTCACTTCGTATGTTGCAATAATACCGTTAGTTTTTTTGATTTTTTTGCAGTTTTCTCCCATTTTTAATCAATATTGTCACAAAAATACAAAAACAAAATACATGTATTTGTTGTTGTTTTCAATTTGAAATATATGTATTCATGGTATAAGTAAAGAGGTAGATTTAAATGAAAAAAAATAGAACCCTTGTCTTTCTTGAATTCCTAAAACTTCAAAATAAAAGCAACAAGTGGGTTTGTTTACAATGCATTTTTTGAGCATTTTATAAAAAACGAGAAAAATGAATGAAGAGTTAAGTTTTCTCCACATAATCGAGTTGTGAATATGATAAACTGATTGTTTCAATGCAAATCTCACCAATTTCTTCCATACAAATGGTGTAAATACAATTTTAAAAATAATTGAATTCGATTGTTTTTAAAATTATTTGGCATATTATTCAAACACCACACACACATACACAGTTTGTTTATATTGTTTTGAAGTTTAAGGCATACTCGAATGAAAAAATTTAAATTGACATAAAGCTTTGGCTAACCTTTCTTATGGGTACTTTACACGGTATGTTTTTTACATATGAGTTGTCACTTCTCCCATACAAAATGTATATGCAAAGTGACAACTCATATGTAAAAAACATATCGTGTAAAGTACCCATTATTAAACCATGTATGTATTTTGTTTTTGTATTTTTGAACGCACACGCAACACGCAGAGCTATAGGTTTCACCCTTGACCATAAGCTCTGTTCCTTTACGTTCAAGAATCTTCAAGTTTTACCACTTTTTACTCGAAAAGCGTTCCTTTACTTCAGACACCATATAATTCATATGGGACCAGTTTACAACTTTTGCTACTTTTGCCGGTTTTACCATTTTCAGAAGTAACTCTTATGTTACACGCTGAAACTTTCATACGAAACTTTCCCGTTATTTTGGCGTTCTTAGGTCGAGTTCCCCATTACAGTAATTTCATAAAATTACTTTTGTATAGTCCGTGTTTAGACACACGGGAAAGTAAATTCAGTTTTTAGGCAATAGGGGGTAGGAAAGAGTATTGAGGAGCTCTTTCCTCTCCGCTCTCTTCCTAAAACTCAATTTACTTTCCCGATAAATTTGTGTGTCTAAACACGGACATATAACTCGATCTATGAACGCCAAAATAATGTGAAAGTTACGTATGAAAGTTTTAGCGTGTATCATAAGAGTTAAGGAACAGACCAATAATTAACGCCTATTTGCCAACACAATCGTCTTGCGCTCTGCTTTCATTTTGATACGCCAAGTACATTTCTATGCATCGGTTCTTGGCAAATGTCAAAACACACAGTTGAAATATTGTGTATTTAGTATTGCCATAATAAATATTCACAATTTCTTTCGGTTAAATATACTAACATTTTAGGTAAGAACATAATTTTATGTTTTCCATTAAAAACTGCAAATTATTCCCTACTTTTATTGCTAATTTATCAAGTTTTCATATCGATTAACATCCCGTTAGCCGGCTTGACTTTTGACAGCAGATAGTTTGCAAATCTTTATTTTTGCCAAAAATATCATCTCTGACAATTCCACCTATCTGACTTACATAAGAGTAGCCTCTGTCAGTGTGTCAGTCGTGTCGTGAAAAATTCTGGTAAAAATTTCAATCGGTGTTTTGCATAATCAATTTTTTCTTTTTTTGTTTGGAAAAATTTTCTAATTGAAGAAATTTAATTGTCTTATTGCATTTCAGCCAACCACACGGAACCTTCGAGCGATAAACAAAATGTTCTCCCAACGTGCATCTTTATTGGTCCCATTGGCCGTTGAGGCTACTTTGCAGGCTCAACAACAGCGTGGTATGGCTACCTTAAAAGCCATTTCTATGCGCTTGAAGTCCGTAAAGAACATCCAGAAGATTACGCAATCCATGAAGATGGTGTCAGCTGCCAAGTACTCGCGCGCTGAACGTGACTTGAGGGCTGCTCGCCCCTACGGTATTGGTGCTCAACAATTCTTCGAGAAGACCGAAATCCAATCCGACGATAAGGCTGAACAAAAGAAATTGTTCATTGCCATGACCTCTGATCGTGGTTTGTGCGGTGCAGTCCATACCGGTGTTGCTCGTTTCATTCGTAACGAAATGGCCAAAGATTCCTCCAACACCAAGATTATCTGCGTTGGTGACAAGTCCCGTGCCATCTTGTCCCGTCTCTATGGCAAGGAAATCTTGTTCGTCGCCAATGAAATTGGTCGTTTGCCACCCACATTTATTGATGCTTCTCGCATTGCCCATGAAGTTATGAAATGCGGTTATGACTTCACTGAAGGCAGCATCGTCTACAACCGCTTCAAGTCTGTTGTATCGTATCAATGCAGCACACTGCCCATCTTCGGCTCGAACACAGTTGAAAAATCCGACAAGTTGGCTGTCTATGATTCCTTGGATGCCGATGTTGTCCAAAGCTACTTGGAATATTCCCTTGCTTCCCTCATCTTCTACACCATGAAGGAAGGTGCCTGTTCCGAGCAATCTTCTCGTATGACTGCTATGGACAACGCTTCCAAGAACGCCGGTGAAATGATTGAGAAGTTGACATTGACATTCAACCGCACCAGACAGGCTGTCATTACCCGTGAATTGATTGAAATTATCTCCGGTGCTGCTGCCTTGGATTAAACATCCAATTTTGTTCTTACTAGCCAGCCTTAGGCATATAATACAAATACAATTCGAAAGAAAATCCATTAATGTAATATTAAACGAATTCCAAATTCGAAAGAAATATTCTGAACCAAAACATTGTCTGCAAATTGCTGGTCATTATGTTTCGGTTAAAAAAAAATAATACAAGATATATTCACATAAATACAACAGAAAACATTTGAGTTATCATCACTGCGTAAAGTTTAAATAAATGAATGTAAAATGAAATGTGTAATACACTGTAAAACAATAATTTGATTTTTTAATTTGTGTGTGGTAATAGTGAGACAAAGTATTGATTACATGGACTTACTTGGGATTAAAAAAAAGGAATACAGTTTTCATTGTCACTTCTTGTTGCATATTTTTTGGCGGTATATTATGGGTATCCAAAATGTAAGCTTTGGTTGATATATCCTTAATTCAAATAGTTGTTGAAAAAATATTTGTATTATATTTCTATATTATATAATATTCTGGAGTTTTGAATTTGGGATTCTGCCAGCAGCCATATAGTAGTTAAAAAGTGGACCCAGTGGTTATAGTCGTATGCCGAACATGGATGTTCCACATTACAGATGAGGTAGAAAAAATATATTTATTAAAATTTTCATTGTTTTGGATAGTGCTAAAACTACATTTAAATCCATGCTTCGGGAACTATCGATTTGTATGCGATAATCATTGCGGGTCTCCTGATTTCGATCTGGGTCTGAAATTAAGTAGACGTGCAATTGTTAAACATCGCTCCCTCGCGGAGTAGTTATAATCCAATTAAATTAAATATTTTCTTGTAGAAAGCGCACCTGTCTCTTGTAATCACTCTAACACCCAAACATTTACGCAGGACTCTACAAACCCACATAAGTGTTCAGATTGCAGGTAGAAGATGTAGTAGTTTTGGTGTAGCACCCATATAACTAGCTGTACCATCCGATTTTCGACATTTTGAATCATTTACTCAAATTAAATTCAATATTCAATTCGTGTTTCGAGAATTCCATATGCAATTTGTTGCATTCCATTTGTAATTCAAATTATTCCATTTGAATTTCGAATTAATATTCGATTTGCATTATTCCACTAGTGAAACTTTTCATTTGTAATTTGAAAAATATTAAAAAATATTAAACCAATGCAACTAAAAATTTTGTAATGAAATAAATCGAATTTCAAATGGAATAATAATAGTACGATTATATATAATCAGATTTAACAAACCCCCACTGGGTTCAATTCCATTGCTTATATTTCAAATAAATCCTCATAAAGAAGGTTAACCCTGCTAAAGTCTATAATATAAACATGGCCTAAGAATTTCAAACTTAATAATCCGAATTACAAATGGAATAATTCGAATTTATCCAATTGTAACTCGAAACATTTTATTTATTATTGGAAAACCCAAATATAAAACATATGCAACCAAATATGTTGTAATTTAGTTTCAAATTTTAAATAAAATAATTCGAAAAAATTTGTTGCATTGGTTTTATTTTTGATTTATGAGCACGATTACTTACGAATTGAGTAGCCGATTTGTTGGAAACTTATGACATCGTAAAATATCTTCCTAACGTACATCAAGGGGTCGATCATCGATAACAATTATCGTTGAGTGGCGTTGCCAGTTGTCAAAATTGATCCACGTATGGCAACTCTCAACTGAAGTTGCGAATCTCAGTTGACGAAGCGGCTGTTTTTCAGCAACCACCAATTTTCAGTTGCAGTGAACATTTTTGAAGAAACAAGAAGTAAAATAGAAGGAAAAATAAACATTTTGTTAACAATTATTGATTCTTTGCATCATTAATTAATTTTGTGTATCAATATGGTGAAAATAACGACAAAGCAACAGTTCGAAATATTAATTGATAAACTGAGTGAAAATCCAAACTTAGCCCGATGAGTTCGGGTTTTTGGTGAAACCAAAGCCACAGCGGATGAAGCGTGGAGGTCCATTTCGGACAGTTTAAACAGCCAAGGACCTCCAACACGAACACCTAAAGAGTGGCAGAGAGTCTGGATTCACTTTAAAGCAAAGTTGAAAATAAAAATGGCTCAAAATAAAAGAAACTTCAACGACACTGGTGGTGGTCCATCACAATAAGTGAATTTATCGCCTTTGGAGCGGACAGCAGCAAATCTTTTGCAAATGAATTTGGTGACAAATACAGTAGGTTCAGTTTAAGTACAAATGACGAACATCCTCCTTTGGACCCATAATGTGCACATGTACTCCATCTATATAGCCAACTACACCAGGGAATTTCGTTTTTGAATAAAAATGGTTTTTATTTTGCCTTTTTTCCTCCTCTGTCAACTTCGAAACACACAATTTGTCCTCTATCAAGTGGACAATTTCCTTCAATACTCTCGACAATGTAGATTGAGTCATGCAATTGTTGAAATCATTGCCATGGGACTTTTGGAAACTTCCGTCCTCAAAGAATCGCAACGCTGCGCACACTTTTAAAAGTGGGGGTATTGCTGTTGATCTGTAACTTACTTTGAAGTCATCCTTTAACGTTTCCACAACGTAAACTACGGCATCCTTTGGCAATCGAAAATACGCCTTAAACCTGAAATAATTTACTGATTATACAGATCTTTCCACATGATCATCAGCTTACAGTGCAGATGGCAATTCCAATGGATTCGACTTGTCCCTCAAATTTCTTCTAATAGATGCAATGTCCTGTACATTTTCTTCATCATCAAAAAATAATTCCACCGAACTTATACTTTTTTGGGACAGAAATAAAACTTGACGATCCGAAGATTCAATGGACAGGATATATTCCAATCTTGGTCTGTTTTCCAAATTTGTTCGAAAACTCAGCCAAAATATTAAAATATTGTCCAGAATACACCAAAGAGTTATCCAAAGCGCAATTATTTTTAAAATGTTTTTTTTTGCGAATAGAGGTCACAAGTTTGAAAAAACACTGATCGATAACATGTTTATCGACCACCCAGTTGAGTTGACATTAATGGTACAACATTTCTTCTCAGTCGCGCAGACAACTGACAACGCAACTCAAGTTTAGTGGCAATACAAGATAGACCCACAAGTTTCAAGAAGTTCTAAATCGGACATCTTAAGAAACAAATGTTTGTTTAGGTGCAATTTAAGGGCAGTGTGAGGATAGGTTTGAAATTTTTAGCGAAGATACTCCTTGTGGCCCTCTTTAAGGTAGTTTAATGTTTTCCGTGGGCAAGTCCATATTTCCTGAGATAGTGGCCTAAAACTGCCTGACATTGGGGGCCAACCTTTGCACATCGCAATAATTCTCTCAATCTTAAATGAAATTCGAAGATATATTATACCGACATCACCTACCTCCGGTACCTCCATCAGAAAAGTTCAAAAACTTCGCCTTCTTAAAAAATCCACGAACCTTTTGGAAGCTTGAAAATATGTTTTAAAAAAATCCACGCCCATTTTGGATGCCTGAAAAAATATTCTTAAAAAATTCCACGTCGATTTTGGATGCTTCAAAATATATTCTTAAAAAAATCCACGTCCGTATTGGATGCTTGAAAATATGTTAAAAAAAAAACTAGTAAAAATTTATCAGTCAGCTTTGCTGACAGAGATATACCCTCAGCCTGTGTATATTGAAACAAATTTTTCCCCAAAAAACGAATGTATTTAGGGGGTTTTAAAAATGTTGGATGAATGAACCGACAAAAATGTTGATTAGGATTAAAGATCAAAAGTTTTGCGGAGGAGATACTTAAAGGAATGGATCGACATTGACCATTATGGAAGTGGATCTCCAGCCACTACATATGGTGCCATAGGGGGTTTTTACACCCTTCGGGCTGTTTGCTCAAGAAGTATGGACTTGCCCCTGAAAAAAAATTACCATCGTAACTGAGGCAGCGAATGCAAGTTGCTTCAACAAAAATCAGCGTGATTCGATTGCAGATCTCAAGGTTAACTTATCCGAAATTTTGTGTGGGTGGTACCGGATGGAGTAGACAAATATAGTCCATATTTGAACCTGATCTATATCTGGTAGATACATATATTAGGATGTGTAAAGTATGGACCAATTCGGCCACACCCTTCAAGAGTTACCTTACGAACAGTTTTTCCGAACATTTTTGAACTTTTGTGGGGGAGGTACCTGTAGGAGTCGACCGATATGGCTTATCTTCGAACTTAAACTATGTTTGGACAAAATATTACTAAGGTCAAATTTTGGACCGAATCGGCAGATCCATTCGAGAGTTATCTTGCGCTCCAACCACCTCACACGGTGTCATAGGGTTTTTTTGCAACTTTGGGGCTATATTCTCAGGAAGTGTGGACTTGCCCCTGATGAAACTTGTACAGTCGTATAGGGGGCAGTGAATACAAGTTGCTAAAACAAAAATCAAAGCGATTCGAGAGCAGGTCCTAAACTAAACATATCCCAAATTTTGTGTGGGAGGTACCCGAAGGAGTGGACCGATTGAGTCCATATTGGAAAATCATCTAAGTCTGGTAGACATTTCACGATTTTCAAAGTATGGACCAAATCGGTTACTCCCTTCAAGAGTTATCGTACGTAAAAATTTTCCGAACATTTTCGAACTTTTGTGGGGGAGGTACCGGAAGTAGTGGACCGATATAACCCATCATCGAACTTAAATTAAGTTTGGACAAAATATTACGAAAGCCAAATTTTGGATCGAATCGATTGGTCCGTTCGAGAGTTATCGTGCGCTCCAGCCAGACAGACAGACGGACGGACATTGCTCAATCGACTCCAAATTGTCTGAAACACGTTTCGTCCAAACATACTTGGGGTCTAAAACCATTATTTCGATGGGGCACATTTTGCCCGTATGAAAGTGTATATACCCTCGTTAGCATAAATGCTGAGGGTATAAAAACAGGTCCATCTACGTCCATTTGGATGTTTGAAAAAATATTCTAAAAATTCCACGTCCATTTTGGATGCTTGAAAAAGTATTCTTAAAAAATCCACGTCCATTTTGGATGCTTGAAAAAGTATTCTTAAAAAATCCACGTCCATTTTGGATGCTTGAAAAAGTATTCTTAAAAAATCCACGTCCATTTTGGATGCTTGAAAAAGTATTCTTAAAAAATCCACGTCCATTTTGTATGCTTGAAAAAATATTCTTAAAAAATCCACGTCCACTTTGGATGCTTGAAAGAATTTTCTAAAAAAATCCACGTCCATTTTGGATGCTTCAAAATATGTTCTTAAAACATCCACGCCTATTTTGGATGCTTGAAAATATTCTTAAAAAATCCACGCCCATTTTGGAACCTTGAAAATATTCTTAAAAAATCCACGTCTATTTTGAATGCTTAAAAAGTATGTTCTTAAAAAATCCACGCCTATTTTGGATGCTTGAAAATATTCTTAAAAAATCCACGCCCATTTTGGAACCTTGAAAATATTCTTAAAAAATCCACGTCTATTTTGAATGCTTAAAAAGTATGTTCTTAAAAAATCCACGCCTATTTTGGATGCTTGAAAATATTCTTAAAAAATCCACGCCCATTTTGGAACCTTGAAAATATTCTTAAAAAATCCATGTCCATTACGCCTATTTTGGATGCTTCAAAATATGTTCTTAAAAAATCCACGCCTATTTTGGATGCTTCAAAATATGTTCTTAAAACATCCACGCCTATTTTGGATGCTTGAAAATATTCTTAAAAAATCCACGCCCATTTTGGAACCTTGAAAATATTCTTAAAAAATCCACGTCCATTTTGAATGCTTAAAAAGTATGTTCTTAAAAAATCCACGCCTATTTTGGATGCTTGAAAGAATTTTCTAAAAAAAAATCCACGTCCATTCCGGATGCTTCAAAATATGCTCTTAAAAAATCCACCGCCTATTTTGGATGCTTCAAAATATGTTCTTTAAACATCCACGCCTATTTTGGATGCTTGAAAATGTTCCTAAGTAATCCACGTCCATTTTGGCTGCTTGAAAATGTTCTTAAAAAATCCACGCCCATTTTGGATGCTTGAAAATAAGTTCTTAAAACATCCACGCCCATTTTAGATGCTTAAAAAATCCAAGCCCATTTTGAATGCTTGAAAATATGTTCTTAAAAATCCTCTCCCATTTTGGATGCTTGAAAATAGGTTCTTAAAACATCCACGCCCATTTTGGATGCTTGAAATATGTTCTTCAATCAAAGCCCATTTTGGCTGCTTAAAAAAAATTTTCTTAAAAAAATGCGCGTCTTTTGACGGCTTGAAAAATATTCTTAAAAAAATCCACGCCATGCATAAAAATAGTCTTTTTGGATGCTTGAAGAATTATTCATAAAAAATACACGCTCAATTTGAATGCTTGAAAATATGATCTTAAAAAATCCATGCCCTTCTTTAAAAGTCTAGATTTGCTCTCCTAAATTATACATGGTAACATTTGCCTTAAAATCATCACTTGTAGTATTTTGAAATCCCTGTTAAGACATTTCTATTTCGTCGTATGTGCGGTACACCCTGGTTTATAAGTATTTCCTCTAGAGCTTATTAAAACCCCGACATGCACATTAAAACACAAACATAGATTTATTTTAAACAGTCTATCGGTACTTTTAGTGTATATTGACAAAATAAAACATCGTATAAATCATGTTCAAGTCCAGTTGGCATTATAAAAAAGTTGGATTCATGTTTTGTTTTATTTTTCTTGTTTTCTTAAAATTATTACTAGGAATATACATAGTATGGAACAAACTATAACACACACAGGAAAAAATATAAACGATAAGGGGGGAGACAAAGATATTTTAAAGGGAAAATGAAAACAGAATGTACTGTAATATAATTAAAAAATCTTAAACAAATAAGAAGTTATAAGGTGGAAAAATATGAGCAATTTACAATCGCTAAATCATTTTGTTTATAGTTTTTTTCTTTTTGTTAAGGTGTTGTAGTTTTGATAGGAAAGGATTTCTTCGTTTGTTTTGTGCCACAGTAATAAAGTTTACAGTTAAAATTGTTGTTGTTTTTCTATGTTTACGATTTTTATATTATTTTTTATTGAATTTTATTCCCATTTTATGGTTGTTTTTGTAAAAAAAAAATTAAATAATTTGTAGATTTTTTTCTCTCTTAACAGTTGTTTTTTGTTTAGGTCAAATTCAAAATTATAAAACAAATACAAACACAACAGAATACATTTAAATTAATTTAGGAAATATATAAAAGCTGAGTGAATTTATCGTCGTGTTTATAAGTTTATCTTCATCTCTTCGTCTTCTTTTTATCTCAAAAACCAATTAAAAATATAATAAAATAAATGGTACAAAATTAAAGAAGAATTTATCGATGATGTACATGGTGGTGGTGGTAGGGGTGGTTGAGGCTTTGTTTTATTGAATTAATTTGTTTACTTTGTTGTCATCTACCATTTCTTTTTATGTTCATCCATAGATACACCACCGGGTCCCAATGATACAATCATCAATAAACCACCAATAACCGAAAGGGTCTGAAATGGAATGGACATTTATTTTAATTTTTTATTTCCGAAATAAATGTTTCATTTTTTGATAACTTACCTGGAAGAAGTCATATTTAAGAAAATCTCTGAGAGGTTTGTAGGAGGGAATGGTCCACCACGCGTTATGGTACAAATTCAAAATAGTCAAGAGGGCAACCAAAATTAAGGCAGACAATTTTGTTTTGTAACCAATTGTTACCAAAACCATCAGAATTGAACCAACAATGTCTTGAAGGATCTAAAATGAGAAATAAATACAAATATTTTTTTTAGTTTTTCGAATTAATATAATCAAGCGTACTGTACGAATTACTAAAATCTAAGTCGTATTCACACATCATTCTTCAAAAAATGCAAAATGTATACTTACTTGCAAAAAGCTTAATTCGAAACGAATGAGTGTAATAAACATAAATGCAAGCAAGATACGTCCAGCGAGTTGCATAACATTTTTGGGTTTATTGTCACCCAAACTGGGTACACCGGCAAATAGACTGCGTCCTTCAACACGCGATTCAGCCAATACCAAGAGCAGTGCACCAATTAAAGCTAAATTACGCAATAAGAATTGAATATCCCACAGAATTGAGTAGGCAATTGTCTGCAAAGAATAATGAAAATCGTCGCTTAAAACTTTATTTTTAAAACACGCAAATTGATCTTACCTGTAATACAACGATGAAGAATAGAATACCAACAGCAATATCAACCTTAAATCTAGCAATGACCATAACGCAGCCTCCCAGTTGTCCAATTAAATTAACTAATACAAATACAGTAGCCATAAATTTTCCACAACCCCAGCTCATGTCCATGTATTCACGTTGTTCATTCCATTGGAAGTACATGCGAAGACCATCTTCAAAGAATGTGGCTATCAAACACAAACGTGCAACTGTGGGCAGGACGTTTTTACCGCGACGGATGACCTAAAAAATAAAAATACTATATTAGCAAATTGGTCCAAATAAATTTAACACGTTCGCGGATGTCAAAGCTATAGCTTTAATTTTCATGGTGACGTTAGATGACGTGAATGCTATAGCATTCATATGCGAAGTAAATTTTTTTCATTTACTTGTATACAATCGTAATTTTTGGTGATTAATATACATAGTACGACTATTTCATAGATATCCATAATATAATAAATAAAAATTACAATAATATTAATAATTAAAAAAATAAATAAAATATAACTAATTTCGAAAATAATTGGGTGTCATATATTTGCCGGTAGGAGTGGACCGATAAGCACCATTATCGAACTTTACATAATATTCGCAGAAATATTACGGGCAATTTTCTCAGCAAACACCGTCGTAATAGGGGCCCCGAGAACAAAAAAATAAATAAAATAAAAAAAAAATCAAAATGATTTGAGCGCTGGTATTAAACTGCATTTTTCTGAATTTTTTTTTTTAAATTTTGTGTGGATGGTACCCGAAGGAGTGGTAGTCCATATTCAAACCTGAACTAGAAATATTACGATGTGCAAAGTATGGACCAAATCGGGCACTCCATTAGATAATTATCGTGCGCACTATTTCTGAGAAAAAATTTGAATTTTTGTGAGTGGGGTACCCGAATGAGTGGACCGATACGACCCTCTTCGAACTTGACCTATGTTTGGACAATGGCCAACATTTTGGACCGAATCTTTTGATCCGTTCGAAAGTTATCGTGAGCTCCTGCCAGTCAGACAGACTGGCGAACATGTCTTAATCGACTCCAAATTCTCTGAAATGTTTGGACAAAATATTGGGAAATCCAAAGTTTGCGCGAAATCGGTTGCTCCGTTCAACAGAAAATTGTTCAACTTTGTGCGGGAGTTCCGGTCGAGGGGGGCCGATAATTCCCACCTTCGCAACCAAATTCCTGACAAATTCCCTGAAACGGATTTCATTCAAACATAAACAAAAACAATTAGTTCGATGATATACATTTTGGTTTAAAAAAACCATAATCTGCGAATCTGGATTTAGAATGTACGGACTCTTTATTGAGAAGCTGCAGTATACGCACTGGCAGATTTATTTGTAAAGTACAAGGCCACATTTATAATTGATCGACGCGCATTGCGTTCACAGAACTCAAACCAACTGTGGATGTACCTTTCGGGAAAGTTAAGGACTTCATCTACCTCGGCACCGCCATAAATACAACAAATAACTTATAACAAATAGTATTGACCAACAGATGCTACTTTGGACTAAGTTAACAGTTCCAATACAAAGCCAAATCTCGTCAAGCAAAAATCATTGCAAAATCACTGCGAGCAGATAAGGCAGAAACATTCTTCGAAAGAATCTGCGTTGACCGTGAATATCGATGTCGAATGAACCACGAGCTGTATCGGCTATACAACGACATCAGAATAGTTAAACGTATCGAGCTACAACAATTGCGTTGACTTAACAATGCCAACTTCGAGGTCTTCGCATCGTCCGAGGGGGACAAGGTGAGGACCTGTGTGGTAGGTAGGAAGAACCTTAATCTAATCTTTCTATCTAATTATAGTAATGGAGACATGTGCACGGTGCGACTGGAGAACGGTAGAGAGAAAGCCACTCTCCTGTCCTCAATCTACATGCCATATGAGGACCCTAATCCACCAAATCAGGGGGTACACAGGCTGCAAAAGGAGAACCTGGGCGTTTGTAACGTAATCCTTGGATGTGCCGCCAACGCCCACCATTTCCACTGGGGCAGTAAAGATACAAACACTAGAGGTGAGTCAATTTTCAATTTTATATTATCTTACCATTTAAGAATATGTAATAAAGGAAATGAGCCTACCTTTAAAATTAGGGACAGGGAGGAGGTCATTGATCTAACTCTGTTAAATTTAGATGAGCAACAAATGCTCCTTTTCGGATCGTATGAGGATATACTTTAAAATCTCTTTCGACGGAGTCCGCCAAAATCCTAACCGGTGTGGTGGAACAAGGATCTTGGCGAACTGCGGAAAAACACCAAAAAGCTGTATAACAGGGAGCATGCGACGAAACTTGACAGTGGCTAGGAATCGTATAAAGCGAGTTTCAACAAATACAAGAGTGAAATCAAGCGCGCCAAAAAGAAGTCATGGGTCAGTGAGTCTGTAGAAGAAGTAAACGACGCAAGATACTCTCCAAGGACCCCAAATCTATTGGTATTATCAAAAAACCGGACGGCACGTGGACAGACTCAGGCCTTGAGACTCTAAACCTTCTAGCTGAGACCCACTTCCCTGACTGCACGGACGCCAGTAACCTTCACATTGAATGTGACAACTTCCAAGTTCAAGAGTCAGTGGACGAGAGCCAGATCGATAAGATTGTAAGCAGAAACAAGATAAAGTGGTCAGTAAGTACTTTCAAACCCTATAAGTCACCTGGTCCAGATGGAATAATTCCTGCAATGCTTCATTTTCCGCACCGCAGATATACCTAATTCTGGAGGAGATCTTCAGGGCCTGTTTGTTTCTTTCCTGCGTACCAGATTTGTGGAAGGAGATAAAGGTAACTTACATCCCCAAAGCGGGGAAAGCCAGTCACTCTGCACCAAAAGACTACAGACCTATAGGCTTATCCTCCTTTCTCCTCAAGACACTCGAACGACTGATCGATCTGGAGATTAGGAGCTTTGCAGACACTGCCTCGCTGAGCAACTCGCAGCATGCTTACATGAAAGGTAAATCTGTGGAAACCGCTCTTCATGAGTTCGTGGGTTTTATTGACATAAAAATATGGAGAATTCCAACTTTACCTTCGCGGCTTTCCTGGATATAGAAGGAGCCTTTAACAACGCAAAACTTGAGTCCATTCATCTTTCGCTTAGAGCGATCAACACCCCGGAAACCCTGATATGCTGGATAAATAGGATGCTGGGGAGCAGGATCATTAATTCCAGTATTGGGGAGTTGACAATAAGGAAGACAGTAACTAGATGTACCCACCAGAGAGGAGTACTCTCACCGCTGCTGTGGCTACTTGTGATAAACAATATTTTGGCGGAATTCGACAATCAGGGCATCAAGGTTGTCGCATACGCGGATGATGTGGTTATACTAATAACTGGCAAATTCTTGTCCACAATATCGGAGCTTATGCTAAGAACCTTGTCAAAGCTGTCCCGTTGGGCGACCGCAAATGGCCTTGGTGTAAATCTAACGAAAACAGAACTGGTATTGTTCACCAGAAAGCGTAAGCTCGGCGATTTCGTGCCACCAACATTGGATGGAGTGCAATTACATCTATATCCTGAGGCCAAATACCTAGGTACAATCCTGGATTCTCAATTGAGATGGAAGAGGAACGTCGAGGAACGGACGAAGAGAGGTATGATTGCACTTTATTCATGTAAGAATTCGATTGGGAAAAGCTGGGGATTGAATCCAGCTATTATACACTGACTGGATAATACTTTTCTGAGACCCATCTTATCCTACGGCTGTCTTGTCTGGTGGCACGCGCTTCGACATAAATCGAACTCCGGCAACATAGACAAGGTGCAAAGGGCAGCCTCGATCCTGATAACTGGAGCTTTTAGAAGTACACCACAAGCAGCTCTAAATGCGATGTTGAACCTCTTGCCCATGAGACTCAGCATCAAAGGTCAAGCAGCACGTAGTGCCCTAAGGCTACATGAATTGAATCGTTGGCGTGACAGAACCTATGGACATGCATGCATTCTTCGAGAGCTAGGACCAAACCTTAGGTTAAATCTGCAGGGGAAATTCAGCGACTATTTATCACCAATCCAAAGATTTGAAGATTTTGAGGTCGTTATCCCCAGTAGAGATGACTGGATCCGTAGTAACCCTCCTCTGGACGGTCTGGTTTTCTACACAGACGGTTCCAAGATGGAAGAAGGTACCGGAGCTGGCGTCTACTGCGAAAAGCTTTGTCTCGAATACTCATATAGGTTGAACAGCGACTGTAGTGTATTCCAAGCAGAAATCTTCGCGATCAAAATGGCTGCAGAGTTGATAAAAAGTCTGGATGCTGAAATATTTGAACCGGTGACTATCTTCGTTGATAGTTAGCCGGCTCTTAAAGCCATCAAATCCTCCAACATCAAGTCTGAGGCCGTTCTTGAGTGTAGAACTGCTTTGGCGAACCTCACAAACGCTGTCCGACTCTGCTGGGTACCGGGAAACAAGAAGGCAGATGAACTGGCAAGACATGGATCCCAATCAAAAAGTCTAGCAATCAATGATACAATCAAACCACCCATATGTCACCTTTTTCGGAGAGTGGAGACGTTCTTTGAAGAACGAGCCAAGGAACTATGGCATAATGAACCAAGGTGCAACGTGTCAAGGGCCATTTGGCCGACTCTATCAACAAACAGAACAACTTCACTCTTAAATTTGAGCAAATCAGAAATCAGGGTGTTGACGGGAATCATTACCGGTCATTGCAACATCCGAGCTTTTATCGGCAATTGGCAGGATGGAGGCGTGGACTATTGCAGGCTCTGTGAAGATGAGGAGGAAACGGAGACTATTGAGCATATTTTATGTCGTTGCCCGATGTTAACTCGAAAGCGATATAGATTAACAGGAGTATGCTTTCCTCCAAGCTTAACCTTCTACTCAAACATGGAACCAACAATCATAAACAACATCATCAAAAATTTGAATTGGCTGGGACGGCGCGACCCATAAGCGTAACTACTTCTCTGACAGTTTTCTACCATCACCATCCTCCTTTCTTTATTACATCTTCATCTTTAATAATCCATTTATTATTACTTTCCCAACCCCACCCTGTTTTCTTTACTTTTCTCTCTTTTCTCTTTTCAGGTAATTCTGAACCTCTTCTTTCTGATTTATGGATGATCACAATGGACCGAAAGGTCTCCGAGTGGCGTAGTCAATATATATTGACTACACATCCCCAAACCTAACTTAACCTGGCCAGGTCATGAAAATGAGCGATAATGAACCCGCAGAACGGGAAGACCGAGGATCCAATGGAGTAAACAAGAGAAAGGCGAGATCAAAAAAACATGATAAATCAACATTTCGTTTCAAAACAACGATCCTATTGAAGAAATGGCATTTCGGAAAATAGGATAACATTGCAGATGTTGATGTAATTACGGATCCCAAAATCAAGCGTTTCCGCGGTTTTGGTTTCCTTATTTACTCCCACTTCGCACATGACAGATAAAACCCAAAATACTCGGTCTCATAAGATTGTTATTCTATAAAATACGTTTCCATTTTATTACGTTTTATCCTTCTCCTGTAAACTAACGGTTTTGTTGGTTACGTGTTTGGGCATTTATGGTGACGATATTGAAATTGCAATGTAAACATTTCGAATTAATATTAACAAAATCAATTCAAATCAATTTAGTTTAGTTTTTAATACCACTGCAGTTTGTAACAATTGCATTTTTATCATTGCCGCAAATAACACAATACTTTTTTTTTTTAAAATAAGGTCTCTTCACGTTTACCTTGTCCATGATTCACAATAAAAGGGCGCGCAACAATCACTCACGAACACTTTACCAGCCAGCACACGTCTACGATAAACAATAAACGATGCGAAACAAATTCAAACCAGTAATATCGAAATATTTTATTTTGAAAGCGCATCATTAAATAGCATTAGTTATCTAAGAGGAGTTTGTCTGTCATAGACAATGTTCAAAATTTCAAACAATTATGTGGTGAATGAATACAACAACAACAACAACGCTTATCGAAAAAAGTTCAATAGCTTTTTCTACAATCACACTATACAAGATATTTGACCTTAGTTGGTTACATGCCTTCGCGCACACCACCAACCAACAGACGTATTGGTTATCGGTTAACAAAAAATCAAGGTGAATTTTTACAAGAAGTGAAGTGAATACATGATCTATGTCAATTACCATGACTTTCATAAATATAGTTTGGGAACTCCTCCATTGATAAGATAGTTGTAATGCAAAAATGTTTTACAATTTTCAATGAAATTAGAATACTAAAAAATTCAATAAAAAATAATTAAAATTTTGTTAGGAAAATTTTTACAAAAATAAGTAATTTGGTCCGTTCCAGAACTCCAAGAATCT
The DNA here is from genome assembly GCF_047663935.1 of Musca autumnalis. Lineage (NCBI taxonomy): Eukaryota > Metazoa > Arthropoda > Insecta > Diptera > Muscidae > Musca > Musca autumnalis. The sequence continues at coordinate 161,449,612 of NW_027411866.1, read as the reverse complement.
ACAACTTTTTACTATTTATTTCGATAACATAAAGGAAAAATTGTTATCGTAGTAGAAATGTGTAGATTCTTGCAGGTTCTAAAACAGGTATATTGTAAAAAAATCGTTAAAATATTACCCGGAAATATCTTGGCTACGAATTTTTTTAAATCTTATCTATATACAAGTAGCTACATAGGGTAAGTGCTCCTAACTCCGGCATGTACCAGTAGTCGGCACCTTTCGTATTTGAGTTCAAATAACTCATAATTACTATAACAACATATGAAAATGATCTTAAAAATGTTTCAGCAATATTGTCAGCTAACTCTGTGTAAAATTTCATTGAGCTAAGACCACTTATTATATCGGAATTTAACTTTTTGGTGGTAGGTGTTTTTCACCACAACCGAAAATGCATGTCTCTTAAGAAAAAATTAGTGGAGACGTCAACATAATAATGTCTGTAATTATATTAAAATTAAAAAAAAATACAAAATTGTTGTTGTGTTCGTAGAGAATAGTCAAAAGAACACTTTAGAAAAACAAATTATTAAAAAATTATTTTAATTCTGGAATTTTTGCCGATGCCGACTTTAGGGACAACAAAATGTATAGTTTGCCAGAAGTCGGCATGAGACTGAAAACACGCGATTTGTCCGTTATTTTTAGCTTAAAATTGTACAAAAATTTTAAACTCATATTTTAAAGTCTAATTAATAAAAATAGTTTGATTAAAATAATGACTTTTTAGTGATTTTAGGCATGGTTTGAAGTGCGTACATTTGTGTCATGCCGGCAATTGGGTAATAGTTGACGACTATAGCACCAACTAATTTATTTAAGCAATGTATTTACAATTCCCTACTTTTATGATGCACAATTATTTGGAATATGAACTAATACCGCAGATACTATTGACCTTTCAAACAATTTAGTTTATGTTTAAAACAAATCCAAAACGAACAATTTTAAATGAATTCCAAATGTAAACAAAATCGTTATTTTATTTACTTTTTAAAAGCAATATCTGTTAAAATATGTATTATTTGTGTAAAAGTATGCTTTTTGTTATTTAAAATAATCAAAAAGAACATTTATATACTAAAACACAAGGTGCCGACTATTGGAACATGTTATGCCGACTATTGGAAAATGGTGCCGACTACTAGCAAAAAAGCACTATTCTAACAAATTCGCAAATTTCACAAGTTTTAAAAGAAATAATTCAACATTTCTTTATGTCATCGGAAAGTAAACTAAATTTCGAAGCCAATAAGCTTTATTTCATTGCATTTGATCAAATTGTCTCGGAATGGCGAAGGATTGAAGTTAGGCAAACTCTTAAAGTGCCGACTATTGGTACACTTACCCTATTAGCTTTGTTTTATTGATAAAAACCAGCATCTAGTGCTCATTCATATTAGATTTTTTAAAACAACTGTGGCAATATTCTGCCAATACAACTTTTGTACTATCAAAAAGTGATAAGGCATAATTCACGAAGAGCAGAGCAAACTGATTTGATTATGAAACCATAAAATCAAAGAGAATCGCTTTTTTTTTCTTCTTCTAGCCTATCTTAAGAGACAACAAAACTTGGCTTAACTTGACATATTAAAAACATGAAATTTAACAACAATTAACCTACATATACAAAAGTATTTTGTTGTTATTATTTGTTCTACCTGTTTAATTCATTTCCAAGGCATGAAGTAAATGCCGGTCTTGACAATAACAAATACCAAAATTGTTTAACATTCTCTACTTCTCTTTTTCGTTGTTATTTATATACACTGATATAAAAAGACAACGTGTTCAAGAATAATGACGTGTCTCAAGTTTTCTTTATTTCTCTTCATGTTCCCGTTCAGAGTTTTTGAAAGTGAAACTTAGTTATGCTGTTGTTTTTCGATTATGTTGTTTATGGAACTTATGTCGTTACTGTTTTTTTTCTATTATTCAGATACTATAAAAGAAAAGAAAAAGAAACATTGTATAAGTTTTCAATGAAGAATTGATAAAGTCGCCTTTATTGAAATATCTAACACGTAAACATATTCGTGTTTATAATACAGGCACCATATGTAAACTTTGTTAATTTCTCAACATCATAAACAAGTTGTTGTGACTTCTTGTATGGTTGCCTAATTTTTTTAAAGAAATTGAAAACAGGTTTACTTTTGGAGCATGCATTATTGACATTTACTGCATTTCTTAGGCATAAACTTCAAACGCACAGTGGGGTCGGTGCTTGTTCACCAATATATCACTATGTGGAGAAGGTATTATGAATTTGTTTTAATTAAAAAAATGCAACACCACTGGGACATTATATCTAGAACAGCCTTTTTATTAAACATTTCGTTATATATCGACAAAATAAGTCGGTCCATACGTTCGATCATAACATTGGAGCATTTTCGATTAGAAGTAGTTCTTATAGATATTTTCACTTTTCTCCAGTTTATGTTTCTTTATTCCTAAAAAAATATTTGCCAGTATATTGAAACAGAAATAATTCACGCCTCATAATATTTAACATGATTCCCAATAATTTTGGGCGTTATGACCCAACATCAAATGTTGGACCAATAGGGTCTTCTTAAAGAAGGTCGGTAGGTCTTCTTATAGAAGACCAATAGAACTTATCGAATATCAAAAAGTCATAAAGAATACCAATAGGTCTTTTTGTGGAAGATCAAAAAATTTTAGGATTTATGTCGCGGCACCGAAAACGGAGTGCGACTTCACAAGTTCCTATCTTCGCTCCACTGGAGAAGGTAAAAATATCATTTTCCATCGCTTAGTGCAGCAACTTTGTAACGTTTCTGAACTAAGGCAATATCAACTCCGAATAATGAGAGGGAGAGTAAAAGATCAGCAGCAGCTGTCCTGCATTGGTGCAGAATAATCTGAACCTCTTGGATTGCCGACTGCTTAACTTTGAATGATTTATAATTTGTTTTTTTTTCATTTTTTAGACGAATTTTTAAAATTCTAATTCGAAATATTCCGTTTGTAATTCGAATTTATACATTTGAAATTAGCATTATTACACATGGTAGAACAAGAAAAGGTAGCAGCAATACCCAGCTGACTGAACTGGGCTGTAGTGTTAGTGTCAAATTCCATACGACATTTTATATATTTATTTCTATGTTCGATGTATAATAGGGATATATATTTTTTGAAGAAAAAAATTATTCATCTGAAATAAAAACAATTTCCCATAAAGACTCCTTCATATCAATGACATGTAACCTCCTCCAGGTCCGAACGACATGTCGCACACTAAAACACCACTTATAGAGGCGGTACAATATTTGTTAATATGTGTGGTATTTTATTAAACTTGAAAATAATAAAGCCCTAATAAACATGTGATTTTTGTTTTCAAAAACAAAAGATTGAAACAGCTTCTCTTTTTTCAGTGAATTACGAGCGACCCCAAACATTTTGGCAAGAATTCTACTTCCTGCGTGATATTGTGTATTTAGTGGAATGATACGGAAACATTCAAACTGAAAATCTAACCAGTTTTCATTCATGTTTTTCAAAATATTCAATCAAATGTGAAAAATTATTAGTTTTTTAAATTCCAATAATTTATAGACATTTCCTTATTTTGTTTACATTTATATTTGACACTAACGTTCCAAACAAAAACAAATTCCTTTGTGGTTGTTGTTCGAGTTGTATTTGTTGTAGTATTAACTTTACCTTGTATTTGTTCTACCATGATTATTACATTTGAAATTCAAAACAAAAAAAAAAAAATACAAAATTTTTGGTTGCAATTGTCTTCTATTTGCTTTTTCAAAAAACAAATAAAAAGTTTTGAATTACAAATGAAATAATTCGAGTTTCAAATAAAAAATTCAAATTACAAATGGATCATTTCGAAATACAAATGAAAAAAATAATATTTTAATTGAAATAATTCAAATTTCAATTTGAATTCACAAATTACAAATAAAGTAATTCGAAATTGGATTTGAATTCTCAAATTACAAATCAAGTAATTCGAAATTAAATTGGAATTATCAAATTACAGTATTCAGACGGAATGCACTGTTCTGCCGGGGATTTTCCGCAGTACGACTGCCGCTAGATCTGTGCCTTCCCAAAGCCATTAACTGTCTGTGTGAGGAATTCTCTCAATTCTTCCTCCCGCAGCTTATGATTCATGGTAGAACAAGAAAAGGTAGCAGCAATACCCAGCTGACTGAACTGGGTTGTAGTGTTAGTGTCAAATTCCATTCGACATTTTATGTATTTATTTCTATGTTCGATGTATATTAGGGATATATATTTTTCAAGAACAAATTTATTCATCAGAAAAAAAAAACTATTTCCCATAAAGACGGCTTCATATCATTGACATGTAACCTCCTCCAGGTCCAAACGACATGCCGCACACTAAAACACCGCTTATAGAGGCGGTACAATATTTGTTAATATGTGTGGTATTTTGTTAAACTTGAAAAGAATAAAGCCCTAATAAACATGTGCTTTTTTGTTTTCAAAAGCAAATGATTGAAACAGCTTCTCTTTTTTCAATGAATTACCAGCGACCCGAAACATGTTTGCAAGTATTCTACTTTCTGCGAGAAATTATGCATTTAGTGGAATGATATGGAAACATTCAAATTGAAAATCTAACGAGTTTTCATTCATGTTTTCCAAAATATTCAATCAAATGTGAAAAATTATTAGTTTTTAAATTCCGATAATTTATAGACATTTCCTTGTTTTGTTTACATTTACGTTGACACTAAGGTTTACAAACAAAAACAAATTCCTTTGTGGTTGTTGTTCGAGTTGTATTTGTTGTAGTATTAACTTTACCTTGTATTTGTTCTACCATGCTTATGATTTATGAGGCTTCCTCTGTCAAAGCACGCCTTACTTTTCTCCACACTGTCAGGTAACCCTCTATCTCCTCCTCAGAAATAGAAAAAATCGAATAACAAATTGAGTATTTCGAATTACAAATGGAAAAATTAAATTATAATTGAAATAATTCTAATATCAATTGGAATTCTCAAATAACAAATAAAGTAATTCGAAATTCAAATTACAGTATTCAGACTGAAGGGGATTTTCCCAATGCGACTGCCGCTAGATCTGCGCCTTCCCAAAGCCATTAACTGTCTGTGTGAGAATTTCTCGCAATTCTTCATCCCTCAGCTTATGACTTATGATGGCTTCCTCTGCCAAAGCAAGTCTTACTTTTCTCTACACTGTCAGGTAACCGTCTACCTCCTCCTAAGAAAACATGCAAGGCGGTGAACATGCAAGTTGCGGCATGAGTTGAGTTTAGGGCCCGGTCCCGGATCTTAATGATATATACCACAGATAGTCCTTGTGGACCTGAGTATAATGATATTAATTTTGTCTTGCGCAAGTCCATACTTCCCGAGATATGGGTCTCTGAAATTCCGAAAATTCTATTGTTAGAAAAATTTACAATTTAAAGGAAAATTTTGTTCCCATTCCCGAGATTTGCACTTGTCCAAAGGAGAAATTCTTGAATCCCAAGCCGAAGGACGGCTATTTAGAAAAAATATAATTTAAAAGAAAAAATTGCTCCCGTTCTCGAGAATGTCATTGGTATTTGCGGAACTTTGAAGGCTCATATTTCAGGAAATATGGACTTGTGCAAGACAAAATGTATACAATTATACTCAGGGCCACAAGGGCTATATGTAGTACATATATCATCAAGATCCTGGACCGGGCGCTAAACTCGTCTTGTTCCCAAGTAACTGAGCCATGATTCTTTTAGGGGTCGAGTGGGGATCCCCAGATGACTGACTTAACCCTTTTCACATCTTGATGATGTTGCTCCAATAGTCTGCCTATTTATACTGTACTTCGCAGAGATGCCATCATATTTAATTTTTAAAAATGGTTCTACACGCGATGATGACGGCTGGGACACTCGATGCTCGACATCGGATATATGCCTTAGTTGCAGGCTTCTGTGGTAACGTTGCCACGGGACATGACGATGCCAGCTCATTCCGGACAGATTTAGAATGTGATGACTTTGAACTAGGTCGGTACTACTACAAATGATTTAGGATTGGTCGGCGTATTCACGTATGAATACGTATCATACGACGTATGACCCACCATCCTAACAGCTTCTTCTTGCCAGGAACTTTGGAGGACCAGACTCACTTTGCGTCAATATCCTCAACGATGAGGGAGCCTTGCTCTCCTAAAGTTTTTGCTTTTGTTTTTGTCAGCGGACTTGGCTTTCGGACAAGTTGGTTGTATTTTTGGAGAGATGGATTATCTCTATTGGAAGAATTCTTTTGTGTATATGGAGATACATGCCCTCAGATCTTCTCATAAACCCTCCCTAAAATCAATGTTGGGCAAATTGCGAGAGACTCATGTATTTTTTACACTTTTGTGTATGAGGCCGAGCATTTCTACCCAACAGTGCTAAAATACTTTTCATCATATTAGGATCCCTATCGATGAATCTATAGAGATAAGAATTTCCGCTAGGATTCGGTTCAGATGCGGCGACAAAAAGAAGATCGAACTTTAATTAAAATCGAGCTGTACATATTGATATGACAGAAGTCCCTGCTTATATCTTCGTGAATGTTCGTGGGAAATATTCTTATTTACGTTAGTTCACGTTGTATTATCAGAATTTTGGACGTCGAGGAACAGAAATAAAAAAATGATCCAAAAGTTTTTATTTGTATTTTTTTTTTGCAATAAAAATAATAATCAAATAATCCCTTCATGAGGATTTATTTGGCATACATATAGGTACGCATATTTGACATATGTACATATAAACGTTTGTTTTTCATCTAACAAACATTTTCTACAATAACAGAGACTAGATAGTAGTTCGAACGAATTTGGCTTCGAATCGTTTTAGAGGAAGCCACTAGTATTTTAAGCACTGAAACGGAAAAAGAACAAGCCCCTTAAAACCCTCATTATCATAGTAGCAGAGCGGAGTTTTTGTGAGGGCTTAATGTGAGACAATTAACCATGATTCAGGAAACATGTGTGCAACTATTGGCAATTTTTTTCTCAGCAATTTCGGAAGGTTTTGTATTTACATAGAATACTAAAGCTACTGTTACAATCACACATTACAAACTTGTCTTATGAGAACTGTTCCGATCCCCCAAATGTGTTTACAATCAAGAGTGATAAGAAAAACGATATTGATAAAAGAAAAGATATTTTCCAAGCGACCTTGACAATGTTGCAGGTCTTCATTGATGTTGTTTTGAGCTAAAAAAGAAAAACAATTTAATGAGTGGCCTCATATCTTTGAAATAAAGCTGTCGTAAAAATCACGTCTCAATGCCATTGAATTATAATTCAACACAAAAGCTTTGGACGCGAACTGGTTCCGTAACTCTTTAGAAACTAATCGAAAGTGAAGAAAAGGTAAATGGTGGTGAACAGTTTAATTTCACTTGTTACAGTTAGGTAATAGCAACATAGAAAAAACAAAAACACGGTGACCAAAAAAACTCCACACAGCATTTAACAAAAAGAGAAGCAACAAATGGTAAATAATCGGTCGCTGAGGGGGAGGGGTGAATACGCAACAACATCAAACAACAAACAATGAAAACGTCAGAAGAAAGTGTGTATATTTGTTGGGCATGATGCATATTATATGTACTTATTTTGGTTGGTCTTGTGCATTTGAATATACACACTTGGATCTTGGATCCGAAATACAAAAACGAAAAAGATTACCGTTGCGATATGAACATATTTATGGAAACAAATTGAGATTATGGTTGGGGATTTCAGATATCATTACATTGCATAGTAGGAGAAAGTAGTATTCAAGAAAACAATTAGGAAATATCAATGCCTTTACTAATCTTTTTCCATCTTATGAACTAAACCTACAGCTTGGATATGCCAACGGAGTAGTTTCTTATAATCTTAATATAATTAACATAAATTTCAAGAGCCACCAACATCGTTGTCGTCGTCGTGCGCCTTCCGATGACGTTGACAGTTTTTCGTAGCTAATACAGCTCGCCAAATGTCATGACTCCCTTTAAATGTTCTCTTAAAAGCCTCAATATGCCATACTCAAAAATTAAGAGAGTGTATATTGTCAAACAAATGACCACTATGTTTTTTTTTTCTTGGCAATTTTCTGTCAACGTATTTTATTTTGTGTTATTGCACCAAGACTTTAATCTATGTTCCTTACCTGATCCGCCACATCTTCTGTTTTTGCAATATATTCGTTTGGGATATTCATTGTTGTTAAATTTTTCTCAAACTCTTAATACCGATCAACAATCCTTGATTTTCCTTTCCAACTGGTCAGTTTGTGGAACTTTCGCTTGTGTGTCAATATGGAGGAGTATGTATTCCGTGTATATGGATGAATGAAAATATGTTTTTGTTTCAACTTTAACCCTTGTCACTTTATATTTTCTAAAATTACGGGAAAAGTCAAAACTATTACTTTTCTAATAAAACTTAAAAAAGAAAAACGGACAGAAATATCCACGTAAAGACAAGACAAAATAATGACGAGATGATACGAGTTGCCAGAATAATGTGCGGCAATCAAGACACAGGCATGTAATGTTGCCGTATGTATCACTTCTAAATCCGAAAAGTGGGAAAATGATTTGGTGGCTACTTAAATAAAGACGTACTATGTAAATAATTGTCGTGCTCCCGAAAAAGCATATTAAGCTGAAAACACATCCAACGTTTGGGTAAAGTTTTGTGTCGTTTTGGCCGTTTTTACACTGTTGGGCATGATGCCGAAAAATTCCAATGCTTTTGAAATATCCCAGCAAAAAGTTTGCATCCGCGGATGCAGTTGAATCAGTACAAGTGTACAGTACATTTGCCGTTGGAGTACATCTTTTCCTATGAATTCCCCAGCAAAAAGTTTGCATCCGCGAATGCAGTTGAATCACTACAAGTGTACAGTACATTTGCCGTTGTAGTACATCTTTTGCTATGAATTCACTTATGAATTTTACAAGAGAGCGCGCAGCTAGGTTGCACTCCATTTTGCTTCCACAGCACACAGCTAGCATGCACTCCGTTTTCGATCCAAATCACAACTTTTTATGTAGTATTTTGGATTGAATTTAAAGGCACTCTTCGGATTGTGTTTTTAATCTATCCAAAGATGCAGTAAAAATGCAAGCTATTGCGAAATATCCCAGAATAAATAAAATGCATTTATTATTTGTGTAAAACAAAAACACAAAGAACTTTATTATATAAACTTAAATTAAAAAAATGGTCTGTTCCTTTACTTTTGAAAGTGGTAAAACCGGCAACAGTAGCAAAAGTTGTAAACTGCCCTCATATGAATTGTATGGTGTCTGAAGTAAAGCATGGTACAATTAAAAAAGGTAACCTTATGCAATCATATGATTACAATTTTTTCTAAATTGAACCTTTGACAACATTTCATTGTCAAAACGGATTTGACAATAATTTTCTATGTATGTGTTTATCATTACATACACATACATAGATACACACATATTTGACAGTTATGTTTAAAATCCAAAATTAAATATTTTCAATAAGAATAAAATTAAATAATAAGGAAAGACGTTGGAGGGAATTGACGTTTTAAATTTGAAGGAGCACGTAAAGAGTGGAAATACAAATTGTCAACACGATCCGCGAAGTGGCTTTGGAATGGATGGTAGCAGTTGTCCTTTAAAACGATTTAAGTTTGTGACAAATATTACGATATGCAAAGGTTGGACCAATGTTAGTCACTCCTTTCGATAGCTATCGTGCCCACCGGAGATTTTGGACAATTATGTCAGGAAGCCTGGACTTGCCATTAAAAACTTTATATCGTTGTAAACTTTTCTCGTAAGTTATCTTAGTCATTTTAGTTAGTGGCGGTAACGATTTTTAAAAGCGTTTCTTTCGTTGTTACAGGAGCTCGTGGAGAACCCACGAAAGATTCGAGACGTATCCTTAATATGTAGAAATTTTGTGTGGGAACTTCCCGAGGGTGTTGGCCGATACCCAGCAAATGTTCGATGCCAAACGTTCTATTCGAACATGGGTGCAAGTGATTTGGCATGTTACCAACCCTTAGGCTAGTAATACATTGGTGGAAATTTCTCAGTTCCATCAATTTGTCCTATAGTAAACCAACATTAAGAAGACAGAACGGGGAAAGAAATGTTTAATTTCTTATTTTTATATTATAACAAATAAAAACATAAGAGTTAAAGAAGTTTGAACTTTTTTATGGGAGGATTGGATCGATAAATCCAACTTAAACTAATTTTGGACAATATAGTACGATATTCACAGTTTGTATTAAGTTGGTTGTTTTGTTCGAGAGACGGCCACGCCTCGACTCAAAATTTTCTGAAATGGATTTCGTCCAAACATTCTTGAGGGCCAAAGCCATTATTTCGATATGGCACATTTTTGATCGAATTAATGATAATATGCCCTCGTTAGCCTAGAAACTGAGGAAGTCTCCCCAATTTTAAATATGTACATTATTCACATGGACATTCCTCTTGGCGGAAAGCCAATAGATATAGCAATGTACTACATATTACTTGAAATTTAATGTCAGCACCAGACAAGTCATCTTTATCCCTGCAATAAAAAATAAAACACGGAATATTAATAGTATCCACACAGAAAATGCGATTTTTAACTTGCCACTTCAAATAAAATGCTCTTATTAAATAAATGTAAATAAACAAAAGTTTGTTTTTGTTTTGTCCTGTCATGCAGGGTTGGATAGTTTCAATTGCAGGTTTAATTACAGACAGGCTAACTTACAGAGAAATCCAGAGATGTATCTTCGTTTTTTTGAAATGAGGTTACCTTTTATTATTCTACCATGGAAGTAAAGGAACGCTTTTCGAGTAAAAAGTGGTAAAACACACTTTCCATTAAATTCATCACAATTGAGTGTACTTCCTTTCTCTCCATTTAATCCATGGTACAAATACACAGGTAGCCGCATCGGCAATTGTTGGCAACATAAGATGTCAAAATTTGACATCAATTCAATGCAATTGACACATTATGTTACCATCAGCTGGCATGATAATGCTACCTGTATTATTGTACCATGATTTAATCCAAGCGCAACTGATTTTGCTTCCTCATCCTAACCCTGCGTTTACACATGACAGGACAGTTGACTTCATGTATTGATTGTCCAAACTTGCCTGTGTGACGTAGCCGTCCAGACAACTGCGAAAACAGTTGTAAAATTATGAATGAAAATCACCGATTTCTTTTTGTTTTCCGTTCACATATTTATCATCTCACTTCTTTTTCACAAAAATGTCAAAAATTTGTCAACCCAGCTGTCTATGAAAAACTGATGGACAGCTGAGAGACAAACGACAAATGTATGCATGTGTTAGTAAATCAGAGTTGTATTTGAAGACAAACTGTCTGGTGTAAACGCCTAGTAAAGGTTTTTATGTTGCTTTCCCATCACTAGTTCAGATATCGACTCCAACTCCAGCCATTTAAAAATTTCCGTCTCGTTAATTACCACAAACATGTTCGCAATGGACATGGACTCCAACTCCGCTCCATTAAAAATATCCATCTCGTGAATTACCGCAAAAATGTTCGCAAATTAAGTTTTTATTTCTTTATTTTATAACAAATTCTCCGAAATGTATACACTACACCAAGCATGGTCACTTTTGGCACGGCGGTGCCGATGATTTTCGGCAATTTACACGCACACGACCCGAATGCACAGAAAGAGCGTACAAAAGAGAACAAATGTTTTGATTTGTAATTTTTTTAAGCTTGCGTAAAAACAAACTTACTTATACACTGTTATAAGTTGCCAATATTTTGAATACATTCACATTTTCTCCGTTCTCTTTTTGGTCATGCCTGCACTACACTCTTGTTTGTCTTTTGAAGAAATGTGTAGGGATCAACCAACTGGTTTTTTCTGTAGGGATCTCTATCATAACTCCAATAGCACAACTTCCATTTTTTTTGCTGGGATATTCCGGCAAACAGATCAACGCTGGAGTTTGGTGTCGGCGTAGCCCATGTTATTGTTTTTTTCTCAACGCCCAACACAATTCTTTACTCAAACGTTGGATGTGTTTTCAGCTTTACATCTACGAAATTCAGTTCATTTCAACTGTCATGTTTGGTTTACATTCGGCATCGTTTCGTTATTTGGGAGGCGTTTCGTGATTTCGCTCGAAATCAAGCAAAACTTACCGTGATTTCGCATACAAAAACTAATACTTAGTTTACATTTGGCGTCGTTTCGTGATTTCGCGCGGAATCAATCAAAATTTATCACGATTGCGCATACAAAAATGAAATCATCTCATTTCGTGATTTCAGCGAAATCAACATCGAAATCACAGTACACATGATATACAACCCTGTTTTTGCCTAAAAAATACCAAACGCTGCAACACTTTTCACGTATCACAATAAACAAGGTAGATGGTCAATTGCTGCAACAAAAAATTTTATTATCAACATTTGTAAACAATTGCTCTGTTCCAGTACTGCAAGAATCTACTAATTTTTACTATTTTTTTTCGATAACATAAAGGAAAAATTGTTATCGCAGTAAAAAATAGTAGCTTCTTGCAGGTTCTGGAACGGACCAAATGTGAAAAAATATTAAATTACTTTGTTACAATGCTATTTTTCATTGTGTGTCCGTACTTTTTAATGGTAATGTTAAAAAAAAGAGCGAATTGTCAAAATTTGCTTTGCATACAAATTTCTTAAAAAATACGGGAACGGAAAAATGACGGAAATTGCAAAAACTCCAGCATAAAGGTCAAAATCAACGTATCAGGTATCATATTATATGCCAATAAACAGGCTTGCTGCTAGTTTCTACTAGGAAAAGAGGGTGTTATTCGGCGCTCTTTTTGTTTAAAGAGAAGTGTAAGTCTTGCTAGATTTTGGTGTACGGGAACGCATTTTTAGAACTAAACGGGAAAACTACTACAAAAATGAAATCTCATCTGGATTTCATTTGACGTTTAACCTATGGATTTGACAGTTGAAATCGAGTGGATTTCGTAAATGTAAACCAAGCATAATTCAATTTACAACAACTTGTTCTGAAAATGTTCGAAGAGATGCGCATATGCATCTACCTTGATCACTGTGATATGTTTGAAATCAACAAAAAATAAGTGTAAACACCAGGGTGTATTTCAGGATTTCGTGAAATCCAGGGGTTTTGGAGCGCAAGTGTAAACTTGGCATAAATCATCTCATTTCATCAATGTAAGTGCTTTGAAAATAACTTCAATTGTTGTTAGTTGATGTGGCAGTGAATATGTGTGAGTGTATTGGTATTTTTCGAACTGTCACTTGCATGTGTTAACGGGGGGTTAAGTTAATAACACATCCAACGTTTAAATAAAGGCATACATAAGCCGCCTTGCCTGCTTACCTTGCTTGCTTCTGATAAAAGAATAAAAAAGTAATTCTTTTATTTTTATCTTTGTTCCTTTACTTTTTTAATGGTAAGGGTGGTAAAAGTGTCAAAATTGCTCTCTCATGGACATTTTTACCAGAAAAGTAAAGGAACGGAAAAATTGTAGATCTGGCAGCAATGTCAAAAAGAAACATAAAAAATCAATTTTCGTCTTTTATTTCACAGTTTTTAATTTAGTTTTGTCAGCATTCGACGTTTTCTCCTTTTTTCGTCCATTTTCTTTTTTATTGTGAAATAATCGTGAAACAAAAGTCGAAAAATCAGTTCTGCCGTTTTTTACCTGCAGAAATTTTTCTGGTAGCCTGTGGTAGAAGAGAAAGCCATTTTAGCCCTCTCTCCAATCTCACTCTCTTAAAAATTGCTTCCAGTTTTGCCACTTTTCGGGGTTAAGGAACGCTTTGCAAGTTAAAAATGGTAACCTCAGGTAAGTAAAGGAACACAGCTTTTATTGTGTCAGCAATGTAGCAGGAAAGCAGGCGAGGCAGCTTATGTACTCAGGCCTTAAACTTTTGTGTCATTTCTGGTAGAAAAATTAATGGCCCCGGCACATACGGTCCGTTGTGCGTCGCGTCACGCGTTTATAACAGCAACAATATGAAAAATGTGTAAGTGATGCCTAATTTGTTCTTGAAGTTTTTATGTGGTTGTTGTAACGCGACGCTCAAGGCGCCGTTTGTGCAGAGGCCTAAGGGAAAATTTAAACTTGGCAGCACTTTGTCCTTAATCCTTCTACAAGAAATGACACAAAATTTTACTCAAACGTTGGATGGGTTTTCAGCTTTAAGGGACCAAATACATACGGTCCGTTGAGTGAGGCGTTGTGCGTTAAATATAACAACCATATCAAAAATGAGTAAGTGATAGCAAGTTTGTTCTTGAAGTTTTCATGTGGTTGTTGTAACGCAACGCGCCGTATTTGCAGCGGCCTTCAGGGCCAAATACATACGGTCCGTTGTTTGACGCGTTGCGCGTTGAGAACAACAACCACATGAAAAATGTGTAAGTGATGCCAAGTTTGTTCTTGAAGTTTTCATGTGGTTGTTGTAACGCAACACTCAACGCGCCGTATGTGCAGCGACCTTAATGGTCCAAATACATACGGTCCGTTGTGTGACGCGTTGCGCGTTGAAAACAACAACCACATGAAAAATGTGTAAGTGATGACAAGTTTGTTCTTGGAGTTTTCATGTGGTTGTTGTAACGCGACACTCAACGTGTATTTGGCCCCTAAAGCCTGCGGCACATACGGTCCGTTGAGCGTCGCGTTACAACAGCTACATGAAAACTTCAAGAACAAACTTGGCATCACTTACACTTTTTCATGTGGTTGGTGTTTTAACGCGTGACGCGAAGCACAACGGACCGTATGTGCCGGGACCACAAGGGGCGAAACGTTTGAGTAAAGTTTTGGTTCATTTCTGGTAGAAGAATAAAGAAAAATTAAAACTTGGCAGCACTTTGTCTTTTATTCATCTACCAGAAATGACATAAAACTTTACTCAAACGTTAGATGTGTTTTCAGCTTAATGCCCTAAACACATCCAACGTTTGAGTAAAGTTTTGTGTCATTCTTGTAGATGAATAAAAGAGAAAGTGCTGCCAAGTTTCAATTTGTCTTTATTCTTCTACCAGGAATGACACAAAACTTTACTCAAACGTTGGATGTGTTTAGGGCTTAAGAATCTGTTATAAAATAAAGAAATAAAAACTTCCCAGCAAAAAATTTTGGAAGTTGGGCATGTGGAGTTATGATTTCACTACATCCTTCGATTCAGTCCACACGGAGTTATGAAAAATGCACTCCGTTGGATACATTTTATAAGCACTTGCTTAAAGATCCATACAAACAAGCCAGTTTGTTAATCCCTACCCGCCGCTGGCAAAACAAAGAAGAGTGTGTAAATTTCTAAGAATTTGTTATAAAATAAAGAAATAAAAACTTGAGTTGCGAACATTTTTGTGGTAATACACTAGACGGACATTTTTAATGTAGTGCAGTTGGAGTCCATATCGAAAGCTGAACTAGTGATGGGAAAGAGACATAAAAAACTTTAGGATGATGAAAGAAAATCAGATGCAGAAGTAAGCGCAAATGAGATTGAATTTAATGGAAACTTTTTTAATTTGTGTTTATATAATAAAGTTCTTTGTGTTCTTGTTTTACACAAATAATAAATACATTTCATTTATTCTGGGATATTTCGCAATGGCTTGCATTTTTATTGCATATTTAGACTGACTAAAAATGCAATCCGAAGAATGCATTTAAATTCAATCCAAACGACTAAATCAAAAGCTGTGATTTAGATCTAAAACGGAGTCATCCTAGCTGTGTGCTGCGGAAGCAAAATAGAGTGCATCCTAGCTGCGCGCTCTCTTGTAAAATTCATAAGTGAATTCATAGGAAAATATGTACTCCAACAACAAATGTACTGTACACTTGTAATGATTCAACTGCATCCGAGGAAGCAAACTTTTTGCTTGGTAGGAAAAGATGTACTCCAACGGCAAATGTACCGTACACTTGTAGTGATTCAACTGCATCCGCGGATGCAAACTTTTTGCTGGTATTATATTGGCCCCGGCACATACGGTCCGTTGTGCGTCACGCGTTAGAAACAACAACCACATCGAAAATGTGTAAGTGATGCCAAGTTTGTTCTTGAAGTTTTTATGTGGTTGTTGTAACGCAACGCTCAACGAGCTCAACGAGAACAGAATTAATAGTCGCTTGCTTCCCCAAATGTCAAATTATAAAGGAATGCCAGAGCCTCTTTGCAAATCCGCCTGCGTTCCCCTTTAGGATACAACTCTGATTTACTAATACATACAAACATTTGGCTAGTTGCCTCGGCACTGTCTGGTAATTTTCGTAGACAGTAAACATGGACATTTTTGAATAAATGCAGGTTCTGGAACAGAGCAAATATGTGAACGGAAAACAAAAAATCTAAAGCCTTCGGCACATACGGTCCGTTGTGCGACGCGTTGTGCGTTGAAAACAACAACCACAAGAAAAATGTGTAAGTGATGCCAAGTTTGTTATTGAAGTTTTCATGTGGTTGTTGTAACGCAACGCTGAACGCGCCGTATGTGGCGAGGGCTTAAGATTTTCATTCATAATTTCACAACCATTTTTGCTGTTGTCTGGAACGCGACGCTCAACGGACCGTATGTGCCGAGGCCTTATGAAATTGGACGTACGACGTATTTATGTATATCGCGTATACCCTAAATTCGACTACGATTTTTAGACTTTTCCAAACTAAAAGTCGACTAATCGATTAATCGAAAGTCGACTTGGTTGTCCCTAGACTGTATTCATTCAAAGATGTCAATATTATAAGATAGGAAAAGTCAATTGTGAAAAATTAACTGTAGAGGGGGTTAACCTCTGTTGCTACGACATCATAGCAACATTCTGTTAAACGAAAACTGTTACTCATTGGAATATTGACAAGAAAAACATTAAAACTCAAATTTTACGGCGTTGACTTTTTGTTTTTTTATTAAATACAAAATAAGAAATAGTGAAGAAATAAATTTCAGCCACAAAACACGACGTTAATGTTTTCTGTCTCGAGAAATGGGAATCAAAAACGATTAGCATTGCTGTTATCAATTCCAGTGAGTTGTGTAGCCATCTGTAACCAAAATGTGGAACTATTAGCATATGTTTTTGGAAAATGCATTTGTTCGTGTCTTTATTGCTATACGTCTTTGATTCATTCAAAGACGTATAGCAATAAAGACACGAACAAATGCATTTTCCAAAAACATATGCTAATAGTTCCACATTTTGGTTACAGATGGCTACACAACTCACTGGAATTGATAACAGCAATGCTAATCGTTTTTGATTCCCATTTCTCGAGACAGAAAACATTAACGTCGTGTTTTGTGGCTGAAATTTATTTCTTCACTATTTCTTATTTTGTATTTAATAAAAAAACAAAAAGTCAACGCCGTAAAATTTGAGTTTTAATGTTTTTCTTGTCAATATTCCAATGAGTAACAGTTTTCGTTTAACAGAATGTTGCTATGATGTCGTAGCAACAGAGGTTAACCCCCTCTACAGTTAATTTTTCACAATTGACTTTTCCTATCTTATAATATTGACATCTTTGATTCATTTATCATTTATGAAAAATATTTCTTGCTGAAAAGGTGTGTTCTCGAAAGTTTGTCCATTTCAAGTGAAAAGTGTAATATACAAGGAAATATTTGCATTACATTTCTCTAAATTGTATAAAATTGTTAAATCTAATTTAAGGTAAGCTGAAATTTCTTTATAATAATACTTTATTACATAGAAATAATGGAAAAAAGAAACTGCAATTATGCAAAATAGTTTTGAGAAAATAGTAGGTATACTAAATTGACCAAGTGGTCGCCATCTTGGTTATGATTTTTTTTCTCTTAACATAAATACATGTGTGTGTATTCAGGGGAAAACTTAATACGTAAATTACGACTATATTATATAGACATTTATTCTTATTAATTGCATATTGTATTTTTACCTATTCGTTTGCAGTTATAAATAATAAAAGTATAAATATGCCACGCTATCGTGAATGGGATTTGGCTTGCAAAGTCTATGTCGGCAACTTGGGCTCATCTGCATCAAAATATGAAATAGAAAATGCATTTAGCAAATATGGCCCACTGCGTAATGTTTGGGTGGCACGTAATCCACCAGGTTTTGCGTTTGTTGAATTTGAAGACAGACGTGATGCTGAAGACGCAACCCGTGCTTTAGATGGAACGTAAGTAATTGATTATATTTTTGAACTGGGCCACATAATAAATTTATTTCATTTTGTATAGTCGCTGCTGTGGTACCCGCATCCGCGTTGAAATGTCATCTGGTCGTTCACGCCGCGATAGTAGACGTCGTGGTGGTACCAGTGGTGGCGGTGGAGGCCGCGGCGGTGCCAGTGAATCTGCCAGCCGAGGAACCGGTGGCGGCAGTGCTCGTTACAGGTATGTTTTAAAACAAATTGTTTTTTGTTCATATTGTAGTATATAAGAAACTTTGTTATTTGTATATTCTTATATAATTGTTGATATGGGTCAATTAAATAATTTAAGCGTAACAAAACGTATGTGTTGTTTGCAATCATAAAGTGTGGCAAACAAAAGAAGAGGAAAATACCAAACCTGTTACAAGGATTGGTGTTACTGAAGTATTTGTTTTTTATTTAGAACCCATATCTATATGTGCGTGCACCATTGTCGTCCCCCATTTTAATCACTTTTTGTTGTACATTCATTCAAAATAATAAGACAAAAGATTCAAGGTTTCTTCTGCTACAACAAGGAAAAAAGTTACAGATTTTCTGTCAATTCATCTGATTGTCCTGAACATGCGCAGAACTTCATGACTGAAATGTATCTGTTAAGCGTAATATATAAATTAAAAACTGAATTATATATTCCAATTCATTTGTTATACTTCCGGAAAAAATTGATTATACGATTATACGAACAGCTGGCAGAAAAATCTGAACTTTTTACCACAGGTAAATCTTTTCGTAATAATTACAAAAATATAAAGTTCTTCAGGGGAAGTCCATACTTCCCGAGATATGGGCCTTTGAAGTTCCGGATATTCCCTCGTTTATAAATTCTTGGCTTAAGAATGTAAACCCATCTGATTTTTTTTTTTTGAAATTTGTATCACAGGTAGGTCTCGTGGCCCTGATCACAAAAATATATATATCGTCTAGATGTAGTCCATACTTCCCGAGATATAGTTCCAAAGTTCCAAAAGGGCATATATGTTTATAGCTAGGTTATTAATTTCGGCATACGGCGCGAATACGAGCGCACACCAGATTTTTTTGAAATTTTTACCATCTCTGGGAAGTCCATACCTCCCGAGATATTGGCCTTTAAATTTCCAAAAATATGCAGCCGAAGGCCGGCTAATTAGAGAAAAATTAATATAAAATAAAGTTTTGTTTCCATTCCCTAGATTTGCCCCGGCCGAAGGCCGGCTATTTAGAAAAAAAATAATTTAAAAGAAAATTTGGGTGTGCGCTCGTAGTCCCGTCTTGTTCCAAATTCTTAATTTTTGAACGGATAATGACAATAATGGGTACCATTGTAAAGCTTGAGAAATACACTATCATATGCAATACAATTTATAACTGAATAACCGGCCTTCGGCCGGGGATTTAAGACTTTCTCCTATGGACAGGTGCAAATCTCGGGCACGGGAATTGTAATTTTATTCCAAGTAGACGGCCTTCGACCGGATTTTAAGACTTTCTCCTATGAACAGGAGAAAATCTCGGGCACGGGAAAATTTTTCTTTTAAATTGTAATTTTTTCCAAGTTTTTTCCCCAATTTTCGGAACTTCAGAGACCCATATCTCGGGACGTATAGACTTCCCCCCGAAAAACTTTATATATAATTATAAACTTTATGGCTGTTTGTATAATCAATTTATGCCAAATTTCCTTAGTCGGGTTTTGTCGATGATAATTTTTTACCTTTTGTTGGCTATTCAAGTCGGAAGTGTTTCCTTAATTATTTCTTTCCGTTTATTTGTAATTTAACAATTATCTAAAGCAGCCCTTCTCGCAGAGAGAAGTTAGGAAAAACAATTTTTTTGGAAATTTCTTTCGATATTTCATTCATTTTTGATCTTTATTGTCCTCAAAAACGAAACAAATAAAAAATGAGACAAGAGGAGGAGAAAGGTACCACACCTTTATGAGCAGTGCTGATCCAAAGCCTTCAGACTGATTAATGTATTAGGTTTCGCTTATATTTTCACCTAAATATCTAAAAGTTTATCATTTTTATACCCTACACTACACTGTGGTAAGGGGTATTATGTCTTTGTGCATTTGTATATAACATGTATAAGGAAACGAGATATAACTACCCATAGATCCTTTTGGGGACATAATAGAATCACTTTCTGAGTAGACTGGTCCAATTCAGCAGAAATTTGGGCAATATCGTTTTTTAGCTACAGAAAGAACGCTATTGCTTTTAGTTAACATCGGTTCAGATTTGGATATGAATCCCATATATATTTTCGGCCGATTTCACGTATGTGCTGCCCCAAACACGCTATATATGTCCGATTTCGATGAAATGGGTGACTACCGTTTGTCTAGAAATAAATGTGCCCAATTATATCGAAGTCGCTTCAGATTGGGATATACTGTCATACATATTTTCGGCCGATTTTAGGTATTTGATGCACCAAACACCCTATATCTGTACAATTTTGATGAAATTTAGAATGTGTGACGAAATTTGGTCTAGAAATAAGTGTGTCATATACTGAAATCGGTTCATATTTAGATATAGCTCCCATATATATTTTACATTTTCACAGTGGTGTAGGGTATCATATAGTCGCCCCGCCCTACTTTGATCCTTACCTTACTGTTTTGCATTCCATAACTTCACTTGAATCTAAAAAGTGTCTTATTATTTTGTATAATTTGTTCATCATGTCATTTGCATGTTTATTTTTTCAACAATGTTATTAGTAACAATGACTTGATTTACGACGGTACAAACGTATTTCATGGTATATTTGACAATAATTGTAAAAACACAAAGTTTTTTTTTTATTTTCTAACCACAATGGCTCGTTGTTTGTGTTATATTTGTGTATGTTAAAGTTTTCTTTACGTCTACTATGAATGCGTGTCCCCTCTCTTCTCGGATATTATCACACAACTCCAAGTAAAATATATGTTTTTTTTTTAATTACACACATTTCCTTTGTTTGTATTTTTTTGTTCATATAGAAAAATCGTTTTTAATATTCTTAGTTCTTTTTTGTTATAAATTTTTTAAACGTGGTATACGCTCCTCATTTTTACAGGAATATAAAGTCGACTTCTGCTTCAGCTACTACTACTACTACCTCCACTATTTGTTGTACCTCAAGTACATCTATTACTACTACTACTACCAACTACTCCTCTTCCAATTTCTACTACAAAAAATCAACCAACAACAACTTCAACAACAACAACGACTACAGCGACCTCAGCAATAATACAAGAAAAAAGGACATTGTTATCAACACCAAAACATCAATAACAACAACACTTTTACCACCATCAATACAATCAACAACAACTTTCCACCACTTCATCATTACAAACAGTTGTACTGACAAAACTTTTACAATACTAGACCTTTTGCAGACTTTTAGATTGACATTAAAAATAATTAATTTGGGACAAGAAATTTATTTTGACCACATTCTTTTAACACTATTACAAACTTATTCTCTACGACGGACTTATACAAGACAATTAATATCGCTGAGTTGTGTTTCAAAAGTAGTTGTTGTTGTCGTCGTCGTCGTTTGTAAACAAATTCATCAATATCTCAACCATCACCACCAATCAAATCACTACCACAACCACCTCAACCACCACAATCAACAACAACAGCAACACCACCACTACCATAATAAACATCTCTGCAGTTGTTGTAGTAGTCATCTTCCACAACGATATTGTTGTAAACTACTGGCGTCTTCAACAGCGTCAATAATGCCTTCAACGTTGATGACAAAAATCCGTTCTTCCACTACTACTACCACTCCTTCTTCATCATCAACAACAAGAGCAGCGACAAGTTATTGCAACAATGTTTCGACTACTTCTGCTACAGAGGCGTCTTCTACTTCGTCGTCGTCATCATTTTTAGCACCATCAACACCACAGCTACTACTACTACTACTTCTTGTTCTACTAAAAACATCACAACAGTCACCAAGAAAACGACAGTTATTGTATTGTCCAACGATATCCTCCTCAGTGCTTATCCCAGCCAACATCAACTTTATAATAATAGTCGCCCCCTTCTTTGACAGTAGTAAAAGATATATTAATAACAACACTATCTCCAAACTTACCACCACTATCACCACAACCAACTTAACTACCACCACCATCACCACAACAAGAACCACCCTATTGAATCAGCTTGAACAACTAGTTCTCCAGCAGCTTGTTTGTTGCTCGATTTGAATATCTTCAAACCAAATATACTGCAACGCAGTGCATACTACATGGCAATTAATATAAAAGTACATAGACTACTGTTCTGGTAATCATCAGTTTTTATAGCTCTGTAATATTTGGGTTATTTGCTAAATTTTATTGTCTTTTCTTGTCTCTTTTTGAGCAATATTTCAACATCAACAACAGGTCGTATAGAAGTAGCAGCGGCGCAAAATCTTCTCCAATCAGCAACAAAATCACAACAACTAACCACCACCCACCCACAATCATCACCTCAAAAAACCACTATTGAAAAAAATCGCTTTTGCTGGTAAAAATCTGTTTTAAACTACATAAGACAAAAAAGAATGTAAAAGGGTTTTAGTAGAACATTTTAATAGTTAATGACAGGAGCTATTGTGCAACAGTGAAATAATTCGTAACTAGTTCAGTCTAGTCATTGTTTTACTGATTACAGCAATGTACATTTTCTTTAGGCAAGCCCATACTTCTCGAGATGTAGCTGCCAAAATTTCGATTATCCCCTACTGCACAACGGAACCTTACGCCTATTATCACTAAAATGCAATTACGATTATGTCAGTCCGCAAATAAACAAGATCGTAAATTTAAGTTTTTGAGAGTAGTAAATGTATAGTGGTTTTTACATGAGCATGAATAAATTAAATTAAATGGATTATCGGAACTGAATACCCTGCCCATATTTCAAAAAGCATGGGCTATTCCAAAATAAACCAAATGAAGTGCCTAAACTAGACTATAAGCCAAGAATTTGAATGATTCCGTTTTTATAACGATTTTAAATTGAAGTAGTATTTTCGGGTATCATTTTGTATTACACGTATTCCAAATTTAGATATAAATTAGACTTTTTCTTTCCCTATACGTTATGTATAGATGTTTTGATATCTTTAATATTTCTGAAAAGTTGGCACGTATTGTCATCATTAAGACAAGCATTGGGAGATTTAGATATATGTACAAATCCAAAAGAAATGTAAAATCAATAAGAAGTATAACTAATGCAAATGCAGATAAATTTAGATTAGAAATTGAGGACTATACTTCACCAATATGGTATCAAAACCGCAAAAAACGAATGAATGAGCGGAACATCTGTACGACTCCTCTTATCAGCAATTAGAAAACACTGTTTGTTTGGTCATCATCAACAGCATCAACAACCAGAAAAAACATCCATGACGACGACATCATCTTTAACTTTGCAACATATTTTTACTGAAAATAATGGGTATAGTATGATGTTATTTATAAATGTTTCCATAATTCTCTTGAACTTCTTTCTTTGAACGAAAAATTTATCCAAAAAAACAGCTGTACAACGAACTCTCTTTTAAAAGCCATCTTGTAGTAGTAAAGATTTTATAGATATTATTTATAAATGACAACGTTTAAATTTTTCTATTTTTTTTTATTAATTGGGTTAATGAAATCACCTAACAACAGCAACAACAACATCTTCAGTGAGAATGCTAATGCATTGTTGCAAGTCAGTCAGGGGAACTCAGTGGGGTCCGACATCGTAATACATAAATGGTAGGCGACGACGATGAAATACCAACAATCCTGTGTGCATTGAGAAATAATACAACCATCGGTGACCATCATCAACAGACATCTCCTCCCTCATCTCCTTGTCGCCTAGCAACAACAACAACAATGCTGCCGCTGTCATTAAAAAATTTAAATTTTTTGAAGTTCATTTTGTATTTTCTAGAGCGCAACAGCTTTCATTGTTTTTTTTTGTAGTGTTATTGTATTCAACCAAACTACTAAAGCAGCAACTTCAAGGCCAACATTTTGTTATGTAGAAAATTGCACTACTAAACATCTGCTACTACTGTTCCATCCACCAACACCACCTAGCCAACAACACAAAGCAACTTTTCTTCAAATAAACAAGTTGTGAATGTACGTCGACGTGATCAAATACATCGTTCGTTGCCTCCCCCAGAAGTGTGACATCATTCTATAGATCTCCTTCACTCTTAGATTACCAATAGCAACAACAACAATCATCATTTAATCAGATCAACACAACCTATCAGTCAACAGTCGTTTTCAATCAACAACAAGCCCCAAAATAAAAACTTTTGCAAAAAATCGGCATCATTGTTAGAAAAATAAAAAAATAACTTCTCACTGCCACAACTATTCAAAATTTCAACAACCATTTTTACAAGCAAACAACCAACCAACCTCCTCAGCCATACAATAAATCTCAATCAGCAACAGATTAATCAGCTCAACAAAAAGTGCAACATTGTGGTTTGTTTTTTAATTTTTATATAGTATAAAGAACCGATGAAAAGTGGACGTTTGTTAGAATTTTTATGTTTGTGTTATTGTTTTACCATAAAAATTATTTATTTGCTTTTCAACAAATTACACTGTGCAACAAAATGTATTTCCAAAAATATTTCGATTTGATTCTAATCCAGAAAACAAGAAAACTTGTTGCCCTGTGTAATTAAAACAAAATGCGTAGAAATGTAACATTTTTCAGTTGTATCAATAATTACGAGTAATTTATTACATCACAAATTTAATTTAATTTCTTCCTGTCTCTTTTTGCCTCTACATAACTATTTTTCCAGATCACGTTCACCTAGAAGAACTCGCAGCCGTTCCCGCAGCTTTTCACGTGACAGACGCAGCAGATCGGATTCCCGTGATCGCCATTAAATCTTAAACAATGTGAATTGTTTTATTATTTTTTTAAGAAGAAATAATCACACTTGTTGTTGCAATGAAAACAACAATGCATATTTCAAAGGAGAAGACCCCCTCATCCCTATCCTCCCACCAAAACAAAAGCAAAAAAGAATGTTTTCATAATGTTCTGCTATTTCAGTCCATATTCTATATGTTTGTGTAAACATATCCTACCTATTGGAAAACAGTATATTTTCACTTTGGAAAATAATCTTTCCTAATTGTATAATTTAATATGATTTTGTATATCATATTTTTTATATCACACAAAACCTTTTATTTTCCTTTTCCATTCGTATTTTTTTTTTTATTTTGGAATAATTGTATCTACTTTTAAGGCGGCTTATGTGCATCTTTCTGCTGCTGCGTAGATGTGTCCAACAGAATTATCAACAAAACATCATTGAGTTTCTGCTATTCCAACAAACCGCAATCATAAATCACAAAATATATATCTCGAGGTAAATTCTTTTTTGAATTTAATTTCTATATTTTTTTTGCAATTAATATTTAGAATATAAAACTAAGCAAAAAAACAAAACAGGCAGTTTGAAAATAGTTTCTCTTAACTATAGTATATATAAGTATAAATATATTATGATTTATTAAATAAAAACATAAGAGACAAATAAAGAAAATTTTAAAAAGTAGTAATAATAAACTTCTTATTTCATTTTGTTAATCGCCTACATTATAGTAAGTATCGTGTGGTGCAAAGTAATAAATTCGGAATAAATATGCAAATTGGAATATGTTTTTGTTGAATTAAAATTTAAACTGACAGAAAGCTTTAGCCAACTTTTCTAATTATACCATGATTTAGACTTTCTTTAAATGTATACGCAACAAATTGTGGGTTACGCCTTTTGACATTTCAGGAAATAAAAACCAAAATACTTAATCCACACAGCTTCTGAATTTTTTTTGAAAAATTCATTTATCTTTCTGAAAATATGATGCCCAAAATTTGCAATATTTTAGAAATGTTTTTGTTTTATAAACCGTTTTAAGCTTCTCCTGTAAACTTATGGTGTTGTGTGTTACGTCTTTAAACATTTCAGGTGATTTTTATACCCTCAGCCTTTAGGCTAAAGAGGGTATTTACACTTTGATACGACCAAAAATGTGCCTCATCGAAATAATGGTTTTAGACCCCAAGTATGTTTGTACGATATCCGTTTCAGACAATTTTGAGTAGATCTAGCAATGTCCGTCCGTCTGTCTGTCTGGCTGGTGCGCACGATAACTCTCGAACGGATCAATCGATTCGGTTCAAAATTTGAAGATGGGCCATATACAGTGTTGGTCACAGAATTAGCACACCCCTTTGGGGCAAAATGATTTCAGTCAGCTAAGAGTTTTGATAGGGCAAATTGAAGTATTTTCGTAAACAAAATCCTTTTCTATAATGTATTTAACAGTTCTAATGATATAAGTGAATAGCATTGTCAGTGGTTTTTTGAAAATAAAAGTTTTGTGAAGACGCCCAAATTATCAAGGGGACATATAATTAGCACACCCTATGATTTTTTAATTTAATTCAATTAATATACAAAAATTAATTTATATTGAAGTTAATTCATATTCAAAACGTATTGAACAAATCATTTTTCCAAAGAAAAAATTATTTATCACCCCGGAATCTCAAAATATATCCCAATAGCGGACCATTTTTCGTAATGTACACCTAAACGTCAGAAATTCGCCAAAAATTTAAAAACAAATGTAAAATTGGATCTGAAATTATTGGAATTGTTAGCCGATTACTGAAATTTAAATATAAAGTGCAAAAACTTTTCAAAAAGTGTTTAAGGTAGATGATTCATTCAAGAAAATTTTCGATTTGGAAGGGGTTTATAGAATGAAGATCAATAAAATGCATCATTATGTAAAGAAGGATCAACTTATAACACCATTTGTTATTCAAAATTACAAGTCTGAATAACACCAATAACAATAACAATAAAGGATTTTGAGGTTTCCTGAAATTGGTCAGAATCCATGAAAGTAGGCATATACTATTTAAGATAAATGTTTTCTGGATTACTGATTTTAAATTTAATCGTTTTAAGCTCCAGGAAACATATTATCTTGCGGTCTCACTAGACTATCTCCAATTTGTCTTATGTTCACAAAATTATTGAAATTTGCGTAGGTCCCATAGAGATGAACATAGGTTTATCGTGACATACATGACGACATATCGGTAAAATTCAGTCCAGATGGATAAGTATTTATATAATCAATAGCTCAAACCATCTAATTTCAGTTTCTTAACGAAAATTATTGTGTCAAACGGATTTTACAGATGCACACTGCTGGTGGGTACATCCCACTATTCGAAAATTTACAGAGATGAACAAGAATATGATGTTTTGTTTGATGTTTCTATGAACTACTTGCCTCATTGAATTTGTTTACATGTGCAAAAATCGATAAAAAAAAACTAAAAAAGCTGAAATTTCCATCAGTCCTTGGGACCCAAGGTGTACCCCATATAATTCCCTTCTGGCACTGAAATTTCGGAGACTGGTAGAGAATATAACTAGCAGACTGGAACTTATTCCCAAAAGAAAGGGATTTAAAACTGAATATGGACGAACATATTGAAACTATTCACAATATTAGTGATTCTTTTAAGGTGTGCTAATTACGTGTCCAGTGAATTTAGGACATTTTTGGGGGATAGTCAAATTGAAAGTTATGTTTCAGTTTCTGTATTGCGTTGTATTCCTTAAGCATACAACTGAGAATATATTAGTACAAATACTTTATTCAATACAACTACTTTTGAAGGACTTTTTAGGCAAAATAAATGTTGGTAGTGGGGTGTGCTAATTGTGTGACCAACACTGTAGGTCCACTCCTTCAGGTACCTTCCCCACAAATGTTCAAAAATTGTCGCAAAACTTGTGCGCACGATAACTCTTGTAGGGAATAACCAATTTGGTCCATACTTTGCACATCGTGTAATTTCTACCAAACTTAGATGAGGTTCCAATATGGACTCAATCGGTAAACTCCTTCGAGTACCACCCACACAAAAATTTCGGAAAAGTTCAGTTTAGGACCTGCTCTCGAATCGCCTTGGTTTTTGTTGTACCATTTCGTATTCACTGTCCCCTATACGAAGGTACAAGTTTCCTCAGGGGCAAGTCCATACTTCCTGAAAAAATAGCCTGAAAGTTGAAAAACAAACCCTATGACACCATGTTTATGGGTGGAAGCGCAAGATAATTCTCGAACGGAAAAATTGGCCTTCGTAATATTGTTTCCAAACTTAATTTAAGTTCGTAGATAAGCCATATCGGTCCACTCCTTCAGGTACCAACCCCACAAAAGTTCAAAGATATTCAAAAAAATAGTGGGCACGATAACTCTTGATGGGAGTGACCGATTTGGTCCATACTTTACACATTCTCATAATATCTACCAGATATAGATCAGGTTCGAATATGGACTATATTTGTCCACTCCATCCCGTACCTCCCACACAAAATTTTGGATAAGTTCACTTTAAGACCTGCTATTGAATCACTTTGATTTTTGTTGAAGCAACTTACATTCGCTGCTTCAATTACGATGGTAAAAGTTGTTTCAGAGGCAAGTCCATACTTCTTGAGAAAACAGCCCGAAGGGTGTAAAAACCCCCTATGGCACCACCATGGTCTATGTCGGTCCATTCCTTTAAGTACCTTTTCAACAAAATTTTTGAACTTTAATCCTAATCAACATTTTTGTCGGTTCATACGAGACCAAAATTTTGAAACGCCCTAAATACATAACTTTTTTGTGAAAAAAGTGTTTCAATTTGCACAGGCTGAGGGTATATCTCTGTCGGCAAAGCCGACTGATACTTTTTTACTTGTTAAATTTTAAAAACAAGTTTTAAAGTGGGTTTAGTTTAAATTGATTTACTTTAGGGAAAGGCAATTCTCTTAGTTCTTTGTATTGAAACAAAGAACTCTTTCCCAATTTTATGACGACTCGAGCTCAAGAATAAATGTGACCGACGAATTCGTTTAAATGCGAATTCAACATAAACATTCAAAAACTCTCATTGCACAATGCAGAGAATGGCTGACTTCCTTATTGTCGGTTGCTCTGTATTCGTGCATGAAACTAGGGATCTCCGTTGGCCGACTTCAGTATTGTCAGTTGCCTTGTATTCGTGCATGAAACTAGGGATTCTTAAATCGAGTTCCATACTAGAGTAATTTTATGAAGTTGCAGTAGTGGGAAAATCGATTTAAGAACCCCTAGTTTCATGCACGAATACAAGGCAACTGACAATACTGAAGTCGGCCAATCATAATAACTATTTTGATAGTTTGTAAAAAAATAACAACAAAACAGATCATCCACCGTGCTGTGTGTCTTTTTAGATCAATGATGAACACGAAGAGAGCATGTGTATGGTGAATCGTACGAAAACGTAAAGGCGAGTGCTCAATTTGTTCATCTACAGTATGCAAAGTTCATATTCGTACACCCCTAAAAAATGAATAAAATCGTTATTAATTCCATATTTTATGTGCAAATATGAAAAAATTGATGGGAATTACCATAACGAAGAAAGATTTGAGAATAACAAAACAAATTTTTAATATATTCCGTCATTTAGGTATAGATGGCGCCTGTGTGGTTGGCAAAGTTCGTATTCGTACACCTATAAGCACTATATATTTGGAGTTTTTAAGGATTTTCAAAGCAAAATACCGCAGATTTTTGTTCTTTTCTTCTTTTGGAATGCCTCTGCTATAGAAATATGTACAAATAACGGTAATTTTATTAAAAATTTTGCATGAATAAAAAGTCGGACGAATATTTGAAATAATTAAGAAAAATGTGCTAGATATGATTAACTATTGCAATTTATTCCCGAATTGTGGACGAAAATAGCTAATAGCGGTCCTTCTGTAACAATATTCGAGGCCTAATATGAAAATAAATGTTGCCAGCGTTTGGAAATGGAAAGAAACGTAATCCGGGCTTAGGTAAAGTAAACACATTTTTGGTTTTTACTTGGTGAAAATTGCAAGTTTC
The DNA here is from genome assembly GCF_047663935.1 of Musca autumnalis. NCBI lineage: Eukaryota > Metazoa > Arthropoda > Insecta > Diptera > Muscidae > Musca > Musca autumnalis. The sequence continues at coordinate 161,419,338 of NW_027411866.1, read as the reverse complement.
GTTACATATTTGACATTAAATGTATTGAAGTTTTAGAATACGGTTTCGAAAATCATTTTATGTCAAAAACTGTGAGAAATTATGAAGAAAAATGAAACTGTACAAGTTTTCATACTGTCAGCGTACGACTGAAATTCTACGCTTACTATGAACGAGGGTTATGGCTGCCAAAATTGGGAAAATAATGGTTTTTATTTCTTGAAAATTATATTTCGTTAACGAAGGATCCAAAATTAGTGCAAAAATTTCAAAAGAATGGAGTAAATTGCCAAGGAAAGAACGTGTAGTAACCTTTTGAAAAAATGCATTATTTTCGGGGAAATTTTCATCCTTAAAAAATTATTATTCCTCGTAATTTCCGATATGTCTTGACATGAAATGATGTTCGAAACCGTATTCTAAAACTTCAATACATTTAATATCAAATATAAAACTAAACGTGCGATTTTCACTAAGTAAAAACAAAAAATGTGTTTACTTTACCTAAACTCGGATTACGTTTCTTTGAATTTCCAAACGCTGACAACATTTATTTTCATATTAGACCTCGAATATTTGTACAGAAGGACTGCTATTAGCTATTTTCGTCCAAAATTCGGGAATAAATTGCAATAGTTAATCATATCTAGCACATTTTTCTTAATTATTTCAAATATTCGTCCGACTTTTTATTCATGCAAAATGTTTAATAAAATTACCGTTATTTGTACATATTTCTATAGCAGAGGCGTTCCAAAAGAAGAAAATAACAAAAATCTGCGGTATTTTGCTTTGAAAATCCTTAAAAACTCCAAATATATAGTGCTTATAGGTGTACGAATACGAACTTTGCCACCCACACAGGCGCCATCTATACCTAAATGACGGAATAAATTAAAAATTTGTTTTGTTATTCTCAAATCCTTCTTAGTTATGGTAATTCCCATCAATTAGTTCATATTTGCACATAAAATATGGAATTAATAACGATTTTATTCATTTTTTAGGGGTGTACGAATATGAACTTTGCATACTGTATGTTTTAGATTCACTTTGGCAGTTTTGTTGTGATGTGTGTTTTACTTCTTATTTTTAAAGTAAGCCAGCTTAAACAAAGATTTGGGCTGACTTTCGTATGGTCAATTGCTTTACAAATGACAAATAATTGTACAATGTTTTCTGTTTTTATCGCCGATGATCTTAACAACTACGAAGCTACGTGTTTCTTAACGTCAAAAACAGGTATTTTTTACGCAGGTAAAAAGCAAACAAGTACCTATCACTTTGTTTTCTGATGCATTCGCATGTGATTTTGTTAATTTTGTAATTAAACAAAAAATATATATAATTAAAATAGATGATTCGCGAAGGTATGTATATATAAACAATAAATAATAGCAATCATGTACAAACATGTTTTTTATTAACAGTGATTATAGAAGGAGATACGAGCAAAATGTTGCTTCTCACAACAAGGCTGCGTAATGAACCAGATTTCGTTTTATTGAGCTTATCATTCACGCACTGTGACAAATTTAAAAATTGTTTAAACGAAGTTTTGTGCTGCCGCGTTCTTCATGTTTGTTTTTCCTAATAACAACACCAAACATCCAAATTCAGAAAAATGTCACCGAATTCAAATCGTGGGGGTGTAGGGTATCATATAGTCGGCTCTGCCCGACTGTAATAATTTCCTTACTGGTGTGATATGCATTGAAATATTTTACAATCTTTATACCCTCAGTCTTTAGGCTAATATACTACCAAAATTGTGCCCCATCGAAATAACGGAAATTCGTTTCACACAATTTGGAGTCGATTTAGCCATGTCGTCTCGAACGGATCAACCGATTCAAACCAATTTTTGAACATCGTAATATTTTGTACAAGCTTATTTTGAATTCGTAGATGGGTCATATTGGTCCACACCACTGTGGTAACTTCCCCACAAAAGCTCAAAAATTTTCTGTAAAATGGTGTGAACGATAACTCTCCCGTTTTATTCCTTACAAATATACATAAAGTTCGAATATGATTTTTTTTTACAAGGGTCAATGTTTTTCGGGGGAAAGTCCTGAGACAATGACCTAAAAGCTCCAAGAAACCTTGACGGCATCGGTTAAAATGGCAAACCCGAAAGATAACTCTCGCAGGGAGTTTCAACGTATTATTTCATCCAGCCATGTATCAGGTTGGAATGTTGATTATACGGCCCACTCCTTCGCGTATCCCACAGAATTCGGATAACATGACGTTTAAGAGTAGGTTTTCAGTAGGTTATTCTAGCGGTCTCTTTTACAACGGTACATTTTATTCCGGAGTGAGTCAATACTTCCTGAGATAATGGCACAAAACAATCGGCACCAACTAAAATGGCTAGTGTGCAAGATAACTCTCACAAAAATTTCTTCCAAATTTAGTTTAGCGTAATTTTGTATTTCGAATTGTTTATGAATCAGAAGTTTGCTTAGAGGAATATGGTTTCCTCCAAGCTTAACCTTCTACTCAAACATGGAACCAACAATCATAAACAACATCATCAAAAATTTGAATTGGCTGGGACGGCGCGACCCGTAAGCGTAACTACTTCTCTGACAGTTTTTCTACCATCACCAAATAAACCACCCTCTCTTTCTTTATTATATCTTCATTTTTTAATAACCCATTTATTATTACTTTCCAAACCACACCCTCTTTTTTCTATTCTTCTCTCTTTTCTCTTCTCTTTTCAGGTAATTCTGAACCTCTTTTATGGATGATCACAATGGACCGAAAGGTCTCCGAGTGGCGTAGTCAATATATATTGACTACACATCCCCAAACCTAACCTAACATAGAGGTAGTTTACACTATCTATCAATGTCATATGTGCTGATATTTTCCATCGTTACAGTCGTTAATACAGTCGCTAGTGTGTGCAATTTTTGGGGTGTGCATACCACCAAAAATGCAGTGAAATTACGTCTCGACATTGCCTGCGCGGGTAGGTATGGAATGTTTTTATTTCGTGTCATATGAATTGATAGCTGGTGTAAACTACCTCTTACTAAAATTGGTTGGTATGTGTCAATGATTTGGTATAGAGATCCTACAAAATTTGAAGCAAACCCGTGATGCAAAATCAATCAACCCGATCATGACTGTATACTCCCCATGAGCTTTGTCTCTCTGCCGTTAAGAAAACTCACGGGGAGTAGATGTTCATGATCGGGCTGTATATACGCCACAATTATTGTGTTTGCATCTTTTTTATGTTCAGAGGCTGAGGGTATATCTCCGTCAGCACATTTGACTGATACTTTCTTAGTTGTTTAGCATTAATATTTATTCTCGAATCCATGCTGCTCCGCTGTTTAAATGGTTAAACATTTTTTAAAGGTCACTTTGACTATATCCTACAGTTGTCTGGAACTAAAACTGTATCATGAAGTATTTCCTAGGGTGAAGTTAATGTTTGCTTTCATAACAATTACAAAATAAATCCTTTATTAAAATTAAACAAAGAGGTAAAACCACTGTTAAGAGATTTTTGAATTAAAAAAATAAAACTAAACATAAATCGATACTGAAAAATCCTACTGTGATCCTCCACCGGCAATTGCCTGTACTTCATCATTATTTAAATTCATTTCTTCACCTGGTGAATATAGGCCACCGAGGGCCGAACGTTCCGGTATACCAATAGCACGATCATTAGTATCATCATCTTCATTAGTATCCTCAGAATCATCACTATCGTCATTGGCTAAAAAAGTAAGTTCAATAAAGATTAAAAATGTACAAACAAAAAAGGTTAATTTCATTTTTAATTTTTACCATCTTCATCATCTGTTTCTATGCCAGTCATTGTTAGAACTTTACCCAATGGATGAATATCCACGGCAGCAGTTTTCATGGCATCCAACTGAAAGAAGAAATAATTTTAAATAATAGTGTCTGAATAAGGAAGTTAAGATGTATGGTAATAAAATTAAAAAGGTCGGTTTCATAGACCGCCCGTCTATACTTCCCGAGACATAGACGTAGGCAATACCGAGAATATTTATTTATACGAAATTGCATTGGTGATTTATTAATAAAATATTGTTAGTCATTTCCGTATATATAATTTCCCTAGTACTTACTTACTTAGATGGCTTTTGTATTAAACAGAACGTCTTGTTCCATAAGCCGAACTAAGAATAGATTTCCAAACGCACCGATCTTTTACTTTACTTCTCCAATTTTGGATGCCATGTTCTGTGATATCTTCATCAACTTGGTCCTTCCATAGGAATTTTGGCCTTCCCTTGGGGCGTATACCGTCGAGTGGCTCGTATTCAAATGCCTAGTATCATTCCTATATATGTATATGGAAATTATATATACGGAAATTACTAACAATATTTTATTAACAAAATCACCAATGCAATTTTGTATAAATAAACATTCTTGCACAAGTCCATACTTCCCGAGACATGGGCCTTAAAAGTTCTATAAATATCAATGATATTTCTCATATTTTTACAACAAGGCAATATAGGTGTCATTGTGGAGCTCTAGAGGTTTTGATTGTAACTAGGTTGTTTTGGAAAAATATTCCATTTTTAAAGGGAACATTAAACCGCGTAGCCGGTGTAGGATCCATAGGTGAAAGTCTTAAATCCCCGGCCGAAGGCCAAAAAACGTTTAGTTATTAAAAGGAGGCAGACTTCCGTATTGTCAGTTGCTTTGTATTCGTGCATGAAACTAGGGGTTCTTAAATCGATTTCCCCACTACTGCAATTTCATAAAATTACTCTAGTATGGAACTCGATGTTTCATGTACGAATGCAAAGCAACTGACAATACGGAATTCGGCCGGAACTTTAACAGCGTAATTTAATTTAACTGCGGCCCTTTACAATGATACACATATTGCATTGGTCGGCTGTAAAAATATGTATGAGAAAAGCCATTGGTATTTGAGGAAATTTGAAGGCACTTATTTCGGGAAGTACGGACTTGTGCAAGACAAAATTTATATCGTTATACTCAAGATACCTAGGCCTATCTCTATAGCCAAAACTGGCTACGAAATATGTTACATTTTTTTACCTATAGCACACTCAAGGTTGAATCTCAGATGGACTTCTGGTCGGAATCAGAATCAAAAGTGATACGTTTCGAGAAATATGGGAAGCCGACAGACTCCCATCCACCTACAATATAGTATAAACTTACCCATGAATGATGTTCCCTTTCATATTTCAGAATTTCTGCCTCCTCGTTTGCTGCACTATCAAACCAAATACGATTGGCAATTGGTGGTCGTAGAGAAGGGAAAAACGGTAGCATTGACATGGTGCTAAATGTCGTCTGCGAATATTTTAATTTCTTAACAAATAAAGAAAATAATTATTTTTCAGACAAAGTACATTGACATGTAAACAATTTTTGATTACACAGTGTTGATTAAAAGGTACCAAATAGTTTTATCGCTTTACAACAATGTACCAAATAGTTTTATCGCTTTACAACACTGTTTGTAATCAGCTGTTTTTGCTGCTTTGCTATAAAAACGTTTTATGCGGCTTGGCTTTTCTAGAAATTTATTTATTAACAAATAATACACAAATAAACTTATCAAAATGATTGAAATTACCTGCAATGATCGTTTGGGAAAGAAGGTATGCATTTGAAATGTTCTTTTGTTTTTACAAAGTCTATAATACGACTCTATCTTCTAGGTGCGAGTGAAATGTAATCCAGACGATACGATTGGCGACCTTAAGAAATTGATTGCTGCTCAAACCGGTACAAAATATGACAAAATTGTTCTGAAGAAATGGTATACAATCTACAAGGACAGCATTAAACTATCGGACTGTAAGTAAAATATATTTAGAATTATTATTTTTGTTTGTAATCTATTGGATGCTAAAGGTGGTTGAATGTAGTTTAGCCACTCCTCTATTCATAGTTTTTCCGTGGAAATCCAGCTTACGTTCCCCGAGAGAAAGATGAATAGGAATCTTTTGGGAACACTATATTTTAGTAAAAACTCTCCGATTTTTTGAAATTTTTTCCAGAGGTAGATATTGTTGCGGTGATTACGGGAATGTACAATTCTCTTATTGGACCCGAAAGTCCGCCGGGTTAGACCCAGCATACAGAACCGATTGCTACAAAATGGGCATCATTGGAAATCTTATGGAAATACCTATCCAATAAGAGGTCACAGGAGGTATTCGGGTGATATAGCCCAAAAACCGATTTTTGGACCCGGGTTTTTCCATAAAATCCGCAAAAAGTAAAAAATGGACCCGCTTAATGGATGCCAGGTTATAGCACGTACCATAACCTTTCCAAAATGGTGCTATATGTCGTAATACCTTCTCTGGACCCAATGCCCATAGAATCTTGACAACTCGGTTCTGTAAATAGCCGGACTTCGGCCGGAGATTTAAGATTTTCTCCTATGGACAGGTGCAAATCTAAGGAACAAGAACAAATTTGTCTTTCTATATACAGTGTTGCGCATATCAAAAGCAACAAATCCCGGATTTTGCATTATTTAAATTTTTGGATCGGTTACAATTTTTTAAGATGTAATATTTTGTGCCCAGTTATTCTTTGTTATGTACAGAAGGCTTTCAACAAGTTATTTCTGTACTTTGTAGTTGGATGGGATAACAAGAACAACAATATTGACTGATCCTCGAGGATGGGAAATGCAAAACAAAAGCAACAATAGAATATTATACAAATTTTATTGTAGTCGGTGATAATTAACTGTACTTTTGACTTAAATTTTTCTTTTGGAGCATGGCTGTGTAATTTTAGAAAGAATTTGCACTTGTTATTCTAACAGGGTTGCCACTTTCTACCACTTTTCCCATGGTACGGGGAAATATCAAAATACGCTGAAATTAAAACTTTTTCCCTCATATAAAAACTAAAATTTTAAAATGTTCATTCAGAAAATGTATTCAAATCTACCACTCTTATGTTTGCCGTGTAATAAAAACGTTAAACAACCGAATATTGGTAAACACAATACATCCTGTTGTAAACCCCTTGAGGCCATCGGCACATTGTGGATAAAAACGTCGAGGAAACTTCAAAAATAATGCGAATAGGAACTTCCAAGGATTATTTGGGGCTCTTATTTCCGATATATGGGCCAGAGTACTTCGCAGAAGATATTTTGAAAACAATTTGAAAAGTTATACACTGGCCAAGAAACCATTGTCATATCCAAAAAGGAAGACAATTTGGGAAACACTGGTAGAAAATGCAATATTTTATATGGTTTAAACAACACAATACGATTTTTTATTTAATTTTTAATAAATTATACTTTAATATAAGATTTAATAACAAAAAATATGAAAAACATGAATTATTTAGCCATATTATGATATTTTACCCATTGTTGGTTGAAACAATGGGTTCTTGACCGTTGTGTAGTTTGAGTTGGGGGCTGTGTAGCTTTTCAAATCGTTTTCAAAACTTCTTTTGTGAAGTACTCTGGCCCATATATCGGAAATAAGACCCCCAACTAATTCTTGGAAGTTCCTATTCGCATTATTTTTGAAGTTTCCCCGACGTTTTTAGCCACAATGTGCCCATGGCATCAAGGGGTTTACAACAGGATGTATTGTGTTTACCAATATTCGGTTGTTTAACGTTTTTATTACACGGCAAACATACGAATTGTTGATTTTAATCCACTTTCTGAATGAACATTTTAAAATTTTAATTTTTATATGAGGGAAAATTTTTTAATTTTAGGGTATTTTGATATTTCCCCATACCCTGGGAAAAGTGGTAGAAAGTGGCAACCCTGTTAGGATAACAAATGCAAATTCTTTCTAAAACTATACAGCCATGCTCCAAAAGACAAATTTAAGTCAAAAGTACAGTTAATTAACACCGACTACAATAAAATTTGTATAATATTCTATTGTTGCTTTTGTTTTGCATTTCCCATCCTCAAGGATCAGTCAATATTGTTGTTCTTGTTATCCCATCCAACTACAAAGTACAGAAACAACTTTTTGAAAGCCTTCTGTACATAACAAAGAATAACTGGGCACAAAATATTACATCTTAAAAAATTGTAACCGATCCAAAAATTTAAATAATGCAAAATCCTGGATTTGTTGCTTTTGATATGCGCAACACTGTATATATATTTTTTCTCTAGATAGCTATTTAGAAAAGCCAGATTGTCAAGATTCTAAGGGCCATATCTCTGGATCCAGGGAAGGTATTACAACGTATAACTCCATTTTGGAAAGGTTAAAGTGCGAGCTACAATCTGTCTCATAATGCGCCCATTTCCGAATATTTGAGGGTTTTATAGAAAAACCAGGGTCCAAAAATCAGTTTTTAAGCTATATCGCCTGAATACCATAAAGGAAAACAAGTAAGCAAAGGCTATAGTCGGACGGGGCCGACCATGTGATACCCTACACCACAACCTGTAGGAATTATCTATGCACGCTGAATGTCCGGGTTCGATTCCCATCAAATTGTCTACGGTGGCAAAATATCCCGTAGTAATGTTGGTGATATTTCCTGAGTATTTCAGACATGAAAAACGTCTCTACAAGTGGCAACTTAGGACACGCCGTTCGGACTCGGCGATAAAAACTAGGTCACATATATATAACATCATATGAATCCATTGATATAAGAGAAGCCCCCTTTTCTTTACTGGGATGTTTGTGGAAAAATATATGTATAATTTATCATTTCTAAAAAATGTTCGAAAATTGGAAAATTCGCATTGATTGGCCCCACCTGCTACACCTTCAAATTATCTTTGAATATCAGGTACCTTTTTGGAATGCACCTAAAATAAATACATATATATACTACGCAATTTGGTATATTTGTTAATTGGGAAAATTGCGAGTTTATTGAAGATCTATCGTCCAAAATTGTGCACTTGTACCTCACACATGCCTAGAAAATAGTTCATTGTGGGCATATATTGTGATATCTGAAATATATTTTATACCGGTAGAAATACACTGTGCAACACTGGAAATGCAAACAACTTCTAATGGGCATTTTCTGAAAGTACATATTGAGACTACAAAAACCTTAATTGCGTTTTGTGTTCTTAGATCGGGTTTAGATTTTATGGCCTCATCTAAACCGACCTAAAATGAGCCTTTTTTCCAGTGATCGGACATTTTTCTCCGAAGCTAATAAGAATTTTGCTTTGCGGTCTTCAGCAATATTGTAGCCCTAAAGTAGTAGAACTTATGTGTCAAACAGATGAACTGGGAAAAGCTGCATCTAGAGCATCAAACTCGTTAAAATATAGAAAAGTTTACATAATTTCTGAAATTATGGTCAGTAAGAACTAAACTGTTGGAAGTTGAAACCAGTAGCCATTCTAGAAATGTTCCAAATATGTTCCAGAGAATATTTTCCCAAAAGGTTACATTAAGAAGAATTTAACATTTTGGGAGATACGCTGCGAAATATACACAAATTATAGAATTTTTAGATATATTATAAAATTTGAGGCAATAAATGCAGTTTTTCGAGTTCACTATTCCTCCAAATATTTTCTTCTTGCTCTTATCTACAAGTTTGCTGCAAATGTCAAAGCAAGATTCGTATTGGTTTCATAGATACAGCCCCGATTTGTTTTAAAAATTCGATATTGAACCATGTTTAGATGAGGCCATAAAAACCGAACCCGATCTAAGAAAACAAAACCCAGATATGGTTTTTGCTTATTGGTCCTCTACTTTCATAAAATTCTGGACAGAAGTTGTTTGCACGCGATTGGCTCAAAAATGTTGCACAGTGATAACTAACAATGAATAGGAATTCAAAAATTTTGCATGCAAACAAATTTATAAATCCCAAAATTATTCATATTCAATTACACAGCAAAGAAGAAAATACGTGGAATCTGTAGGTATCGTAATATGGGGCTATACCAAATCAATTTTAGTAAGATAAATTCTGAGTTTTGGAAATATTTGAGAATTATTTTTTCAGATTTGTAATTTTAGTTAGAGCTGGCAGGGGTTTTTGGAACTTCTGGACTATTATCTCAGGAGGTATGACTAACCCAGGGAATAGGACCATAATAGGGACCGTAAAAAGAACCTTCTCCAAAAAATAATAATAATCAAATAGATCCGATACGGGTCCTCCAACTACACTTTTCCCAAATGTTGTGTGGGAGGTACTCGAAGGACGGACCGATATAGTCCATATTCCTAGCGGACACGTGACTGGATGAAATAATACGATGTGTAAAGTTTCGACCAATCAGAAAATCCCCTTGAGAGTTAACTTGCGGATTTGCGGAGCAAGTACAATCTGCTGAAAAAAATTCAAAACGATTCGAGAGGACTCTTAAATTTCCCGTTTCCGAATTTTGTGTGGGAGGTACCCTAAGGACCGATATAGTCTTATCCGATCTATATCTGGAAGGAATAATAATATATGGAAAGTTTGGAGCAAATCGATTGGTCACTCCGCCAGTTATCGTTCACACAATTTATCGAAAACATTTTTGAAATTTTTTGGGGGAGGTGTGGACCGACATAGCCTACATTCGAACTTAAACAAAGTTTGGGCAAAATATTACGAAGTATAAAATTTGGTTCTAATCGGTAGATCCGTACGAGAGTTATCGTGCGCACCAGCCAGCTAGACATTAAAAGAGACAGATGAACGGACAGCGCTAAATAGACTCCAAATTGTCTGAAACGAATTTCGTCCAAATATACTTGGGGTCTAAAACCAATATTTCGATAAGAAACATCTTTGGTCGTATTTTTTTTGTATCCCCTTTAACCTAAATCCTGAGGTATAAAATAGGTGGCGAGGCGACACCATGCTGCAATATTTGCATTAAAATCCAATTTGACAACTGAACTGAAAATTTCTCTGTCATGATAGAGACAATTTGTAGCATGGGAGGAAATTGTGGTTCTCTACACAAAACACATTATATAACAGGCAGTAGGTGCGTTATCTAGCAGACAAATTATTGCAGTTTGCATCAGGGAAAAGATCAGCAGTTATTTTTCCATATGTAGGCTACTTTGCCAGTATATGCCCTCCAGAAATGAAAATATGGACCAACAAAAAAATTTGTATATTTTTCATCCAAAGGTAATGGTCTATGTCAACCGCCAAATAATATCAGATCATCATGCAAAATTGTAGGCATTTTCTTCAAACTAAACTCTTACCTCGTGCAAAGTTTCGTGACTATTGAGCTATAATTGCGACCTCTAGCGGGTTTATGATTACACTACAAACAAACAACTGGACATATTAGGCTGTAACTCTGTTATCTGATCACGTACATCAACATAATTGACATCAATTGAAAGACCAAGAGATCGTCTTCCAAATATAACTCACGAGTGTGGAATGTGTCTTTCAGGAACAAAGATATAAGCTGTATATTAAAATTTTTTACAATTTTCACACATAAGTTTTGGTCCATTTAACCCTCTAAATATTATCTGATCTCCATCTCAAATTGCAAGTTTCTTCTTTGTCATATACTCTTACCTTATTTTAAATTTCGAGGCCATCGGACTATTATTGCGACCTACAGAGCATCTACAAAATCGGATAAAAATTATGTTTTTGGTCCATTTCACCCGCTAAATATTTCACGATCATCACCAATTAAAATAGCGATCTATTCTGATGAGAAACCGACCTCCATACCAAATTTCGTGAAGATCGGTCCATAATTGCGGCCTGGAGTTTGATTACAATTTATAATGGACAGACGGACACACGGACGGACGGACGGACACACATCTCAAAATCGCTTTATCTCGCCGAGATATCAAGATTGGTATACCACATTGGGGGTCTCCGACGAATATTTCGCGGTGTTACATGAATTTTTACCAAAACAAACTTATAATACCCTTTCCACATAGTGGTGTAGGGTATAAAAACGAAAAAAAATCAAATAAACGCGCAGGTGGCAACCTAATAGTATGAGGCTGGTTGAATTTCCTGGTATGGTCTTCGTCCAATATATCACATTACAGATGCTGGGACCCATTTCCAATAAAAAAAACCTATTAGACACACAATGTTGCTACAAACAGAAACTGGCTTCTTATAGATTTTTAGCAGAACAGCGGTCCAATACACCCATCCCCATGTGTACAAAGGAATTTTCGGAAGTTCAGAGGCCCATATCTCGGGTAGTATAGAGTTCCACAATAAATTTTATATATATATTTGTGATCAGGGTTACGAGACCTACCAATTGAAAAATCGGTCCGATCCGAGCTTAAACTCAACTTGCTCCCCCATTAACCGATACTTTGGCTTTTGGTGGCAAATTTAGAGCATCCATCTATGGCCAAAGCCCCAATATGACTTTAAAGGTTTCTGTAGACATTAGTAGAAAAAATATGTAGTTATAATTGTAGATAACACGTCAAAGAGGAAAACTGCAAGATGCTCCCTCTATTGAAGTTGAGAATTTTATTGTAATTGTATCTTGTGTCAGGTGTTCTGCCAAAGCTCTCATATAGTCGATTTTAAAAAGAAGAGGTTCCATTTATTTGTTTATATGTTCATTTTCAATACTAATAACAAATCTAACAAAATATTTTTTTTCATTTTATTTTCAGATGAAATCCATGACGGCATGAATTTGGAACTGTACTATCAGTAGAGATATTATAATTTAAGCTAAAAATTGTCAAGAGCCAATATTTTATACATTTGCTAAATTAATTTAAATACAAATAAAACAAAACCTTAAAAAAAATGGTCTGTTCCAGTACTGCAAGAATCTACTAATTTTTACTATTTTTTCCGATAACATAAAGGAAAAAATGCTATCGTAGTAAAAAATAGTAGCTTCTTGCAGGTTCTGGAACGGAGCAAAAGTCTTTTGTCATCATATGCTCTGTTTCAGAACCTGCAAGAAGCTACTATTTTTTACTACGATAACATTTTTTCCTTTATGTTATCGAAAAAAATAGTAGATTCTTGCAGTACTGGAACAGACCAATAGATTTAAATCTCCAGCAAGGTAATATCATACTTTTCAGTGAAAACTGTGTTGTTTCAGTTATTGCTCGTGAATTTTAAAAGTTCTTTAAAATGTGCATCGTTGCAAAATTTGCCCATTGCAACAATTTTCCAGAGTTCGAAAATAAACAGTACACTAACATAGTGTACCGCTCAGAGAACAGTATCACTAAAATATTTTTAGCGTTAGTGTTCCGGAACACAAACACTAAAAAATATTTTAGTGATACTGTTCCGGAACACAACGATAAACGTAGTGTACCACATTTTAGTACACTAAAAACGTTGGGTACCGCAGTCGGAACACTAAAAATCGTAGTGCTCCGCAGTCGGAACACTAAAAATCGTAGTGCTCCGCAGTCGGAGCACTAAAAACCGTAGTGCTCCGCAGTCGGAGCACTAAAAAATCGTTGTGTACCACATGTCGGAACACTAAAAAAATAACGTAATGATAATGTACCACACACGAGTTAATTATGATTTGCGAGGAAAATTAAATATTTATAATTTTTGAGATAAGTACAAATTAAGACATAAAAACTCAGATACACCTCTTAAATCCATGTATGTGTACATATTAATTAATAACGTTGGGAACCTAAGTAGAAAATATGAAAAACATTGATTCGGTTGTTGTACAATGGCGCACTACAAATCGTAGTGTTCTGACTGTGGATACATGAGTTTATTATGATTTGTGAGGAAAATTAAATATTTTATAATTTTTTTTAATATATACAAATTAAAAAATAAAATTTAATAGAACACGTGAAAAACGGCTGCGAAATCGTTGTGTTCAGACTGCCGGATCTCTAAAAATCGACTGCCGGATCACTAAAAATTGTAGTGTTCCGACTGCCGGATCTCTAAAAATCGAAACAATGGAACAATAAAAATCGTAGTGTTCGGCTGTGGAGTACTAAAAATCGTAGTGTTCCGACTGCCGGATCACTAAAAATCGAAACAATGGAACAATCAAAATCGTATTCGGCTGCGGAGTACTAAAAATCGTAGTGTTCCGACTGCCGGATCTCTAAAAATTTTAGTGTTCCGACTGCCGGATCTCTAAAAATCGAAACAATGGAACAATAAAAATCGTAGTGTTCGGCAGCGGATCACTAAAAATCGTAGTGTTCCGACTGCCGGATAACTAAAAATTGTAGTGTTCCGACTGCCGGATCTCTAAAAATCGAAACAATGGAACAATAAAAATCGTAGTGTTCGGCTGCGGAGCACTAAAAATTGTAGTGTTCCGACTGCCGGATCTCTGAAAATCGAAACAATGGAACAATAAAAATCGTAGTGTTCGGCTGCGGATCACTAAAAATCGTAGCGCTGTTAATTATAATTTCTGAGGAAAATTAAATATTTTATGGGTTGTGGGACGAGTAAAAATTAAAAATAAAAATTAATAAATTTTATTTACGAAATTTTATTTCACGTGTTTTAAATTAGTTACAAACGTTGAGAGCTTGGGACCTTTTAAAAGCAAAGCCTGACTAAGAAAGTAGAAAATCCCATCTTTAAAATTATGCAAATTAGGTTGGCGTAGGTGGTCAAATAATAGAGATATCGCAATAGTCGGTAATGCACCCCTTTTTGCACTTTTTCTGCAATCACACTACAGGTCGGAATTTTGATCGGATCATCACGAAATTTTCTCACAGAGATAGAAGCCTATTGATTAATTATTTTGGTTCAGTTCGCCTTAAGTCATTTGGTGAAAAAAGCCAGATAGGTGAAAACTTTCGTATCTCCGTAAAAGATATGTTTTCGAGTGAAAAGATTATGCACAGGGGTAGTGGTGTAGGGTATCACATACACGGCCCCGTGCCGACTATAACCTTTTCTCACTTGTTAATTATTAATAAATACATTTATTTATCCTTAAAACATAAAATATTTAATTTCCCTCATAAATCATAGTAAACAGACGATTACCTTAATGTTACTTTTTAGCGTTTCGGCTGCGATTTTTAGTGTTCCGACAGTCGGAACACTACGATGTTTAATGTTCTGCAGTCGAACACTACGATTTTTAGTGCTCCATTGTCCAAAAACCAAATCAAACATACATGGATGTAACATTTTATCTTAATTTTTATTAATCAAATTAAACCAAATATTTCATTTCCATTAGAAAACACAATTCATTTGTTATTTTTTAGTGTTCCAACACGTGGTGCACAACGATTTTTAGTGATCCGGCAGCCGGAACACTAACATTTTTGGTGTTCCGGCAGTAGGAACACTACGATTTTTAGTGCACCGACAGTCGGAACACTACGATTTTTAGTGCTCCATTGTCCAAAAACCAAATCAGATTTTTTTCACATTTTATTTTAATTTTATTTATTAAAAAAAATATATGAGGAAAAGTCAAAATTTTTTAGTTTCCATGAAGCCAAGGTTTGCACTATTATAATACGCGAACTATTGTAGTTTGCCAGTAACTATGACTATTGCTGGATTAATTTAGATGTTTTTGTACAAAGCTCAAAAATTTAGCAAAAAAATTTAATTTACGTGGTAGTTACGACCGCGTCAAGGAAAAACCATAGGTAAAAACACGTTGAATCTAAACAGGTTTTTTACATTGCTATTCGATTTCTGATTAAACCATTCAAATGACGGACATCTGTCCAAAGTAAAAGTTGGAGAATACAAAATGAAGATTACACTTCTAATGTATCACTTTCCAAAATTTCCACTGCATCCACCTTTTATGGATGCTGACATTTTGAAGCCGGATTTCAGGTGTTTTTTGTATTTTTTATGTAACTGGGACGCGCATTCGGATATTTCGAAAAACCAATTATAGGACTAAAGAACTCGCGATTTCGCATAATCTGATATGTATATTAAGTATGTAGCCCACACATCAGCAGAGTAATCTACTGCCAAAGGCCAAAATTTAGTGCGATATTTTTTCTAAAAAACCTATTTTTTGGGTACAGTATTTACAATATCGTTTTGAGTGTGCTGGTACCCCGCGATATTTTAGTTTTTCGACGATCCGGATCATATGAATCACAGATCGTAAAAATCCATCTACTAGAACGGCGGAAATGGCTACTGCAAAAATTGAAAAATTTGCGAAAAATGTTTTTCAAAATATCGCTGACTAATTCGCGTTTTATGTGGATCGTTTCCATTTCAATGAAGAAAGTGAATCATCACTCGCGTTTGTGCGAAAACAGCGGTTTGAAAAGTTTAGAGGCGTGGGAGCTGTATCCGATTTATCCAAAAAATACTGTGTGATGCTACATCCACGGTTCTTGATGGATTTTATTGAAATATGTTTAGATCGATGTATTTTTTCACGGTTGATAGTGAAATCGGATGCGCATAAAAAGTGTATGCACTTTGTGCAAAATATAAGCGTTATACAGTTTGTTGCACACTAAACTGCAGATGATGCTACATCTTAGCGGCCAAAGTAAATCCTAGCAAATGTGTACAAATTAAAAGAGAAGAATTCGCTGTGTTGTTAAACCGCATGCGCATCAACTGATTTTGAGGATTTCGCGATTTACACGCATTTCAAAATGAACATTACCCGATACAATTTTATTTCAAGATTATACCCCATTTAAAGGAACCCAATATTTATTTCAAAGATATCCATATCTTCTGCTAGATGTTAGCGTGTTTTCGAGAAGTAATTAGAATAAAAAATGTGATTTATTGCGTGGAATTTAACTAAAATAGAAGAAAAACTCCGACCCATTTTTCTTACATTTTGTTCAACTAACTCACAAAATAAATTTTAATAAATATTTTCTCTTACAAAAATTTTATAAATTTCCTCAATATATTTTTTGTTTTTTGCTATAATATGCAAACCGCTAAACGGATTTGTATAGTTTTGGTTTCATTTGAATCTTCGCGATGTTTAGATTACGTATATATTTTTTATATATTTTTCAGATGCATAAACAGCTTGAATTTTATTAGAACAAGTTGTAAACTACCAATTGTTTTGAATGCTTTCCTAATTTCCGCGAAAATTTACAACTTTTTCACTAAAGTTATGGGACCTCAGTAAACATATAGTATGTAGGGAGCCCCTAATTAAGAGAGTTTCTCAATATAATGATTAGAGTCTTTTAAAGATTTGTTTCTTTTTATCAGAATTGAAACCGCCATAACTTTTGCGCGCAACAACCAAAATTAGTATCTCGAACAGATTTAATAATGGGATTTTTTCCCCAATCTATGTACCAAAAATCTTTCATGTAGCTTAAAAAAAATTTTTGAATTTTTTTTTTATGGAAAACTAAAAAATTTTGTCTTTTCTTCATATATATATCTATATATATAAAAATGGTGTAAAAAATGTATAGTAATTCATAAAATGAGAACGGCTAGGCCGATTTCTGTAAAATTTTTTGTCAGTTATTCGTATTTTCGAGGAGAAGGTCTTTACGGAAGAAAATTTTGGAAAATCTCTCTGGAAAAGTCGGAAAATTGGAAAAATCGAAAAATTGAGTTTTTGTATGAAATTTTATTCCTTAATAGCTAGACGAAGTTCGCCGGGTCCGCTAGTAATATTTAATTTCCTCAGAAATCATAATAAATTAATGTATGGTTCATTACCTTATAGTTTCAAAACGTGGTACAAAACGATTTTTAGTGCTCCGGCACGACGATCTTTGTGCTTCATTCCACAAAAACTAAATATTGTTTTTTTCATAATTTTGACCAAATTTCGCAATGTGTTTAACTAATTTAAACATACATGGATGTAACAGTTTATCTTAATTTTTATTTGATCAAATTTAACCATATATTTAATTTTCCTAAGAAAACATAATACCTTTATTATTTTTTAGTGTTCCAACACGTGGTGCACTATGATTTTTAGTGATCCGGCAGTCGGAACACTAAAATTTTTAGTGCTCCGCAGTCGGAACACTACGATTTTTAGTCCTCCGCAGTCGGAGCACTACGATTTTTAGTGCTCCGGCATGCGGTACACTGCGATTATCGTTGTGTTCCGGTACAGTATCACTAAAATATTTTTTAGTGTTTGTGTTCCGGAGCGGTACACTATCGTAGTGTACCTATCCACCTTGGTACGGTACAGAACGGTACGGTACGATATCATAGTGTTTATTTTCAAACACTGATTTGAAGGCGATCAATCAAGAACCGTGGATGTAGCATCACACACTATTTGTTGGGATAAAATGAATGTAGCTTCCTTATCCGTGAAGTTTTCAAATCTCTGTTTCCGCTAAAACGAAGTTGCTGTATTAGTTGTTTCATTGTAGTGGAAACAATCCGCAGAAAAAGCGATAAAATACGCGATATTTTCAAAAACAATTTTAGATGATTTTTCTACTTTGGAATTTCTCGTAACTCACGTTTTAGTAGATGGATTTTCACGAGGAATGATTTATTGGATCCGGAATGTAAAAAACTAAAATGTGCAATGGAGTACGAGATATTCTAGAGACAATTGCAAATATTAGACCCGAAAAATATGATTTTTAGAAAAATGTTCGCACAAAATGTTCGCATTTGGATGCAGATTTCTATGAAGCTGTGCAGACTACATTCACAATATACGTATCAAATAACTCAGAATCGCAAGTACTACAATCCTATACATGATTTTTTGAAAAACCTCTTTGCGGAATGAGATTAGAAGAAAGTTTCAAAAAACACTGTAAATCTGGCTTCAAAATGTCAGCATCATTTAATGGTAGAAGCAGTTAAAATTTTGACAAGTAATACATTAGTGAGATGATCCTTATATAGTTTGCTTCTACTTTTACTTTGACAGAAAAATCGAGAGAAGTGTGGTTTACTCACAAATCGAGAGAAAACCAAAAAAGACATTTTGGCTTCAACCCATTTTTACAAATTTTTTAACATAAATATAGCCACAGCTTCCACGCAAATTATCTTTTAAGGCCAATATTTTTTGCCACGTCCAAAAACATATCATTTTATCCAAAAATATTTAATTTGTATAATATACAATCACAAGTCGCATGTTCTAAAAGGGTAAACCTTGGCTTCAGCTATGTTAAATTTTCAAAAATATTGGTGATATATCTGTCGGCAAAGCCGACTGATATTTTTTTTTAATTGTTAACCACACAGGGCGATCCAATAAAAACAAAAACAAGTAAAAATCGGTAAGTTCGGACGGGCCGAGCTTACTATACCATCCGCCATGAAATACTCTGATCGGTTATTATTATATAATTATAGCTAATTCGGTCTGCAAATGTAGCTAAAAACGTTTAAATACATGAAATCGGGTGGTACCGTTATATGGGGGCTATACCAAAACTTGGACCAATTTTTAGTAGAGAAGTTTTTTGGTCATTGGGAACTTCAAATGTCAAATTTCAGCTAATTCGGTCAAAAAATGTAGCTAAAAGCCTCACAATACTTTAAATCGGGAGGTATCGTTATATCGGGGCTATACCAAAATGTGGACCTATTTTCACCATTTTTGGTGCAGAAGTTTTTTTGATCTCTTGAAACTCCATGTGCCAATTTGAAGCCAATTTGGGAGGAAATGTAGCTAAACTCCTCAAAATACCTTAAATCGGGTGTTACCGTTATATGGGGGCTATACCAAAACGTGGACCTATATATCCCATATTCGAACTTGACATGCCTATGGAAAAAACACTCGGGTGCAAAATTTTAGATGACAGAGTCATTACAACAGACGGACAGACATGGCTACATCGTCTTAGAATTTTATCCTGATCAAGAATATATATGCTTTATAGGGTATGATTAGTCCGATGTGTTACAAACAGAAAAACAAACTTAAAATACCCTCCATACTATGGTATGAAAAGCTAATTTTGAACTCCTACCCCCTAAATTGTTTGATCAAGAAACCTTGCCAGCGCTTTCGCTGTCTTCCTGTGATTGTTGTATTTTTGATAACGGGAAACGACGAGTTAAAACAAAGCGTTTATTTTGTCTGGACCTTAAAGATATTCGAAAAATTCCAATG
Organism: Musca autumnalis; assembly: GCF_047663935.1. NCBI lineage: Eukaryota > Metazoa > Arthropoda > Insecta > Diptera > Muscidae > Musca > Musca autumnalis. The sequence goes on along the minus strand of NW_027411866.1, from coordinate 161,399,345 downwards.
GTTGGATAGCAACACTGCATTTACAAACACCTCATCCGTCGTTTTCGTAATAGTTTTAAAGTTACCTAATTAATGTATAGACGAAGAAATCCTCTTAGTGTGTATGTTCGAATTGAGTCTATTAATATGCACTCATGGCAATAACTATAAATGTTTAAACTATTTATTCTGGTAAAATGCAATATTTGAGTAGTTTTTGGCCGGATCTACATCCTCAAATAAAAATATGGAACAAAATCTTGCAATTAACCCGGAAAAATTGTCTTCGAAAAATGGTGACTTATTTGGTTTGAGTCACAATGCAGCGCATAACATGAGTATTTCTTCGTCTATACATTAATTAGTCTATAGTCTATGTCTATATATTCTTTTGTCTATGCTATAAAGTTCATTTTTTGTACAGTACACGCAAATAAAACGCAAAACTTTGAAACAAAATATCTGTGAATAGTGGGGACAGTATGTGGATTGCAAGTTTATTAAAAGCTTTTGGATAACAACGTTTATCATAACACACACACAAAGCTCTCGAAAGCTTTTCTATTCGTTGTATTTTTTCCTTTTGTATTTATTTTACAATTGTATTATATACATAGACTAATGAAAACATAGCATAGACTAATGAAAAGATAGACGACGGAATCATAGACTAATGAAAACATAGACGAAGGAATACTCAATTTTGCGCCGTCAAGCTACTCAAACACGAAAACTCAAAAAAGTTCGAAGACGATTTTTGCGGAAAATTACAATATTTTTATGGATATTTTTGTCTGAGATATTGTTCCCATCAAAAACTAACCCCAAGTTGCCTTTTGCCAGAACAAAATATTTATTAACTTGTATTTTTTGGCATTTTATTTTGAGTTGCTTTTTCAGCACACTCAATTCGAACATACTCGGTGAGAGCACTCCGTCGTCTATCTTTTCATTAGTCTATGCCACTACCCCTGTGCATAAGCTTTTCACTGGTAAACATTGTTTAGGGCATATTGTCCGAACTTCATCAAGTCTTCCTCATTGGGACTCCCATTAGCTACCAAAATTTCGCGATGCTCCGATCAATACTGCATGATTACAAAAAAAAAAAAAAAAAAAAAAAAAAAAATAGGAAAATGCATGCATTACCGACTATTGCGATAACTCAGTTGTTTGTTCACCTACGCGAACCTACTTCGCATCATTGCAAAGGTGGGCTCTTCTACTTTCATAGTCAGCATTTGCTTTTGGAAGGTCCCAAACCAAAGCTGTGATATTCGTCATTAAAACTAATGTAGCAAAAATGAAAGGTTGGGTTGGATTAGCGACTATTGCGATATCTTCGTTGTTTGACCACCTACCACAATTTACTTTAGATCGTTAGAAAGGTGATATTTTCTACTTTCATTGTCAGGTTTTGCTTTTGGTATACCCTTATAGACGCTGAGATATTTTCTTTGGAATAAAACCTTGACTTTTCTCCAAATAAGTTTTTTGCCCATTCCGACCCCTGAATATTATCCGGCCATCACCAAAATCAGTACACGCAGAAAAATATATGTTAGAAATATGTTTGGATCCAAAGAAATATTTGTTTGGAACTGATTGCATCCAAACATAAATTGTTACTTGAATAGGTACCAACGTATTTTTTATGTTAGAACATATTTTTTATGGGTGGAGAGAGGATTTTTGTCATAGAGAGTAACAACAGTGCTTTCGCGGCTGCGGAATGCTGTTTTATACTAAAGAGCTGTGTGTATGGTGTAATAAAATACGCGTGTTTCGTGCTTTGTTGTTGTTAGCCAACGTAGCAAGCGAAGAGGAAAAGAAAAAAAGAAATTATGTTGTACTTTTTTTCTTCAGTCTTTTAAAAGCAATCGTTGAGTAAAGACTGTAAAGTGAGTGAATGGTGCTTTTTAGTAATTTAATTGCCCAATACATTTTATAATTGAATCAAAAAGGTGAATGGAAATATTTTATTGGACAAGGAAGAAATCGCATTTAATATTGGTAATTACATCAATATATTTTTCATATACATTCATACATACATATATTTGAAATGTGGATGTAGGTACCTATTTATTACATTATATAGTCATTTGATTCCAGATTCCGATTTCCCGCCGATGTTTTCAACTTTGAGGAAAATGTGTTTTATTTCACAACTAAGGAGAAGCTATATATATTTTTTTCTTTTTAAAAGTGCGACTTTTTATAAGTTATTTCATTCAGTTTTTTCTTAATGTCTGGGGCTCAATTCTATGAAAATGTGAAATGAAAACTTTTATAAAGGAGACAACTGTCAAATGAACAAAATTATAAAGGAAATATTTTTGATTTCAAATTTTCATAGAACAATAATCCAGTCCCTGTTTTGGATTTCTTTAGAATTTTGTATATACCTATGTGTCTGTTGTGCTTTTGCTTTTTTATACCCTCAGCTTTTAGCCTAAAGAGGGTATATACACTTTGATAAGACCAAAAATGTGCCTCATAGAAATAATGGTTTTAGACCCCAAGTATGTTTGTACGATATCCGTTTCAGGCAATTTTGAGTCGTTCTAACAATGTCCGTCCGTCTGTCTGGCTGGTGCGCACGATAACTCTCGAACGGATCAATCGATTCGGTTCAAATTTCGGGTATCGAAATATTTTGTCCAGATTTGATTTAAGTTCGAAGATGGGCCATATCGGTCCACTCCTTCCGGTACTTCCCCCACAAAGGGGCTATTGGTAATATTACTTTCAGGCATAGATTGGGTTCTAATATGGACTATATCGGTCCACTCATTTGGGTACCTCCCACACAAAATTTGGAAAAAGTATAGTTGAACAACTCCTCTCTGATCTTATTAATTTGTGATGCAACAGGATGCACTTGCGACCCTGTTACGACGTTGTAATTTTTTTCGTGGGCAAGTCCATACTTCCTGAGATAATGACCCAAAAAGGTCCAGAAAATCCTACCGACACCACCTAAACTGGCTAATGTGTAAAACAACCCTTTAAGAGAGGAATCGATTTAGCTCAAACTTTGTAAATAGTATTATTTCCTACAGATTTGTATTAGGTCCGAATATGTACTACATCGGATCACTCCTACGGGTACACCCTACCCAAAGTTTGGAAAAAATTCAGTTTAAGGACTCGTCTTGGATCATTCTGAATTTTGTTGCAACATGTAGTTTTTTGCGGCCATTTCCATCCTGGAAAATTTTCCCAATAGCTAAGAAACCTACAGAAGTATTTTGTTATCTTTTTTCTTCGGGTACGTGGCTGAGGGTATATCTCTGTCGGCTCAGCTGACTGATACATTCTTATTTGTTTCTATGCCTTTTAATAAACAACTACCATTGATAAATGTGTGTATATTTTAGAGATAGCCAGTGAGCGCTTGCTGGGAGCAAGTGAGCATACATACAATGTGTTTCACATTGACATTTACGCTCCCTTGCTCTCAGAAAGCGCCCTCTAATGGATGTTTGTTTTTTGTGGCTTTTGGGTGTGTATTTGTTTGCAGGACCCAAACATATGTTATGTTTGGGACTGATTGCAAACAAATATATGTTTGCTGCAAAATACGTTTGGGACATATGTTAGAGAGGCGTGTTTTTCTGCGTGTAGTCTTCTTCTATATCGGGACCCCCAATAACCACGAAAATTTTGTGACGATCCGATCAAAATTGCGACCTGTAGCGTGATTTCAATAAAATGGAAAAGTGGGATGTATTTCCGCCTATTGCGATATCTCCGTTATTTGGCCGTCTACGCCAACCTACTTTGTATCATTGTAACGATGGGATTTTCTACTTTCATAGCCTGGCTTTGCTTTTGGAAAGTCCCTAACTATTCGTCATTATAATTAAGAATGAAAAGTTGGGTTTTATTTGCGACTATTGCGATATCTTCGTTGTTTGATCACCTACGGCAACCTACTTTACATCGTTAGAAAGGTGATATTTTCTACTTTCATTTTGGAACACCCATTATAGAAGCTGAGATATTCGCTTTGGAAAAATACGTTGACTTTTTCCCTAAATACATTTTTGCCCATTCCGACCCCTAAATATTATCCGACCATCACCAAAAATCAATAGGCTTCTTCCCTACGGGGACCCTCATCAACACACAAAATTTCGTGACGATCCGATTACTTGCCATTTTCAAGCAAAATCGTGAAAACTTAACAAAAAACTAAAAATGTTACCTGAACATCTATATCTCAAAAATGGTAAAACCTAGGAACGTATCAAAAATGTTTGGATCCAAACATACCTACATTTTTTTGCAACCAGTCCCAAACATATATTTGTTTGGATCCAAACATATTTCTAACATATATTTTTCTGCGTGTAGACAAAATTCCGTCGCATATTTCGAATTTCATCAAAATTGGGCATACATATGTATATAGCGAGGTACATGGAATCGGCCAAAAATATACATGGGAACTATAAACAAATCGAAACCGATTCTCACCAGTTACAATAGCGTTCTTCCTATGGTGAAAGCTGAATCGGGCAATAAGTGCGACCTGAATGTTGCAAAGCGATGGACAGACGGACGGACGAACATTCATATTTATTTATATCCCTAAAAGGAACTATGGGTCTATCGCGTTTCCTTTTTCATATTACATAAAAAATGCAGAAAGATATGATACACGTTATTACACTGTGGTGTAGGGTATACAAATGCAATTTAGAACACACAGTCCTATCTCCTTTCTTGTGGATGGGACAATGGCTGCTTACGTTCAAATCATCCGCTACGCGTTCTTCCTGTCAAATGGTGCTAAGTAGCTGATGCATACACCTACCTTATCAGCGTATCGCGTCCAGTCTTAAACAGCTAGGCTGGTATGCCTTCGGTCGCTGCGGCCTTATTATTCTTCAACCTGTTTACAACTGTCTGTATCTCATCTTTGCTGGGAGGTATACACTCAAAACCATCTTCTGGGATTGGATCCGTGGTATCTTCGTCGTCTTAGCTAGTATTGGATAGCAACAGTTTGAAAAATGGTCTTTCCACATCCTGAGCATAACACTATCTGTATCAGTTATCAAATTATCTTGCTGGTCTCTATAGGAGGATGTGTCTGCACCAAGTTTGAAGTTTCACACTTTGTTAGAATTTCGGACTGTGCATCTCGATTTTTTTCACACTCCCACTTTTCCATTAATATCTTTTTCCTGCGGAAAATGCGTTTCTCCTCTCTCCTTTTCTCCTTTAAACGAATACGTACCTTTGCTGCAACTAGGTGTGGTCCGAGTCTATGTTTGCTCCTCGGAACGAACGTACATCCAACACGTTCGATGAATGTCTCTTATCTATCACAACGTGATCTGGAGTAAGCCAGGTGCCCTTTTGAATGTCTAAATGCTTAAATCTGGTGCTGCTAAATAACATATTTTTGCCGCTGCAAAGCCTATCAGCCTCATACCGTTGTCAGATGTTTCACTGTGGAGACTGAATTTCCTAGCTGTTGAGGCAAAGACATTCTCCTATCCAATTTTGGCATTAAAATCGCCTAGAATAATTTTAATGTCATGGGCAAGACAACGATCGTATGTTTCTTCTAAGTGCTCATAGAATCTTTGGTCTGTTCGTCCTTGTCTACGGTTGGAGCATGAGCGCAGATAAAGCTAATGTTGAAGAATTTTGCTTTTATCCGTATTGTAGCAAGTCTTTCATTCACTGAAGTGAAGCTGGAGACCAGATGTTTTAACTTCCGACAAACTACAAATCCGCAGGCAAACTCATGCTTTGTTTCATGACAGCTATAATACAGTGCGTCATCTTTGGGTGTTGTTGTGACGCTTTTCCCAATCCATCCATCCGTTTTCAAGTACATCTGCCAATGCGTAAATTGCAGATTTTCTATAAAGAGTGCGAACATTCCTGGTGCAGATTCGCCGATCATGGTCCTTAAAACGTTTGCCAGGCTCGCCAACTTTAGAGGGGATTGGTTTTCTTTTCTTTCATTTTTCATAGTAGGCTGCTTTTTTTAGGAGAGGGTTACTAACCCGACGCCCAAACCCATGTTTTAAACGTTCTTATGGGAGAACGCGTGGCACATGTTAGCTCACTACCTTTAACGGTTGTTAATGGAAGTTCCCCGGGTGACAGTGTCAATTTGAAATGAGAGAGGGGCCACGATGAGACCTGGGCTTTGTTATGTTAAATCCGGTCAGGACTGCTGCTTGGCATCTTTCATCCCCTACGTCACCAGATTGTATTATTAAATACCTAAGTTACTACAAGTTCAATGGACGCATGAACTTGCCCTTATCGCCGATTACTTCCAGATCCACTTTCTAAGATTCTCTTTCAACACCTTTACAATGTATTTGTTACTCCTTCATTATTCGACCCATGATATCAATGTCGGTGGCAAAAACAAATGGCATTTGTCATTGTGAATTTTTGGAAATTCCGCATCTCTATAACGCTCTCATCTGAATAACAAAATGATCCAACGAAGGGTTGGTTGTATGCTTGTTCAACCCTCCACCATAGTATGGAGGATACATTAAGTTTGTTTTTCCGTTTGTAACGCATTGAAATAATCATTTGCGCCACTATAAAGTATATATATTTTTGATCGGGGTAAACTTCTGAGTCGATCTATGCATAACCGTCCGTCTGTGGCAATCACTATAGCATTCACAAAAATGGGGATGAGACGCTGAAATTGTGGAAAGACACGTCTTTTGTTTGCAGGCAGGTCAAGTTCAATGATGGGCTATATTGGTCCATGTTTTGGTATAGCCCCCTTATAACAGTACCGTCCGATTTCAGGTATTTTGACGTTGACATTTTCCAACCGAATTAGCTATAATTTGACATTTAGGGTTCCTAGTGATCAACAAACTTATATTTCAAAAATTATGGGTATAGGTTCATCTTTTGATATAGGCCCCATATAACGGTACATCCTGATTTTCGGTATTTTGAGGATTTTAGCTACAATTTTGAAATTTTGAAGTAGCTGTAATTTGAGATTTGAGGTTTCCAGAGGTCACGAAATTTTCCAAAAAAATTGTCAGCATAGGTTCTTGTTTTTGTATAGTCCCCATATGACGGTACCTCCAGATTTTCGGTATTTTTAGGATTTTAGCTACAATTTGTTACCGAACTACCTTAATTTGACAGTTGATGTTCTCAGTTGTCCCGAAACTTCTCCACTAAAAATCGTCAATCCATGTTTTGGTATAGCCCCCATATAACGGTACCTCCCGATTTTCGGTTTTTTTTAGCTAAAATGTTTAACTGAACTAACTGTAATTTAACATTTGAGGTATTCAGTTGTAACGAAATTTTTACAAAAAAAAAAAACGATACCTCCCGATTATCGGTATTTTGAGGATTTTAGCTACAATTTTTAACCGGACTAACTGCAATTTGACATTTGAGGTTCTCTGTGGTCACGAAACTTCTTCACTAAAAATCCTCAACATACGTCCATGTTTTGGTATAGCCCCCATATAACGGTTCCTCCCGATTTCGGTTAGTAACCCTCCCCTAGAAAAAGCACCCTACTATGAACAAAACGAAAGAAAAAAACAATCTCTTCTAAAGTTGACGACCCTCGCAGACGTTTTAAGGTCCATGATCTTCGAACCTGCACCTGGAATTTTCGCACTATTTATAGAGAAGGTGCAGTTTACACTTACAGACTTGCTACAATACGGATTAAAGCAAAATTTTTCAACATTAGCTTTATCTGTGCTCATGCTCCAACCGAAGACAAGGACAAACAGACCAAAGATATATTCTACGAGCGCTTAAAAGAAACATATGACCGTTGTCCTGCCCATGACATTAAAATTATTCTATGCGACTTTAATGCCAAAATTGGAAAGGAGAATATCTTTGGCTCAACAGTCGGGAAATTCAGTCTCCACAGTGAAACATCTGACAACGGCATGAGGCTGATAGACTTTGTAGCGGCAAAAAACATGTTAGTTAGCAGCGCCAGATTTAAACAGCTTGAAATTCATAAGGGCAACTGGCTGTCTCCGGATCAGAAAACAAGAAATCAAATTGATCATGTCGTGATAGATGGGAGACATTCGTCGAACATGTTGCATGTACGTTCGTTCCGAGGAGCAAACATAGGTAGTGGTCCGACTACCTTGTTGCAGCAAAGGTACAGGGTACGTACGTAGCGAATAAAGTACGAACAGACACAACACGAAAGCTGGCCCAATTGCTTAATCAAATCACTCCTCGTCCCGTCCCATACTTTGATATCAGAGACCTCCACCAAGGAATCCATGGAATGACCAGGAGTGTCGTGCTCTTACCGAAAAGAGAAATGCGGCATATAGGACTACTCTACAATCAGTAGCAACGCATAGCGCACGAAAGAGGTATCGAGAGAAAAGAAGAGAGGAGAAATGTATTTTCCGCAGGAAAAAGATAGAAATGAAAAAGGCGGGAGCGTGAAAAAATCGAAATTTACAGGAGCCAGAATGAAGTCCAAAAGTTCTACCAAAGAGTAAAACGTCAAACTGATGGCTTTGATACAGGTTCATCCTCCTGTAGATACCAGCAAGGTAATTTGATAACTGATACAGATAATGTACTCAGGATATGGAAAGAGCATTTTTCCAAACTTTTCGTGTGTAAAAACCGGAGTCGACACGCTGATAAGGTGTACGCATCAGCTAGTTAGCACCATCTGGCAGGAAGAACACGAACCCGACGATTGGAACGTGTTTATCTTGTGTCCCGTCCACAAGAAATGAGACAAAACTATATGCTCTTACTATAGGGGCATAAGTCTTCTCCCTATTGCATACAAGATAGTGCCAGGGTTATTATGTGAACAACTAAAGCCTATATTCAACGAGATAATTGGAGCATACCAATGCGGCTTTAGACCTTACCCTGCGGCAAATCCGGGAGAAGACCCAAGAGATGCAGATCGAAACCTACCACCATTTTGTCGATTATAAGGCAGCCTTCGACAGCCCCCTACGGCCAAAGATATTCCAAGCCATGTCTGAATTTGGTATCCCCGCTAAGCTCATTCGGCTTTGTACGATGACTTTAACACATACTAGGTCCTCAGTTAAAATAGGAAAGAACCTCTCAGAATAATTCAGTACCAAAAGAGGTTTCAGACAAGGAGACAGCATTTCTTGTGACCTGTTCAATATCTTGCTGGAAAAGGTTATACGAGATGCAAATTTCAAAAGAAATTGCACAATCTACAACAACAGCCACATGTTACTTGCTTATGCTGATGACATTGACATCATGGGACAATTTGTAAAGGAAGTAACTGATACCTTTAGGAAGGTCGAGAATCAGCAAAAGTAAACAAGCCAGTGCTTGGTGTGTTTGAGGGAAAAGTTCTTCAAAAGATCTACGGACCAGTATGCGATGACGGTAAATATCGACGTTGTATGAACCAGGGCTTCGGAGTCGGAGTCTAGCAAATTTTGCTGGAGTCGGAGCCGAAGTCGTGAAAAAAGCTCGACTCCGACTCCGGGCAACAATCTGTTCTACATTTATCAAAATTTATCAAATCAATTTAAATTATTTAAATGGTCATAATTTAAAAAAAAACTCTTAATCTCTATTTTGACTACAAAATGCATAACGGAAACATTTTTGGGTCAATTGATTGGAATAATGTTTGCATGTTCCAAATATACTTAGGGAAGATCATTTAGAAGATTTACAGGCCATTTTATAGAAGATTCACTGCTCTTCTCTTGTTGTTTTTTATTACAAGGCATTTATGTCTGCTGTGAAAAAACCTGTTGGACTTATATGAAAGACCTTGTAGTACTTTAAGGGAAATCATACCAAAGACCTACTAGACTTCTTGCTGAATTTGTATGAGAAAAGTTAGTTGCTATTTTTTAAACGACATATTCGGTCTTTTGAAGAACCATGCGTCTTTTATAAAGAAGTCTGCTTTTTTATAAATGAATAGTGTTTTTATAGTAGAATAGGTTATCTATAAGTAAACCTACTTAACCATTTCTCTCTCTATTTAAGAGGATATTCCTATGCTATCCTGTTGTTCTTCGATGAGAAGAGATCAAATGATTTTTGGATTAAGTCATGCATCTGGGATAAATTTTTCAATATATTTATGCTGAGGAATGAAAAATATTAAAAAAATATTAATTAAATATTAAATATTAAAATATCGTTAATTTTCCATAACTCAAAAAATTACAAAGAGTGTTACCGGTCAGTAATTATGGTATTTTGGTATTTCGAGTCTTATTGGGTACATAAGTCAAATTCGGAAAATTGTAAATATACTCGTATGTCGGTGCTTAGGTAGAGAAACCTTGTAACGATACCGTCCGATTGCAGTTGCTTTGAAGGGTTTTGCTACATGTTCTGAAGTGTGAAGTATGCTGAAGTATGCTGAAGCGCTTGTTACTTTGTATTCCGTATTGTCAACGAGCAAAAAACGAACAATATAGGTCTATGTTTTGGTATCCTCCCAATGTAATGTAATGTATCTTGAAAGTTCAAACTGAGATGACTGTAATTCAAGTTGTGAATTTTATTATACCCTCAGCCTTTAGGCTAAAGAGGGTATTTACACTTTGATACGACCAAAAATGTGCCTCATCGAAATAATGGTTTTAGACCCCAAGTATGTTTGTACGATATCCGTTTCAGACAATTTTGAGTAGATCTAGCAATGTCCGTCCGTCTGTCTGTCTGTCTGTCTGTCTGGCAGGCTGGTGCGCACGATAACTCTCGAACGGATTAATCGATTCGTTTCAAATTTTGGGTATCGAAATATTTTGTCCAGATTCGATTTAAGTTCGAAGATGGGCCATATAGGTCCACTCCTTCAGGTACCTCCCCCACAAAAGTTCGAAAATGTTCGGAAAATTTGTGCGCACGATAACTCTCGAAGGGAATAACCGATTTGGTCCATACTTTGCACATCGTGTAATTTCTACCAAACTTAGATGAGGTTCCAATATGGACTCAATCGGTCTACTCCTTCGGGTACCTCCCACACAAAATTTCGGAAAAGTTCAGTTTAGGACCTGGTCTCGAATCGCTCTGATTTTTGTTTACGCAAGTTGTGTTCGCTGTCCTCTATACGACGCTGTAAGTTTCATTAGGGGCAAGTCCATACTTCCTGAGAAAATAGCCTAAAAGTCACAAAAACCCTATGACACCGTGTGTAGTGGTTGGAACGCAAGATAACTCTCGAACGGATCTGCCGATTCGTTCCAAAATTTGGCTTTCGTAATATTTTGTCCAAACTTAGTTCAAGTTCAAAGATGGATTATATCGGTCCACTCCTTCCGGTACCTCACCCACAAAAGTTCGAAAATGTTCGGAAAATTTGTGCGCACGATAACTCTCGAAGGGAATAACCGATTTGGTCCATACTTTGCACATCGTGTAATTTCTACCAAACTTAGATGAGGTTCCAATATGGACTCAATCGGTCTACTCCTTCGGGTACCTCCCACACAAAATTTCGGAAAAGTTCAGTTTAGGACCTGCTCTCGAATCGCCTTGGTTTTGCTTGTAACATCTTGTATTCACTGTCTCCTATACGAAGGTACAAGCTTCCTCAGGGGCAAGTCCATACTTCCTGAGAAAATAGCCTGAAAGGTACAAAAAAGCCCTATGACACCGTGTGTAGTGGTTGGAGCGCAAGATAACTCTCGACCGAATCTGCCGATTCAGTCCAAAATGTGACCTTCGTAATATTTTGTGCAAACTTAGTTTAAGTTTGAAAATAAGCCCTACCGGTCCACTCCTTCAGGTACCTCCCCCACAAAAGTTCAAAAATGTTCGGAAAAATTTTTCGCACTATAACTTTTGATGGGAGTGACCGATTTGATCCATACTTTACACATTCTCATAATATCTACCAGATATAGATCAGGTTCGAATATGGACTATATTTGTCCAATCCATCCCGTACCTCCCACACAAAATTTTGGATAAGTTCACTTTAAGACCTGCTATTGAATCACTTTGACTTTTGTTGAAGCAACTTACATTCGCTGCCTTAATTGCGATGGAAAAAGTTGTTTTAGGGGCAAGTCCATACTTCATGAGAAAACAGCCCGAAGGGTGTAAAAACCCCTATGGCACCCCCATGATCTATGTCGGTCCATTCCTTTAAGTACCTTTTCCGCAAAATTTTTGAACTTTAATCCTAATCAACATTTTTGTCGATTCATACAGCCAAAATTTTGAAACCCCCTAAAAAGTGTTTCAATTTGCACAGGCTGAGGGTATATCTCTGTCGGCAAAGCCGACTGATACTTTTTTACTTGTTTTATCTATTTTCGGAGTCGACTCCGGAGTTGGAGTCGGAGTCGAGAAAAAAATTGGACTGGAGTCGGAGTCGGAGTCTGACCACGAAACCCTGGTATGAACCACGAGCTACATATATCTGTTATACAACGACATCAGTATAGTTAAAAGAATCGAGATACAACGATTGCGTTGGCTAGGCCATGTCATAAGAATGAGTGATGATGAACCCGCTAAAAAGGCGTATAAATTCGGGCCGCTTGTGGTGCACGTAGAATTGACAGGCCAAGGAATAGATGGCGCAAACAAGTGGATGATGAGATGAAAAGGCGCGGTATTCCAGAAAGCGAAGCATTAAACAGAGAGAATTGGAGATCTTTTCTTAGTTCGGTCTATGGAACAAATGTTCTGTAATGGGCCAGTTGACTAATTCCCATTATTATATATGTGTGTCGTTATGTACAGTCAACACTCTAGTTTAATACCGTCCCGATGTTTCACGTCTTCTTTAAAGTCCATTTTTTTGATTTTCTGCACGCTACATCTGTATTTTTCCCACTGTGCACTAGCGGCTGCCTGATACCTTAGTCCACGACTTTTCTTACTTTTCCCCAATTTAATTTCTTCCTTCTTTCCCAACAAGAGCTACCTTATTATGCCATCAGCATTTATGCTAACGAGGGTATATACACTTTCATACGGACAAAATATGCCTCATCGAAATAATGATTTTAGACCCCAAGTATGTTTGGACGAAATGTGTTTCAGACAATTTGGAGTTGATTTAGCAATGTCCGTCCGTCTGTCTGGCTGGTGCGCACGATAACTCTCGAATGGATCAACCGATTCGGTCCAAAATTTGGCTTTCGTAATATTTTGTCTAAACTTAGTTAAGTTCGAAGATGGATTATATCGGTCCACTCCTTCCGGTACCTCCCCCACAAAAGCTCGAAAATGTTGGGAAAATTTGTGCGCACTATAACTCTTGAAGGGAGTAACCAATTTGGCCCATACTTTGTAGATCGTGAAATTTTTTCCAGACTTAAATGAGGTTCCAATATGGACTCAATCGGTCCACTCCTTCGGGTACCTCCCACACAAAATTTCGGAGAAGTTCAGTTAAGGACCTGCTCTCAAATCGCTTTGATTTTTGTTGTAACAACTTGTATTTACTATCCGCCATACAACGGTACAAGTTTCATCAGGGACAAGTCCATACTTCCTGAGCAAATAGCCTGGAAGGTGCAAAAACCCCTATGACACCGTGTGCAGTGGTTGGAGCGCAAGATAAATCTCGAACGGATCTGCCAATTCGGTCCCAAATTTGGCCTTCGTAATATTTTGTCCAAACATAGTTTAAGTTCGAAGATAAACCATATGGGTCCACTCCTTTTGGTACCCCTCTTACAAAAGTTCAAAAATGTTCGGAAAATTGTGCGAACGATAACTCCGGAAGGAAGTGACCGATGTAATCCATACTCTGCACATCCTATTATATCTACCAGACATAGATCAGGTTCACATATGGACTTTATTTGTTTACTCCTTCTGGTACCTACCACACAAAATTTCGGCTAAGTTCACTTTAAGATCTGTTCTCGAATCATAAAAAAAAATCACTATGATTTTTGTTGAAGCGATTTGCATTCGCTACCTCCATTACGACGGTAAAAGTTATTTCAGGGACAAGTGGGAAAACATCCTGAAAGTTGTAAAAACCCCTATGCCACGATAACTCTCGAATTGTTCAACGGAATTGGTCCAACATTTGGTCTTCGTCATATTTTATCCAAACGTAGTTTTTTGGGGCAATACCGGACCACAACTTCCGATACTTCTCCCCCAATAAAATATCACTAAAATGCTAGGACGATATCACTTGAATTGGTCAACCAATTTAGTCCAAACTTTGGTTCTCCTAATATTTTGTCAAAATTTAGTTTAACTTCTAAAATGGCCCATAGCGGTCCTCCCTAAGGGTACCTCCCCCACAAAAGCTCAACATTTGTGTCTAAGTGCAGTTAATTCCTTATCCACATTTTTGTCGGCAACTTCAAATGTTCAAAAAGGGCCATCAAATTCTGAAGAGACCTTAAATACATTCAATCTGCCCGTAGATGAAAGTTTAACTTTTTTTATCACCTGCCTCTTGAGTCATACTTACATTTTACTCCAAATACGAAAGAAAACAACATTACAGGAATTATATCATTTATTACATTTTTATTAAAATTTTGTTGAAAATAAATATTTTTATATGAACGTGTGTTGCTCTGTTTCTTCAATCGTTTTTTGTTTCTTCTCTGTCATTGCTGATTACCGATTGTTGTTATAATAACCAACTATAATTTTGGAAATTACATTTCTTTTATATAAATAGTTTGAAAAGAACAAATCTCACATCAATTACAATTAATATAATATTCTCTTTTTATTAATATTGCTAATTTAGTTTTA